>NC_065923.1:40197537-40905115 GCF_024586455.1 Bactrocera neohumeralis | reverse complement strand
GGAACCCTTTTCTCCGAAAACTCGCAACGTCGACTCATCACTTGTTGTCGTCCATGCCTCTGCATCATATAGCAGGACGGGAATAATGAGTGACTTATAGAGTTTGATTTTTGTTCGTCGAGAAGATGACTTTACTTCTCAATTGGCTACTCAGTCCGAAGTAGCACCTGTTGGCAAGTTACTCTGCGCGTTTCCAAGATAGACGAAATTATCTACGACTTCAAAGTTATGACTGTCAACAGTGACGTGAGAGCCAGGCCGCGAGTGCGACGACTGTTTGTTTGATGACAGATATTTCGTTTTGCCCTCGTTCACTGCCAGACCCATTTGCTTTGTCTCTTTATCCAGTCTGGAGAAAACAGAACAGTTACATTTTGAATTTTGACTAAGAATATTATTATGTGAAGTATTTCCCTATGACTAGCGCGTATAGATAAAGTTTAAAGTTTAAAACGACTAGTGTATTGAGGTAACTTTACCTAGAATTCCATCAGAAACATTTTTATATAAAAATAAGATAATTTAACAACCTTAGGTAAACATGTAACTATAATTCTATAACCCATACCTTTACAATTTGGAAAAGCATGAAATAATTATTTTCACCCACCGGCATATCCTCCTTACTTGGTAATTAACTCACAGTTTGAATACATCAAATGTATTAAAACTAAATGAACTTTTTACAAACATTTTCTTCACTTTACCATTTTTTTTTTTTTGTTAAATAATTAACATCTAAAGAAAGTTCTTTAAAAAAACTTTTAAGGGTTACTACTATATATTGGGTTGACCGAAAAGAAACCGGTGATTTTTTCAAACATTTTTTTTAATTTTAGTTTTTGTACCATCCCAAGACGTCGTTTATGATCATGTATGGTTGATTGTGGTATATTTAACTTCTCTCCAATCTCACGCTCAGTTACATGACGATCCGATTCGATTAAAGCCTTGATGACGTCACCAAACCAACTTTGACACTGTGTTTCTTTTAAGGCTTTGTCACCATACACATCACGTAACTTTTTAGCAACCTGAGCTGCATTTTTTCCTTTACGGAAATAATAAAATAAATATGACAAAAATGCTCCTTTGTGGGCTCCATATTAAAATTGCCTCCAAACAAACAAATATAAATAAAATTACTCGCGCTTTTTATCTAAGGCAAGGTAAACTGATATTTGACAAAAGCAAAAATGCAATAACAGAGTCATAAGACGTTCAAAAAATTGTCAGCACTGTTTGAATGCAAAATCACCGGTTTCTTTTCGGTCAACCCAATATTTACATTTACGAAAAACATTTCAGTAACACTTTATGTGGATATTCAAATGCATTCAGTTGATTAGTTATAAAACTTGTCAAAAATATTCCAAAGATAGTGACAACCGGAAAAAAGTGGATATCAAGAAATACCAAGAGTAAAAAAAGGGGAAGAATATGATACTTTTGAAATACTATAGATGAAACCGAACCCATGCAAGAAACAAGGTACGACGCTTTTGATCTGTATAGAAATGTATGCGCATATAAAGTGAATAAAACTGTAGAAAATGCAAAGAATGGATAGCTTTCCGAAGAAAAATAGAGTGAAACATGTATTATGTAAGTACATTTTTATAATTGGCTTAAATGTGGATTAAAAAATTTAAATCGTGTGCCTATATAAATGATCAGCCCGACGAGCTGAGACGATTTACCATAGCCGTTTGGTGTATATACTCGTACTAGTCCCTCAATTTTTGGAATATCAACATACACACATGCACGCGTCCTTTTGTCCCCAGGACGTTACTCATTTGTCGGAGCTACCGTTATCGGAGAACTGTTATATAGTTGTCATATAAACGATTGATTAAACTTAAGTCCTCGTCTAAAGTCCTAAGTCTTATATTTTGAAAAAGGTATCTTCATAATTTGGCATACAAGTAGACTATAATCCAAAGCATCTCCGTAAAATTATTCAGATCGGAGCACTATATAATATAGCTGGCATTCAAACTGACCTAACGTGATAAAGAACTTTTCAAACCATTTTTATTCTATAAAAATTGAAACTGTTCAATGTATTATAGGTATCATAGGTATTATATTAAATATCTATAATATAGCACAACCATTTTTCTTTGACTTCACAAAATTTCATCGATTTATCTCTAGTAGTTTATGAGAAAATAATTTTAAATTTAAATTTCAACGTTCAATAGCTTTAACAAAAAAAAGAATTTTGACGAAATTTTATAACACGGAGTATTCGTCTGGTCCCCTTTCTAATGAACTGCTAATTTTCAAAATCGGTGATATTTCGAAATATTCGTGGACCACTTGACGTACTTGACGAACTGTATTCTTTGGATAAGAACTCTCTAGATATCTAGCAATTTGAATGTGATTTGTTTTGAATTGATATGATAGAATTATTTGACATAAGCTTTTAACTATGTAGACCAATAACGTCTAAATCAAAGTATATATGGATATATATTATGACAAAAAAGCTCCCGAAAATTGTAGATAAATTCCCGCCTATGCAAAATGTGAGCGCGATCTGCCAACCAGTTTGTTTACAGCAGCCGGTATACCTCAAAGACGGTCGAGAGATCGTCTGTTGCTTGAAAATCGTCTGGCAAGCGTTAGAGATGTGGAAAAAGGGCTTGACATCTCTCGCTAGTTCGTTTGAATGATTTCGGTGGATATTTTTTATATGAAACGCGTCCTGGCACGACTTGTCCCTATAAAGCTGAAACCAAAAACCAAAAAAAAAAAAAGAAAAACAACACCAAAGACGCTCAACAAATCAAGGTAATTCTGATGGTTTTTTTTTCGATATTCGTGGTTTGTTGCATCATGAATTTGTTCCGAAAGGATAGACAGTCAATAAGGAGTTCTATTTGACAGAATTGAGGCGTTTGTCTGAGAACATTCTTTGAAAACGGTCGAAATTGTGGAAGAACATTTCAGGTGTTATGGTTTGGAATGTATATACATTCGAGAATATTGTCTGTAATAGTTTCGGAGTAATGGGCGTATTTTTAAAGACGTCTCCGAGTGTTTGAAAGTAGGCGGGATCGTCACCTGGAGTTGCAGCAAAATTTAAATGCGTTCTTCTCGAAACTATGTTTTCAAAGACGGTGAGGAGTATTTCTCCGAAACGGCTTAACCAATTGACTTGAAATTTTCACAGGATCTTCTTAGATACTGCTGTAAGTTAATGATCGAAGGATAAAGTTTCTGATAAACATTTTTTAAGTCACTTTAAAGAGATAATTTTTGTGCAAAAAGGATTTTTTTATAGGGAATGGCTGCTTCCGCCTAATAATATATTCAAAATTTTGACTATTTCTTCGATTCTATCGTAAAAGTAATCCTTTCGTTTTTTTTTTTTTATTTCAGTTAATTTGGATCAGAAATATCTTCCTCTCCGCCTAACACCTTTTTGTAGAGGACTTTCAGCAGATCTTCTACAGCAACGACGGAACCCAATATTTTTATTAATGTAATATGAATTCTTAGAAATTAAATATCGGGTGATTTTTTTGAGGTTAGGATTTTCATGCATTAGTATTTGACAGATCACGTGGGATTTCAGACATGGTGTCAAAGAGGAAGATGCTCAGTATGCTTTGACATTTCATCATGAATAGACTTACTAACGAGCAACGCTTGCAAATCATTGAATTTTATTACCAAAATCAGTGTTCGGTTCGAAATGTGTTTCGCGCTTTACGTCCGATTTATGGTCTACATAATCGACCAAGTGAGCAAACAATTAATGCGATTGTGACCAAGTTTCGCACTCAGTTTACTTTATTGGACATTAAACCAACCACACGAATGCGTACAGTGCGTACAGAAGAGAATATTGCGTCTGTTTCTGAGAGTGTGGCTGAAGACCGTGAAATGTCGATTCGTCGCCGTTCGCAGCAATTGGGTTTGTGTTATTCGACCACATGGAAGATTTTACGCAAAGATCTTGGTGTAAAACCGTATAAAATACAGCTCGTGCAAGAACTGAAGCCGAACGATCTGCCACAACGTCGAATTTTCAGTGAATGGGCCCTAGAAAAGTTGGCAGAAAATCCGCTTTTATATCGACAAATTTTGTTCAGCGATGAGGCTCATTTCTGGTTGAATGGCTACGTAAATAAGCAAAATTGCCGCATTTGGGGTGAAGAGCAACCAGAAGCCGTTCAAGAACTGCCCATGCATCCCGAAAAATGCACTGTTTGGTGTGGGTTGTACGCTGGTGGAATCATTGGACCGTATTTTTTCAAAGATGCTGTTGGACGCAACGTTACGGTGAATGGCGATCGCTATCGTTCGATGCTAACAAACTTTTTGTTACCAAAAATGGAAGAACTGAACTTGGTTGACATGTGGTTTCAACAAGATGGCGCTACATGCCACACAGCTCGCGATTCTATGGCCATTTTGAGGGAAAACTTCGGAGAACAATTCATCTCAAGAAATGGACCCGTAAGTTGGCCACCAAGATCATGCGATTTAACGCCTTTAGACTATTTTTTGTGGGGCTACGTCAAGTCTAAAGTCTACAGAAATAAGCCAGCAACTATTCCAGCTTTGGAAGACAACATTTCCGAAGAAATTCGGGCTATTCCGGCCGAAATGCTCGAAAAAGTTGCCCAAAATTGGACTTTCCGAATGGACCACCTAAGACGCAGCCGCGGTCAACATTTAAATGAAATTATCTTCAAAAAGTAAATGTCATGAACCAATCTAACGTTTCAAATAAAGAACCGATGAGATTTTGCAAATTTTATGCGTTTTTTTTTAAAAAGTTATCAAGCTCTTAAAAAATCACCCGATACATAAATTCGCTAAATGTTCATATATTTTATGTATATGTATATTCAATAAAAGCCTCTTCAGAAAAAAATAACAAAAAAACAATTTTTTTCGAACTGGATATAACCCTTTCATGGATTTTACAAGATGATAATGCACCATTGCATCGAGTCACGATTGTGACCGAATTTAAAGCCAAAAATGCAATGAATACCATCGATCAACCACCGTATTCACCAGATTTGGCTCCGTGTGATTTTTTCTTGTTCCCCAAACTGAAATTGCCGCTCCGTGGAACCTGTTTTCAGTCGATCGAAGAGATAAAACAAAATTCGCTGAAGGAGCTGAAGACCATCCCAAAAAGTGCTTACGAAAAGTGTTTCGTGGATTGGAAAAATCGTTGGCATAAGTGTACAACGTCTTGTGGGGATTACTTTGAAGGCGACAAATTAATATTGATGAATTGTTAAATAGTTTGCGTTTTATTTACAATTTCCGGGCACTTTTTTGTCACAATATATGCATGCATTTGCATTATGCATTCAATATTATGTTTTGCGTCGCTTTGGAAAAGTGAGTCAGTATGTTGACCCCAACAGTTTGGTGCAGTCTTTTAATATACACGTTTCTCTATCTTTTACATATAAATTTGCACAATGCTTTACAGTTTAGTAAATATACTGTCGCATACTGCTTTACGCTCACAAGCATACTAGAACACATTTCAGATTTGTCATTCACTGAAATTAATTCCAATTTATTTATTGACGAGGCGGATGTAAAGCAAAACAAATTGAATTTAAAGAAATCAAGCACTGCATAGGAATACAGTTGCTCACAGGAAATGCTTTGGAACTGAGTATTGCGCCTTAACGCTTAAGTAAGCGTTACTATATTTCTGATTGTAATGAAAGAAATATTTATTAATAGGGAAGGTGATAAATGACCGAAAAAATTATATAAAGATAATTTTTTTAACTCATACAAACATAAACTATTTTAAGAACTATTAGAAAATTCATATAGAGAAAGACTTCTGAGACCCCTCATCCACTAATAAAGGTTAAAAAGCTGTAAGAATTAGTCTGAGTTCGTTGCTTAGATCTTTCGTTTGTTACATAAGTGCCTTTCGAATTCAATGCTGTAAAAAGCTACAATCAAATAGTTGAAGAAAAACAATTTACAAGTTTTCCTTGTGAAAAATTTGCAAAATATTTCCGATCACTTCGCCTTATGCCAGCAATCAATCAATGTTGTGGCTCACACACACACACACATACACATGAATGTTTAACAAATGCAAGAAGGTGCAGAAAATATTGTAAACAGATTGACAACAACCACAACTACAACAATGTGGGATAATATGCAAAAATTGAAATTAAAAATTCACGCATTATGATTAAGTTGAGCGGCTGGACCGCGCCGTGGTTTGTTGGCGGTGGGTGGGGCAAGGCATGCAGAGCCAGCATAAGAAGGTGATAGATGGACAGCTGGACAGCACACAACACAGCGCAGATTTGATAGACAGATACGCAACTAATGCTGATCGTACGATAGCCGCAGGCGCTCAGGAGGAGTGTAAATATTTATGAATAAACAAAATGAAAATCAAATATTGACGCATTTAAGCAAGCAGCCAGCGGTTGCGCGAAAAGCGTGGTGTTGGCAGCGCTAGCTTTAACAAACGTTAATAGCTTGCAACCAATTGCTAAATGGCTAAGCACTGCCGCCGACAGCGACGAGTGGCCGCGGCATGCCACGCGGTGGCAACAAGCGTCGTTACTTCGTATTAGCATAAATCAAGCCAATTGTGCACGCCGCTCACCAGCCACTCAGCCACTTAAAGCCAGCGCAGTGCGCGGCTTGCACTTAAGTAGCCAGCAGCATTTTCCGCAACATGGCGCACTTTTTCCCCTCCCAAATACGGGTGAGTGCGTGGAAAAGGCGCTTTGCTGATTTGCTATCGCTCGTGGGCCACGCACTGCCGCAGTAGGCGTAGAAATGCGAGCAGTTACGAGCGCATACGAATGTTGCCGTTGCGAATGGTTGAGTTTCGCACAAATGGCTTTTTAAATTTTTTCTTTTTTGTAGGCATTATTCAAAGCACTACACATTTGTCATGTGATTTAAATATTGAAATCGCCACTTAAGTAGAAGGTTCATGCCTTATGCGTTCTGCTATTGTCACAAGCCCATTACAGCGAACTTTTCAAAGATTTTCAAATAAAGCACTAAGCTCGAAGGCAATATATGCTTTATTCGCTTTTTTATTCAACCACCGCTTCCGGGTTTTTGTGCCTTTTTTTATCAAAATAGCCTTTATACACAGCTTGAATTTTGCAGTTTCGAGAATATGTCGCGACTAAAAGTAGATATTTTTGCACAATTTGCTTAAAATAAAATTCGCGACCTCCTTTCAAATTCATATTCGACACATTTATAATAGAAACACATTTATCTGCCGAGTCAAATGAATTTTAAGCTGGACATTTATTGTATGAGAAACATGAAAAATTCGAACGCATAAAATATGCCCGAAAACGCACCGAAAATCTATGTCTCTTTAGTCTCTATAGTTATGTAAATGCATTAATTTGCTTCGCGCTTTGAAATCATAAAATCGATCATAAATATTGATATTTATTAAAAACGCCTAAGTCTATATTATAATGCGAAAAGAACGGCCAATAGCATACACGCTTTTAAATTTTGGTCAATACTTAGACCTTCGTTTGCTTGCTTATATAATACCCACTACTCGAAAGCGACTGTTCACGCCTACCGCGACAGCTTCTAGGCATTTGTGTCGTCATCGAAGAAGGTTAAATTACGTGCGCCTGTGCGTGACAATCGTTCAGTTCTCCTTGTTTTCGTAACCTATGCATGCGAGAGCTGAAAAAATATTAACTAAAATTCATTGTATTCGTTTTAAGACATTTTTTGTGAGATAGTTTTTCAGCAATCTGAGTCCAATCTTATCAGCACAATGAAATATATGGTCACAGTGCGTGTCACAAATTTAAATATAAAGTAGACTTGGCCAAATACCCGTCATTACTCTATTTTACTTAGCTGATCTTTGTTCTTGAAGATTTATACCCAATATCAAAACCTTTCACGTGGTATTAAAATGTTCTTCATGCGGTGTTTTAGTACAGATACGAGGGTTGGCTTTTATATTTCGAAATTAAAGAAGACAAAGAAATATGAAACAAATATTAGAAACAAATCTAATCTCTGATTGAGGTTTGTCCAAAATGTTGAGCGCATCAACCACCACTTCAGCTATGGAAAAACCCTGACCTCTTAGTTTATCTTTTACGTACGAAAATAAAAGAAGGCAATCGGTACCAAGTCAAGACTACACGAAAGACGACTCATCAAATCGATGTTTTAAGTGCTCAAAAATGTAATTGCTTCAATCGATGTGTGAGAGCCAGCCTTGTTGTGGTGAGGAGTGATCCGTCTTCGGCGGTTGGATTTTCTGATCTCTTGAAAGACAAACAAATGAATGTGTACCACTCAGAACTTAGTGTTCTACGTAATTCTAGTGGTTTAGTTACGACATGTTTAATATTTCCGAAAAAAACAGCCAACCATTTCATTGGAAGTGCATCGTGCGCGAAAAATTTTTGTTAAATTCGGCTGAACTTGAAACATTCATACAGTCAACGGTTTACTTTCGGACTCATAGTCGTCAATCCACTATTAATCACCTGCCACTATGCTATACATAGATGTGTCTCGAAGCATCGCTATCCAATTTTTTAACATTTCTCTCGATCAATCGACATAAACATTGTTTTCAGCGTTTAACAAATTCTATGGGATCCTATTAGAACATTTTTTTACAGTCAAATGTTCATGGAATATTGAATCCGTGCTGGTCCCACTATTGCCTATAATTGTCTCAATCTCACGATAGGTCCTATGATGATCTTGCAAAATCAGTTTGCGCATTGCATCAAAAACTGCTTTTAAACAACCTCCATGAAAATTGTCTTGGAGTGATATACGATCTCGATTGAATTCCCATATCGTCGATAACCACTGGTCCTTGAAGGAGCTTCATCGCCAAAAATTTATTAAAGTTCATCGATGTACTGTTGCTGAGTTATTCTACCTCGAAAGTTGTAAAAAATAATCGAACGAAAATGTTTTCGATTTAATTCCATTTTTTATCTGAGCTGAATATTCAAAGTTACTGTAAACAACACAAATAGTGCTCGTACGTCTAAATGCTCTCTGTTTGTTTTACATCGAATTTGTCAAACTTGACGAAAAAGTTGTGAGTTGCCAGGTTGTAGCACTAGAATAGCCAAATAACCTTATATTACTAAACAATAATTGATACCCACATATTCGAGTGAACTTTGTTGACAATGATTTTAAGTAGAGTTTGCCAACATTTTTTTTTTATATACCAGGGGTCTTCTAGAAAAATAACGGGAATTTTTGCTTCTTTTTAAGTAGTCGCATAAAAGATTAACATGTTGCATAACCATTAGTTTTTTCAACGATTTTAATGACTTTTTATCTTTGGAAACAGGAAAAAGGCACATGGAGCCATGTCTGGCATCGTTACAGTGTTGTTTTCGCCAAAAATTTGCTATCAAA
Organism: Bactrocera neohumeralis; assembly: GCF_024586455.1. NCBI lineage: Eukaryota > Metazoa > Arthropoda > Insecta > Diptera > Tephritidae > Bactrocera > Bactrocera neohumeralis. Next base: position 40,895,689 of record NC_065923.1, on the reverse strand, counting down.
ATTTTTGATTGATCTCTTTTAACAAACGAAAATCGTCAATCTATTAAAATATGTCTAACTTAGGTTGTTGCTACAGACAAAGTAAGCAATGAATACATATTTGTCCGCATTCAATGTCTCTTGTCAATTTGATTCTTGAAACCCGCGATATTTTAAAAAATTTCGATATACGATTTGCCAATTTTTACCAGTCACAACTGTCGTTAAAGAAAAGTTATTTTTATAATAATTTGTGTTGAGTTGCCAAGTTGAGCACTATATTGTGACAAAAAAGTACCCGCAAATTTTGAAAAAAAAAAAACCAAAATATTTAAGTATTCATCAATATTTATATTGTCGCCGATTTACAGTCTTTTCAAAAGCACTTTTGGGATGGCCTTCTGCTTCTACAGCAAATTTTGCTTTATCTCTTTGATCTTAAATGAGGTGAAAATTGTGGTTCGATGCGTTGTCATCGTGTAAAATCCATAAGTTTTTCTTCAACGATTCCGGTTTTTTTAAACTACGAATATCGAAAAAAACAATAAACATCACCTTAATTTTTGAGCGTAGCTTGTTTGGTTTCGACTCCACTATCCACAAAAATCATTCGGGAGAAATGTCGAGTTCGAGATTGATTTGATTATAATCTGGGTGATTTTTTGTCGCAATATATAGATACATTTTATGTTTGGTAAAAGAAATAAAGAAAATATATGATTGTTTGAAAAAAGTATTGTAATTAATTGCAATTATGAAAAAACCCGACTGTTTGCGTAAAAAAATTGACAGAATATATATCCGACGAATTCACAACGCATATTTGGTAGCAGTCTCTCGGTTCTTGGGTATTTATTTTCATTACATTGGACCTTGCCAAATATTCCGTTGACTCGTAAATATTAAAATTGTTTGCGGTAACTTCTTCATTATACTTCATTATGTTTGGTGTTCCCTCCTCTACAATTCCGTTACGAGGTTGATTCCAATATGGCAGAGCAATATGAGTTTGATGTTTTTAACATTTAATTTATTTTTTTGTATATTAATACTGGAAATAATTCAATTCAAAGTCAAGTTTATTTCGGAGAAAAATTTTAATTCAAATAACTGTTTTATTTAGACACATATCTTTATATGGCCGAGAAAAACTAACTCAAATAAGGTATACTACCTTAGTATTATTATTCGTAAGACTTTGACTGTTGTGCGTTGGATAACTAAATTTGACTGCGTTCGAAATATGGTTCTTGCAATTATGTTTACTAACTAAATTATCACCTGGCTATAATTTGTCTTGCCAGCTTTAGTTAGCTTTTTGTTTAGCCTCCGGCGTGTGATAGTTGTTGGCTAAATCAATATCAAAATAAATTTATATATAGTATGTACATACATATATAAACGCCATTGAGCAGCAACAATGATTACAAGCAAAGCTTGAGATTGAAGTTTGCAGCTATCAAAATATCTGCATATGGAATAAAATAATAATATTATTAAGACTGTAGAATATTTTTAAACAATTTTTATTTGGACTTTAAGAAAGCGAGAAAAAATACTAACTTCGGTTGTACGAAGCCATAATATATTTTACAAAAAAATTATGTATTGCAAGAAATTGATTTTGACCGTTCAGTTTGTACGGCAGCTATATTCTATAGTGATCCAACCTGAACAATTTCTTCGAAGATTGAACCAGTACCTTAGGCTATAACCAATGCCTAATTTCGTAAAGACATCGTGACAAATTAAAAAGTTTTCTATAAAAGCACTTGATTCCGATCGTTCAGTTTATATGTCAGCTTTATGCTATCTCAATCAAATAAAGCTTATGAAAGAACTGAAGCCGTTCGACTTTCTCAAGCTACCCATCGCTTCGCTCTATGGGCTATTGAAAAATTCTAAGAAGATCCGACGTTTTCGATCCAAATTAGGTTCAGCGATGAGACCTATTTCTGGCGCAATGGGTATGCCGCATTTGGGACGAAGAGCAACCTGAAGAGATTCAAGGGCTGCCATTTCATCCAGAAAAAAAACATGGTTTGGTGTCATTTGTGGTTCGGTAGAATCGAATCATCAGTCCATATTTCTTCAAAAATGATCCCGGTCAGAGCATCGCTATCCAATTTTTTAACATTTCTCTCGACCAATCGCCATGAACGTTGTTTTCAGCGTTTAACAAATTCTATGGGATCCAATTAGAACATTTTTTTACAGTCAAATGTTCATGGAATATTGAATGCGTGCTGGTTCCACTATTGCCTAAAGTTGTCTCAATCTCACGATAGGTCCCATGACGATCTTACAAAATCAGTCTGCTTTTAGACAACCTCCATGAAAATTGTCTTGGAGTGATATACGATTTCGATTGTATTCCACATCGCCAAAAATTTATTAGAGTTTATCTATGTACTCTTGCTGAGTTATTCTACCTCGAAAGTTGTAAAAAATAATCGATCGGAAATGTTCGCGATTTAATTTCATTTTTATCTGAGCTGAATATTTAAAGTTACTGTAAACAACACAAATAGTGCTCGCAATCGTTAATGGCGACCATTATCACCCTACCGACTACTTCATGCCTAAAAGTGATTCTCGTGATCTCAGCGACATTTGGTTTCAACAATCAATGGATTTGTTTCGAAAACACTTCGGTGAGCAAATAATATCACGTTTTGGCCTGGTCGATTGTCCACTAAGATCGTGTGATATCACACTGTTAGACTTTTTTCTGTGGGGATATGTAATGTCTAACATCTTTGCGGGCAATCTCGTTTCGATTCAGGCCAGTTACCAGTCGAAATGCAAGAGCGAGTAATCGCAGCCGATTATGTCTTCAAACAATTTTTCTAAGCCACATACGAAGATATGTTCCCTAACACTTATTTGATTCATATATCATACTTTGTAATTGATTCAATTAATTTAAAAACAACAAAAAATTGCTGTATATGTATATTTTAATCGTGGCTCCTGTAAAGTGTAAAATGAATTCGACATTCGTTTAAATTTGTGATAATTGCTCGCTTTTGTAATTGTTTTGGCCATAAATCACACGACCATTTTGCATATTGCACTCGAAATTTGTTGACAACTGTTCAGCTGTTGTAGTTGTTTTTCTAGTACGCCTGATGTCTGTCTCCGCAGCGATATAACCACCAATCTTATAAAAAACGCCAACAATTAAACTGTATCGGGCGTTTTAATTGGCTGATTTATGTTTTTTCTTATAAAGTGTGGCGACAGCGCTTGACAGGCACACACCTACACACCTGTACACTCACAAATATTTAAAAAGTTCACATATGTATATACATATATATAAACGTATTTATATACATGGAGTTATTTGCTAAAAGTAACAAGCCTAATGAAGCACGTGACATTGCCAAGTGGTGCGACCGGTGCGCCGATACTAGTACGCACAAAAAACATATGTGTGTCGAGTGCCATATTCGGGCAACTATTTCATACACTGCAAGAAATTTCGAAAAGAAACATCTATATGCTACATTGGTCCAATATCAGCAGTTCCGAAAATGAGCAAGTTTTGAGGAGACAAGGATATGTTCGGGATTTCAGCGATATCTCAAAAACTGAGGTACTAGTTATTCATACAGACAAACATGGCTAAATCTACTCAGCTCGTTGCGCTGATCGTTTAATTGCCTATACATATATTGTGACAAAAAAGCACTTGGAACTTGTAATATAAATTCCCCTGAAAAATGATGTTGCAAAAAATGTATTGTGCTAAGTGGGTAGGACTGTCTTTAATTACTATGCCAAATATGCGCATGATCTGATCTCTCAACCAGTTCGTTTACAGTAGCTGCCTAAATCGCTACACTTCAGTAGTGCGTTGCGATTTTTACAATGGATAAAAATATCGAACAAAGAATTTGTCTTAAATTTTGTTTTTCTAAACAAATTTCGTGTGTGGAATTGTTGTGAATGTTGAAAAAGGCTTACGGTAATTCAGTAATACAAAGCCTTCAAAGACGGTCGAGAAATCGCTGAAGACTTGCTTCGTTCTGGATAACCTCCGACCTCTTCAACTGATGAAAATACTAAAAAAGAGTGAAGAACATGGTGACATGAAAAGTGTTCTTGCTAGACTCGTCCCGATAAAGCTGCATTTGTGTCAAAAAGTGTACGATAAACAGATACTATTGGACATCCTTGATCGTGCGAAATCCGAATCTGCATTCATGGAGCGCATTACAACTGCCGATGAGAGATGGTTTGTGCGGTTGGCATGCAAAAAAGGTAACAAACATTGAAATGGAGAAGAAAAAATGAGCCGAAACCAGAAGAACTACGCCAAAGCCCCTCAAAAGTCAAGGTGATTCTCATTACTTCTTTCAATATTCGTGGTTTGGTGCATCATGGATTTGTTTGGGAAGAACAAACAGTTAATAAGGATTTCTATTTGACCGTATTGAGGCGTTTGCGTGAGAACATCCGTCGAAAATGGCCGAATTTGTGAAAGAACAATAGGTGGCTATTTGACTGGGTCAATTCTCGAAATTAGCGAGCCGTCAGACTTTACACAAAAACACGCTCAACATCGAGTTATAACGTTTTCTATTGATTGTAACGGTTTTTTCTGGTTTATTTCGAAAAAAACGGTACATTTTTGGGGGATGCTATTGCGTTTCCATATTCTCACCAGATTAAGTTAAGGTTTGCCTTTCTGAACACACTGACAAAATTAGACAAAAATTCGTAAGCAAACATGGCCGCCACGAGCTGTTAAAATCATGTATTCCCTATTGGTCTTTGTAGCATTTATTACAACAGGCATATAAAAGAGCGTAGATTCGATATGAGATACGGAGTAGACTCAGTCGTCGAGTCCTGGCATCCAGTCCGGGGGATGAGAAGCAAGTCACAATCCAAACGTTATGAACAAAGATGCCCTTTATGAGCGCATTGGGCGCGCTTATGAAGACTGCCCCTGCCACGAAGTAAAAATTGTGCTTGGCGATTTTAACGCCCGGGTGGGCAAAGAAGGCATATTTGGTACAACAGTTGGAAAATTCAACCTCCATGGCGAAACTTCTCCAAAGGGGTAAGGCTGATTGACTTCGCAGGGGGCTGACATATGTTTCTCTGTACTACTAGATCCCATTACAAACAAAAAATGGTTGCATATAACCCTTTATATTTTTTTAACACCTCATAGTATCTTATAATCGATTCCATCAGATATCTGCCGTTATTTAGTTATTTCAGAAATAAAATTGGATAAATGCTTAAGGCACTTTTTAATAAGTTATGCATATGATGCCATGAAACCACTTAATCTATTGAATAGAAAATAATTTGAATGTAAGATTTATAAATGATATCGTTCAACTTGGTCTATTGTAAAGTATTTCCGCCAAGCAAATAAAATATGCATTTTCTAATTCTTTTTCACTTAAAACTTAAGCATAGCTTCTATGAGAAATAAAATTAAAAATTGAAGCTTTTTTAAGAGCTAACACTGTTGTGACCATCAATGCACTGTCATTGGTATCAATATCAGGCAAACATGCAATAAATACACACTTCGCTTTTACGATGGCAATTAAAGTACACAAACAAGCGTAACGGTACATTATTGTTAAGCAAATTGCAAGTCTAACACTTTAACGCTCATTTTTTTGGATTGACTACTTCATTTCGTGTATTTATTGGCAATTAAGTGAGACTCAACAGGCTGCCGATGACGGCAAGTGGTCGCAAGCAAAGAGTGGCTCAACTCACTAAGCCAATTCTGTGCTGTATCTATTTCAGTTTTGTTTACTTATTATAAAACTTATGTTTTCTGTACAAATGTCGGTAAATATGAATGACAAAACCAGCGCTTTGCAGCTGTTCGAAGTTCGTTGCTTAAGTCTTTTGTTTTATCCAACGCTGCTGCGGCGCTTCATGCACCGTTACTTTTGTTTTCAGATTTTCGATTTTTTTGCATGAATTTTTCACCTGTGCTTCCCATTGTGTCGCCGCTGTCATTGTTCTTTTTTACGTCTTTATTTGGTTTCTTTTCTTTTTTCATTGTCACCAGGCAGCGGCATCACCTTGACCTAGTACAACATGTGCTATACTTAACCGTTAATTACATAGCAGCGGCGTACGAGCTGGTAATTACTACAATATGACGCATATGACATAAAACAAATAAATTAGTTTGATGACAAACTATCGCTTCGGACAGGTGTAGACCGAAATAGAAAGCAAGGTACGTGCGCGTGATTTGTGTGCGTGTGTGTGTGCGGTTAAAATTAATTAAGTCATGCTGACCAGCCCGCTGAGCTAAAAACTTACAAAAACACATGTTAATTACATGCTGTAAAAATATTTATGACATGCGAGGGTACAATATAATTAATTCTCTGTGTTGGGTAAAATCTGTCACTTTTATATAGTGCACGTACAAATAATCTATCGATCTTTATGAACCATGAAGTGTTTTGTCACGTTCTTTACATCAGTTGCCATGGTTTATTCTTTGCCTTGCAGCAGTTTGCTCAAACATTTTGTTTGCACATAAAATATTAAGAAAATTTCGGTATGCATGCTATCATGTTCATTAAAACACCTCAGGGATAATAAATAGCATTTAATTTTTATGGTAAGTGAGTAACTGCTGCTTCGTGATTTACTAATTAAAAAATAAATCATGAAAATCGATGATGCTTATATCTTCGCTCGTAATTCAAACTGAATTCAAGCAAAGTATGTAGTCTAAATGAAAAATCTCTAACCTTATTTTTTACTGGAGTAAATATCAAATTTTGGCCTGAATACAAAATTATCCATGTTTTTAAGGATTTCCCTTAAGTTTTTCATGGCGTATACTTCACCGAATCAACTCAAAATTGCTTAAACCTACCACAAACATTGCCAAGAAGCTATGTTATAAGAAAAATTTCCTACAAATGCCACTGTGAGTTGCTAATGACCTTTAAAAACTCATCTCTACAACCATGGTCTGTAGGGTTTTTAACTCAAAATAGTACCTAGAGTTTTTTTAATATTGATATATCAAGTAATTTTTCCAAGACGCAATAAAAAATCAATTGCCACTATCTTAAGGGGTTACATGGGTTTCCTCGGGTAAACCACGGCAATTTTTCAACAATTTCTCTCATATAAAAAATGAAATATTTTATCAGAATTTTTTATTCTTACAAACATACACTATTAACAAAGAAATTCTGAAATTTTTAGAAACAAATATTTTAAACTCGGCCATTGTGCCATTTCCGGTGACTCCTCGGAAAAAAGATGCGCCCTTGTTCAGGATAGCTCCTTACAATATCATTTAAGAGGAAAAGGAAAACGTGTTTTACTTGAAGCCTTAATTTAGAAGTTGGAAGAAGAAAAAGAAAACTGAAAATTGGGATTATGGCAAAGATTTTTACCAAAAAGAATAAAAATTCGAGAATTTTTTTATTCAAATAGTTGTAATCAAAAAAATCCTTTGTGCAAGTCTTTATGAATGTATCTCAAAGACCTCTGAAAATTTCGGTTGAGTAGGTCTCTTGAAATCTTGCCTACCAAAAACGAGTTAAAAACGTCGCACTTAGCCTAGCTAGCCTCGAGCGCACAAGTTCTCAGGGCTATATCACCGAAATTATTACTCGGATGAACTTGAAAATTTAGGGCAATATTTTAGAGATGTTGTAGAATTGAATAAGCCAATAAAAGAAATTCGATTTTTTGGAACCAGAAAACCCTTGTAATCCCTTAAGGGGGTATTCTGGTCTAGAAGCATGAATTTCGTGTAATTTTTAAAGTGTCGTAATGAAAAGGCACTTAATATTTTTCAACTATCCATTTTTTTATTAGTTATTTGTTAATTTTAAAAGAGTACAGAAAAAAATTAAAAACTAAAAAAAGTAAAAAATTTCAAAAATTATGAGCTGACGAAGTGGGGGGTCTCTAAAAATTTCCACGTGACCATACCCATGATTTCAACCCTCCTAGTTATCTGAAATCAAAAAAAAAAGATTATTAATCTAGAATAATGTCGCAATGGCCGGAACTACGGAAAAGTGGGAAAAAATTTTTTTTCACAAAATGGCGACTGCCTGAAAAAACAAAGGTTTTTTGGATCACTTTTTCTGAATATTTCGAATTTTTTAAAAATAATAAAAATAATGGGGGATGGGACTAGTTCTAACCATAGACAAGTCCATAAAGAAGACTCTATAAAAATTTCAAGTAAATCGGTGGAGTAGAACCTGAGAAATCGTGGGTATTGTTCCGAAAAAGTCAGTTTTAAGAAAAACGCGTGTAAAGTTTAGGAGACAATTCTAATGAACACGGACGCCGTGTCACAAAATCGGCTGTATCTCCGAAAATAAGTCGAATTTTGAAAAATACTTCCAAGGTCATATTTTTTGAAAGTCTAAACTTTCAAGATATGCAAAAAAAAAAATCGATTTTTTCAAAATCCTAGACAAGAATATCCCCTTAAGGGATTATATCCAATTGCAAATAAAAAAAAATATTTTTTCTTAAGAGGCATTTCATTAATTAAATAAATAAAATAATGTGTATTTTCAGAATTTATGAAGCATTAATAAAATGTAATTCATTTTGAGAAATTTTAGACTCCCTTGATGCAGTAGCCGCTCACGAGGACGACCTTCTAAAAAGAGCTGCCAGCAAGGAAGATTTTTCTGCTTAAATTTGTCTCAAATCCAAACAACATAAAGCTTTATTATTACTATAGATGAATACAGGTAACGTTTGAAGGGCTAGTCAAAGTTTTTACAAAGTGGCGGCTATCCAAAGAAAGTAGTTTTATGTGAACAAATTTATGCTGTGGAGTGGTTAGAAACGTCAAAATTATGATCATATTCCTTCGATTCCTTCGATTATAAACTGAAAAATACTTCTAAGGAGTGCGTGTGCGAAATTCAAGTCGATCAGTCCAGCAGTTTCCAAAAAATTGTTCTTACTCACTCTGAAACCACATTCGAATGCGCTCATTTTCTCGAAAATTTTTGGCAAAATCCATTTTAAATATTCCAAAAATATTCTTAAATATATGTATATTCGATATACAATGTGTGCTTAAAATATAACGGCATTCTAAAATTAAAATTTCGCATGTTGGTGAGCCCAATTGTATTTTTTTTTGTTTTGTTATGTTGATATACATGCCCATGAGGTATGATAAAATTTTCATGTGTATCCATTGCTTACTTTGCCTATATCAGGCGGTCAGATGAGATATGTTTCAATGTGTTTAGTGATTAAAAGAAATTGTTGAAATAATTTGTTCTTGTACTCTTTGCCAAAAATAATACTAGACGATGCCCCAACCTCCATATTCACCAGATATGGCTACGTGTGGCTTTTTTATTTCCAAAAATAAAAATAATTTTAAAGGGATCTCTTAAGAAAAGTACACATGTAGGAGTATAATATCAAAGTACGTACGGAAATCGATGGGATTTGATTAAAATCGGCTATACGCTCGGCACCGCTTTCAGCGAGCACTCTGCAGACAGCCTTAAGCGAGAAAGCGATTTTAGCTTTATTAACACTTGCTTCAAAGGGTTAGCTAACCAGATTCTTCTGCTTCAGAGTTTCAGGCGTATTTAAGTATACGTACATATGTATATAAGGTATGGACACTATGAAACTACATCTAATTGGAGATGGAAATTTTTTCAATATTCTATTGAATAACGTTAATAGAATTAAAGTCTACTTAAGTATAAATATTATAATTTTATGAAAATGTCCAACCTCAAAATAAGTTAATAATAGGCATCAGTAACAGTAATATCCGTATATTCAAGTCTGTTTTGTTCTTTTCATTGGAGAGTTTTTTACGTGGCGGGTCTGAAACCCAGCGCACAACCCTCAAGAGGGATGGTTCGCCTTCTCAGTTCTAGTTCGGCATTAAACGGATGTTATTTGACTACCCAAACCGAAAGTCGTGAGCTGTTTGAGCCATATGTAAAATAATCGTTTCTGGCTACTGCCAAGTGAATGGCGCTCAGAGAACTTTCCTTACTTGCATGAACTTTTGCACATGGCTTCATCCCTTCGACTATAACTGCATCAGTGGTGTCTACGCCAAAAAAGAACATGAATACATAGCGATGTGTCCTGTCGAGCTATTTTTGGTGTGCGTCTTTGTATCTAAGAGAAAACAAGTATTTTATTATCTGTTCTTTCGTCACAATATGTTATGTGCTGATACTCTGCTCACCACTTAATTTCAAAATTTACTATTTTTTTATTTTCTAAAACTATAAAAATTCCAAATAAGTGAAGCTTGCTAACAAATTGACAAAAAGTGGATAAACGGAAAAGAATTATATTAAACTTGAAGCTAGCTAAACAATCTTCCCAAAGAAAAGATTATCAGAACACGCAGACTTTAAGGCACTTGACACTACGCGACTGCGCCTAAGCCTGTTAACTAACTGAACCCATTTAAGATGCTAGGACTGATATATTACTGTTCTCAGTGCCTGCATTAATTCCATGAAATCTCATAGATTTGGTCATATAATAAATTTTCTAAGTTCTTGTCTTTGTTTTTGCATTTTCCCATCCCTAACACTACGTAGATTAAATCTGACATAATCATCTGCTGCACAATGATTCAAACTGCATTTGGAACGCAGACATTAAATTTCGTTATAAGTTTCTCTTGCTACCAGATTTCTTTACTGACGTTAATAGAACTTCAGAAAAAAAATCATCTCTATTTCCACAAACTCAACATGAAACAGCAAAATATATAGCATTAAGTTCGAAACCTGTTTCGAATTCTATGAGAGCGTATTTGAAGATAAATCATTCCCACAAAGTTCTTAGACATTATTTTAACCGTTTAGAGAGTAAGAACATGCATGAGAATGCACTTTAATATAAATAATATGAAGGTCTTCTGCACTTAGTTTCAAACACAAACATTACCTTAAGATTTAGAAAGTAGTTAGCAAAACATAGACAACTATTATACTTGCAGCCATCAACGAGCATGAAAAATAATAAAAATAATGGCAGAAGTGCTTATAAAAGCTTTCTAGATGCCGCAAATGTATTGACATGAAATAATTTACACATAAAATGGTAAAAGTGTCAAACAACTTTAGCTGCAAACCGCTCGTCTCTCTAATTTATTTGTGTAGAACCGCTTCTACATGATTTTAGCCATAAGGAAAAAGTTGTTTGAAATATACACATTCGCTCTCGATCACACTATTGTACACACTCTGCTTCTCTTCCTCACGCTTACTCAAACAAGCGGACATCTCTTTCTCTGTATCCAACTATATTCATATATTCAGTACACTCGTACTCATTTTCTAATAAAAATCGTAATAAACTTCGTAGTTTACTTATTGTTTACAAGTCAAGGCCGCTGTTGGCAATAACCTAGAGTGTTAATGTCGGCCTCAACAGGTGTGAAATATGTTAGCTGCCCCCTGTTCAAACAAGCTAATGATGCGGACAGCTCATTTGCTTACCGCTGTGTCTTAAGCAATTAGCATTTAGCATATATTTATAAAAACAAGCAAAGAATATAGTTATCACGCTGCGGAGTACTGCTCTCCCCACACACTTAGCCATCCCCTGCAATTTTTTTCCCACAGAGGGAGCTGGCGGCGACTGTTACAAATCCATTTCGAACGCCACAATTAATTCGGATTAATCACAATGAGGCCACACCTGTGTCGCCTTTACAAGTGCCAAGCACAGCTACACTCCAAGCTTCCCATTATGTAATTACGTGTGTAAGTGCATTCATTCAGCAGAAATTTAGCGTAAAATGAATCATAGCCGGTACGTGCACATTGCCACAGAAATAATAACAATAATAGCAAAGCGTTTATAGTCCAAGCCAAAGCGCTCGCTTTACTCGTATATCGGCACGCGGAGTTAATTACAAAATCAAAGCGTAGAAAAGCAAAGCTTGAGGAAAAAAACTTGTTGTGTTGGCATTACAATTGCACCGCGCGGCTGTCGGCAGCGAGCAGTGGCGTGTCACGCAGGCGCATATCTCTTTGTGCTGTCGCAACTCGCTAGCATTTGAACGTTTTTTCCCAAGAACTATTGCAAGTGGCAACCGCTTAGCCACACCGGAAAAAGGCGAACCTTCAAACGAATTTTTTATTTGTTTTGTCTTTTTCGGTTTCATTCACACAACTCAACTTAATTATGGCAGGAAACTTGCACATTTTACACAAGTGCTTACTTTTTTTATTTAACCGAATTAAAGTTAATAGCTCAAATTGTACTCGAGTCCACATAAAAGCACATACGCGCTTGTGTCCACATATTTGTATCTGGCAATTACCGAAATTATTGTGCGCGCAACAGATTTATAATCTAATTTTCGCACTCAGCATTCAGTATGAGCGGCCTAGGCCTGAAGCCGTTAATGTATTGCTTCTAATTGATGCTGTTGGTAGCTATTAAGGCGCAATTATCTGAATGTTTGCTTGTTTTGAGATCTCCAATTCCGCGCTGCGTTTATAAATTAGCGTGCATTGCGTATACGCCCCACACGACCGTGGCGACAAGCAGTGCGCACTACAGAGACGAAACAGATACGAAATGCAATATTAAAGTAAACTCCGACAGACAGTGGTGCACGAATACACAGAAGTTGTACTCCATATTTAATTAGAATTTGAAGGCGAGTCGACTCTTCAATGCGTTAAATTAAAAACCAATTGTAACATATTTCAAGTAACCGCTTGAATTGAGAAGCAGTGCCGTTAATGCTTGCCTAATACAAAATTGGCGAATTTAAAAATTCAAAGAACCTTTCTGTCCTTCGTTTATATAATTTAAATTGTATAAGATGCGGGATCTTAATCCGCTAAACCTAACCTCCTCTCATCTCATGCCTCTGCTACGACTCCATTGGACTAAGTATTACTTCATGGGAGAGAAGAAAACATTTAGGTCTCCTCTATTCACTGACTGATGCCTAGTTTTCCATTTTACAGAGGACTCGCACATAAGTGCGGTCAATTTTCCACCGTGAGACCATATTGTCTATCTATCCACGAATGTATGTCCGGAATCAGTCTGTGGGTCCAACGTGATGCTTTTGATTCTTTCCTGTCTTTTTGCGGCTGTAGACGTCTCTGATAAATTGTATATTTGTTCGAACTCATCTTCCTGGACGTCAATCGGCGCCATGCTGGCTAATACCTCAGCAGCGTCGTTTGATTTGGTTCGGAAAACTTTATCACGCATATTACGGAAAGCTTATGCATTGCAATAAATGGTCTACCATATGCTTTTATATCTAGCACCTGTATCCATATTGGAGCCTTATACAAAATAATTGATTTCATCCCATTAACTATTACAAATTTTAAATCGAGTTTCTCCAGATGTTTAACCACTGCTAACACTATGAGGTCATCCGCTTATGCGATTGTTTTGACATTTTTTGGTTGATGTATTCTAAGCACCCCATCGAACAGCAGGATCCATTGTAGTGGGTTCGAGCCTTGCGGTATTCCACTGGAGATAGCGTAGCTAACCACGTAGTATTTCGTAAAGAGCTTTTGTTATATTTGCCAACTTTGCGGAGTTGCACGCATTCTTCACATCCAGGGTAATTAGCGCGAAATATTTTTTTGTACCACCTTTCCATCTTTTCCCAGTAATTGCACATTTCGCAGTATCAACTACCTCGCTTAGTGCGTCAATAGTGGACCTCTTTTTTATGATGTCTCTCTGATAATCCGCCGGACTTTTGGTTTGTTAACTCCAAGTGATTTCCTACTGTGCTTTCGTACACTTTACCAATCGTAAACAAAGGCTGTACCTACCACGAATCGTGGAACACCTTTTCTATTATATATGGGGTCATGTGTCGGGAATAATATTTGGACAACATTTCTCATAAACGATGCGTTCTTAGGTTTCTGCGTCTCAATTTTGAATTTCGACATATCTGTGAATATCAAGATTCACACCCGAGAAGCTAATGTATTATTACATAGGACCCACTGTAAAAGTAGTTTTAATGGCCGGACACCGCCCACTCTCAACAATATCTCAAAAACCACTTTTCTAAGATCAGCCAAATTTTGTTCATTGGTAATACTATGATATGCTTATGTTACATTGTACAAAAGTACGGAATCTAATCACTTCCCGTATAATTCTAATTTCCGTCTGCTTCTCTGACTTTACGTCATCTTCTATCCATACTCAAGACTCCTGATCGGCCTTTGAACTTTTAGGCCCCCATTGTCGAAGAATTGCACCTCGGAACTCATGTATGACTTTATACCGGAAATATCGTTCAATCTGAATCTAATGAAATTCAAATAATATATTTTTTCTGATAAAAATGTAGCGAAAAAATTAGTCAAGTGTTCCCCTTAAACAGTCTCGAACGGTCAGTTTACTTTAAACATTTAATTAAATTTTCAAGAAAGAAAATCGGTTATTTATTTTAACTTCCGGGGATACCAAGTTCAAACATAAGGGCATAGAGGCTGTTCCTTTCGAAGAGGTGGTGTGTGTCGATTTTCCTTTCACAGGTACACTGATAAAGTCCAATCAGTTTGTTGACGGTGGGCTTCAGTCTTTCACACACTACGCTCGAGAAAACCATAATACGGTATTAAGCAGTCCTATTCCACTGTAATTGGTGCAGATTGTGGGATCCCCCTGTTTGTGGATTGGACAAAGAACACTTTAAGTTCCAATCTTCGGGCATGCTTTCATCCGACCATATCGTGCACAGAAGTTGATGCTTACAGTTCTTCGCCGTTTGAATAGCTTGGCTTGGTAATCCATTACTTCGGTATGCTCTGAACATCGCCCACTAGATCACAAACCTACAAAAGTATGCTCCGGTCTTGAAGTCAGCTGTTAGTAGCTGCATCTTTTCGAAGAATTTTCGAGCAATACCCTGTCGGCCAAGCTCCTTTTACACATGAATTTGACCTTTTGCTTGAAATGCCTCGAGGATCGAACATAGAAAATTTTCTAATGAAATAACCTCAAAAGTATATCAAATCGGAAATCCTGTCGCAATTTCGAATCTTTATACAAAAACCTTCAATGAAATATTATTCTCGAACCGCTTTGCTGAAAGTAGTAAGTCTAAGGTCTTTTTCTATTCTTGCTTGCAAACATTATGGCCAAACAGTTTGTATATTTTGTGTGATTTTACCGAAAGTGTCATCTGCTTTTTCAGCTCCTTGTCATAAGGTCGATAGTAGCGCAATCATATCGGTATCTTTGCTCTAACTGGATCTCGTTAATGCGCCACTTTACGCTTATTCCGACTTCAAACGATATACAGTTTTACACTGTCATAAAAGTGTTGCAGATAACGAACGCGAATCCAAATCCAAACAAATCTTGGCGTAGATAAGTGATAGTCAATGGTCTTGGCCAAATTGTGCATTTACCGCCAGCTTTAATTAATTGAACACCCATAATTACAATGTTTTCGGCGTCAAATTGCTGCGTGTGCAACAAAAAAGGAAGTGCAAAACTGTGCTCTCGCAAATCAGCGCACATTTTGGCGGCGGAAAAAGAGCAGAAAAACTGCAACTGAGATAATTGGCGTTAAGCAACACGTTCGACGGTGTTATGGCAACCTGTCGAATAGAGTTATTAACGGAATGTCTAAAGTGGGGGTTTCCTTAAAGCTGAGTGAATATTTTCAGTCGCTGCTGAACTTGTTGTTGCTGCGAGTTTTTAAATCTGCAGAAATATCTTTGATTTATTGAAATATATGTTTTATTCTGTTCTAGTTTTTGATTTTGTGCTAGCGATTTTATCGAATATCAAAGGCGATAAGGCTTAATCGCACAGATATTTAAATGTAGATACAAAATTAATACGTCTATATGACGTAAATGTGCGTAAATTGACAGCTTAAGACAGACACATACATCTGCATATTGTAATTACAAATAAAAGTTCGACTTTTGGCGCGTAGCCCATTACAGATGAGAGCGCAGTGTTGTACCATAACCATCGACCGAGAATTTCGATAATACGAGTATCCTTATACAAAGTCTTACATTCACATAAAGATGTTTTATAGTCCCCTATGTTTCCACTTTCAGACTGCTTTTACAAATTTCCTTGTTTGCTGACATGTCTGCCAATTAAACAATGATTTGTAAGCACTCCTAATAAAGTCCTTATGCCATTCTTTTTTAATTTTTACAGTCGGCATGTATATTACTTCTACTTCTTTATTTGCCAGTTCGTATTCGAATATAGGTGATCATATAAAATTTAATAATATGTACAATATTTATAAGCTTAATAATAATATAATAATGTAATGTTGACATGTTAAATATATTTATTGTATATTAAAAAAAAATAAAAAATCACAGATTTTGATATATGTCAGCATATTTCTCTCTATCTCTCGCCACATCTATAAGGTTGCCTACGTTCTGGATTCCTGTCCATTGTCGAATGTTTCGAAGCCACGAAAGTTGTTTATTTGTAGGAGCTCATTCTTAGAGTGCCTCATAATATATATATATATATACATAGTATATATGTATATATAGTATTTTACAACTCTCTATTGCGGTTCACTCTTCTCAAAGCTTCACTGTTTGTAACTCGATCTGTCCATGGGACTTTTAGGTTTCTTCTAATAAGCCATAGCTCGAAGGACTCTAGCTTGTTCATATCTTTGATTTTTAGAGTCCACGTTTCCACCGCATAGAGAAGCACTGACCAAACATAGCATTTTAAAAAACGTATTTTGGTTGTGATGTTGAGGTCATGGCTACATAATATGTTTTTGTATTTAAGAAAGTTGTTCGCGCAAATTCGATTCGACATTTTATTTCTTTTGAACAATCCCAACTTTCATTGATCTGACAACCAAGGTACTTGAAATTTTTAACTCTTTCGATTGGATTATTATTTATCATGAGGTGTGTGTCATTGTATATGTTTTTCCTACTAATAATCATGTACTTCGTCTTGTTTATGTGAATGCGTAGGCCATATTCGTCACTACGTAAGTTAACACGGTTTGCAAGTTCTTGTAATCCCATCAAGCTATCTGCTATAAGTGTAGTGTCATCTCCATAGCGTATATTATTTATGAAAATACCATTCTTGAAATATTACTTCCGAATATATGTTAAATAACAAGGGTGACAGAATGCATCCTTGTCTTACACCTCGTGAAATAGATATTTCTTCGGTTATTGATGCCATTACATGAGCAGTTTGTTGCCAACATAAATTTCTTATGCAACGAATCTCTTTTTCATCTATTCCCATAGAATGAAGAATTTCCATAAGCTTATCGTGTTTAATGGTGTCGAAAGCTTTCTCATAATCAATAAAGCATAAAAATACATCCTTTTGGACATCTTTACAGTTTTGAACCAAGACTTGTATACAGAACAATGCCTCGCGTATTCCAAGACCTTCTCTGAAGCCAAATTGGGTCTTGCCCATTGACTCTTCACATTTCTTATATATTCTGGCGTGAATGACTTTTAGAAATATCTTAAGAGCATGTGACATTAGACCAATTAGTCTGTACTCACTACAATGTTTCGCGTTATTTTTCTTAGGTAGTGGTATGAATTTTGATTTGATGCTCTTCTTCTTTTTTATTAGCGTTGACACCGCTTACGTGAGCCGAGTTTACAACAGCGCGCCACTCGTTCTCCCACCTGGCCTTTCCAACGGCATGAATGTCTTTCTGTGTGGAATAATATTAAAGCTGCAGTGTTTTCATTCATTCGGACGACATGACCTAGCCTTTGTCTCTCAATTCGCTAAACCATGAGAGGACTTTACTTCTCAATTCAAGATAGACGAAATTATCTTTGACTTGGAATTTATGACAGTCAGCAGTTTCGTCTTGTCCTTGTTCGCTACCGCACCCATTTGCTTCCCTTCCTTATCCAGTGTGGAGAAAGCAGAGC
The DNA here is from genome assembly GCF_024586455.1 of Bactrocera neohumeralis. Lineage (NCBI taxonomy): Eukaryota > Metazoa > Arthropoda > Insecta > Diptera > Tephritidae > Bactrocera > Bactrocera neohumeralis. Next base: position 40,877,777 of record NC_065923.1, on the reverse strand, counting down.
TATCGGCGTATGCCAGAGTTGCATACTATTGTCCAGAATTAGATTGAAAAATTCGCACGATAGGAAGTCGCCTTGAAAAGATCCTGACGGAGCTTTTGGTATTGCTCAACGTCAGTTTACACAGCCGTGTTAGTTTTGCGGGGATACATTTTCTTGCTGTCGAAAGCAGCTTTGAAATCGACGAAGAGATGGTGTGTGTCGATTATATTTTAAAGGGTATTTTCCAAGATTTGGCGCATGGTGGCACTTTCCAGGCCGAAACCCACACTGATTAGGTCCATGTTGAGGAGGCTTATCCCACGGTAGTTGGCGCAGATTGAGGGGTCTCTCTTTTTGTGGTTTGGTCATACCACACTTAAATTTCAATCGTCGGGTATGCTATCGCCCGACCGTATTCTATAAAGGAGCTGATGCATGCTCCTTATTAGTTTTTCGCGCCGCATTTGAATAGCGGCAATCCATCAGTACCGCCGCTTTGAGCTCTTCAGACGTGTAATTGCTATTCGAACTTCTTCATGGTCGGACAATGGAACGTTCGCTCGTCATTGATTGGGGAATCGGGTTCACCATCTCCTGATGTTATGCTTTCATTGCCATTCAGCAGGCTGAAGAAGTGTTTCCTCCATAATTTTAGTATGTCCTGGGTATCAGTCACTAGATGACATCTGTGGGTTCTATGAGAGTACACTCCGGTCTTGAAACCTTTTGTTAGTCTCTGCATCTTTACGTGTGGGCAAAAAATAGTAAGACTTTTTAGTTCAGATTTCACGCAAAAATTCATATTTTGTTTGTACAAATGATTGAAAGAAGGTCGAGAACACGTTGACGACGAATTACGTCCAGGACGGCCATCAACATCAACTGATGATCAACACTTCAATAAAATAAAGTAACGGCTGCTTAAGGATAGACGATTAATTGTCAGAGATTTTGCTAGCATCGGTGGAATATCGGTAGGATCAGTAAAAACCATTTTGAAAGATCATTTGGGTTGAGGAAAAATAAAATTAGTTATAAAATCAATAGTTTTTTTCGAAAAACATCGTAGCGTTAACGTCTGTGAAGCAATGCTTTCCGATTACCAGGATGTCATAAAAAGTAGTATTACTGGCGATGAGCCCAGAAACAGACGATCACTCGGCCGAATATCGTGACAAAGGTGAGCTGAAGCCGAAAAAAACACGTAAAAGCATGTCAAAAATCAAGGTTATTTGACAATTTTCTTGGGCTATTCCGGAATTGAGTTGAACAACTATTTTGAGAATTGGGAAAAACGTTGGCACAAGTCTATTTTTGCCTACAACATCCGGTGTGTTTTACATGGGTACCTGCTGACGACAGCCTTACTCCAGAACAATGCGTTGATCAGCGCCCTGAGAATGCTAAGCATTTTCAGTACCAATTGGCAGTGTGGCATGGACACACTAACCACCTTGGTAGGGTTCGAGGCCCATCTAAAACCTCTGCCGTACTTTGGGTCCGACACCCGGTTGCAATGCAATTCCACATTCAACTGACAAGGTCAGTTCTTCCCGCATTTGGGTTTACCCACAACCACCACGAATCTCCACAAAGGGCCAAACCCTATGAGCAGATTGGAGTTACCTCCAAGGCTACTGCTCCCCGTGGTACCAGAATTAAATCTCCGGTCAGACCTCGTAGCCGAAGCTACTACCAGTTGAGCTTCCATACAGCTCTGAACTGGTAGCCAGGATACTAGTCGCCTCTTACGAGAGGCATTCCTTACCACGGGTATATTCGGTTTCCCCCCCGAACCCAAAGGGGGTCCTCCCTACCCGCAGCGGGAATTTTTGCCCACAGTAGTATGTTCTTTCTCTGTCGTATGCTTCCTGCCAAACCCGTTATATGTATGTTATTTACTTGCCTACAGTATTATTTATTTCTGCTGCTAACTAACTACCAAAATCTCTTATGATTTCGTCAATTGTTACTGTAAAGTCTATTTATACCATTAAGCAATGTGCACATACATAATGCATGAAAACACCACAAAAAAGTTTTGTTTACCGAAGTAACCATTATATAATACATGCAAACTTATGCTAAATACATGTGTACATATGTATGTATATATGTGTGTGGCAGAAGGCATTGCAGTAGTTGCACCAATTCGCGCGTCACAATTCACAACCGTAAATCAACGGCAGTGAGTGACGCTTTTGTTTCAACTTAACCCAGCCCATGTCTGCAACTCAAGTCTGTGGCAAGGTGCTTACGTACATATTGACAATCATTAAAGTGACAACCGCCAAACGCACATATCAAACTGGTATACAAATGAACACATACCGCCCTGATATTTAACACAACAAAAAACTCGCATCGATTGCGGTAAAAAAGTGCTTTTTATGCGGTTCATTAGGATTTCGTTAGATGTTTGCTGTTTTGGTTTATTTTTAGCAGCAATATGTTGCAGTCACTTGCCAGTTGATGAGTGCAAAATGTTTTATAAAAAATTTCATGTGGAAGTTAGCAAGTTGGCTGGCCGTTAATTTATGAATTCAAAATGTTTTACATTAGATTACATTATACTTGACAATATTACTTCAAAAACCAATTATGGAATACTGAAAGAACTCTAACATTTTTACAAAATAAAATTATTGCATTAAATTGTAAAAATTTTAATAGAACGGTGGGAGTTTATCAGGTACTAGATGATCACTCTATTTGCCATCCCACTTAAGCTCCTCAGATGTGAGCTTCCAATATTCAATATTATTTATATTCACTTCCGCAACCGACCGCTTCGACCAACTGGACCAGGAGCCGCGCTGTACTTTATTAATATACTTATATATAATATATATAAGGTTGTCAAATATCTCCCTTCCGCTTTTGTGCTTTTTAAACAATGCTTTATAAAAAGTGTTATACTGATCAGATTTAGTTCAAATATGCGACGTTTTGTTCGTTAATATGTTCCCCTCGTAGAAGCCCCCCCCTCTTATTTGCGAAGACTTCCGACAGCCACCTTTTCAAAAACCTCTTTTGAGTTCAACTTTACACCAACAAGGGCGTTCGGACAGGAACAGGTAATCACTTGGCGCTATGTCCGGGCTATATGGTGGATGCGTTAAAACCTCCCATCCGTGCTCCTGTACTTTCTGACGACTCATCAACGAAGTGTGTGGTCTGGCGTTCTCCTGGTGGAACACTACACCCTTCCTGTTGGCCAATTCTGGTCGATCGCCTGCTTCAAGCGGTCCAGTTGTTCGCAGCAGATAGTAGAATTAAGCGTCTGGCCATATGGGAGCAACTCATAGTTAATGATTCCCTTCCAAACCCACCAAACACGCATCAAAACCTTCTTGGCCGTCAATCTCGGCTTGTCCACTGTTTCGGACGATTCACCGGCCATCGACCACGACCGTTTCGCTTGATATTGTCGTATGTGATCTATTTTTCGTCGCCAGTCACCATCCGCTTCAAAAATGGGTCGAGTTCGTTCCGTTTCAGCAGCATATCGTAGACATTGATTCGGTCCAGAAGGTTTTTTTGCCTCAAATTATGCGCCACCCAAACATCAAGCTTTTTTGTGTATCCAGCCTTCTGCAGATGGTGTAAAATGATTTGGTGTGTAACTCCCATCTTCTGGGCGATATCACGAGATGCCACATGCCGGTCTAACTCGATGTTTTCCATGATTTGATCGGTATTCGTCGTCACAGGTCTTCCGCCGGCTGGCTTATCCATGGTGTCGTTTTTACCCGCTCTGAATCGTCAAAACCATTTCTCCGTAGTTCGAAGTGATAGAGTATCCTCTCCCAAAACACGATTAATCTCACGGAACATTTCTCTAGCGGATTTGCCTTTAACGAAGGAAAACTTTAAAATAGCGCTAATTTCGGCGTTAGTGAACTCTATGTTTACACGTCTACAACTGTTGAACGCAATATCCAAACTAATCATGCATAGCGTCGTTTTGTAGGTTATGTCAAGACCTTTCAAAGTTGTTTTGTACTGCCAGATACGAGCTCTGTAGCGCTTTATACATAGCCGCGAAATTCAAAAGACAAAAAGGCGGAAGGGAGATATTGGACAACCTAGCATAAGGGGTTTTCAATAAGAGCGTTACACAAGTTTTTTTCAAATAAAATAAAAACGGTTTGGAATATCAATGAAATTCTTGATTAAAGGAACATTTGATGCCTGTATGTATGAACGTCGATATCTTTTGCATGGCCACCAATGGCATGCTTGCAGAAATCCAAACGCTAAACTCGATTTTCGACAGGTTCCAAGCCTAAATCGGCTGATACTCCTGCAATTTCACGTTCGATATTCGTCAATCGTCGCTGGCTTGTTGGCATAGACCATAGACTTAACGCAGTAGGCCCATTGGAAATATTTTAACGGCGTCAAATCGCGCGACCTGACTGGGCCATTTCGTGAGATAACAAGTTCACCAAACTTGGTTTTCAATAAATTATTTGTGACTTTTGCTGTGTGGCTTGTGGTGCCGTACCAGATATCCATACATCCGATTCGCCCCAAAAATATTCGGTTATTATTGAGCCGTTGCGATTCCCATTCACAGTAACGTGCCGGTCTTGATCATCATAGAAGAAGTACGGTTCAATGACGCCGCCGGCCCATAAACCGCACCAAACCGTAATTTTTCGGTATGCTATGGTGACTCATGACACATATTCTGCTTATTGACGCATCTATTCAGCCAGAAATGAGCCTCATCGATGAAGATGATTTTTCAATGAAAATCCGGATCAAGTTGTTACTCAGCCCAATTCACGAACATTCGACGATTCTGGACCCAAACGGTATTTTTTGTGTCGTCAAATTCAACTACCCACGAATTTCAAAGGTAGACATCGAACAGTTCTTCAAGGTTTTCCATTCGGATCCAAAAAAAACAGCAAAAACTTTTTTTCAAAGCAAATACTTTTTCTGGAAAATATTTCAAATCTTCGAACGTTACAAAAAGCAATGCAACTTTCTCTATTATATTTGATGTATTCCCCTTTTCTGAAACGACTCCAGATCGGTCTTATCAGCTTTCGATGAAAAATCACGTCGATGGCCGTGTCAAATCAAGATGATCCTGGTACTCGTTCCACTTTTGAGAATCACGCTGAGTGACTAAGTTAGAGATAGAGTATCACAAAGGCAAAAAATCCCATTACAAATTCAAATTTGCCGTTAAATGTCAGAATGCTCGATGCACAATGGTTTTTGCTGTCAGCTGTTGACTTTTTTATGTTGGAAAACTTGGAGGATAAACCGCGGAGAATGCAAATTTCTGGATTATATTTCTGTTACTTTATATTTGTGCAGATTAGTAAAATTATGAATAAGCTATTTAGCCCTTACGCCACTGACAAATCAAACATCAAATAGTGTCCTCAAGATATTTAAACTTTTGTCAAGCAAATAAGGAAGGGCTAAGTCCGGGTGTATCCGAACTTTTTATACTCTTGCAACTGGCAAAGATTAAAGACCGGGAAATTTCTTCAGATGCTGGGAAAAAACTTTATTAAAAATGTTGCGAAAGAAATAAACATGTATTGTTCGATGAAATCGAGAATAAATTATAATCAAATTTGGTATTTTCTTGACTTATATTGATGGTAAAATTAATACTCTACAGACTAATAAAAAGCTTTCAGAGTTTCGTCAAGGTACCTCACGTGCAATCACCAATGTTCGAAAAATCTGATGTTAGTTATATGGGGGCTAAGGGAAGTACTGACCCGATTTAAGCCAGTTTCGGCACACAGACATACTATCAGGAAAATATTTTAAGATATTTTCGGTCAAAAGTCAACTATAGATACTGGGGTACACATGTTCGATTTGAATAGTTTTATTCATAAGAAGGCACATCTCAAAGGCACAAGTTGGATGCCCTTATGTTAAGTGCTTCTTGGTTTGTGTACTGGAAATGAAATAATCAAATGGAATTAAAAATTGTATTATATGGGAAGTGGGCGTGGTTGTAGTCAACTATTTTCGCGATGTGATATAAGTATTTTAAATAAGTGTTTTATACTTAATTCCGTCGATGGGGAAATAAGCAACTTCTTGGGGAAACGACGTATTCCAAACCTCAGAAATCTCAAAAACTGCGCAACCAGTTTTTGTATGTACAGACAGACGGACATGGCTAAATCGACTTAGCTTGTCAGGTTGATCATATATATATATTATACTCCAATATATCATCACCAGATACGCTCCTCTTCGAATATTCGCGCACAAGCAACGAAGCGTAAGCAGGGGCGTTATCATGTTGCAAAATCCGAATTTGTTCTTCCAAAAATCCGGGCCTTTCTACTACATTGCTTCGCGTAAATTATGTATAACTGCATTTTTTTATGTCAGTACGACCCATTGGCAAGAACTCATGCTGCCTCGGCAATCGAGGAAAACCGTATTTTCTTTACGTGCTCGAGCGTCCAGCACGCTCTTGGTCGCTCACGTCTTCTAGACTATATAACAATTTAAATTGTTCTTAGGTTAGCTCGATAAATTACTATAAATACAATTTAACTTAATTTGTAACAAGAATTCAGGCCTTCAGGGAGAATGTATTACACACTTTATTTATTTGGTGATCACAAAAGTGTTAATTATTTATCTGAGCGCCTATAAGTATGCCGCAAATTAGTTCAACTAAATTGGTTTAAGTTGTAGCAAAAGATTAGCTTATGGCGCCTAAATGTTTGCTTTGGTTGTAATAAATGTGAGCTATAAACAACTGCACTAAACGCTTTAGTGCTAATTGGTAGATTTTAATAGCTTTGACTTGATTTTTATGATCTCATTACAATACAAATTGGCCACAAAAATGGCAGAAAGCGGAATAATGAAAGAAATAAAGTGGACAAAGTCAATAATTTAGAGACCATTGGCTTAACACTTTATGTTGCTGGTGTGCAGAGCTATTGGTTGCACAAACAAACATACATATATAAGTAACTCATAATATATAATATAACTATAAATGGTAATTTACATAACATGCGATTTTATTACATTCCAACGGTTTCTAAGCACTTGAGAAAACTTTGCAAAACTTTTAGTAAATGGCAAAATATTTCTAAATCTATTTATGTCGCATGGTCTCTCACACTTTGGAAGGCAGTAAATCATACATTTTTATTAAGCATCTGTCAGTTGAGCAAAACGTAGTCTGACACATGGTATCTATGTACTCTTATTCTTTATATGGCTTACGTAATTTATGTTTGGCATTTAAATTTCCCAGTGGGAAATATAACAACAATCACTATGAACAGATGTTAGAGTATTTGTTTGGGTTAACTCAAATCAACTTCTTTATTTTCTTCATCCACTGTTTAAATAACTTATATAATTTTGAATTAAAAAAAAATTATATAATTCTTACTCGGAAAAAAACTTTTAGTTAAGTAGGCACAGGCAGGTGCAGGTCGAACGAAGGTCTGTTAATCCATACTTTGCATATTTTGTGCTATTTTTAATGATGGCAACATGTTGGCAACTGCTAATAAAGCAACAATAATAACGGCTGCATGGATTTTAAAAGAGTGAAAATTGGTGACCACCTAATAGATATAACTAACATTAATGAAATGAAGGCAAAGCAGTTTTTTGAAAGCGGCGGATACCGATGGATTGCCGGCCGAGCTATTCAAACACGGCGGCGAAGAACTGATAACAAGCATGCATCAGCATCTGTGTAGAATATGGTCGGACGAAAGCATGCCCAACGATTGGAATTTAAGCGTGCACTGCCCAATCCACAAAAAGGAGGACCCCACAATCTGCGCCAGCTACCGTGGGATAAGCCTCCTCAACATCGCATATAAAGTTCTATCGAGCGTATTGTGGGAAAAAAGTAAAGTCCACCGTCAACAAACTGATTGGACCTTATCACTTTAGACCTGGCAAATGAACAATCGACCAAATTTTCATCATGCGCCAAATCTTGGAAAATACTCTTGAATCACACACACCACCTTTTCGTTGGTTTCAAAGCTGCTGTTGTGCTGAATTTGATATCGTTGCAAAACTAATACGGCTGTGTAAAACCGACGTTGAGCCAATACCAAATACCAAAGGCTCCGTCATGATCGGGGAGGACCTCTCTGACACGTTCGACACCAAACGAAGTTTCAGACAAGACGACTCCCTATCGTGTGACTTCTCCAATTTACTCATTGAGAAAATAATTCGAGCTGCAGAGCTAAATAGAGAAGGTAAAATCTTCTACAAGAGTGTACAGCTGCTGGCGTACACTGATGATATCGACATCATTGGCTTCGAAAACCGATAAGGAAACGAAGCGTATGAGTCTGGTAGTGAACGAGAGCAAAACGAAATATCTTCTGTCATCAAACAAATAGTCGTCGCATTCCCGACTTAGCTCCCAAGTCACTGCTAACCGTCATAACTTTGAAGTCGCAGATAATTTCGTCTCTGTTGGAACCAGCAATAAACACCAATAAAAACGTCAGCCTCAAAATTCAACGCAGAATAACTCTTGCCAGGTGCTACTTTGGACTGAGTAGGCAATTGAGAAGTAAAGTCCTCTCTCGTCGAACACAGACCAAGCCTCTACAAGTTACTCATTATTCTCGTCCTGCTATATGTTGCAGAAGAATGGACGATGACAACATCTGATGAGACGGCATTACGAGTTTTCAAGAAAAAGGTTCTCCGGTCCTTTGTGTATTGGTAACGTCAATGGAACGATGAGCTATACGAGACATACGACGCCATTGACATAGTTCAACGAATTAAGAGACAGCGGCTACGTTGGCAAGGTCATATCATCCGATTGGATGAAAACACTTCCAGCTATGAGGGTATTCGACGCAGTACCCGGCCCTTTTTAGACATGTGGCTTTCAAGCAGAAATAAAACACATACAATTTATTGTCATGGTCATATTTATTATTTTATTTTCATGATTTTAAAAATACGTGCTTTACTTATGTTTAAAAAATAATTTCGGGCAAGCGACAGCCGCGGCTGGCTGAACTAAATTCCAGCCAAGAGTTCTATTTTCGACCACTTTTTGCTGCAGCTGGGGCCGTGTGTCAGCAATAATGTGTCGAATATTCTCTACCAAGGCGTAAATCGTGTCAGGCTTATCTGCGTAGATAAGTGAATTCACGTTACCCCTTAAAAAATAGTCCAGCGGTAAATTGATTGTTTCGTTGTCAGACAGACAGTTACGCGGATTTCATCTTTTCTCGTCATCCTGATAGTTTATATACAAGTATAAATAACCCTATATCTATCTTGATTACTTTTAGGTGATACGTACATTCGTTAAGTGAACACAACTATAATACTCTGTAGCAACATGTTCCAAGAGAATACAAATTGTGATACCTATAAAATTGTTTAATAATAGATTGCCATCCTTCAAAGACAGTTTATTGTTATTAAAACAACGTATGTTGTTGTTTGTTTCAAAACTTCCATGCCCCAAAAGTAAAGTCCAGCCGTCGTTGTTCTGTGTAGTAGTGTGCAGTACCTATATTCGTATATGATTCCGCTCCCCTCTCCCCACTGAGTTTTATATATATGTATGTGTACTACAAGCCCTTGAAAGTTTCAGCTATTACGCGTTGTCTTAATAACATTAATTAATGTGAATAAACCACAAGAATACTTACGACTAAATAATGGATGGACAAAATCGGAGCAAAACAAGAAAAAACGTTAACTCCGGCTGCACCGAAGCTGACATACCCTTAACAGGTGCATTTCTTTCATTAACTATATGTTCAGTTTATATGGCAGCTATATGCTATAGTAAGCCGATCTGAACAATTTCTTCGGATATTACATTGTTGCTTTAGAAAATAATCTGTACCAAATTTCGTGAATATATCTTGCCAAATGCAAAAGTTTTCCATACAAGAACTTTTTCGGATCGTTCAGTTTGTATGACAGCTATATGTTATAGTAGTCCGATATCGGCAGTTCCGTCAAATGAGAAGCTTCTTGAAGAGAAAATGACGTTTGCAAAATTTCAAAACGATATCTTAAAAACTAAGGGACTAGTTCGTATATATACAGACGGACAGACAGCCGGACAGACAAACAGACGGGCATGGCTTAAACGACTCAGTTCAACATACTGATCATTTATATATATACTTTATAGGGTCTCCGACGCTTCCTACTGAGTGTTACAAACTTCGTGACAAACTTAATGTACCCTGTTCAGGGTATAAAAATGAAAATTCGTTCAAACATAACAAACAGTTATGACTTAGTGTATAATTACATTACAGTTACATGTAATCATTATTATCTCTTTTTCTCCACCTCTGCGTTGTTTTATGGCCAGACAAAGTGACGGTGTTAATGAAATGCTAATTTGGTGTGACTAAAGACAGCCGACACTGATACCTGACCCCACTCCACAAACTACCTGTGGCTAGTCTTTATTTTTCGCAATGCGCACAAACTGAATTAATAAATTTTGCGTTTACACAACAATTTGTCTGAATTTACTGTGTGACCACAGGAAAGTCGCGTCGTAATTGACGTTTATAGTTCTGCAATCTAGTTTTAATTTATATGCCAAGATCTATGCGAAAAACATAACAGATTTGTGCTTGTGTATATATACAGATAGTAGCTATGTAAATATAAATAAATATTACATGAAGTGAGTGTAATGTTTAAAATTTAAGGTTGAAGGTCGCCGGTAAATGAGGCGCTGAGAGCCAGACTGTGCATACACAATTAGTAAAGGTGTCTGAAGAGGTAAAAAATTAGTCGACAATTAGTTATCAAATTAGCGCTGATTATACACAACTTAATTAAAATATATATATGTACAATGCATGTGTTCTTATTCGTTATAATCTATATTTAATTAATGTAAGTTTATGAGGTTTTAAAAATACAGACAGTTTTTTCCTTAATGATATAATTAAGCTGATTTTGTTTTTAATTTGTTGTAGTTTGTTTGGTTACATTGGTTCGCTAGAAGGAAGTGGTCTAAACGCTTGGTCGACACAAACAGCTGCTTAACCAAATCAGTAATTAACTAAAGCATAGTCATCACTGGCATTAGGGTGGGACTAAATAACACCTTTCGTTGCTTAGAACTGCTGTTTCGTCTAAGTGGAATTTTGGTAACCAAATGGAGTAAGTGGAATTTTGGTAACCAAATGGAGTAGGCGTAATTGTTTGATAATTTCCTGTAAAGTTAGTTAGGTCGATCGTTTCCAGCACTTTGTTGCCTTTTCAAATAACAGTCATAGCGCTACTGACAAGTATTTATATCAAAAATATACTATTTTTACGTCCTTGACGAAAAATACAAACAAAATAAGCCTTGTATCTCTTCAGCAGATACACCTAAAAATTATTCTCCGTATCCAGCATAGTTGTCGAGCTCCAGATAACACCGAACAGATCGTTTTTAAGAAGACCAATACGCACAAAGGTGAATTCGTGGTATCTGAAACAAAGTAGTGAAAGTACATTCGATGTCACTATGTATATCTTTTGCATGGCCACCACGGGCACGCTTGCAGAAGTCCAGACGCTGAACCCAATTATCGACGGCTTTCAACCATAAATCGGCCGATACTGCTGCAATTTCATGTTCGATATTAGTACGAAGTTCATCAATCGTCGCTGGCTTGTTGGCATAGACCTTAGACTTGACGTATCCCTATAGGAAATACTCTAACGGCGTCAAATCGCACGTCTGCGGCGACCAATTCATTGGGCCATTTCGTGAGATAACACGTTCACCAAACTTGGTTTTCAATAAATCGAATATGACATTCGCTGTGTAACTTGTAGCCCCGTCCATATTGTCCAAGTCCATATCATCCAATTCGGGCCAAAAATATTCGGTTATCATTGAGCTGTAGCGATTTTTATTCACGGTAAAGTGCCGGTCTTAATCATCACGGAAGAAGTAAGGCCGGCATCAAACCATATTTTTTTCTGCCTGACCAATAACGCATGTTTTGCCATTCAGCCAGAAATGAGCCTCATCGCTGAAGATGATTTTTCGATGAAAATCTGGATCATTTTCAAGTTGTTGCTCAGCCCAGTTCACGAAAATACGACAATTGTGGTGGTCAAGTGGCTTCAGTTCTTGCGTCAATTTGAACTCGTAAGGATGTAGTCCAAGAGCTTTTCGCGAAATTCGTCACAACGACGTCACAGACTGATTTGGGTCTTTTTCAATTGATTCGCTGGCGTCAACAATATTTTCAACATTACGGGCACTTCTTTGTCTCACAGACACGGAAACATCTTGTACTGTGTCTGTGGATTCAAATTTTTCCACTAGACGCTCAATTGCTGATCTGACATGACGCTAATGACAACCATAAATTTGACGTATCGCTCTTAAAGTTGAGACCACTGACGCCGAATTTCAATGTGAAATTTTAATAATTTCGACTCGTTGTTGGATCTTATATCTTGCCAACTTACTGAAGAGAAATGTCAAGAGAGCGGAAAAAAATTTTGCGTCGTTTGCTGTCCCTATTGGTCCACTTTGTACATAGAGTCCCTATTGAAGATGCCGTTAGCTGCCACACAAACAGCACAATCCAAATCAAGTTCTTGCGAGGAAAATGTTTTATATGTACATACATATATATTGATATCTTCACCAAATTTGGCGTAAAACATTATCAAAGGCAAAATAATACCTGAAGAAATGGTTGAGAACAGATCACCGTCGCATATACTTGTACATAGCTGTCATACAAACTGCACGATCGGAATAAAGTGCTTGCATGGAAAACTTTTTTATTTGTGAAGGGTATGCTGGCTTCATTGCAAGCAAAGATTACGTGGCTTCTTGTTTTATACAAGAAAGGAAAATGTAAGAAACTAAGTAAATTTTCGGAAATATTAGAGCGACTGACCCTAATGCTTCCATACCATAATATTCATATCATCACATACTGATACATATGGACAAGCCGATTTGTATAATCATATATATCATATATATATTGTATAGGCATCAAAGCAGTGGGTTTTTTTGCATAAAACATCTGTTTATGCTAATTTTCTCTCATAAAATTGCGCTCTATTACCAAATCTGCTTTGATTTATTCACACGAAAACAACAGAGTTAACATGACTCGGTGTTTAACAGCTAAGCGATGAGTGGGGGGAGATGTATTGCTGGAAATTGCTACAGCAAGGGAAATAAGGAAGAATGAAAAGTGATTTATACGCTGCTGGAGTTCAATGATGCCGTGCGAACATTTCCAAAAATAGACACATGTGTGGCTATATATAGACATACAGTGTGTGCAAAATGTCCCGACGAATTTTGTTGATTCTTTTAACAAGCTACCACCCTAAAATATTGTTGTTCTAAGGAGTTCTTTAAGTTCAAGGTTTTCTGTATTTGGTTTAATCTTAATGCTGCGACTTCATATGAAAGCAATATCATTAATCACGCATTAATTAACTTTCAACTAATCAAAAATACTTTGTTCTGGATAATGTTATTGGTTTTATTTATATACATAGGTACATATACGAGTATGTGCAGAAAACAAAAAACCGATTAAGAACATTTGGTGCTAAATAAAACGTCACAAAGAATTGGTATTATTTTTAAAATTAATTCAACTTGCACGATTGGAGCTGCAAAGAATACACATTTTTTTAAAGTCATATAAAAATGTATTAAATAAAAAAATCAAATTAAATAATTTTAAAACTCATAACAATTTTATGTTTACTTTTAAGCTCTTGTTTATTCACACAAGCTTACCAATTTTGATAGGAGACAGATTGCTAAGCGCTAAAAAATATGTTTCCAGATTATAATATTACTTGAAGTCTTACTAATTATAGCATACCTGCTAACTCGAAGCCGTCTTATAAATTGCAATATTTTTGAAAATTCGCGACCTTCCCAAGCGACATCGCTTCTCTCTATGAACTCTTGAAAAGTTTCTTGAAGATCCGACATTTTTGAGTCAAATTTTGTTCAGCGATGAATCCCATTTTGGCTCAATGGGTATGTAAACAAGCAAAATTGCCGCATTTGGGAGCAAAAGCAATCTGGATAGATTCAAGGTCTGACATTTCATTCAGAAAAAACAACGGTTAAGTGTGGTTTGTGAGCCGGTGGAATCGTCAGTCCATATTTCTTCACAAATGACGCCAGTGAGAACGTAACCATCCATGGCGGCCGTTATCGCGTCATGAAAACCGACTATTTGCTGCCTGAAATTGAAGCTAGTGATCTCGGCGACATTTGGTTTCAAAAAAATGGCACCACTTTCCACACATCGCATCAATCAATGGGTTTTATTGAGAGAACACTTTGGTGAGCAGATAATTTCACATTTTGAGCCGGTCGATTGGCCACCAAAATCATGTGATATCACACCGTTAGACTTTTTCCTGTGAATACATGTAAAGTTTAAAGTCTATGCTGACAATCCCGCTGCGATTCAGGTCTTGGAGCAAAACATCACGAATATCATTCGTCAGTTACCAGTCGAAATGCTCGAACGAGTCATCGAAAATTGAACTCAACGGATGGACCATCTCAGACGTAGCCGCAGCCAACATTTAAAAGAAATAGTCTTCAAAAAATAAGTAACAAAAACTTTTATTTCGAAAATAAGCATTCCCCATTAAACCTAAAGTTTCTGTATTTTTTCTTTAAAAAAGTAGGAAACCTCGAAATGGATCATTCTTTACGTACCGACAGATAAAATTCTAATTATTTTTCAATGTAAACAGATAGTAATCTCAACTAGTATATGTTAAGTGTTTCTCTGTTTCATCGTTAGTGAACGCATCAATGTTGCGTATATCCAAATATTTTTTTATAAGCGGTATCTCATGTATGTATGTCCGACGCCATTCAAAAAACGATCTATGTATCGATCTTTTACTAAGAACTATGTTTTCAGATCTCAAAACCTCTAAATACCGCTGTCATTTTATAATAAGAATAGCGAAATATCTTGAATATATGGACCGGTTCTAGAGCGTACAAAGCTAACGGGTGTTTTGTTTTTAAGGCGTGGTTTTCAATGAAACAATACTCTTTTCGGAGTTGGCCTTTTTGACATCTCTTATTTCATTACACACTTAGTTTGGTTTTCCATTTCATAAAAAGCTTACTCCGGAGCACATGATCACATGTTCGGTGAATGGGCTCAAAACTAGATGGCGATGAAGCTCACTTCTGGTTGAATTAGTCTGGTTGACTCAAAAAGTCACTGTTTGGTGTGCAGAGAGAATCATTGGTCTATATTTTACCAAAACTAAGGCTGACCATAATGTTACAGGCAGGATTAATGACTCTTTCATGCCTGAATTGGAGGATTTTTATGTGGTCGACCTTTGAATGCCTTGGAAGACGGTTTGCGGTCCCAACTGCCGCAAAAGTGCTTGAAAATTGGTCCTCTCGACTAAAATTTATTCGAGCCAGCGGAAGTGGGAGGTCGCGTTAACAACAAACTGTCTGGACCACCATTCATCTCTGCCGTGGAGGGTCACATCCAAAAAATTAAAGATTTGGTACTTTAAAATGGTCGATTGACAATTAGAGACCTCGCTAATAGTCTTGGAATATCATTTGGCTTAGCCCAAATCATTTTGATGAATTCTTTTTATCTCGTCAAAGTCTCGATTGATGCCAAAATTGCTCACATGCGCCATATTATAAAGCATTGACGGCTGAAGGCCCTATAGCCAGTGCTGCGTTTAGGTATTTATATAATAAAACTCTTTTTGTTATATGAATTATTATAAATAAATAAATAAATAATAAAGCATTGATTCTATTTATTTGCCAGTAAACTCAGAAGGTTAATGCTGGGATGCTGTTCTGACACGATTGGGGAGATATAAGTCGAAACGAAGAAGGTCTATACCGAGAACAGGCTGTCCCTACTGTTTCTATGACGGGAAAGGGATTTGGGAAAAGAGCGTTTTATAGGAAGGAAATTACTTTGAAGGGGATGGAATTGATTTAGAAGAATGAAGAAAGAGTTTATTAACAAATTCATCTCACTTTTTGATCACAGTAGTACATAAACTTCAGCGCATTTTTGGGCTATGGAAGAGTTACGTTCATGATAATGACTACCGCATTCTTAATTACAAAATTAACTGAAGCCATAAGATTTTAATATCACAATGCTCAAACACATTTATTTTATTATAGCAAGAATAATATTTTCAACATAGTAATAATAATTCAAATTAATGTTGCTACAAATTTGACAGAAGGTTGCTCATTTACGATATTTTCCGCCTCGAAGTGTTAAGTGGCCACTGTCGGCCGCACCGCACCGCAGCGTCTCAGTGCAAAGCTTGCTGCCGTTTGTTTTTACATCAAATAATTTGTTAACTTGGTCAGTTATACTGCTGACCTACAACCGCGCCACTAAATTGTGGGAGTTGGCATGGAGTCGTTCCTCTTCAGTGCACATTGCCGTCTTGGCGCGCTATTTCCACGTACTTTTGGTTTACTTTACGCATTTTCTTAAATTATGGTTCCATTGTGTTTGGGATATTGAGTGTTGCATGGAGAATCATCTCAAAACTTCTTATAAGAAACAGCAAAAAGTGTAAAAAATAGTTTCCACGGCATTAAAGCTGAATTATGCTGGTCGGTGATATAAAATAGCAGACAATTTCCAAGTTTGGCATAGTTTTCTGGCAGCTACCGCATTGACATCATTCCAAACGTAACATCTCAATAATACAGTATAGCAATATGTGTAAACTAGTAAGTTTTGCAAATGAAGTTATTTCAATTCGCGCTAAACATTTTTTACTTTCGCCATTAGTCGTTGCTACCCGTCTTCGTCCTTTCGATCGCCGTGATCCAGGCGCGCCCAAGTCTAAAGTATCTACCAACTGTGGCTGAGCATGTGGAGTATACGCCCACTGTGGTCGGACATACCGTGCACTCACTGCCCGCCGCAGTTTCACATCAGAGTCAAACCATTGTGCATGAGAAGCGTCCCTACCTGCGTCCCATAGTGGAACATACGCCCATTATCAAGACGTACACGCCCGTTGTGAAGGCGTATTCACCTGTGATTAAAACTTATGCGCCCAGCACAAGCGTAGCCTGGCCGGCTGTCTCCTATGGACCGGTGTATCCATCAGCTTACGCTGGTTTGTACGATGGCTGGAGCTCGCCCAGCCTGAAGAGTGTTTATGGCGGCTGGAGCTCCGGTTGGAAGCCAAGTACTGCTTATGAGGATTGGGATGCCTGGGCACTGAAGAAATAAATTATTGAGCATAGTGCAGACAAAGTGTTAATTTGGTATAAATTAAGTAAAAGTTAAAGTTGCGTTGAAAATGTGATTGAATTCGAAGTATGTAGATGTAAATGTTGAAACCGTGATCGAAAGTGAATAAAGCATATAAAGCTTCAATTTGTGTGTGTTTCTCAATTAGAAGAAACTTTTATATTATTAAACCCGTTAGCAGAACATGGTTCCGTTCAAAATATCAAAAAATTTAATACTGGCAACAGTTTGCACAGGATATAAAGTGCTTTATCAACGTGACGACAACAACACAGCTTTTAATATAAACCGTAAAAGAGGAAATACATTCGTGGATAGGTAGACAACATGAAGACCTGGATTTCCACCTGACCCAAGTACTCAGTAGCTATGTATGCTTTAGAAGCTGCCTATAAAAATATCGTCATGACTTTAGTCCACATTGTCCGATGCGTATGGAGTGTATATAAGTCTCTGAACACGTACTCTATCATTGCCTTCGGTTTTCAAGTATAAGGGGTAAGCTGAAAACCACACTGGGGGTAGTCTCACGGTGGAAAATTTGATTGTGCGAGTCCTCTGTAAAATGAAAAGCTATCAACGTAGCGGCAATTATGATAAGATTGAGATATTTACAACAGTCAGTCCGTCCGTACAAAAGAGGAGACTTAAATGTCTTCTTCTCTCCCTTAGTCCAGTTGTCACGTGGGAGAGACATGCGATAGAAGTAGGTTAGGTTTAGCGGATTACAGTCTCGCACTTCAGCTTTCTAGGCTTTCTCCTGGCGGACGTGAGTAAAGGGCAGACATCTTCGAACTCTTCATTGACGAGTCAAAGACTTCAGCTTTTAATTAAAAATTATATTCTTTATTATTTAAGGGACCCTAATAGTGTGGTGCTTACAGTCATACTCCACCTTTCGAGTCTAAAGGTAGATCGCTCGATTCCAGCTTACGATAAAAATAAAAAAAATATTTTCTTGGTGACCGTCTTCTCGCGTGGTATTAAATGATGAATCTTCGAATGTATTTCTGAGTAGACTCAAATACCTGCAAAATCTCCATAAATAATAAATAATATCTATACTCACTGCGAAAAGAAGGAATAATCTATTTAGCCTAGGCACTGAAGAAAGAAGCCTTTGGTATTTAAACATGAATGTACAGTATTTCTCCTTAAATATATATGTAAATGAGATTAGATCACTTATGAAAAGTACATTTTTTTTTTTTAATTTTTAGCTTATACCTCGGCAAAGATTCGAAAACTTGAACGACTAAATGTTGGTCGTCCACAAGAGTGACTAAACTGTGCTGGCTACAAAGTGATACGTGATGACGGGAATAGAATCCACTCAACTAAAATTCTACTCTGACTAAAATTGGAATAGTAAGCAGGCTTCGTCAAATGTACTACACACAGCTCAAAAATTCACAGCGTAGTTTAACAAAGTACCTAAAGGATACATTTAATACCCGAAAACTTTCAAAAGTCTCAGTTAAAAGGAGTGTTTGTTTCTTTTTTAAATAGTTTATTTAACAAATCGCTGTTTTCGAAGTCAACAACGTTGTAAGCTAATTATTCTAAAAAAAATATATTATTCGTTATCACAAAATCAGTGTACAAAATCTTTTGTCCATTTCGGTTCTCCATCGTCGTCCGTTTACCAGGATGAGTAGTGAGCGTCATAGGCCAAGGGCGCAGCATAACTGTGCACAACTGGAGCAGCGGCGTATGATTTGATGATGGGGGCGGCAGCGGCATAAGAGGTGTGCACCAGAGGAGCAGAGTGGATGGTCTTCACGACAGGAGCAGAGACATAGCTGGTCTTCACAACGGGTGCCACCACATCCTCCACAACATGAGCTGAGCTGTGCACGATCGACTGGCTTTGATGGGAGACTGCGGTGGGAATGCTCTTCACCACGGAGCCAACTTTAGCCAAGACGGGTTCTTGGTAAGCAACAGCGGCTGGTGCCGAGTACACAACTGGACTCTCATACAAGTGGCTTGGGGCAGCGGCGGCAACAGCGACGAGGGCAGCAAGGACAAACTGTTGAACAAAAGAGTAATTTGTTAAAATATTTTCAAATCTGTTGTTCTACAAACGTGATCCTGTTATAAACTAAGGTTAACTTACCAATTTGTACATTTTGTTAATTTTTGTTTTTTGAATTCGTAAGAAAGAACGATTTTTGACTTTTGAGCGTTGTTAGCTGATTGATGTCTTGCTGTTGAATATCCAACGCTTTTATACGCCATAGAGTTCATGCTTTGAAAGTCAATAAAAACTACAATAGCAACATTAATAGAGGCATTTCAATAATCGTAACAATAACAAAAATGCTGCAAAAACTTTACCGAAACGTGCAAGTCATATGCGACGCATGCGCAGACGCCGCTTAACTTACTCGTAGCCACAAACAATATAATAGCGCGTGATTGTGAGGGCGACTGCTCGTACACGGAGTCAGCGCAGGTGCGCGCTCTTTCACACCGCATAGCGGGAGCTGAAAGCAATTACGGCGTGAAGTTCAGATGAAAACACAAAATAATAATAGCACAAAAAATAAAATAAAATTAATGCATTAGACCAAAAAGGCGAAGCTCACTCTTATTTTCATTACGCCGCGATAATGCGCTCATTAGCTAGCGGCCGAGCTTTGGCCAACGCAGCAGCGACTTGTAATTACCCGCAGCCTCGCACGTCTACCCTGAAAAGGTTATTGTGACGCTGTCTTACAATAGAACAACATAACAGCAGAAACAAACAAAAATCAGATCGCACTACAAGACTTTTAAAAATAGAACATTTTTTTTTAAATTAATTGATTTTTCTGTTTAATTTGCGTTGGTTCCTGCATCGACGTTGGTGGCACGAGCGATCCGTTAACGGAACTCTCACTTTGTTTATGTTTTATATTCTTTTAGTTCTTTTGATCACGAGCGCTGAGAATATGTTTTCGAATTTTTATTACAATGGTTCGAAACAAAGAGATAAAGAGAACACCGCTATGGATATGTGGAGTTTTTATCTAACAAATCTACTTAAATATATGAGGTATTAAAGCGAGAACTATGCTGCAAATCTAATTTTAAAGTTAATGAATTTGTATAAAATATCTTTATATTGAAAATATTGCTTTGCTTACTGAAGCTTCTTTGCCGGGGAATTACTTTCCTTTTAGGCCGATAATTTAATAGAAAGTTTGAGTTATATGAGGTCTTATAGTATAGAGCGCCCATGCCTACGACAATCGAAATGTACTCAGAAATGTCCAAAAATTATTGCGTTGATATTAGAAAGACTTCAGCGTCATTTACCTTATGAACTGAGCCAATTTAACAACCTTGAATGTGCCAGCTAAAGACGAGGTCTCAGTTGTGGTTGGATTTGACTATCCGTAACATGCTTCTCTGCTTCTTTCAAGAAAGCTCGTATAATTAAAGCCCTAAAATAGAAAAAATTAAATTTTGAGAAAATTTATTTCTCAACATAGCCCCCTTTAGCTTGATATACCTGATCCAATCTGAAAAAACCCACTTCGTGTTTCATTTATACAGCTTCAAACACGGCGATGGATGGTATACGGTTGTACTTGTTGCCCAGAGCGTGGTAGTACCCAGACATCACCAGTTTTCTTTCCCCCATATTTCGTTCAAGATGTGGGTTTTGAGTTACTTACTGACTTACAAAGCTCGCGAATCGTCAAGTGACGTAATTTTGTCGCGATTTTTGACTATTTCTCTTCAAAAACCGAGGTAGCGACAACGTTTAGAGTCGTTAAATCAATTTTTGACGGTCATCATCGAAGCTGAAGGCAGTTTTGGTTCTATATACCCTTCTTGAAACAGGAATCGAACAGACCAATAATGCTCTTTCTCCCTTTTTCTGAAAGAGGGCCCGATTCCATATCCGGTCGAAACAGTAAACATTTACGAGAATGTATATTTATGGCAGTAGAGACGCTGTTAGGCGGTGAGTTTGAATACATACCGGACCACTGTCGTATAACAAATGTAGAAATAATTTGGTTCTGAGCACAAAGCTTGCGTGAAGGCATTGGTAACAAGTAAAGAAGAACTTAGTTTGGGTGTAACAGAACATTTTATACTCATGCAACTTTCAAGGATCAACCGACATTTTCGATAAGAAGTTCGCAATAAGAACTGGGGTGCACATATTCGGTATCTGGGAGCTTGAATAGTTTTGATCCAACTTGGCCAATTTTTGGTCAAAAGGCAGCACAACTCAAAGGTACTTTTCGTACAAAATTGTATCCAGATACCTTGTTTGGCCCTTGAAATATATAATGGAAAGTGAAAGTATTAGACGGAATTTAAAATTGTATTGTATGGGAAATAGGTGTGATTGTAATCCGATTTCGCCCATTTTCAAACTGTAATGAAAGAATGTCAGAACAATATATCGTACTACAATTGGTAGAAATCGGTCGAGTAGGTCCAGAAATATGGGTTTTCGCTTAAATATGAGCAATGCCAATCCCATCGTCTAATTTTGACCCCGGTTTCTGTAAAGCTCTCTGGATTTATTTGTAAAGTGTTATTTATCCTGAGCGAATTTTGTTATTGTACAATAAGTGCTTAGGGATATAACCAACCGAAAGGTGAACTTAGTCATTATACACTTTAGCAACATGTTGTGAGAGTATAAAAATTAACTTAAAATTTTGTGTTTAAAGTTGAATTCTAAATTGGCTCGAAGTCATAAAATTACGATGTCTTTAATCCTTAGATACCATATAAATTCACCCCGAAAAATTACTGTTTGTATTTTACTATAAACCAAACAAATTATTTTTTTAAAGCTGTAGATTTAGCGTAGCTTCGAATAACATCGAACATCATCTTATTAATCGGCCACATTGGTCATGTGATTTGATATTTTATCCACAAATTAAAACCAACTTCAAATCATCAAACATCTTGATTACTGTCAATGTATGCTCTATATTTTGCCGACTCTTCTTTACCTAACCTTTAAGACTTTTGCTTAGGAGCTCTGTGATATCTCCTACCACTGGCGATGTTTCTGTTAATTCGCCATAGAGATGTAAACAAACCCAAATAATGAAAATACTATAGACATGAACTGGATTTTACGCACACTTCACCTTGCAGATCTACACGTAATCATATGCACTCCAAACTCATTTAAAATCCAAAAACCCTTTGATCAAGTACTACAAAAAATCGGGTTTTGAAAACTATGTGGAACTAATGATAAGTTTTGTTATCTGAAAAGAGCAATTAAAGAAAAGTGATTTTTCAACTTCTCCTCGAATTTTCAAAAAAATTACAATTATACGTTTCCTCATTCAGCTATTTAAAATTGGTTCTTAACCGACGACTGACAACGAAAATATCCACCTGTCAATAAAAACTATGAACTTCTTTGGGCAATGGAAATCAATATGTTTTAGCGATAATCCTTTGATACCAGAATTACCGATAATAAATTACTTATAACTAATTATTCAAAGTTGGGAACATTAGACAATACCTTGCAAGCTAGAACAATTAAGTATAACTTTTCAAGTAAAATAATTTATTAACAATGCGCTGATATAAAAGTCAACAACGTTGTAATCTAATTATTCTAAAAAAACTATGTTAATCGTTATATCACAAAATCAGTGTACAAAATCTTTTGTCCATTTCTGTTCTCTTTCGTCGTCCGTTTACCAGGATGAGTAGTGAGCGTCATAGGCCAATGGCGCAGCATAACTGTGCACAACTGGAGCAGCGGCGTATGATTTGACGACGGGGGCGGCAGCGACATATGAGGTGTGCACCAGAGGAGCAGAGTGGATGGTCTTCACGACAGGAGCGGAGACATAGCTGGTCTTCACAACTGGTGCCACCACATCCTCCACAACATGAGCTGAGCTGTGCACGATCGACTGGCTTTGATGGGAGACAGCGGTCGGAATGCTCTTCACCACGGAGCCAACTTTAGCCAAGACGGGTTCTTGGTAGGCAACAGCTGCGGGAGCTGAGTACACAACTGGGCTTTCATACAAGTGGCTTGGGGCAGCGGCGGCAACAGCGACGAGGGCAGCAAGGACAAACTGTTGGACAGAAGAAGTAATTTGTTAAAATATTTTCAAATATCTTACGAAGTAATTTTTGTTATAAAGTAAAGTAAACTTACCAATTTATACATTTTGTTAGTTTTTGTTTTTTGAGTTCGTAAGAAAGAACGATTTTTGACTTTTGAGCGTTGTTAGCTGATTGATGCCTTTCGGTCGCGTAACCCTCGCTTTTATACTCTTAAAAGTTCATACCTTAATTTACCGTCAATGATTTTATTAACAATAACAAAAATGTAAAAAGTTTGTCGAAATGCGAAAGTCATACTCTGCGGTCGTATTATAGTTACAAAAGCAGTTAGTTTATATGTGAGTGAGCATTTACGATAAGATGCAGATGTAGTGGTTAGTTCGTTTACTCATGTATTTATGAAAGGCAGGTGTATGGCTAGGTATGGTCGCGCAATTTATATCAGACGATCATGTCATCACACTAACGGTTCAATTATTGAATTATTAAATGTTGTACATCTTTACACTTCAATTTGACTTTTTTATAAAATAATTAACAGATGAACTTCTCGCATAACTATTGTCTAAAGACCGCTTTTGGCAAAATGTAAGCTTTAGAGCAGCATCTATATTTTTTTGTTCGGTGGAACAGTTAAGACGAACTGGAAGAATAGACCTGCGGGCTACGACGGACCTAATTTAACGGTTAAAAAGTAAAGTAATAAACTAAGTAATATTAAGAATGTTGCAGATCAGCCTTCAATTTCCGCCGAACTTTTTAAGAACAGTCATTGGAAAATAGAGCAAAAAGTTATTGTGTTCAACCTTCTCGTCTCCAACGGAAAGAAGGAAGAAATGTTTAGAAAATGCTCCAGTTTGCTTATTTAACTAAAAAAAAAATTAAAATATGAAGTAAACAAAATTTTCGCTACACTTTCATCTACAACAGGATGATTTCAAATTTTTTATTATTTGATTAGCTTCTATTGATACCATTTAGTTAGACAAAATCATAAATATTTAGAGTTATTAGCTAGAGGTACACCATGTGTAAAGAGAGAGTGGGAGAGAGGAAAAGTGATTTATATCCAGTAGTCCTCTGTAATCGCCACAGGTTAAAAGCATTACTCGTTGCAATAACCGTATGGTAGCTGTGGAGAAGTAGAATAACGAAACTCGAGTTCTACGAATAAATGGATTGTTGGTCTATATTTCTTCAAAAGTAAAGCCGGTCATATTGTTACTATCAATGAGGAGGACTATAAACCCATGACTAATAACTTTTTCATGCCAGAATTGGAGCTGATGTGGACGACGTTTAAATTCTAGAAGACGGCGGCATGCCATACAGTCAAAGTCGTGAGCGCAAAACTGCAAGTGGGTCAGTAAATGGCATCCGTGGTTAAAAACATTATTTTAAATGTGCATGGTCCAGCTTTCATAATCTTAATGTGTACATATATTTCACAATATTAACCACATTCACTCAGGACAAGTCTTTTTTCTACCACTTTTCACACTCATCTCCACACAGTAAAAACGGTTAAAATCGGGTGATAACCTCCCCACTCGCCATATAATGGTTATGGCTGGCGTTTTACCGAAAATATGAATCAATTCGTGAAATCCTCTATTGAAATTCAGATACGGTCCTGATGATAACGTGCCCTTGTGTTCAAACTGAGTAAAATCAGGTTAATACAGCCTTTTGACTTTAGACTACATACATACATATATCGATCAATATGAGAATTAATTTCATGCAATTCAGGGTGCGTTCCTTTCTACAACAGTGTATCTTCGTATTTAAAATGGACATAAACGGAAATTGGTTAAATGGACCCTAATCTTATTGGAACAAATTCCTAAAATATTTACAAACAGAAAGCGTATGATGTTTGGACTAATCCTAATTTCATCACTTATTCCAAAAATGTCGCATCTACTAGGATACTAAGAGTAATTTTGTTAACAAATCTATCTATCCAAACTAATTTATTTTCCATGTCACAATAAGAAACTGGACGAAATTGGACAACAACTACGCCTACTTCTCATATAACACAATTTTAAATTAAACTTGATTCTTTCACTTTCCAGTACACAAATCGGGAAACAATTAGTTAAACGGATACGACTTTGCCTTTAGTGCTGTGCCACTATTCAAGCTCTGACTTTCACCGAATATTTGGATACCAGTACCTATAGTTGACTTTTGATCGAATACATATATTGTGCAATTTTTGAAATATGTAATAGTAATTCAGTGATAATACTTCTTTAATAATGGTACGGCCGAAAATGGGTTGAATCGGGCCCATACTTCGTTTAGACTCCACATACCAAATATAAAGATTTTCGAATTATCGAATATCGAATAATTAATATCAGGATTTTCGAACATTCGGCTGACTTTAGTCCATATGATTGGTGATTGCATGCGAGATACTTTATGAAACCTAAGGAAAATTCTTCTAGTATGTGGAATGTTAATAGTACGTGGTTATAGCAAAAAAAAACATTGAGTCGATACTACTCAAACTCCCATATACTATACGTACAATCAGGGTTCGTCCGGAAAGTAATAGGACTGATGCCAGCGCAATTTCCAAGCATTGAAGGCGTCTCGGAATTCTCCGGAATAGCCTTGAGAGCCGAAATGCATGCTGCTTGATCCCCTTTCATTAGCCTTTTCAGGCAGGGAAACAAAGAACAGTCCGGGGCCACATATGGACCGTAAGGCGGCTACGAAACATTGGGATGCCGGCCTTGGAAACACAACAATTTTTGCAAAAGCAACATCTGGGTAACCATGCTTGATCACATCAAACGTCTCTGTGGCAGATTTACAGAGTTTCTAAATTTTCGGCTTGCACAACTCATAGAAGCACGTCTCACGAAAATGTTTGTCCTGACTCCAGGTGCTGAGCTGTTCGTTCGTTAGCTAGAACGCCCTCTACCGAACCCAGTCGGTGCGCTCACGCTCCGAAGTAAAGTCGCGGCGGAAGAAAAATGATTACGATGATTACTCCTCTGGGACTTAGCAAGTGAAATCCATCTGGTATCGCACAGGGCTAAACTTGTCTATGCGTGGCTTATCTGGTAATTTGGTAATCTGGTAGGACGATTAATCTGATCCAACATACATATCATGATTTTCTTTTGTTTAAGAAACTTTATGTCGAATATGGCGGCCAGTATCTGAGTTATATATAGTATGGATATATGAAATTGCTTCGATATCGAACGTCTGGTTGACGTTTTACACTTTAAAAATATTTCCCGGCTTTAATTCTTGCAATTTGTAGGAGTATAAAATGTTCGGTTGAACCCGAACTTAACCCTTCCTTCCTTGTTAAAAGTTCTTTTTTAATTAAATAATTTATTATCATTTCGGTGATATAAAATTCAACAACGTTCTAATTTAATTATTCTAAAAAACTATGTTATTCATTATCACAAAATCAGTGTACAAAATCTTTTGTCCATTTCTGTTTTCCATCGTCGTCGATTTACCAGGATGAGTAGTGAGCGTCATAAGCCAAGGGCGCAGCATAACTGTGCACAACTGGAGCAGCGGCGTATGATTTGACGACGGGAGCGGCAGCGACATATGAGGTGTGCACCAGAGGAGCAGAGTGGATGGTCTTCACGACAGGAGCGGAGACATAGCTGGTCTTCACAACGGGTGCCACCACATCCTCCACGACATGAGCTGAGCTGTGCACGATCGACTGGCTTTGATGGGAGACAGCGGTGGGAATGCTCTTCACCACGGATCCAACTTTAGCCAAGACGGGTTCTTGGTAAGCAACAGCGGCTGGAGCCGAGTACACAACTGGACTCTCATACAAGTGGCTTGGGGCAGCGGCCGCAACGGCGACGAGAGCAGCAAGGACAAACTGTTGGAAGGTGGAAATAAATGGTTAAAATATGTTACTTACTAAGTGATCCTGCTATAAGAAGAAATAAACTTACCAATTTGTACATTTTGTTATTTTTTGTTTTTTGAGTTCGTAAGTAAGAACGATTTTTGACTTTTAAGCGTTGTTAGCTGATTGATGTCTTTCTGTTGGCTATCCACTTCTTATATAGTTTTTTTTGGTGCTTTAAACGAATCAGTATACTTACGAAAACAAAATATTGACAGTCATGCTTGTTATATTCCGTGTGTGAGTGAGAGGAGTTATATTTCTTGTTCATACTTGTACATAAACTTATTGTAGGCAAGGGAATTTACCAGCACAAGCACATATGTCGGCTGCGCGCTCTTTCTACGCCGTAATAAAGGTGTACATGGTATTAATGATCCACTGTTTAAGAAAACTATCTAAGTTTGTATATCCCATATGAAACTCCACTGTACTCATAATAGTTTTGTGTACTGTATAGTCATTGCTCCTATTATATTCTGGAAGGAGGATACGTTTCCAACTTAGTAAGTATATATGGTATGTTCATGTAATGAATCCACAGACTTCATCTTGGTGAAGTTTGAGGGTTGTAATAGCATTGCAGAATATGTACATAATTTTAGTAATTCGAATATGCTTTAAAGAGAGTAAATTTGTTTATGAAACAGTTGATCGTAAACAAATAAATTAGAAGTTGTTCATACTGTTTTGATTGATTAAATTAGTTATTTATCTCTCTGATCAGCCGGTATAGCCACCAATGACTTCCGTTCAACAGGATATCTTATGATAAAAGGGAGAAATACAATGAAATATCATTACCACTTAAACTGGAAAAACTAAGGAACCAAAAACATTATTTCTGAAAAAAATGTTTAAAATAAAATGTACACCTCTCAGAGACTCAAAGGAGAATATTAACAACAGATAACTTATATTTTCATTATAAGATCACACATTTTGGCCAACATTTACAGTTTAAGGTTATAAGGGAAATCAAAATGCGTGTAGATCACAGTTTTGCATATATAGAGACTATCTGTAAAGATTGCATTAACTTTTACACACAATTTTAAGTGAGTAACTTACATACTGACCGACACGAAAATTATTATACATACTTACATAGTACATGGGATCTTGGATATCTCACGTTTAGATTTCATACACTTTCTACTTTAAGGGGTTACATGGGTTTCCTCGGGTAAAAAACAGCTTTTTTTCAAAAATTTTTTCTCATATAAAAAATTAAATATTTTTTATTAGAATTTTTTATTGTTACAAGCATACACAATTAACAAAATTTTTTCTCATATAAAAAATTAAATATTTTATTAGAATTTTTTATTGTTACAAACAAACACAATTAACAAAGAAATTCTGTAATTTTTGAAAAATATATTTTAAACTCGACCAAAAAGAAAGCGTTTTAGTTAAAACCTTAACTTAGAATTTGGACGAAGAAACAAAAAAAAATAAAAATAGGATTTTCGGCAGACAATTTAACAAAAACTAAAAAGTTCGCCAGTTTTTTTTTTAAATAGTTGTAATCCCAAAAAAATCCTTCTTCCAAGTCTTTAGGAATTATAACTCAAAGTTCTGTGCAAAACTTCATGGATATCGGTTGAGTCGTTCTCGAGAAATCTTGCCAACTGACTTCAAAAGCACAGGTTCGAGAAAACTCGTTTAAAGACGGGACACTCGAGCGCATAAGTTCTCAAAGTTGTATTTCCGAAACTATTGCTGGGATCAACTTGAAAGTATTCTAAAGGTATTGTGGAATTTAATAGTAGTAACATATATCCAATATTATACGAACACTTAATTTTGATAGTGACCAATATATACGGTTTAAAGCCTCTTGCAAGTTTGAAGTTTTTATATTAGGCAGTATGGAAGATAGGATTAGTTATAGCCCGATTCTATCCATTTTATGAGTCAAGGACACAATGTTGTTAAGGAGTCTCTCCTCTATGAATTTCAACTCGCATATTTGTGCACATATACCCCATATACCCCGTAAATAAACCGGAAGTTTGAAAATCTTTAAATGAGACATAAGGGGCTAGAGTATATTGACCCGAGTTTACCACTTTTTGAGTTTAAATAATAAATTTCATAGATTGATTGATATTTTCGGAGAGCCATATGTACTGTGGTTCAATTCATGGGGCATGGGGATTTTATTGATCTTTGAACTTGAGATGGTATACTATAAAGGCATTAATTGTTTTTGTATCGATATATTCATTGGTGCCAAAGCGGATAGAATTTAAAATGGTGTTATATGGTAAGTGGGCTTGTTTATGATGCAATTTCGTTTATATTCACAGTCTAATGCAGAAATGTAATGTTAATGTAATGTGCGGAATTTGGTTTAGGTTCTTGTAGGTCCTGACAAACAGAATTTTCCCATTATGCCTCTAAAAGCCCTGGCCATGATCCAGTATGGCAACTGCTTCACACAGCTCGTTTGAGATATTTAAGTTTTTTATTTTATATATATCGCGGGCACGATGTCAAATACAATAATAGAAAACTAATAGAAATAAGTGAGTTCTTGAATTATAATATTCGCCTACACCCGAAGTTGATCTTAGCTCTTTCTCATTTCCGAACTATAAAAATATGAAAATGCAATAGCTGGCGGATTTCTCATATTTTTGTTTATTAAGTAAAGGCCGTTGACCGAACTGCCATAAAATCGAGAGGTGTTAGAAGCTACTGAAATTTTTATTTTCAATTAAAAAAAAAATCAGTAATTGCAAAGTACGCAACTGACTTTCCACACAAAAGTGTATAAGAATTGACTGATAGTTGCACCCACAACACAACCGTAATTGAAAACCCGGTCTGATATACTCGTACACTAATTTAATTTACTACAACCACAACACGCACACATTTGTGCACAGAGTACGATTTGAACATATCAACAAATATACAATATTTCTACCAAAACTGTTATTGTTAATGGATTAATTAAGCTTCATGGCTATTTCACGTATGGTACGCAAAGTGTATAAAAGCGAGGGTTACGCAACCGAAAGACATCAATCAGCTAACAACGCTCAAAAGTCAAAAATCGTTCTTTCTTACGAACTCAAAAAACAAAAATTAACAAAATGTACAAATTGGTAAGTTAACCTTACTTTATAACAGGATCACGTTTGTAAAATAACAGATTTGAAAATATTTTAACAAATTACTTCTTCTGTCCAACAGTTTGTCCTTGCTGCTCTCGTCGCTGTTGCCGCCGCCGCCCCAAGCCACTTGTATGAGAGCCCAGTTGTGTACTCGGCTCCAGCCGCTGTTGCTTACCAAGAACCCGTCTTGGCTAAAGTTGGCTCCGTGGTGAAGAGCATTCCCACCGCTGTCTCCCATCAAAGCCAGTCGATCGTGCACAGCTCAGCTCATGTTGTGGAGGATGTGGTGGCACCAGTTGTGAAGACCAGCTATGTCTCCGCTCCTGTCGTGAAGACCATCCACTCTGCTCCTCTGGTGCACACCTCATATGTCGCTGCCGCTCCCGTCGTCAAATCATACGCCGCTGCTCCAGTTGTGCACAGTTATGCTGCGCCATTGGCTTATGACACTCACTACTCATCCTGGTAAACGGACGACGAAAGAGAACAGAAATGGACAAAAGATTTTGTACACTGATTTTGTGATATAACGAATAACTTAACTATATAGAATAATTAGATAATAACGTTGTTGACTTTTATATCAGCGAATTGTTAATAAATTATTTAATTTAAAAATTTATATATCCGAGAATAGATTCTTCAATTGCAATATGAAAAAAATGTTTGTGAGGGATTGGTATTTAGTCCGAGTTCTTACATTAACAATAGAATATACATATATGATGGTTATTTTTGAGAAACGAAAATTAGTTGGTGAAATTTTAGTTTGTATGAAAAAACGAAAATTCCTATGAATAATGTATGGGAACCTAAAACAAAAATAGCGACCCCTTAGAGTTAAGCTACAGCGCCTTATTAGAAAAGTATGATTACTGATAAGATAACATTGATCCATATTAGAGGATGCTGTATAAAGTCAACTGTTACAAGAGCACACTATTATTTGGCAAAGATTTTATCTGAGTACCAATAATATATTTCAGAAATTATCCTATATTTTAAGTAAAATATCTGCTAAAGGCAATGGCAAGGCATCAAAAACACTATTTCAAAAGAGTTTAATTACAACATCTACTTCTGTACTTAATTTCTACAATGTGAAGAAAGAATCAGATGGAATTTAAAATTGTGATATATACATAGATATTTGTTGTTTGTGAAAATCATTGCCTGGTGAATGAAAATTTGTCTATTAGGTCTTGAGGTATATATTAAAAGTGGGCCGTACAAAATTCATTGTCCAATTTTAATATTGGATCCTATGGAGCTCATTTGTGCTGTGTCGGGTGTAAAATTTAATGTCTCCGACATGTTTAGTTTTTGGTTATCATCTCGTATTTTTAACATAACATTAAAATTAACCATAGGGTATATCAGAAAAACAGCTTCTATAGAATATATTCATTAAAATATAAATCATTTAGATCAACATAAACGGTTTAAAATCAGGCGGAATATCGGAAATCGCTATCGGGTGAATTGAGAACGAAAAAATGTCTGTACTGATTCCAATAACATTTTGCATTACTCAAATATACTCAAGATAATTCACACTGACCGATATATTGAATATAAGTCTGCTTTAACAACGAAAATCTTGAATTTGTGAACCGGTTTCAGATATTTTTTTTATTAAACTTTTAGAAGTAAATCAATATTCTTCCACCAAATTTTGCTAAGATATTTTACGTATTGACCGATATGTACACTATAAAACCAATCGGAAGTATGAAATTCTTATTTAAGGTACTAACCCGATTTAAGGTACTGACTCGATTTATCCATGTCAGAAGTATTGTCCCGATTTTACCCATTTTTGAAACAAGGGCATGCTGTTATCAAAACAATCCAAATTGTGATAATAAATCTCATAGATTGACTGTTATTTTTGATAAAAGGGAGCAATACACACCGAGGTTTATATATTCGGTCAACTAAACTTGAAAAGTTTGACAATTTTTAGTCATCAGGTCTCATTCTTTAAATCTGTGCAAAGTTTTATACAGATACATTCATTGGTGGTGTAATCACCAGATAATTATTTAGAATCAATAGAAGTTAAAATTGTTTTATAAGGGCGGTGATTTATGTCCGATTATGCTTAATTTCACACTGTCCCACATATCGCTTTAGTAATGTTTAGATCATAATTTCCGGTTTTGCTATTTAACCGGACGAGTGTTCGCCAGTTTTTTTTATATTAAGAGCTTTGTAGAATAATGTGTATCGGAAATTATCGATTTCACACTTAACCGCTTTATCATTATATATTTCCATATTTGAATAGCTGATACAGCTAGGATGCTTTGTAACAATTTTCTTAAATGAATGATCGAAAACAGCAAGTAGGAAATTATGTGATGTGTATCGAGAAGATGTGTTGATCGAAAACCAATGTCAAAATTGGTTTGCATAAGTTCATTTCGGCAATTTCGATCATTAGGATGCACTACGTGTCTAGGCTTAATTTCGAAGATGACAATCTTCTTGGGTTCTTCATGTTCTTACAGAACGAAATTTGCTTCGTCGCTGTGATTCGCTTATCAAACGTCAAAGAAGTCATCTAGTTTTGAAACTCATTGTGACCGGCGAGGGTCAGGGTTTTTCTGAAAAGAAAAAGAATTGAGACGATTTAAAAAAATGTATCAACGAATCGTTACAATTCTTTCAAAACTTTCAAAATATGCTTCTTCTTTGTCGATGCAGTGCTGCCAGCGCAATTTCCAAGCATTGAAGGCGTTACGGAAGCCATTCTCCGGAATAGCCTTGAGAGCAAGCATACTGCTTGGATTCCCCCCTGCCGTCACAAAATGCTTGTCTTTCGTCGGCCTTTTCAGACAAGGAAACAAAAAACATCTGCTCTAACGAACGTTGCATATTCGACTTGCTCTACTCACAGAAACACGTCGGGCGAAAATGTTTGTCTGACTCAACTGACCAGCCGCTCGTTCGATAGCCTTCTACAGAATCCAGTCAGTGGCTGCACGCTCCGAAGCTCCCCTTTAAGTAGGATGAACCAGCTCAACCACTTCAAAGGCCGATAGGCACCACAAAAAGGTTTCGCTATCTGTTTAGTGAAATTTCAAAGGGATCAGTTATTGGAAGCTTTTGCCCGACAATACCACGTCTAATTCTGAAGTACACTGTTATTGGCTGTACAAATTGGTCGATATACTCAAACAAAAAATTGATCAAAAGAAAACTGTAGTGTTTCATTGTCGGCCTATATATTGCTCCGGTCACTGCACATTTTTTTTTGGAAAATCTTCCCCTCAAATCCAGATCAAAATGGAGAATATAAATTATGCGTTGAATAAGAAGGTAAATGGCCGCATAAATCATATTTGAAACAATTGCCTTACTAGTAAGAAACAATTATGGAATTTGCAGTAAATCGAACCTGTTTATCCAAACCAAGCTAAAAATGGTACAATTACAAGTCATACCGGAGTTTGCATATTTATCTCCATGCTTCCAGCTGACGTTAATGCAGCGCATATTTGTATATAGAAATGCTTGAAAGCATATTTCCTCAATGGTAATAAGCTGATAGCAAAATTGTCTCATTAACACCACCTAAACTGGTTCAGAACACGGCTCTAATTGCTTTGGCGCACACGCACAACTTAGGCGCAAACACACTTATACATTGATATCGCATACAAAAGCCATTTTACACATAGAATTACGTATACGCATATGCATAACTGCAAGCACGCATGCTCCGTAGCTCATTGAACACCTGACAAGGCCGTCAACGTTGGCAGCGCAGCTTCTGGACTGAGTTGCAATCAATGCACCGTTTATTGGCTGTCAACGCAAGTGCAGTTTTACATTAGCGTTACGTGGGCGCCTAACGGTATAAATACTACATTCGATTTTAAGAACGGTATCAGTTCTTTAACGCACTCAGTCAATACAGACCTTCAAACAACAAACAAAAAACTTTTAAAATGTTCAAGTTGGTGAGTAGTCACACACAAACATGCAAAGCACAGCAATATCTTGACATTTATATTTCCTTTTTGACAGGTGGTATTGTCTGCTCTCCTGGCCGTAGCTGCTGCTCGCCCCAGTCTCATCGAATCCCACTCAGCGCTGCAATTGGCACCTGCCGCCACCATTGCCGTGCAAGAGCCTGTGCTCACCAGAGTGGGCTCCGTGGTGAAGAGCATCCCCACTGCTGTCTCCCACCAGAGCTCCACCATTGTGCACAGCTCTGCGCATGTGGTTGAGGATATTGTTGCACCTGCTCTGAGGACTAGCGTTGTGGCTGCTCCAACTTTGGTACAGTCTGTTGCCGCTGCTCCAGCGGTGGTACAAACCGTTGCCGCTGCTCCAGCAGTGGTACAATCTGTTGCCGCTGCTCCAGTGCTGCACTCAGCTGCCGTACAAACTGTTGCCGCAGCTCCATTGTTGCAACACGCTCCAGTTGCTCACTTATCGGCACCTCTGACTAATTTGCATGCTGCATCCCCCCTCGCTCATGGCTTGTGGTAAACGAATTGAGATATGGACGATTTAGTTGGACTGCCTGTTTATTAGTAAATCTTTCATTTTTGATTTCTACAAAATTTTCTTTTCCCCATTCTCCTACTTTTCTTTCGAAGCATTTTCTTACTAGCGAATTGTTGAAATTATAAACGAATAAACAAAATTGGAATGTATTCAAATTTATTTTATTTCATATGTATATTGCCCAAGTACCTAGCTGTCAAGTAACTGAACTTTACATTTATGTTTAAAAAACTAAATTTCGAGATTTTTTTTATGAATAGACAAGAAGAACTGTGTCAGTTACAATGTAAGCCCGGCGTCCCAACGGTCCTCTTTGGCACTTCAAATCGATCATGCTTAAATCATCTGCCTAATGTTGCAATCAAATCAACGGAGCAAATGGATCTGGTAGTGAACGAGGCAAGCCGAAATATCTTCTGTCATCAAATAAGCATACGTCGCATTCTCAACTTAACTCCTACGTCACTGTTAACAGTAACAACTTCAAAGTCGTAATAAATTTCTTATATCTTGGAATCAGCATTAACACCAACAGCAACGTCAGCATAGCAATTCAACGTAAAAAAACTCTTGCCAACGGGTGCTACTTCGGACTAAGTAGGCAATTGAAAAGTACAGCCCCTCTCGACAAACAAAGACTAAAACCTACACGCCTGTTATAGCAGAAACATGGATAATGACAACATCTGATGAGTCGAGTTTTCGAGAGAAAGGTTCTGCGGAATATTTATGGTCCTCTGCGTGGCGAATAACGCAGTCGAAGGAACGATGTACCAACTGGGCGAAGTAAGGGAAGAGGAAGACCTACATTCTGTTGGAAAGGCCAGGTGGAGAAGGACCTGGCTATACTGAATATCTCGAATTGGCGCAAAATAGCAAAAAAGAAAAACGACAGGCGCGTAGCTGTGAACTAGGATATAACCGCTAAAGCAGTGTTTACGCCAATACAGAAGTAGAAGAATGTTGCAATCTGGCAACTTACAACTTTATCGTGAAGTTTGACATATTTGATCATATATGTACATATTGTGTTGTTTACAGTAACTTAAAGTATTCATCTCGGATAAATAATTAAACTAAATCGCGAACATTTTCGGCCGATTACTTTATACCATTTTCGACATGGATTAGCTCAGCAACAGTGCATCGATGACATTAATTTAATTTTTGGCGATCAAGCTTCATCAAAGACCATTGTATATTCAATGTACGGGTAATTCAACCGAGGTCGTAGATCATTCCAAAATAACATATCGCAACCATACCACTAGAATAACGCAGAACAGTAAATTTTCAATGGAACTCAACCATTTGTTTCACAGTTTCCTTCAATAGATGAGGAAAACGAACCGCTGAAGAAGGATCACTTTTCACCAGAACAATGCGAGCTCTTTATCATACAATGACTGAAACAACTGTTTTTGAGCACTGAAGATATCGATATGATCGACCGTATAGTCGTACATTGGTATCAAATAACTTCCTTTTATTCACGTACGTAAAAACTGAACGAAGAGGTCAATGTTTTTCGACACCTGATGAGGCGGCTGATGTGTTCAAAATATATGTTTTGGAGTTTACTTTAGTACAGATTTAAATCATTTTAAACACAAATCGTTAGTATAACTTTATTTCCATGGTGGTAAACGGCATAAAGTCAAACGCAAGTTTCAGAATCATTGTAAAAGATAAATGAAGGATAGGGGAGGGACAATTATGAGGAAAAGATGCACTCGGATTTTGACAAAGTTATCTTAGAGCGTAACTAATATTTTCGGTATAGAGGCAATGATTTTCTCATATTCGGTATACAACCGGCGAAATATTTATAAAGCCAACGTATAATTCCATGTTTTTCTTAGTGACTGTGACAGACTCGTCTACATGTCAGTTATTAATTATTGTGGAAAATTAATTTAATTCGCTAGTTAATTTCAAG
This sequence comes from Bactrocera neohumeralis, assembly GCF_024586455.1. Lineage (NCBI taxonomy): Eukaryota > Metazoa > Arthropoda > Insecta > Diptera > Tephritidae > Bactrocera > Bactrocera neohumeralis. The sequence continues at coordinate 40,840,940 of NC_065923.1, read as the reverse complement.
AAATGTTTAACTTCTTTCCAAATCGTTAAAAATCCCACGCGGAAAAGCTTTGACAGAAGAAGAGAAAGAATGTTTGTCAAACCGAGAAATTCCGAGATGATTAAATAAGTCGCAGATTGTTTTAAGAAACATTTTACAATTAAGGAAGAGTTATGGAAAAAAAGGAAAGAAGTGGTAGGCGTCCAAAAGTAAACGAAAGGCAAAAAGGTTGCATGAAACAGATTATTACGCAGATGCGAGACAAATAAAACAAAAGTTAACTTGGAGATAGGAGTACGACGAGTGCAACAAATTCTTAGATAATAATTAAGTAAGTTTGAGAAGTTTTCGACCATTTTAGATGACAGGTGTTCCTATTCGAATGGTTTTTTTCTGCAAAGCGTTATTCCGATATTTCATTCGATATTCATACATACTTATATTGTATATTAAAAAAGTGGAGTGGAATTTAAAAGCATGTTTTAGAAGAAATGGCCGTGATTATAGTTCAATATCCTATAATTTCAAACGGTTATATTATGTAAGGATGAAAAGAGAATAACAATCTAGCGAACTAGTTTAAAAGTCGAGTCGAGTAACTGTTAGATATGGAATTTCATGGAAAATGGGCGGTTCAAGCCATTGCCCAATTTCTACTATTCTACATATATCTATGATATCTCGAATTGTTACACTCTGCGCTATATGTTACGAAAAATCAAAAATAGTCTTTAAGTTTGTATCTATAGAGAAACCATAACATTGCCACAGAGTTGATGCCTTCGAACATATTGTAGGAAATGTATGACAAGACACCGCTCTAATACGAATGACAAATACATATACTATATATTTAAGGGGCTATACCAGTGTGACACTTTCAAAAAAAATTATTTTTATTTGCATTTTCGATAGCTTATATTTTCACAAATATCCTGTAAAATCGGGAAGGTCGTATCTTGAATAGTTTTTGGATGGCAGCGTTCTAAAGAGCGACCGCTCGGAAGAGCAAACATATATCGGGTGATTTTTTAAGAGCTTGATAACATTTAAAAAAAAAAAAACGCATAAAATTTGCAAAATCTCATCGGTTCTTTATTTGAAACGTTAGATTGGTTCATGACATTTACTTTTTGAAGATAATTTCATTTAAATGTTGACCGCGGCTGCGTCTTAGGTGGTCCATTCGGAAAGTCCAATTTTGGGCAACTTTTTCGAGCATTTCGGCCGGAATAGCCCGAATTTCTTCGGAAATGTTGTCTTCCAAAGCTGGAATAGTTGCTGGCTTATTTCTGTAGACTTTAGACTTGACGTAGCCCCACAAAAAATAGTCTAAAGGCGTTAAATCGCATGATCTTGGTGGCCAACTTACGGGTCCATTTCTTCAGATGAATTGTTCTCCGAAGTTTTCCCTCAAAATGGCCATAGAATCGCGAGCTGTGTGGCATGTAGCGCCATCTTGTTGAAACCACATGTCAACCAAGTTCAGTTCTTCCATTTTTGGCAACAAAAAGTTTGTTAGCATCGAACGATAGCGATCGCCATTCACCGTAACGTTGCGTCCAACAGCATCTTTGAAAAAATACGGTCCAATGATTCCACCAGCGTACAAACCACACCAAACAGTGCATTTTTCGGGATGCATGGGCAGTTCTTGAACGGCTTCTGGTTGCTCTTCACCCCAAATGCGGCAATTTTGCTTATTTACGTAGCCATTCAACCAGAAATGAGCCTCATCGCTGAACAAAATTTGTCGATAAAAAAGCGGATTTTCTGCCAACTTTTCTAGGGCCCATTCACTGAAAATTCGACGTTGTGGCAGATCGTTCGGCTTCAGTTCTTGCACGAGCTGTATTTTATACGGTTTTACACCAAGATCTTTGCGTAAAATCTTCCATGTGGTCGAATAACACAAACCCAATTGCTGCGAACGGCGACGAATCGACATTTCACGGTCTTCAGCCACACTCTCAGAAACAGACGCAATATTCTCTTCTGTACGCACTGTACGCATTCGTGTGGTTGGTTTAATGTCCAATAAAGTAAACTGAGTGCGAAACTTGGTCACAATCGCATTAATTGTTTGCTCACTTGGTCGATTATGTAGACCATAAATCGGACGTAAAGCGCGAAACACATTTCGAACCGAACACTGATTTTGGTAATAAAATTCAATGATTTGCAAGCGTTGCTCGTTAGTAAGTCTATTCATGATGAAATGTCAAAGCATACTGAGCATCTTTCTCTTTGACACCATGTCTGAAATCCCACGTGATCTGTCAAATACTAATGCACGAAAATCCTAACCTCAAAAAAATCACCCGATATAAGTGAAACTTTAAACGCGTTTTTCTCGCAACGACATTTTTCAAAATTGCTGGCGTCATAACTCAACCACAAATTAACTGATCGACACCAAATTAAAACCGGGCATAGTTGAATATATTTACTATACAATGACCTACAATCTTTTTGATTGGTTGGAAATTGTCAATTTGGCATTAAAACAAGTAAGGAAGGGCTAAGTTCGGGTGTCACCGAACATTTTATACTCTCGCATGATAAAGTGATAATCGAGATTTCATGATACGTCATTTACATATTTTTCAAATATTTGTGTAAAGTTTTATTCCGCTATCATCATTGGTTCCTAATGTATATACTCGTATTATACAGAGAAGGCATCAGATGGAATTCAAAATAGCGTTACATTGGAAGAAGGCGTGGTTGTGAACCGATTTCACCCATATTTCGTACATGTCATCAGGGTGTTAAGAAAATATTATATACCGAATTTCATTGAAATCGGTCTAGTAGTTCCTGAGATATGGTTTTTGGTCCATAAGTGGGCGAGGTCACGCCCATTTTCAATTTTCAAAATTTCTTCCATAAAATTTAGTGTTTCTGACGTTTTCTGTTAGTCGGTTAACGCACTTTTAGTGATTTTCAACATAACCTTTGTATGGGAGGTGGGCGTGGTTATTATCCGATTTCTTCCATTTTTGAACTGTATTTGGAAATGCCTAAAGGAAACGACTCTATAGAGTTTGGTTGGCATAGCTATAGTAATTTCCGAGATATGTACAAACACTTAGTAGGGGGCAGGGCCACGCCCACTTTTCCAAAAATATTACGTCCAAATATGCCCCTCCCTAATGCGATCCTTTGTGCCAAATTTCACTTTAATATCTTTATTTATGGCTTAGTTATGACACTTTATAAGTTTTCGGTTTCCGCCATTTTGTGAGCGTGGCAGTTTGCCCATCTTCGAACTTAACCTTCTTATGGAGCCAGGGAATACGTGTACCAAGTTTCATCATGATATCTCAATTTTTACTCAAGTTACAGCTTGTACGGACGGACGGACGGACAGACGGACGGACAGACGGACGGACGGACAGACAGACATCCGGATTTGAACTCTACTCGTCACCCTGATCACTTTGGTATATATAACCCTATATCAAACAACCGTTATGTGAACAAAACTATAATACTCTCCTTAGCAACTCTGTTGCGAGAGTATAAAAACGACCATTTTTGCGCAAAAAAACGATTTTTTTTTTAATATTACGCCATTTTGTTATTTTTCAAAGATCGTAGGTCATTGTACAGGAAATATCTTTAAGTTTAATAAACTTTTCAATTTTTTTTGTTTCAGCTACTCGTTCGGCCGGAATCATGCCAGCAGTTGGGGCACTTTTTTTTCGGCACCTCCGAGGACAGCCCATAACTCCGTTATTTTTCAACATTTTTGTAAAAAAAAATCTTAAAATATAGCACAAAATATACCTTATTGCGTTCAAAGAAGTTCGAAATATTCAATAGCGTACTTTCTCTTAAAAAAATTCACGAAAATCGCCTAATTTTTCATGCGTCACAGTGGTATAGCCCCTTAATGCGGTAAGATAGGCAGGTAGACAACATGTTAGTATGTTGGGCTAAGCTGAGGTTTTGTATGATAGATTCGCAAATTTCGAATTTGACACAATATTATTATTGATCCCCATTTGGTATCTAACAGGCCAGTTAGTAGAAGCCGATTATGTTTTGTAATTAGAACAACATTCAAAAGACATGTCGGATAATTTTAGCGCAAATTTTATTATTAAAAAAAACTGATACAAGTAATTTCATGTGTTAATATTGATGAGCATCTGCAAAATTATTAGGACGTAAAATAAATTTGTTCGAAATAGCTGACATTCTAAAAGTATCAAAAAAACTTATTGACTATTTTGGTCTTAAAAATCAATGAAATCGATAAGATTTAGGCATCGAACTGCTTACTTATCCACTGTATTCTCCGAATTTGGTCCCCATCGACTTTTCTAGTTATTAAATTTCGGGAAAAAAGGTCGGTGGAAAAAAAAATTTGTCGAGACAAGACAAAACATTAAAGAAATGGTACAATCACACTGCAAAAATGTTTGTATCTTTAAGACGATGGCAGTTTTTAAACAACAAGTAAACCTACTTGCGACCATGGCATCTTAATAACGGCGATTATGCTTCCATTTGATCTGCCGCTCAGCATACGAATATTTCATATGTGACTATAAAAGTGGATGTGAGTTGAATGCCAGACAACTTTCCTCGTTGATAATGACTAAATAACTGTATTAAGATGATTAAGTAATCGTTTGTGGTAACTACTTTGCTAGCAACTCCTCACTTTAATGAAACCTTGAAATTGAAGTAGTTGAAAACGGTTCATACTGTATTTGAACGGAATCCAACGAAAAAATAAATGAGCGGCATATTTCGAAAATGTAACTATCAAACCTTTACCACTAAGATATACATATATTTATATAGTATAAGTACATATATGGTTCCTACTTTCAGCGAAGCGCTTCAGTAAAATTCCGGTCACTTTGATTCTCAAAACTTTATTTACTTAACTAAACAATCACAAAATTCTCAATTTCACCGTCCAACTCTGGTCCATAATTCAATCCGTTATCTATCCGTCGTCTATTCATTTTGTTGTTGCTTACCACAAACCGTGAGCGGTGTAGGTGAGTGGAGAGGAAGCGGCAACAGCAGCGGGGGCAGCAACCACAGCAGCGCCATAGGTGGTGTGCACCAAAGGAGCGGAGTGGACAACTGGTGCAGCAGCAGCGTAGGTGTGGTGCACAACTGGAGCAGCTGCGGCATAGGTCTGGTGCACAACTGGAGCAGCTGCGGCATAGGTTTGGTGCACAACTGGGGCAGCAGCCACAGTCTTCACAACTGGAGCGGCGGCCACAACTGGAGCAGCGGCAACAACGGGTGCGGAGTAGGTAGTCTTAACGGCAGGGGCCACAACATCCTCAACAGCGACCGCCGAGCTGTGCACAACGGTGGAGCTCTGGTGGGAGACAGCGGTTGGTACGCTCTTCACCACAGAGCCAACTTTGGCGAGCACTGGCTCCTGCACGGCCACGGTGGCGGCGGGCGCAGAGTAGACTACGGGTGTTTCGACGACATGGGGAGCAGCAGCAGCTACGGCGAGGAGAGCAGACAATACCACCTGCGAAAGTAGAAGGATAAAGATTTTATGTTAATTATTTTGCAATTTTATTTGAGCTTTAAATTTATGGCTTCTTGTCAAAACTCACCAACTTGAACATTTTGATTTTTTGGGTTTGTTTCTTGTAGGTCTGTATTGACTGTGAGAAAGTTGTTGCGAGAACTGTTGCCAAAAATGTCAACGCAACGCCTTTTTATACGAAATGCGAGTTTTTAGAAATATATTTACATACACGTATCTATATTCATCTAAGTACTTGTTTTGGGGATTAATTTAATTTTTTTTTTACATTTTGCGATATTGAAAAAGAATTCGTCAATTGAAAAGCACACTTGAAATATAATTGTGCTCGCCATTACTTACGGCCTTCAAACCAGATCAAGTTGAAATCGATTCGGTATGTTTGTATGCTTGGAGCAATTGAGATAATAATGAACTTATCGATACGCTTTGATATGGCGTTGTTTTTGCTATTTTATTTGTTTTTCTATACTTTAAATATTAATTTTTTTTTGTTGTAGGTGTTGTCGAACTTTTCAAGCGCGTGTCAAAGCACACACCCTCACTTACATACAAAACTTTTCAAACACACACATACACCCCCTCACGAATACTTAAAAACTGTAAAACCACTAACTTGTTTACAGTTTTTTGTTTTCCTCGCAGCATAAATCTAGTAAAAAGCCCTTCTAATGAACTCTGTTGCAGAACTCATGAACTTGCATCAATCACTCAGCAGACCGACGCAGCTGACATCGTTGTAACTTGGAAATGTGTATAATTGCGCAAGCGCAGCCACCTTGACCCTTACACTACCTGATGCAGTTCACTGCGTGATACTATTTTTAAACTATTAATGCTGCATGCACCAATCTGCAGATATTGTTGGGATATATCTAGCAATATGTGTCTGGAATTTTTGTAAAGTCATTTGAGGGTATAGAGCCAAAAACAAAAGGCGACTCAAATGCAACAGGTTGCAGCAGTAACTATCGCACTTTTCAATGGCTGGTAAATTTGTAAATATTCATTTCAGTTCGAAACCATTTGAGTACAAAACAAAATGTATGAAATTAATCACTATAGTTTCTTCAAGAGCACCTTTAAAAGTTACTGCCTTCTCTAGCCAAAAAAGTTCAAAGGGAGAAAATTGCCCTTTGCATTAAAAATAAAGTAAAATTAATTGTAATTATGAATGAAAAAAAAATATAAATTCGCATTGCTTAGTTCGCAGCTGATCACAATCCTGTTACGTAGGTTGTCTTTTACATTTCGGGATTTGGAAACCCTAGTGTTATAATCTGGCAACTAATGGCGCTTCACTGATACTAAGAACGTTTCGACATACGAGCGTTTTTTACGTTGCTTACAGTAGCTTTAAATATTCATCTCGGCCAAAAATCGAATTAATTCGTCAATATTTTCGCGTGATTATTATACTCTCGCAACAATGTTGCTAACGAGAGTATTATAGTTTTGTTTTATACTCTCGCAACAATGTTGCTAACGAGAGTATTATAGTTTTGTTCAAATAACGGTTGTTTGTAAGTCCTAAAACTAAAAGAGTCAGATATAGGGTTATATATACCAAAGTGATCAGGGCGACGAGTAGAGTCGAAATCCGGATGTCTGTCTGTCCGTCCGTCTGTCCGTCCGTCCGTCCGTGCAAGCTGTAACTTGAGTAAAAATTGAGATATCATGATGAAACTTGGTACACGTATTCCTTGGCTCCATAAGAAGGTTAAGTTCGAAGATGGGCAAAATCGGCCCACTGCCACGCCCACAAAATGGCGGAAACCGAAAACCTATAAAGTGTCATAACTAAGCCATAAATAAAGATATTAAAGTGAAATTTGGCACAAAGGATCGCATGGCATATTTGGACGCAATTGTTTTGGAAAAGTGGGCGTGGCCCCGCCCCCTACTAAGTTTTTTGTACATATCTCGGAAACTACTATAGCTATGTCAACCAAAGTCTACAGAGTCGTTTCCTTCAGGCATTTCCATGTACAGTTCAAAAATGGAAGAAATCGGATAATAACCACGCCCACCTCCCATACAAAGGTTATGTTCAAAATCACTAAAAGTGCGATAACCGACTAACAAAAAACGTCAGAAACACTAAATTTTACGGAAGAAGTGGCAGAAGGAAGCTGCACCCAGGCTTTTTTTAAAAATTGAAAATGGGCGTGGCGCCGCCCTATTATGAACCAAGAACCATATCTCAGGAGCTACTAGACCGATTTCAATGAAATTCGGTATATAATATTTTCTTAACACCCTGATGACATGTACGAAATATGGGTGAAATCGGTTTGCAACCACGCCTTCTTCCAATATAAAGCTATTTTGAATTCCATCTGATGCCTTCTCTGTATAATACGAGTATAAACATTAGGAACCAATGATGATAGCGGAATAAAACTTTACAAAAATACGGTATTTGAAAAATATGTAAATGACGTATTATGAAATCTCGATTATCACTTTACCATGCGAGAGTATAAAATGTTCGGTGACACCCGAACTTAGCCCTTCCTTACTTGTTTTTTTTTAGAAACCGCTACTTTGTCAAAAAATGTTATTTTACTTATTTCTTCCAATATTTACTAGATTTAACAAAACTTTAATGAAGTCTGTTTGGTTTTTTAAATTCAGAGGATTCAGTTCAGAAATATGGTGGTCACCGGAAAACGTCAATTTTGAGAGGAGCTTCCGGAGAACGGCTGTAGTTCCTTTCCAATTAAATATTTTACTAATGCTAAGTCTCAAAATACAGCTAAAAGATACCGTAATATGTGTACAAATTTTCTGATCAATTAATTTAAAAATTTTTTCATAAAAATTTCTGGAAAATTCTCCTTTTTTCTAACTGTATGTAACTCCTTAACTCAGCAACAGAGCATCCATGAACTTAATTTTTTTTTTGCTATGAGGTTGCATCAGGGACCAGTGTTTATAGATGGTTTGTTGAAATCAATCGAGGTCTTAGATAACTCCAAAACAAATTTCGAAAAAGTTGTCCAAAACCAGTTGTCGTTTCAGTAGTTGATGCTGTGTGCAAACTGATATAGCAAGATCGTCACGTGACCTACCGTGAGATTGAGACAACTATAAGAAAGTATAGATAGGCATTAGTGGGAACAGCATACGTTCAATATTGCACGAAGAATTTACTGTAAATATAATTTGGCTGGTGTCGATATGTCGAGAAATAGGTTAAAAAAATACGATAGCGATGCGAGAGAACATTTTGAAAAATAACAACACATTTTTCGGTGTTTAATATTTCTTTTCGTTCTCTAATGCCATAATATAAAAGGCAACAACTAACGAAACAACCGTGAATCCTATGAAGGGGCTCACAACAAGAAAGTTTGCTTTTATTAAATTGTTTATTTTTCAAAGCTTTGGAAGCTATAGTCGTTATCAACCGTTTGTACTAATTTGTGAAATATATTTGCACTGTAAGAGAGAATTTTTGAAAAAGAGAATATGAAAATCAAAGTTTTTAATAATTATTTACACCCCACCTTTTTTGTTGACGGAAGAGAGTTACTCATAATAATTTTCATCTTAACGTAGCTAACCTTGAAAAATTGCTCTTCTTCTTTGCTACTCTACCTGTGGACAGAGCCAGAGCTTTTCATGCTGTCAATGGTCTAATAGTTATCTGGGTGCAAAACTGTAGATCGGAAGTACGTAAAAATCCTATAGGCACACGTTAAAAAAGACTGCATGAACATGATGGGAATATTAATATTAACAGGTCACTATCTGGTGGCGACACCCGCCCGCAGGATGAGACGGACAGAACGAGAATACTGTAGCAAATGTCTACAGCAGGACACCAGGGGGAATCTCTTGTGCACTTATCTCGCTTTTGCAAGACTACGCTGTAAGCATCTGGGGTCCCAATTGTATGATACACTGGAGGAGGTATCGATAGTGAGGACGTAGAGTCTGTTAAAATTCATGTCAAGCGCAGGCATCGTAAACGATGACTACTCCTCATGGACTTAGCAACTGAAGTCGATCTGGTATCGCAAAGGACCAAACTGGTCTATGCGTGGCTACCTGGTCTACCAGATTAACCTAATCTAAGAGTTCAGTGATTTTAGTAATAATAATTTTTGTATGCCATTATAAAGTCACTTTTGGCCAAATTACAATAAAACATTTGAAATTTGCATAATATGATTAGAAAATACTGCAGTTACAGCGTTGGAAAAAAGTTGAAACTTCAAACCGTTAGCATTAATAAACCAAGTACATAGTATTTCTTACAACTTTGTTTATATTTATAATAATTATTATTTTTTTTTCCGCGAATTCAGTTTTGATTAGTTTGCGAGTAGCCTCGCAATTTGATTTTATTTTCGTTATTACGAGTATTATTTCTTCCATAAAAGCGATCTTATCATTACATTCAGCCCGGCGTACTTTAACTACTGCATTACTTGCAGTTTATGTGCGTGTTGGAGGTCAAGCGAAACCAAAGAAGCATAAAAAGAAATCCATATCAGTTAAGTGAAGAAAAATAAGTCAAAACAAAAACGCAAGACTAATTGAAATATTCGTTTATGATGGCCTGTCTAGCTGTCTCATTGACGCTGGCGCTACCGTTTGGCTCGTTATTCTCGGCTACTCTTTGGCCTTTCCGTATACCAATTTATTACTTTATTATTGTTTGCAACTCGCCGGTAGATATTCACGCATTTTATTCCTTCCAACACTGCGATCGTAAATCAATACGGTATACTTTCAATTCAAAATGTATACAACCAAAATGCATTCAATTACAAAAAAAGAAAAAAATTACGGTAATAATGATTATTTCGAAAATTGTTAACTTCTTTTCGTAATTTGGGCGAGTTTTTGGGGCTGCGTAAAATTTGGTATAAAAAGCTAAAGTGCATTCTGAATATTCATCAGTTGAATTTGTGAACTCACATAGCACAACACAGACCTTCCCAAAAAAAAAAATCAAAATGTTCAAGTTGGTAAGTTGGCAAGTGGGAGTTACGAATAACTCTATTAAAACTAATTAATGTCTTTACTCTCTTCTCAGGTGGTGTTGTCTGCTCTCCTCGCCGTAGCTGCTGCTGCTCCAGGCTTCATTGCTTCGCATCCAGTTGTGTACTCCGCACCCGTCGCTACAGTTGCCGTGCACGAGCCCGTTCTGACCAAAGTGGGCGCCGTGGTTCAGAGTGTGCCCACATCAGTCTCCCACCAAAGCCAATCGGTTGTGCACAGCTCCGCTCATCTTGTTGAGGACATTGTTGCACCGGTTGTCAAGACCAGCTATGTAGCCTCTGCTCCTGTTGTGCATACCTACGCTGCTCCCATTGTGAAGACAATCGCTTCTCCAGTGGTTTTGAAATCGTGGTAAATGCGCTGTGATGTACTGGATGAAAGCTTGGATTAGTTGTTGGACGTGATTTTTTATTTTTATTTTCTTTTGGAACTGCCTATTATGTACCTAATTTCTTTTGTTAATGAAATAAAAAAAAATTAATTTTCCCAAAATGTAAGATTGCGCTTTAAATTATCAATATTAACAGGATTGAGATCGGAACATAATAAGGAAGACCTTATTTACTAGAAGGGCGTGGTTATAACTAAGTTTACCTTATTTTTGACGGACAGTATGGATATGTAATATTTACATTAAAACAATTTCCTCTGAAAGGTCTTGGATGGGGTCTTTAGTATAAGATTCAAATGCAAACAATCAACATGAGCGACGATGACAACATTAACACCAACCAAGTGGCACCCGCGCAACTGGTAATCCGGTGGAGGGTCTCCCGCAGCTATGGTATGGCTCCAAACTGCGCTTTGTGCGGTACGAGGAGGTTCCTACTCAGACTACAAAGACTTACATCTTCATTGGGGTAGGATGCCTAATATGTTCACGGAGTCGATACTGTGGATGCTGGCCAAACAAAACACGAAATTGAAAACGATTATGTGGCAGATATTTTATCGTGATAGTACCCCAGAAGGTGATATTATAGTTATGGTTATAGACAAAGACTCGAATTCATTCGGCGAGTCTGTAGGTGGCAGGGCTCAGCTATTATTCTCCACAGTCCACTTCAGGGTTGGTCACCGCCCAGCTGCGAAGGTACCTTCTTCGGAGAGTTGCCCCCGGACGAGGAGGCGGATAAAACCGCCATCGACAAAGAATGCCAACGGAGAACATCTCGGAGCCAAATCGTCAAGTGCGAAGAAAAAGGAATATGAGGATTTTCCCGACTCCCAAAACTCTGTTAACCAAACAGATTATTTGCCATCTGTGCAAAGCTCAGTCAACCTACAAATTTTTTAATGCAACTACTCTCACAGGACACCACAGTGCAGTAGAATTTTCCCCTGAATTGCTGGCTCAAGGCTTAAATTTGTTTAAAGCCGCGAGTACGGTATATACATATGTTTCTTGAAAAAAAGTAAGTACAACAGTCCGGTTTATGGAAACCAGGGTCAAGATTGGACAATGGGCGTTGCACCGCCCACTTTTAGGTAAAATCACATATCTTGTTACCAGCTCTACCGATTTCAACCAAATTAAGTAGATATGATTATTCTGATATTCCTATATTACAGTGTGAAAATGAGCGAAATACGATTACACCCATATCTACTTCTCATACAACACAATTTCTTCACCTTTCCAGAAAACAAATCATGACGCAACTAATATAAATAGTTAAAATTTTGCACGAATAGTGCTTTTGAAGTATGTCACCTTATGACTAAAGATTGGCCAAATCGAATGAAAAGTTTTCAAACCCCTAGGTACCGAATATGCGGACCCCAGTACCCATAGTTGACATTTTACCGAAAATATCGGTTATTGTATGAGATATATAATTAAAATGCAGATATAATTCTTTTCTGAAAATAGTATTTCTGTGGCTCAAAAATGGGTTCAACCAATACCTCCTTTAACCGCCATATACATACCTAATATAAAGATTATCGAACGTCCTGGTGACTTTATACTGGATACATCGGCCAATATGTTGGTAATCTTATTGAAATAAAGAGAGCGTGTTTTCTAATAACGGTGCATCTCTGTGCTTAGAATGAATAAAATTTTGTGAAAACTTACCCTAGACACCATGTAACACCTGAAGATATTTCCCTGCCTTTAATCCTTACAAGAGTATGAAATGTTCGAACTTAGCCTTCCTTACTAGTTTACTACTTCTTAGACTTTGTAAAATGTTTTAAGAATAGAAGAAAAATGTTATTTCTTTTAGGACATATTTAGCTAGTACAATGAAGGCATATATAGAGAAGATTCACATGTTTAAGTGAATAAAATTTCAGAAAACATAACAAATATTTTGAAGAATCTCGCCTAGTGTTAACCGGTCCTGCCAATTGGATGTTGCGTCAATAACATAGCTTTATTTCCGAAAATAATTAATATTTTGTAAATCACCTTAAGGACATATCTTTAATGATTAAGCTGGGACTCATTCTGGATAGGAAAAAAGGCAGCGATTCCCTTACACTGCTGTAGAGGATCTGTTGCCAAAAGGACACTAAGCACATTATGTTTTTTAAAGTCTTTATGTGGCGGAGGGCTCCAGAAGAGACTACACTTATAAAAAAACTCAAAAGCGTTGAACGGATGGCGCTCATCAGCATGTGTGGTGCACTTAGGTCCACTCTAACCATGGCATTGAACGCCATCTTGCACATAGTGCCCATAAACATCGTCGGAAGTTATATGACTCTGAAAGCCTCCTTCAGAGAAGTGACATCCACTCAAATAGCAGGGCGACGATACTAGCCTTGAACTCATTAACAGTTCAGAATTGGTCAAAGAATGTCCAACCTCATTATTAATAGTATCGAGTTTCCTTGTGATAAGACTGGTATGCGTGCCAGGCCACCGCGAAATCGTAGGCAATTGTAAAGCTGATAAGCTAGCTATCAGTAGAATGGGAGCGGTCGGTGCTCTCGTATCCTCTTGTGTATAACTAAATAGCTGGACTTCGCGGGAGTTTGACCGGCGCTGAGCCACCATACATGGTCTGCCGCAAAACTTTTTGGTCCAAAATCGATCGCAAGAGATCTAGTGAGTAATCCCTAGTTGTGGGGATTTTAACAGGAACTTGCACTATTGGCGTCCATGCTGCTAGGTAAGGAACCTTACCAGACGCCATCTGCAGAAACTGTATGGAAGAAGATGAGGTGGAAACTGCTTTCTTCTTGACCATTCCGCGTTTGGGAGGTCAAGGCTTAAATACTTGGGAGCGCTTAACTTCAGACATCCCACCGAACTGGCAGGATTGGTAATTAAATGCCTGTGTAAATTTGTATTGGTTTTGGTAATTTATAAGTTCGTATACAAAATTTCATTTTTTCTGAATCTTCACAAAGGACCATACATAGCAGTCCACAAGCAATCAGCCATCTAACCTAACCTAAGCTAAGCTTAGAAATTATGATCAAAACTTATTAAATAACAACACAAACCAAAAATCAAACAGATGTGATAATACATCGCCTCATAGCAAGTGATATCACATCGCACATCTGCGGTCTTAACACATCACATGATATCATATAAAATAACGGTGCAACGGAAGCCGTGATTTATTGAAAACTCGTAACAAACCACTTATTTGATAGTATCTTACAAATGCAGTTGCAACCACAAACAACTTACGAACATGCCCACACATTCCACGCACAAGCTGAAAGCCGGTTCGTGCTGCCACCTTGAAGACTGGGGCATGTTGTGTTGTTGCGTACACGCACAGTGCGTGAACATGAACTTGAGACACTTCCAAGTAAGCCAGCGCAAGTTCGGTTTGAACCACAAGAAAAGCGCTACAAAGTAATGATAAAAATAGCGACATTTACAACAATTACCAATCAGGTGGTTGTTGTCTTGTAGGCATTAGTTGCATCAGCGGCAAGTGGCCAAATAAAACGCACAAGCAAACGAATGCGTTCGTTTTTCACGGTCAAGCCTGATGTACGAATATGTGACTGAGACTTTCGGTGAGGCAGACACGGCTGTTAAAACTCGGTTTATGGCCAAGTAAAGAAGCCAAGCATGCCGCTAGCAAAAGCCATTAAAGCGCTTACGGCGAGCGTGTGCGTGATGCAATCGCAGCTACATACTTTAATGGCCGCTTAGTTGTTGTTATTGTTGCGGTGGGAAAAACGATATGGCATGTTGTATATAGTTTTATTTCTGAGCACAATTTATTTGGTCGTGTTGTGTTGTGTTGTTGCGGCAGTGTGTCAACGGCTTATCGTGGCAGACAAAACACACAAGCTCGGCGGCCCACAATGACACGCCATGCAACACACCTGCAGCGACATGCTGCCAAGGCGTATAACGGTTAATAGCGGCTGCGTCAGCGAGTCATGTAGCTCACGAGTGAGAAAATGAAAATAAGAGTGCTTCTATTTCACATGTTTTTGTTGTTGTTATAATTTAGTTTTCATATGGCACACATTTGCGCCGGCCAAACACCTTAGCAACGGAAAAACGCAAACAATGACCGGCCCACCGACCCAACAACCCACCGACCGGGCGCACTACTTTACATCGTTCGGTCATAATTCGCAACAACACTGTGCCGGCAGCCAAAAATGCGACCAAGTTGGCGTTTTTCACGTCGGCTGCTTTTATTATTGTAATCTTATTTTGTTTATATATTTTTTTTTGTATTCTTTAAGTGTATGTTTTTGCTGTAGATTTTCCTCTTTTGCATTTTTGTGCATTTTGATGCTTTATTTTGTTACAAATGTCTGTGTTTTCGGTGGAAATTCGTTGGATTACTGCGATTGTATAAAAGAGCAGGCGTTGGTCAGCAACAAGCAACAGTCACAACGGTAATTCACCGCAATACAGAACTACAATTCGCAAGCGTTCAACACCCGAGAAAGGATTATCAAAATGCTGAAATTGGTAAGCGCAGACATGACTGCTTTTCCGAATCGTATTATCCATCCCCATCGTTTTATAACCAAATGTTTTATCCTTATGCAGGTAGTGTTGTTATCTACTTTGCTTGCCGTCGCCGTTGCGCGTCCTGGCTACCTCTCACACGCGCCCCTGCTCTACTCGGCACCAGCCACAGTCATCCACGAGCCCGTATTGGCCAAGGTAGGCGCGATCGTGAAGAGCTACCCTACCGCTGTCTCCCATCAGAGCTCGTCGATTGTGCACAGTTCAGCCGTTGCTGTGCAGCCCATCCTGGCGCCCATTGTGAAGACCACTTACGCAGCACCGGTGCTGCATGCTGCCCCCATCTATAAGACCATTGCATTGCCCTCTT
The DNA here is from genome assembly GCF_024586455.1 of Bactrocera neohumeralis. Lineage (NCBI taxonomy): Eukaryota > Metazoa > Arthropoda > Insecta > Diptera > Tephritidae > Bactrocera > Bactrocera neohumeralis. Next base: position 40,825,130 of record NC_065923.1, on the reverse strand, counting down.
TGCATGCATCGCCTTCGGCCGGTTGGTGGTAATGCGGAGCTGTTATGTTACATTAATTCCACTCATCAAACAAAGTGGCGGCCCGTAAGTGGAGTTGCGGTTCCAGTACACGCCAGTTGTCAGTTGTTGGTTTTCATCTTCATAAGTTGTATATAATTACATACATATTTGTTTCTAATTATAATAATGTCATTTAGTTGAATACTTGTTTGCAAATAAATGTCTTAAAAGCGAATTTCTAGTCTCGATTATATTATATATTAGAGGACAACACGATTTCCACTGTATTTTTTCGGTTTTTTTCAAGAAGAAACCATATACATAGTTTGGAAAATATTTCTGAAAAGAGTTAAGCGTTACCAACGAAACGTCGGAGATCATATAAAATATATATATATATGGATGAGCAGCGTAAAGAGTTCAGTCGATTTAGCCACGTCCGTATGAATATACGCGAACGAGTCCTTCAGTTTTGAGATACCGATCTGAAATTTTATACCTTTTCTCTCCAAGAAGATGCTCATTTATCGGCTGCATATGGCTGGCAAACAAACTGAACGATCGGTATCAAGTGATCGTATGGAAAACTTTTCTATTTAACGAGATAGTATCTTCAATAAATTGGCAGAGCACAAGGCATTGCTAAAATAGTCAAAGATAGAGTATAACCGCAATACAACTGACTGATCAAACTTAAATCATTGGATGGAAAAGTAGTTTTGAAACTAAACAATCAAAATCTGAATAAAGATCTTTTTATACCCTTTTGCGCTATCAAAAATGCGAAAGGTGAAAGGTATAATAGCTTCAGTACAGACGAAATTTTTTTTTCTTTTTCGAGATACTTCAATCTTTGTCTGGCGAGAAAGTGTTTAAATGTTTTCATCTCATTGCAACTTTCATAAATTGTGTCATCTAAAATCATTAGCAACACCGCGTGAGTGTTAATGGGAAGGTGTTCAGTTAGGACGGCGATATGAGGCTTTCGTGCAGGTTGCTGACCAACGCTTGGTAAGCTCGCGCGAAGCTAATAAATTCAGCGTCCGAATGCACGAATACAGGGGAACCCCTGCTCGTTCCCATTTTGATAAAATTTTGAAATGAGTGCCTTTTTTAGCATGCTCTTCGGCTGTACAACTTCCAACGATTCTGCTATGTCCAGGCACCAATACAAAATATGATATGGAATGCACTCCTTGACCAGCTTTGAGCTCATTCTCAACAGTATATGATGGTTGCAACTTCTGCTTGAAAGGCAATACAATGTTCTGGCAGTTTGATTCGCGAGTTAACTCAGAGCTCCTGACATAAGATTTGACTTTCCACTTTTCAATTGAGCTTTGATCCATCCTCTTCCCCACCCATATATATCTCTCTAAGTTATCCGGAAAGCAATCGAAGAGAGAGAGGTTTTCGTAATGTCTCGTTCTAGAACACTAAATGTGTGTTCCCCGACCGTGGAATGACCGTGGAAGGTTCTACTTCCGAAACCAATAAAAGCCCCTGAAGAACCTTCATCGTTATCGACATTTGTACACACTCGATGCGATTGGTAAAGTGTACGAACACTTAAGAAACCACTATCCATGAAAAATTCGACTCCAAATTAAAATTTAAGGAACACCTGGCGTATATGTACTTCGGGTAAAGCAAACAAAATACAATATAAGTACAAGTATAATGATCTATCAAGAATAATGGTCAATAGGGGCTGCTTGCGTTCCAGCCGGCGAGCTTTAATAGCAAAAGCAATGAGTTCCGTAATATTGTAAGCAACACCAATATGGATACAGGCACTACATATAAAAGTATACGAATTCGCACTATTGGACCAGCTTTAAGAGCCCTTTGTAGGCGTAAAAAAATAGGATAGAACCAAAGGCATGACAATGTGGCAAACCTAAACCAAAGACGGTGGACCCACAAACTAGTCCCAGATAGATATTATGGGGACCTAGGCTTCCACTAAATACTGAGTGGACATGGATGCATTAGGAGCTATCTGTACCGATTCCAGCACGATCTTAGTCCGTGCTATCCGACGTATACAGAGTGCATAGAAGACTCTGAGCGCGTATTTTTTCAATGCCTTCGTTTTTCAAATGTAAGGAAAAATTTAAAAACTTCACTTGGCGGTGATTTTACGGTGAACAATTTTACAGCACTCATGTTTCAGTCCTCTGGTAAATAGAAAACTGTCAGCTCTAATCGAGACCAAATTAAGCCATGTAAAGTACATTAGGCGTCAGTCAGTCCGTATGATAGATGAGAATTAAAGTTTTTCTCTCTCCCATGAAGTAATACTTAATCCGGTGGTTCCATAGGAGCGATATGAATTGGGAATGGGTTCGCTTTAGTGGTTGAAAGTTCCACACTCCGGCTTTCGATGCTTTCTACTACTATAGAAAAAAAAACAATATGGGTGCTATATGTAGAATTCCATCGTGTTGTGTTGTGAGAGCTGCTCATTGAACACATTCTAGCTATTTAGCGAATTTGGCTTTACCAAGTGCCCTCCATCGGGCAACAACCTCATAGATCAGTATTGGTTTAACCAGCCAAAGCAAAACTAATATATCTTGCTATTGCGGTATTCGCCGTTGCCAAGCACAAAGGACCATACATCTTCCCCAGAGCCTTTATCTTGAAAACTTGTAACGTCGACTTATCAGATGTTGTCATCGTTCATGTGTGTGCACCATATAGTAGGTCGGGGATGATGGGTGACTTGAAGAGTGTGGCCTAAATTACCTACGTAGTTCGACGTAGAACCTTTTGGCAAGTGTTATTCCGCATTGGATTTCGAGGCTGACATTGTTGCTACTGTTAATACTGGTTCCCAGATTGAGGAAATTATCTATTATGACTATCAACAGTGACGTAGGAGCCAACTGACGAATGCAACGACTGTTTGTTTGATTACAGAATATATTCCGTCTTGGGCCCGTTCACTACCAGATCCATTTCCTTTGCTTAATTTTTCAAATATCATACCCCTTCCATAAAACATGTCGCACTCGTACAGTGATAATAAAATCTTTGAATATCTAACTTTAATGGTCTGTAACCTTTCTGGATTTATGACCCAGTATGTTTCATTACTATTCCAGTATTATAAACCTTCTATTTCTTCTCTCCTGCATTGATCTCGGAGTCAAATGAAACCAAGTGATAAAGAATTAGACCTCAATCTTTCCTACTAGTTTTATTTATACAGGATTCTACATTACCATTTGAGTTTCCCTTACATATGAACTCAGAAGAGTTTTGTTCATATGCTATAATACACGAAATATAAGTAAAATAAAAACTTAACTCAAATGTAAATTGGTTGCTGGGCCGTGCAGGGCATGTTTCAGACTCCAAATATTAAAACACCAACACAAACCAATAAAATATGTGAAATTTCTAAAAATGTTTCAGACAAATAACAACTCTGATCTATGGAATTTTCGAAACCTGCGCACATTAGTTGTTGGTTGGTTTGTTTTGAGCCCGCTCATGCCTTTGTTTTGTGGCAGCTGCGCATTGTAGCTGCGTTGGCGTCTTTTAATGATTTCTGTTTATTTAACTCTTGTTGCTAATTGACTGTACTTTGCTACGCCGCTGGCTTTCCAGCTCAATAGGCAGTCTACAACCACATACATACAGTACGTATGGCATAAGCCGCGTCAAACTGTAATAAAACTCAAAGCGCTGATTAGGGGCCTTGTTGCGCAACGAAGTGGCGTTGGTGTTGCAAATGAGTTCCGCTTTGTTCTGCTACAATTATTTCAGCATTATTGTCGTTTATTTTCCATATTCTACTTATGTACTCGTATATCATACTCTCTTGGCCAGTGTGTGTGTGTGTGTTTGTGACGTTAGGTAACATTTGAATATACGAGTATTGAGCCGGCAGCGCGAGTCAGATACTCAATCGGCCAAATGGCCAATATTCTGAGATAAATTTCAGTGATTAATGACGTTCGACTGGAGGCAGCGACAAAATATCGCCAAAGGCGCTTGTTCACGGTTGTTGCGTTATGTTTTGGCCATTTTTTTTCCGCAGCCACACTCACACTTATCGCCGCGTTCGCTCCTACACAGTTGTGTGAATATGTGTGTATGTTAACATATTTAAATAAGATTTGTAATATTATTCTAATCAGCTTATGATGCACATATCTGCTTAAAGATATTTATGTACATACTATAAATGTGGACACGGAGACAATTGTTTTCTTTTTCTCTCAGAAGTGTATCTAAATTGCTCAGTAATTGTTTTTTTAGGCCTTCTTTCAAATACTTACACGGTGCCGGATATTACGTTACATAATATGATATATATTTATTCATGGATGGTAGATAAGTTCACTGACTTTTGTAAAATAAAAGCAAATATTTATTACTATTTTTTGTTTTCAATAATAAAAGTAAATATATGATTGCTTAGGATGGTTCATATTTTAGTTTTGTAACCATGGGTAGTGTGCCATCGACTAGCTGGTAAATCCTGGTGCTGTAAGCCAAGAATCTTTATGTGGTTGTACACCATGATCGTGCGACCGATACTCACGTATAGTCTTGGGTCTCAGCAGTCTTCGCAGACTTCGGTAGGGCCCCAACTATCGAAGCTGCAACGACTCGCATGCATCTGCATGTCGACTGCAATGCGCACTTGTCCGACAGCAGCACTTGAAGTCATACTCGAGCCCAAACCACTTCACCTAGTAATTGGTTAGTTAGCCAAACCCACACTGCTACAAATGATAGCAGAAGGGTGTGGCAGAGATAAAGTATTATCATCCCAGCGGATGAAAGAATTAAATGAGCGAGATCATTGGCTCCTTTCCGAAGGAACAACATTACCAAAAGGGCAAACTTCACTAAGAAGTTCAAGGTTACCCTTAGCAGCAAGGCTGAAAGGAAAGATTCCACTCTCGAAGTACTGCTTAGGGATAGTATAATCAAGTGGTACACCGACGGCTCGAAAACGTCAGAGAGAATTGGTGCAGGAGACGTAGGACCACGCACCAAACTCTCCTTACATATGGGAAGTTTTTCAAGTTTTTTTTTCAGCAGAAGTTTTTGTATAGAGAACGGCTATAGCAAGGCGGAACGTAACCAAGTTCACCTCATCTGGGTGCCCGGTGACAAAGGTATAACCGGGAATGAACTGGCTGATGAGCTCGCCCGCAGCATACACTAACCCTGAACCTGAACCCTTCACTGGGAAGGGTCCCCATACCACAAAGGAACTGCTCCGCAAGAAAGAAGGAGTAGGCAAAGAGCGGTATTGGCGGTCTGCCGACACAGGTTAACGACGCTTGGATCCATGTTTCGAAATAGGGATCGCATCGCTTCGCTAGCACCCAGCAGTATATTGGACTTTATCAATATGCTGGTGCTAGGGAGTCTTTGTGCTTTAGGAGAGCACACAATAAACCTAAGGTCGCGGTGCAATCCTCGTCTATCACGTCATCACGCTCATCATTTAGATATAATATATATATTTTTATCAAGTCTTCGACGTTTTTTTCTAACATCTGACAACAAATGAACAATGTCAAAAGTTTAAAAACGCATCGTCTTTCATGAAAGATACCTTGGTAATTTTGAAAATTTGTGATTTATCCCTCCTTATAGCCTCCTTTTAACTGTTTGAACAATACGTTTTCTGAAAATCTCTAAAGTAGGCGGAAGTTAAAAAAAAGGTGGTTGGGGTAGCAGTTCGTAGACTAATTCGGCCAAAAAGAAAACTTTTTTCTGTGGCCAATGTGACCACTTTTTTTACAATACGAAAGAATTGGTTCAATAACCACTGGAACGTTGGAATTTAGGATATACCGATACATCCAAAAATACTCTGAAGGGCGTGGCATATTGAAAGCCGACATGCGGCCAGCTTGAAACACGTTAATCCAATTTTTGCTAATCGCCATTGAAGGCAGGAAACGTTTGCATCAATCCAAAAGAAATAATGGAATCACCGAACGATATTTCTTTCTTAGTTTTTCTGCAAATCGCGAACGCGCCCGCTTCCACACGCGGTCAAAGAAAACAGAGTCTGAGTTGAGCGTAGCCGCGTATGAGAATGTGACATATGGTATTACAATTCGCGTTACATAATATTCGAGAAAACCGTTCTCTGCAAGCTGGCAAAACCGGTTTATATACGATGCGATAGAACCTTTTTCCGCAAAGTTCTTAAACTGTATAAGCTCTCCGGCAACATGAATAGATTTAAGCGCATAAAAATCCAACGAATTCTTTGTTTAGGTCATGTCGTTCGCATGGAAGATGAATGTTTCCACGATTCGATGCCCATAGGTGGGGAAGCAAAGACGCACACACATCAATTGGAAATATCAAGTGCATAGCGACCTGTCTGCTCTTGGGATGTACAACTGGTGTGACCTCAGAAAAAATAGAGGCAACTGGCGCAGTTTTGTGTTCTCAGTCCAGACCAACAATTGATTATAGTGTAAAAGTATAAGAAGAAAAAGTATGGTATAACACTACGGAGGGAGGGTGTACATACTAAAATCCATATTTTTAAGGTTATGGATCTATGAGCAAACTCATTTATTCTGTGCAAGATTGCTACGCAGAATTATTTTATTTGCGATATATTACTTTTATTATTATTTACATTACAACGGCATTCAAAATTTCTTTATATAGAAATCCTCGCAATAGTTGTTGCTAGCAAAATAGGTTTCAAGCGCTTACTAGTTGGATTTCTAAGAAATAGAAAGTGAGACAAAGCTTAATAACATATTCTTCGATATCAATTAACATTTACACGAAACTGTCCTTCAGTCACTTAAACATTGTTAACTGCTTTCATTTGCTACACTATTAAGCAGTATAAAATTAGCGGAACTCATGGATCGAACAGCAGCAACGTCAGATCCAACTGTCAACAGTAAAATGTAGTTTTACCCATAAATAAAAATATTTGTACACAGTTTAGCAGTGAACATACGTGAATACCTGCACGACTCTGCATATTTAGCGGTAGATTAATCTAGAGCAAAGCGCTGCCATGGACGATGCTCACGAACATACATCGCGAATTAACGCAACAGATAAATCACTCACACACTCACAAAAGCAGTCAACAACGCTTGTAATAAATGACAAATGCAGTTTGTGGCTATAAAAAATTATATTTAATTTCGTAAACAAGTGTATAAAAAGCCTGTCTTAGTTGAACGCCAAATGCATTTAAATACGCATGCGCACATATCTTCATGATCGCTGCAACTATATTTAAAGCAAGTTAGAATATAAATTTGCATTATACTCGGACAGTTCAAAGAGTTGGCGACTTATGGTCCAGCAGGAAAATTCGTTGTCTGTTTAAGTACTGTGGAGGAAATTTAATATATTTTAAAAATTTCAAGAATAAAAAAATCTTTATTAGTATCCTAAAGAGTTTTTATATAAAAGGCTGAGGCAGTATTTCTAAAAATTTTCAACACAATTAAAGGCATATGGCTTTCAACAAGAAAAAAAACGAATATTATTTAATGTTGTGGCCAAGAATTTAGTTTTAAAGAGTGAGCAATTTCGAGGCTTCCATTTTTTTAAAGAAAAAACACAGAAACTTCAAATTTAATGGATAATGTTTATTATCATTTCATAGAACTTTCTTTGACATTTAGTTTTTGAAGATTATCTCTTTAAAATGTTGGCCACGTTTATGACTCAGATGGTTCATTCATTGAATCCAATAATCGTCGACTCGTTCGAGCCTTTCGACTAGTAACTGGCGAATGACACGCATGAAATTGGTCTTTAGACTTTACATACCCCCACAGGAAAAAGTCTAAAGGAGTGATATGACACCATCTCGGTGCCCAATCGACTAGCCCAAAACTCAAAATTATCTGCTCACCGAAGTGTTCTCAATAAGTCCATTGATTGATGCGATGTGTAAGAAGTAGCGCCGTCTTGTTGAAACCAAATGTCGCGGAGATCACGAGCTTCGATTTCTGAGATAAAATAGTCGACATCATGGCGCGATAATGGTTGCCATTGACAGTTACGTTCTTGAATCTCTCCAAGTTGCCCTTCGTGTCGCTGAACAAAATTTGGCTCGAAAACGTCGGTTCTTCTTAGAACTTTTCAAGAGCCCACAGAGCGAAGCGATGTCGCTTGGGAAGGTAGAGCGGCTTCAGTTCTTATGAATTTTCATAATAAAGTTGAAAAATTTGTAAACGTTTTTCAGGCATAAGTCTTTCCATTATGAAATGCTAAACAATACTGAACAAAAGTAGCATGACAGCTATGTCAAAAAAATATTTAAAAATATATTCACTGAAAAAATAGGCAACCATTGCAAAAATTCACACATTAAACATTTGACAAGATTTTCTGAGGTTTTAAGGCGGTATTCTTGTCTAGGATTTTGAAAAAATCGATCTTTTTTGCATATCTTGAAACTTTCACTTTCAAAAATATGACCTTGGAAGGATTTTTCAAAATTCGTCCGTGTTCACTAGAATTGTCTCCTAAACTTTAAACGCGTTTTTCTCAAAACTGACTTTTTCGGAACGATACCCACGATTTCTCAGGTTCCACTGGACCGATTTACTTGAAATTTCTATAGAGTCTTCTTTATAGGCTTGTCTATAGTTGGAACTAGCCCCATGCCCAAATTTTTATTTTTATTATTTTTAAAAAATTCGAAATAGTCAGAAAAAGTGATCCAAAAAAACTTTTTTTTTCAGGCAGTCGCCATTTTGTGAAAAAAACTTTTTCCCACTTTTCCGTAGTTCCGGCCAGTGCGACATTATTCTAGATTAATAATCTGTTTTTTTTTGGTTTCAAGATAACTAGGAGGGTTGAAATCATGGGTATGGTCACGTGGAAATTTTTAGAGACCCCCCACTTCGTCAGCTCATAATTTTTGAATTTTTTACTTTTTTAGTTTTTAATTTTTTTCTGTACTCTTCTAAAATTAACAAATAACTAATAAAAAAAATGGATAGTAAAAATATTAATTGCCTTTTTTACGACACTTTAAAAATTACCTGTAATTCATGCTTCTAGACCAGAATACCCCTTTAATACGTGCAATTCATCGACAAATGCATCATCTTAAATGTCGTACAATTGTGTAAATTTCCTACAGGGTAAACACTGAATGACCGTTTCATGCACATACTTGTATTCATACTGCTACTGTATTGGAGTAAGTACTTTCCTGGGTATGTAAAAACTTGTTAAACGACTTAATATTGTTCTATTATGTACCTATACCCGGAAGATGCAATTGAATATGAAATTAAACTAATGATCAAATAAGCAAAATAAGTCAAGCGCAACTGTTTTGATATACTTATACACGTATGATGTTGACGTTACCAAGCGACAAAATGTGGTAATACTTATATAATATATGTACTGAATATTTGAAACTGTCTTCCAAAGGTATACGAAATTGTACATAGTTCAAATTTTCTGTTATGCAAAAATTTCAATTTCCAATTTCATTACTCTTTAACCAGAAATATGCAGACGTCTCTCTTTTATTGTGATCGAAATCTTAGAAATATAATCCGAAACCACAAAACTGCACGTCAAACCCACTAATTTGTAGTCCCATCGAACGTCGTTACATATGTATGTATACACAGATTGTATACGTCCACTAGGGTGCTTCAAAAAAAATTTTGAATTTTATTCATAGTGATTTGAAATTTGGAATGTTTTCAATAAAAATAAAAAAAGTTTCTGAGAATAATAATTTTTTTGCGGGAATTTCCAAATTTTGAAAAATGAACTTTCTGAATATGTGATACCTATTTTTGAGAAACGAAAATTAGTTGGCGAAATTTTAGTTTGAATGAAAAAACGAAAATTCCTATGTAAAATGTATGGGAACCTAAAAAAAATAGCGACCCCTTAGAGTTAAGCTACAGCGCCTGGATTGAGGGAGGATTTTTTGTTTGTCAATCACTAACATTTGAGGGGGTAAAAGTTGAAAAAAATTCAAACGTCCCTAACGTCCACATATTGTGAACTGTGACAAATATTTCCCTCGACTTTCGTTAATCCTTATAACTTCAATGGCCTTCTAAAAGAATGTAAACTTAGATGCTACGTTTTATATTTCTTTGATAATGAGTCTTTACTGCAATACTCTACTGTTCAAGTTCTACATTTCGAAACTCTGTCCTCCAACAAAGGCTTCTGCACTGCAAGAAGTCTTAAACTCTCCCTGCTAAACTGCCAGCGTCCCTATTAACCAACTGGATGAAAAAATACTGACTAAACATTTTTGTCGACGACGGTAAAAATTCGAATTTGAAAACTACGTTTGATAGTCTGTACTCTCTCACTCCCCATACCACCGCAATCATTACCTTCTTCTTCTTCTTCATTACCTTAGTACTTAACCATCATATGGTCGCCGGTAGTATGGACTATCACCGGACGTCGCTTAATATCCCTCAGCAAACCCCTCCATAATGAGGCCCGCATGCTGCCGGCTGTGGAGCATAATGCAATACTCTCTAAGTAGTTTTTTATAGGGTGCTTCGCAGAAATCGAACGACGAACGATGACGTGGAGCTGCAGACAATTTGTCAACGAACTTCACAAATTTATCTAGGTGAATCCATCAGATTTTTCATCGATTCCATGAAATTGAATGAGTTCCTTGAAGTTAAAACATCACTTATCGCAGACCCGGGACTCGAGTTGCTAGAGTGACCCTAGCGTAACTTCATTCTGAATACGGTAGCAACTTGTCCTCCTAGACATCAAGAATAGACCTCGACATACAAATGTCATGCGAGAAACGAGTCCCCTCAACCCTGCTAAGCAGACTCACTTAAAATTCTTATCCTTTTGATTTCGACAGCCTTACCCCATGGCACTCAAGAGCACAGTGGATCAAATCAATGCGTTGATCAGCGCCCTGAAAATACCAGGCATTTTCAGTACTAAGTGACACACTAACCACCTTGGTATAGTTCGAGGCCCACCTAAAATCTCTGCCGTTCTTTGTGTCCGGCACCCGGTTGCAATGCAAGTCCACATTCAACTGACAAAGTTCTTCCCGCATTCGCGTTTTAACCACAACCACCATGATACTACCCGAAGGGACAGTCCGCATGAGCAGGTTGCAGTGAACTCCCAGGGATCCTGCTCACAGTGGTACCAGAATTAAGTCTCCGGTCAGATCTCGTAGCCAAAAATATTACCAGTTAAGCTTCCATACTACTCTGGATTGGTGACTAGGCATACGCACATTACACGCACACACCATTCACACAAGATGCCAATCCTAGCTCCCAGTAAAACGCCTAAACAACTAAGCGCAAACGACCTTATCTGTTCGGCATTCCGACTAGGTGAAATCTAAACGTCCATCGACCCAGCTAATCCGCATACCACCCAGATCCTTAATGTCCGAGTACATCGGACACTCTGCAATTGCATGCACCCAGTCTTCTACCCGCGCCCCACAAAAACAACCCAATGAGATAGGTGCCTCTGATACAAAAATTCATTCAGAAGCCCATGCCCAGAGTCTGAAGTCTGTGTTACCCCCAACAAACCCAAAGTACCGAGTGTACTCATAAGTCACTCGACCGTTTGGACTATTTTCCCAATCCCCTTCTTAAACTGAATGCAATAGCACGCTGTATGGGTCAAGAGGGAGTGCACCTAACAAAACCTGCATAACATCTATTGAGACAGTGCGGCATACAGGCAACGACCGGTCGAAACAGCCCGTTTTCTGACGTGTCAGCTAATATCCCAAACAAGGGCTTAATACTTTACCAACAACAGTATTGTGAAATGAGTCAAATATGCCGAGGAAATAATGTGGAATTTGAATTTTCCTATTCTCTTTCGAATTAGTAAGTACAAATTGTCGAATTCGATCTGGTTCTGATGATCGATCGATCGAGCCTCAGATTCATGAACATGCAAAGACTGTCATCTCGGAATTTTACTTTGTCATAAGACTTTACGGAACTACAAATGTGACTTCCTCTTTGACGTAATTAGTTGACGCAGACAAAGCTTTGACGTTGACTACACAAGTTCCGGCTTGAAGTCATGAATGTAGTTTTGGGCTGGTGAGTGACAAATCGTCGCATAATATAACATTTTCGTGAAGCTTTGTGCAAACCGGAGCATTACTATTTTGACAATAATGGTTAAGTACTGAAAAGCAAAGTAATAAGCTAAGCATGTACATACATACATATTTATGTATGTATATATAACTCTTTTGTTCAAAGAACAACCAAATCAATATAAACCGATTACTATGACAAGTCATACAGTGTCAACTTAGCATGACGTATATACAGGTATTTGAATGGGTCTATATGTAAGCGTACAGAAAAAAGTGAAAGAACGCAGGTTTTATTTTCGATATAAATGCCTTGCCGGTTATTGGCCAATACTTCATTCACAAGAATATTTTTTAAGTCTCAACTGCGTTTGCGTAAAGAATAAACAAAATGTTCAAAGTTGTAAGTGTGAAAGGATCAATTTCTGAACTAATAAGATAGTTTTAGAAAGTGAAGTGAATACATGTGGAGTTGGCAACGTGTGTATATAGCCTTATATTGTGATTACCTAGACATTCGCTGGTCAAAAATTTTACTAAATTGTCTGTTATACCAAAGAGTCAGCCAATCTATGAAGTTCTCATAAATATGTGTATATAAAAGTTCATATATCCTTGAAATATGAACACTGAGGAACAACGGAGGCCAGTTTTCTGTTAAAGTGGTTTGAAAAAATGTTAATTTAAGTTGCTGACTTGAGTGCTTGATTCTTTTCCTTCAGTGGATGCAAATAATTTTTAAAACCACACTTTTAAAGGAGGAGAGATAATTTGTCTTAACAATTTGGTTGCAAAGTATTTTAAATAAAAATATTGAATCATAGATGAAAGCGGCTTAAAAGGCTTTGACATTCAAACGCTAAACATAAACGAATTCCAGCGACTTCTCTTATTGTTGAATATTCAAAATTATTCCATTTAAAATTGTACGATATGTATTTGTATTAAGCTGGGCGCTAAGGAATCTAATAAGCAATAAAGCATATCCACAAACGCATTTGTTATAATATGTTTACGTATTTTTTTTACAGGTCTTCGCAATCATCTTGGCTTGCATTGCCTCCGCTAGCGCGGGCATATTGGCAGCAGCACCCGTTGCCCCAGCCGCTGTGGTCTACACTTCGCCGTCGGAATTGCCCAGCGCCAGCGGTTATGAATACCAACACACCATTCAAACCGCGGACTACGTCAATCATGCATCGGTGGTGAAACCTTTGAACGGTTTCGTTAATGCACCGGCAGTCGTTCGCACCGTCTACAATGCACCGTTGGCGGTGGCGCATGCGTGGTAAAGCCAATAAAAATATCGAAATTGCTGTGGATTTATTGTTCAAAAGGAGTTGCGCAAAGCTTAGTGAAATAAAAAAAAATGTTTGACGGAATGTAATTTTATTTTGTTTATTAAGTCATACATTTAGGTAGGAAAAAAGATCTGAACCGAGGCGAAGTATAACACCGTTCTCATGTTCATTTTTAAATCATAAAAGAATATAGAAAGACATATATTTTTTTTTTTTTGATCGGTTAGTTTATATTTTAGCTACATTCTATATTTATTATTGCGGGTATATACTGTGCCGAGTTAGGCATAAGGGAACCTTTTAAGCTGCTGGACCAATGCTGTTCAAGCAAAGGTCTTAGCTTATGGGAAAGCCGCGAAGTTAACCCCTAATGCATCAACACACAACTCTAGAGTTAACATCTACCTGCAGCATTCAAACAGATATCAAAGCTTTAACCTAGTTTCACCTTCACAAGGCAAGAAGTGCCTTAGAAAGCAGGGCAGCAGTGAAGAGTGTCTCCAGAAGCAAGCGACTTCACTTTTACTCTGTGCCGTTCTCACGACAGTGGGGTCTAAGTATCCGGAACGGACCCGGATTTTTAACCATCCAAGGACTGTCAACTCTGTACCATGCCTCGTAATTACTTTAGGAATATTTTCTACCGCTACAACAATAACAGCTCTGCTGGGATTATAAAGAAATGATATATGGCAATGAGATATGGACAAGATGGCCAAGCGTGTTGTACGATTGTCACCTAAAAGTCTGAACATGCGCACGACATGGAAAATAAAAACAAGATGGAATAGTCAACCTGGATGCAAAACTGCAAATATCATATGTAAAATGGTAGATCGGATATACAAAATATTTCTGCTTGGACTCGATTGAAAGGACTGCAGAATGGGCTTCACATATAGAGGAAACTACAATAAATGTAAAGGCAAGGCTCCAAGGAAACTTAGGAGCATCTCTTGTGCACTTGTTCCGCAATGGCAAGGGTATGAGACACCGGAAGAGTTGTCGTTAATTAGGCCACAGTGTCTGTTGAAATTCTCGTCAAGCGCAGGCATCATAAAGCACTGTTAGTGCAAAGTTCCAAAACTGGTCTAAGTTTGACTCATTAACCTACCATAAAGCTAAACTAACCTACATATATTCAATAGTGGTCCGATCTGTGCAATATCATTGTTTGCTTTGGGTAATAATTCATGCCCGTTTTTGTAAAAATATCTTGTTAAAAAGAAAGTTTTCTATACAAGAAATTGATTGTATTGTGGCAGCTTCATGAAGAGAAAAGGTCACATGTAAAATTTCAGGGTGATATCTCAAAAATTCGGACAGTAGTTGTGTATACAGATAGATAGACAAATAAATCTAAATTAACTCAGCTACAAACATCGTGGCAATTTTATTATACTCTGTTCAGGATATAAAAATCCTGCTGGATATTTTGAAAATATGCCGATATGGAGTCAAATATACCGGGATACTAATATTATAGATACTAATTTACATCTTCTCCTACTAAAAGGTATAATTCATACAAAAAAGCTTACAACTATTTGAGTTGCTTCTTTGGCTGAAAACGGAGGGAAGGAGCGCCAAAACGCAGGCGACCGCACTTAGGCCATGATTATGACTCTTAAATGCTAACCATTTAAGAATAATGCAGAAAATCAATGAATTTCATAAAATATCCACACCAGATTTAAGTTGGTATGTTGGGAGGCGTGGAGGATATCCCGTCTCAAGCAGCTTAAGGCCGGGAATTTACAAAAGTAATGCTCTAGCTTCCTATGATCCTCCGATTCTATGCAATGTTACTTTTTCCCTTCTGCTAAAAGTAGAAGCTATTTAGCCTGTCCATCATAAACAATATCCAAAAGTACTTTTGTGTTGTTAGTGTTCGAAGACTCTCGAGGAACAAGTTCATTGCTTCAAGCAAGCGTTGAAGGATCTGAATGGTCCTGGCTGCCGCTAAACGGGCCAACTCACCCTCCTTTTCGTCTCCTGTATAACAGGGTAACCAGATAATTTTTACCGAGTTTCACACTAAGAATCTGGTTATTGTCTCCTTGTTATGTTGACCCTACCGATAGCATTAATTGCTACAATCTAGTAGAAGTTTAATATACCTGCTGTTTAGAACAGAAGCCTACTTGGCGACTTCTTTACGTACATAGGACCTGAAAGACTGAATTGTAGTTTACTAATTATTCTAGTAATTATTAGTCCTTTATTCTGTATTAAGTAATGAAAACGCTGTATTTAATTCTCAGTGGATCCTCTTTTCTCAGTCGCATTTAGCTTGATTTCAGGAAGCAGAAAATAATGCTGATGGTTTTCCTCGACATTTTGAACCAACTTCAAGCAATGCATGTTTACTTAAATATGAATAAGCGTTGAAGAATCTGAAAGGTTTGAGATTGCTTTCATTGCCGCTAAAACTCGCTGCACCTATTCTTGCGGTTTCCTTCAGCGCTTTTCGTCTTGCCATATATAAACGCACCATATGTTTATATGGACGGTAAAATTGCGCAGAGGTAATAAATTTGGCTTTTTACTGAGTTTCCTTTGAAAGCTAAGAATCTTTAGTTTGTGATGCGATGCTATTTATCTCCTTTAAGTTTTTATAGCAAATCTACAGCAATAGCATTAATTAGAACTTTTACACTTTCGCACGTATCATTCGTCAAAAGGTTAATATACATACCTGCTGTTTAGAAAGGCATGCAGAAGCCTAAGATCTTGGCGACCAGTCCAGGGCTGTATGGAAGCTTACGGCTACATAGTCAATACCAAAGACTTTAACTGAACGGGGAGCAGTAGAGTTCTCCAGTCTGCTCATTGGGTTTGGCCCTTTGTGGAGATTCGTTGTGGTTAAAACCCAAATCGTTTACGAATTATTCCAGTAATTATTAGTCCTTTATTCTGTTTTTGTCTAGGTTAGTATGACTGCCAGTGATATCTTTACCAAATGACATTAGTGTTTAGAATACGGTTGTTTTTCTCAAGTATATAAAGTGCATTCGTTACGATGAGTGAATTATTCAATAAAGAAGTTGACTACGAACCACGTCCAAGACGTCCATCGACATGAACTGATGATTAGCACGTCAATAAGCGAATGAGAATCGACGATTAATAGTCAGAAATCTTATTGGCATCGTTGAAATATCGGTAGGATTAGTAAAAAGCGACTACAATGATGTCTTGAAACGTACATATTTATACAGGCGATGAATCTTGGATCTATACTAAAGACCCGGAAGCAGACAATCAGTCGGTCGGATAAGTCAAAGCCGAAAAAACCACGTCAAAACAGGCCAAAATCAAGATTGTGCCGCAACCACCGTATTCGTCTGATTTAGCCAATTTAAACGACCGTTCTGGGGAAACCGGTTTGAGTCAAGCCATTAAATGTGAATCGCTCCGCGCATTGAAGGCTCTTCCGAAATATTGACTTTAACAACTGTTTCGAGAATTGGAAAAACGATTTCACATGTTTATTGGGGCCAACGCTGATTACTTTGAGGAACGATATACATAGATTTTGAAGAATAAATTAAGAATTTTAAAGTTATAAAAAAGTCTTACTATTTTTTGCTCATAGTGTGTATCAAACCAAATGGAGCTATTTTTGAATGTTGAAAACTTGTTGGCGAACGAAAATAACTGTCATTCAGTGACCGTTTCTCAACTAGCTGGACTTGTACTTTTATAAGCAAGTAAATATTTGTATTAAATGTCTCATGCAATAGTTAATAAAAGTTTTGGAACTTGTAATTAGTGGCACGCATATGTAAGTACTCGTGGTAACCAAACATACTTGTAAAGAACAACTATAATTACCTGCAACATATGCAAAAAGCCATTGCAGCTTAAGATATGCAACAAAAAAGGTGTTTGTAATTCACAACCAGAATACTCATGACTCTATACAACACAAAGTAACTCCCCTTCGTCACCACTTAGTCGTTTGTAGAGAATTCATTCAAAAACTACTCCGAAGTATTAACTTCATTGTTTCTTGCAACATTCGCACATTCGGCTGCTGTGCACCGCAATCCAGGTGGCAGCAATTTGAACTGCCACACGGCAACGGTAGACTCCAACTGTCTGTTGCGAATCAACAATTTAGCCGCCAGTGCAGTCAACGGCTAAAGCATTTGAACCCAGTAACCCACTAACCGGCCGCAGTTAGTCCGCGTTTTTTGTTCATTTTCGGCATACAAATTGCCGTCCTAGTGCTTTATGTGCCACTTTCAGAGCGTTACTCACTTGGGTCCAATTGTTTACATATTTCTGCTACCATTAAAATAAAATTAAAGTAAGGAAAATAAAAATCAGTCGAAAATCAGCCGGCAACCGGTAAAGCACAAAAAGCTGCCACCTCATTCTGCGCATTCGTTGCACATCGCAGTTATTTGTTGCATGTTGCATGTTTGCACACATTTTGTTGCGATTTTGTTGCTTTGAAAATATTCGATTGCTCTTTGCAGCAACGCTGAGTTTTGTTAACTGATCGCTCATTTCCTGGAGCAGATAAACGCTTTGGAATTAATTGAATTGACTTGAGGTGGTTAAAATGCCTGCGTTGTTGTTGTTTGGATATCGTTGTTGCACATGACTAGTGCTGCCAGCATGCAATTTTATAATTTTATGTATTCAGCGCTTTTTACTGCTTAAAGTGACTAATTCGAAGCAGGGGTGGGCGTGTTTTACCGTTGCTAATGGCTGATTTTGAATTTACATATGTATGCGTGTGTGATTATTAACTAATTTTTTATTACGTTGTCTGAGCAATATAAAAATAGTTGACTCTCGAAATTCTTAAGGTGGTAGCTTAAGGCGGGTCTGAAGTAGAATTTTTCACATGCTGTGGAAATATGTGAAAATTCCTTTCAAGAATACTTCCTTAGGAGGATGTTTTACTTCCGGAGATATAGCTATTTTAGTGACGGTTGCAACTTGGCGTCCCCAAACTTTAAACACGCTTTCTCTAAGCTAGAGTTTTCAAAAGATCTACTTAACCGATTTACTTGACCTTCTTAGTCTTTACTAAATATACCTCTATCCTTATTTAAATGAGGAAGCTTACTCCCCACACCTCTCTCTTCGCTAAAAACTGGCATACCCTATTACTTCAAATAACAGCTGAGAACACCATCACTCTCAGCAAGATTTCACACGATGACACTCCACACTACTAAAGAACAAAAAGGATTCTCCCGCCATAAGAGAAACCTAATTCAACACAACGATCCTACGAGATACACTCCTTCGATTAAAAAAATATCGAAAACGTTAACTCGATCCATGATCTCGTTAAATCCGAACATCAGTTCTTTTGCCTGTATTTATAGAATAAAAGAGTATAAAGAATAAAATCTTTATCAAGATTTTGAACGATCAGTTTGAATGACAGCTATATACTATAGTGGTGCGATCAAAGCGATTTCTTTGGAGATTGCATTGTTATTTCGGATAATAAGCCATGCCAGATTTCATGAGCATATCTCGTCATATAAAAAGTTTTTCATACATGGACAAGACAAAGTCGTTCAGTTTTTGCATGAGAAGCTTATTGAAAGGAAAAGGACGTTGGCAAAATTTCAAATTGATATCTCAAAAACTGAGGTGCTAATTCGCGTATATACTGACAGACGGGCGGACAGGCGGAAAAACGACATGTTTACTCCTATATATATGTTATATAGTCTCCGACATTTCTTTTTGGGGGTTACAAACTTCATGACCTACTTAATCTACCTTGTTCAGAGTATAAATGCATTGTTTGTTCGGACATTCGCAAGTTTGAGACTTTTTTCAGTTTCCGGTTTTGTTGCCAAGTAAAATGTTTGTATGCCACCATGCAAATCTCTAAAGTAAGACAAAATGTCATCTCCTGTAAACTCTTAGTTAAAAGCTTTATTCGAAAGTCGGCTCCGCCGCTTATCAATTCGATGATCAAATCAGAAAGAGTCAGAGAGTATAACGCATTATAACAGTTAGATACAAATCCGCCAAGAAAAGTTGAGCATTGGGCAACTAATGAATGACCGAACAAGCGCAAAGCCAAATGCTAATTTAGCACACGTACTTCATGTCTATGCGAAACTACGGACGATATTAGGACTTAACCATTAATTATAGCTAAAACATACTCTTTAGTATGCATACTGTTTTAGCTTCTCAGTCCTCTGTAAAATATAATATATAAACTGATCTACAAACAAATAGAGAATAGAGAATTCAAAGATCAAAGAGATATTTCCCAATAAAATGTTTAGATGACACTCCCTTAATGAATGCAAGGTGATCAATTTGTACGAGATTAGAGAAAAAAGTTACAGCTGTTCAAAAATGAATGAAAATATTGAATAAATTCGCTATATTTTGAAATTTTTGTATAAAACTGAGAAAATGTCCCGCAAGGTACCAATAAAATTTGTGAAGTTTACGGAGACGATGCTGTATCAGTTCGTGTAGCACAACAATGGTTCGCTCGCTTCTGTTCTGGAAATTTCAAAATTTCGATTTACACTGATGGAATAATGTCTCTAGCGGAAAATGGCAAAAAGAAATCGACCAAAATGATACATATTTCTTTATTTATTTATTAGTATAAATATAAAAAAAATAAGTTGAAGTTTGATTAGAAATACGAAAAGATTTTTTCGATTACCCAATATATATGCACTGATCTACGAAAAATAGAGAATAGAGAGTTCAAAGTCAAAGAGATACTTCCCTATAGAATTTCTAGACGATACTTCCTTAATAAATCGCAATTGTTCAACTTGTACTTTTTCAGTCCCCTTTCCATTAGCGGTCAACGACTATCTCTCCGAAACGCCCTCTGCTTAAAAAATGCTTTCACGCATTGATAGTCGAACTGAGTGAAAAGAAAAATTAGATATATAATATTCACACTTATTATTTGCTATTAGCGGGTTTGCTAATAAGGATGATTGATTTGTAAGTTTGAATTACAAATTATTCCTGAAGATTGCAATTTATCGATTCTCAAGAATTTTAACTGTCTCAAATCACAACCCGGCGGATTTTGAGAAAGAATATGCATGCCCAAATCAAAAATTGTTCTCACTCAAGAACTAAAGCCATTGGAGCACGGTAAACGTCGTGAATTTGCTGATTTTGCGTTGGAACAACTTAAAAACGATAACGATTTTTTTAACGAAATCTTCTTCTCCTATGAGACTCACTTTCATCTGAGTGCGCGGTAAAAACACAGAGCTATCGATTCTAGTGCGAAGAAAATCGACAAATTATTCATGAACAACCATTACATTCACCTAAATTGACAGTTTGGAGTGGGTTTTGGTCTGGTGGAATCATTGGAATCCAAATGAAGCTGGTGACACCGTCACTGTCAATTGAGAGCGGTATACAAGGTGCGTACCAAATTAAACAAGAATATAGCGCATGGTGCCATCTATATGTCTGGTGCGTTAGAATCTGCTATTTTTATAGATTGTCCAGTGAGAATTTCATGACATTTCATGGATTGGGTGTGCAGTTATTGCGTTTTAAGTGCCAGTATGTTTGTGTTATGGGTGCGAAAATGAGCTTCGAACAAAGAGCCAACATTAAATATTGTTTTCAAATTGGTAAAACTTTTACGAAAACGTTTCAATTGATGAAACAAGTTTATGGCGATGATTGCCTATCCAGTAGCAGAGTGCACGAGTGGTTTCTATGTTTCCAAAGTGGTCGTGAGGACATAAATGATGAAATGACGATAGACCAATCAAAATCCGTGATCACCGGAAATTCCATCGAAACTGGGCGTGAATTCATCAAAAATCAGCCGAAATCATGATTGAAATTCATGGAAATGAAATTGAACATCTCCAAAACATCGATTTATCGCATTTTGACCAAACATTTGGGCTTACGAAAGGTGTGTGCACGGTTTGTTCCGCACAAATTGACTGACAACCAAAAATTGCTCAGAATCATACTCATCGATCGAGGCTTGTGACCGATTATTTGACCAAAAATCACATTTTAACCATTAACCACTCCCCGTATTCACCTGATTTGGCACCGTGCAACTTCTTCCTTTTCGGAAAAATGCATTTGCCCATGAAAGGTTATGCAGACGTAGAGGCCATTCAAACGGCTTGCACCGGCATACTGTCGGCCATACCAGCCAACGAGCTAAAACACTCGTTTGACATGCTTTTGGACCGCGCAAAAAGCTGTATTGAAGCAGAGCGAGACTATTTTGAATAAAATAAATAGATTTTGCCAAAAAATCTTGTTTACTTTGGAACGCACCTTGTAAATAGATCGATGATAACCACCTTTTTATAGCCGCAATTGGTTCCAACAAGACGGTGCTATGTGCCACACGACACGTGCAACAACCGAATTATTTTGGGAAAAGCTTGGAGATTAAATTTTTTCAAGAAATTGTGACAATGAATGGCCTCCAAGAAGTTGTGATTTAACACCATAAGACTACTTCTTGTGGGGTTTAATTTAAGTCGTTGAACGTGCTATTCATGATTACAGATTTAGTGGAAAAACTACTCGAATATTGGGTTCATCGAATTCGTTCCCGCAAAAAAAGTAGTCGAGGTCATTTGAATGATGTTATATTCAGAATTTAAATGTATCGATTCCTTAACAATTAATGTGTTTTTCTTTTTTGAAAATAAATTATATCACTCTTATTGGAAATCCCAGTTTTTTCATTAAACATGTACATAAGTAAGGAGACTTAACCTTATCAAAGTTAATGAAATTAAGCTTGAATGGAAAGAAATGGAAGTAGAGAAACTATTATATTTGGTTTGAAAGGGTAAGTAACTTAACTAAAATGGTCACTTACATTTTTGTTTTATTATATAATGACTTTTTTTGCAAATATGGGCACAACTAAAATAGAAACGCATATGAAAACGTCATTCACAGTTTCATAAATGAAAGCGAAATTTTACTGCCATTACTGGTGACGAGACGTGGGTTTATGAATATGGCGTCGACACTGGCCAACAATCTAGCGAATGACGCCTTGTCAGTTTGCGAATACGCAAGTGAACCTAAACCGAAAAATTCGCTGAAGACCATCCCAGCCGAGGCTTAAAAAATGTGTGGAGAATTGGTTTAAGCATTGGCAAGCTAGTATTAGCTGAAAAGGAACTAATTTTGAAGTCGATAATAAAAATTTGAATTATTATACATGATTGTTATATGTGACCTGGTCTACGAAAAGGGAGCTAACGTGCGAAAATTAGTTTTCTGGGAAACAACTAAAAAGTAAAAATTGATTTTTTGACACCTAAGCCCCCTTTCCGTAGACCAGATCACATATAGAGGTGGCTCAGTTGGATTTTTATTGATTTTTAAAAAGCAGGCTGCCAATAAAGCTTTATGCAAAGCAGAATAGGTCGCTTATATACCTAAATGGCTCGTTAAACTATTCAATGTATAGTAAAGTTTCTAATATCCGCTCCAACGAAAGAAAGCTTTTTGACAATGTTTTAACTAAATGCCATTTATTAAAAAAAAAAATCAAAAAGTACTTTAAGCCAGTTTCACAACTGCACAAGTATGGATATTCAACTGAACTCAAATTATGTCACTAAAATTGTATTTTTTCTAGATGAAATAACACTAGATATCCTTCAACTGCTTGTCACTATCGTTGCAGTAAAGTTCATCTCGCACAACTCAGTGTATGTATATATGTATGTATGTATTTTACATATGTGACATTGTGTTAATGTAAGCTCAAAGTGGTCATTTTAAAAAGGTTGTGGGTTGATAAACCACGGTGCCAACATCGATATCTATGGCTTCTTTTAATATTTGGAACAACTAGGTCACGGCCATTACAGCTTTGCAGTTCAATTCGCAGACACATTCACACAATCTAGATGAATAGCATCGCTAAGCAAATAAAACCGCTATTACCATAGAAACTGTAACACATCCAATGCAAATTGTTATTGGCGATATTAGATTTTTTTGTTGTTATTGAACTAAATTCTTTGGAAGTTGCAACAATTGAACTTTAATTTAGCAACGCACGTACAGACAGACATATGTACATATATAGAAGCTCATCACGCTTCGGCAAATGTTTACAAAACGAACGTGAACGTGAACATGAACGTGGACGTGTACAATCATTCGTTCCACATGGGTTAATTTGCGAAAATTATGCAATAACTGATACTTATACACGACTTATACATGTAGTATATATGTAGGTACCTAGGTTGTCTTTTATATTTCGCGATTCAAAATATTCTCTTTTAATATCTATACACTTTTGCATGCGTTTGAACCAGTTGTCGAAGCACTTTTGCCACTCTGATTGAGGTATCTCCAAAACAGGCGTTCTGAACGCATCA
Organism: Bactrocera neohumeralis; assembly: GCF_024586455.1. Taxonomy (NCBI): domain Eukaryota; kingdom Metazoa; phylum Arthropoda; class Insecta; order Diptera; family Tephritidae; genus Bactrocera; species Bactrocera neohumeralis. The sequence goes on along the minus strand of NC_065923.1, from coordinate 40,801,368 downwards.
ACCGCCTATTCAGGTGTTGAAAAACATTGACTTCCCTCTCCTTTGTCATTTTAATAATAAGACAGATTCTACATAAAACTAAATATTATACAAAAAAAAATTTTCTCGGGTTTTCAACCATTACAAATTGAACAAATAAGCAGAAAGATATATTGTCACATACTTCTCACCGAAAATTACGCAAGTGAGAACTTCCGTTGCGCATTTGGGACATTCTCAACATCAACTGTGAGCACAGCAGTGAAGCAAGACAACTCGATAGCAAGTTTGTAAACAGCGTAGCTAGAACACCAAATGAGTCGAGATAAGAAGTGCAAAAAAACTGATAGCAAATTGCCACTGTTGCCGGCAGCAGTGCCACTAGTGTTATAGATGAAGGTCGCTTGTCACAGCAACATATAAAAATTACAATAAATAAGCAAAAAAATGTTAACTTCGGTTGCACCGGAACTACATATATAATACCCTTCACAATTAAAAAAGTTTCCATACAAGACCTAGCTTTTGATCGTTCACTTTGTATGGCAGCTAAGTATGTGCTCTCATGTTCTGATATCGGCGGTTCACACAAATGAGCATTTCTTGGACGTTGCAAAATTTCAAAGCGATACCTCAGAAAAGTCATGCGGGGTTTTTATATGTATGTATATATAAGTATTTTATATAACTATATGAAGATTCCTTCTGGGTATTACAAACTTCTTGGTAAACTTAATAACGTTTGATACTAATGTTGATCACATTTAGTGAACTTTAAGTGATAACCACTATGCACGATCAGTCACTACTAACTTGTCTCTGATCTCCGATTTCTAATATACATATGTATATTTACATATTTGTTCTTACGAAAACTTTACACAGAATTAAATCTGCAACATTTACTTGCATACACTTGTTCAAATTGTAATGAATACAAACATTCAAGTGTAACACATAATTGGGACACTGCAATCGGCTGTCGGCTCTTCGCTGTCGGCAATGGAAGTGCCTCAGAGACATTACGCCAAACAATGGAGATCGCCAGCTGCTGGCAAAGAACGCAAACTGTAACGCTACGAGCAGACACGTACCACAACCGTTCATGTAAGTATGTAATGGGTGGTCCAAGTAGAGGTAAATTTTTCTATAGCCTCTTTCTAGACAGATCATACGTAAGTTGTGTTATCAAGCTGTCATATCATTATACTCTCGCAACAAAGTTGCTAAGGAGAGTATTATAGTTTTGTTTTTGTTTAGTATTGTTTGGCATTTCATCATGGAAAGACTTACGCCTGAGCAACGTTTACAAATCGTTCAACTTTATTACGAAAATTCACGTTCTGTAAAGAATGTGTTTCGCGCGCTTCGTTCAACTTATGGTCAACATAATCGGGTATGTACTTGAGACCTATCATTCATTATTAGATAATATTTGACCGAATAGATCACGTCCAACACACAGTGAAGAATATATATGTAGAAGCGTAGCTGAAAGTGTACACGAAGACCGTGAAGAGTCGATTCGGCGCCGATCGCAGCAACTCGGGACTGACGTATGTAACGACTTCACGTATTTTATGTCGAGATCTTAAATTGAAAGCGTACAAATTACAGCTTGCTCTTGAAAAGTTTCAAGGACATCTAACGTTTTCGAGCCTAATTTTGTTCAACTCTTAGGCCCATTTCTGGCTCAATGGATATGTAAATAAGTAATATTGTCACATTTGGGACGAAGAGCAATCGGAAGAGAGTCAAGAACTGCCATTTCATCCAGAAAAAACGACGATTTGGAGAGGTTTGTGGGTCGGTGAAATCAACTATCAATATTTCTGCAAATTTGATGTCGGTGAAAACTGAACCATCAATGGCGACTATCATCGCGTCATGATAACAGGCTATTTGATGAATGAAATTAAAGCTCGTAATCACGGCGGCATTTGGTTTCAATAAGACGGCGTCACTTCCCATACATCGCACCAATCAATGGATTTATTAGGGAACACTTCGGTGAGCAGATAATTTCACGTTTTGGGCCGGTCAATTGGCTACCAAGATCTTGTGATATCACACCGTTAGACTTTTTCCTGTGGGGATATGTAAAGTCTAAAGCCTTTGCGGACAATCCCGTTAAAATTCAGGCCTTGGAGCAAAATATCACGCATGTTATTCGCCAGTTACCAGTCAAAATGCTGGAACGAGTAATTGAAAAGTGGGCTCAACGGATGGACCAACTGAGACGTAGCCGCAGCCAAAAGTTGAAATATATAATATCCAAACATTAAATGCAAAGATTGTTATTTCGAGTGATAATAAACATTCCCCACTAAATTTTCCCTTTCTGCGTAGGGAACCTCGAAATGGATCACCCTGTGTGTGTGTGTATGTGGTACACAAGTTAAATGCACATTTTAATCTATGATTTTGCTTGCATTTTCGTCTTCTTGAGGCAACGGATGCAAAGTGTCTTTGAAATATCATTTGGAGAACATCAATGGACGGGGATGTGTAAATGCCTGAGCTCACGAATGAATAAACGAACGAGCGCGTGAACGCCGCTGCTGATAGAACGTCTTCTGCAGCCATTTTGGCTGAGGCAGACGCCGATGGCTGATGGCTAAGTAACTACGCATATATTTATACACACATACAGTATACAAGTATAGATCTCAAAACTGATTACAACAAAAACACATAACTATGTGTATTAAGAGTTCGTACAAAGGGGAAATGGCAATTGGTGTCTTCAAAAAGTAAACAAGTCTGTTGGTATGTATGTGTGTTGACAGTGAAACAGCTGCCGCATCCACAGCAGCAACAAAGTGGCACCAGCAGCGGTAATTGTTGGGGGCCAATTATTGTTGCACTAACAGTTTGGTTTTCAGCTATTGTTGTTTTTGTTCTCACTATTGCATATTCACTATTGTTGCTAATGCAATGTCTGAGGTTGTTGCAAAAAGACTAAACTAACGTCTTCATTTGCAACAAAGATTCACTTTTCTGGTATTAAAAGGTAAAATATAAAAGAGTGTGAACTGCAAGTCGGTGGCATCAGTCGGTGTTCTTATTCAAATTGCAACGTAACACAAAGCGAAGGAAATAAAAACTAACTCGAAAACGAAAATTTCAAAAAAAAAAAAAAACAACGCTCATAACAAGACAAAGCAATCGGTGTCTTTGCTATTCGGAATTAAGGACACTCACAGAATTATACTCGGGCGGCAGGATATATACGAATAAACCCCAGCAAAAATGTTTAAATTGGTAAGTAGAGTTCGAAGGAAAATGGAAATTGGCAAGGAAAAGTGCTTGCGAGTGCATCAAATTAATTTTTGCTAAACAAATGCAAAGTATTCAATAATTATGGAAAGCCCAGGGAACCACTACTCCAACAACAAGACGACTTTTCTTTCAAAATAAATCAAATACAACACAGAATCGGCAGTCAAAGATTAAAAAGGAGTGATATAATAGCGGTTCTGATTAACATTTAAACAATAGCGTTTCAACATTCCATTAAAGCGAAGACTATATATGTTCCCAATTTAGGAACAACGAGAAAACATTTATAAACAACGGAAAGGAATATCGGTTTTTTAAACATACTCGGAAAGTGCTTTAACCTCTGTGTAATATTAATGGGCGGAGGATCTTCCAACACTCAAAAATTGTCTAATTAACGCAGCACTTAATGGTTGTCAGAAGATATTGCATCTCAGAAATATGGTACACTTATTTCCATTATCCTTTCTCTCGTTTCCAAAACATCAGTTTTTAATACGTCAATTGAAAAGTCCGCGGCCAACCATAGTAAAATACAATTTTCTGGCAAAATATTTTTATTCAACATACAAGGTCTGTCGCAAAAGAAACAGGACTGTTAAAAAAAAACAACAAAAAATTAGTATTTTTCAAAAGTTATATTTCTTTATTCAAAGTAGTTTCCTTGTGCTTCGATACAGCGTTTAGCCCGGTCAATTAGCATTTCAAATGAGTGTTTAAGGTAATTTTTCGGAATCGTAAAAACACATCAGCATTGTCTTTATTTTTGACTTCTGAAGACAACCGACTTCTGATCATCACAGAGGTCCTCACGACCTTCTTGGAATCGCTTAAAGCACTCATGCACATTACTACGGAATAGGCACTGATCACCATAAACTTTTTTCATCATTTGAAATGTTTCAGTAAACGTTTTCCCAAGTTTAAAACAAAATTTAATATTTGGTCTTTGCATTTTACGACCGATGACCAAAAGCTGCTGGCACTTTTTGATCGACAACATAGATTGTAGTTATCCACTTGTCTTACGGAAAGTCAACAAAAGATCAAACTTTTTATTTCATTTACCCACCAATAGGTGACGCCACCAGAAACAGTTATATTTAAAAAGTTCTGTTTCTTTTGCGACAGACCTTGTAGTTCCATTTACGGGTGATACACTGATTATAGCGACTCTTCAACGTTTCAGTAGCATTATTGTAGTATTACGAGTACTTGTCCTGTGCTTCAAAATAGGCATCACTTTCGGCGATCACCTCATCATTCGACGAAAACTTCTTCCCAGTGAGCATTCTTTTGAGAATAGAAAATAGTTGCTGGGGTTAGAGCAGAAAAATACGTTGAATGCGGTAGCAATTCGAAGACCAATTCATAGATTTTTGCCATCGTTTTCATTGACTTGTGACAGCGTGCATTGCCTTAGTGAAACAGAAATTTCGTTTTCTTCAAATGCGGACGTTTTTCGTCGATTTCGTACTTCAGACGGTCCAACAACGCTATGTAATGTTATTGTTCTTCCTTTCTCAAGGTAGTCAATAAAAACTTTTCCATGCGCATCCCAAAATACAGACGCCATAACCTTGCCAGCTGACTGGTGCTTTTTTCTACTCTTTGAAGCAGGTTCATCCTGTGCAGTTCACTCGGATGACTATCGATTGGATTTTCGAGTAAAATAATGGAGCCTTGTTTCAGCAATTGCCACATATCGACGCAAAATCTCGGATTTATTACACTTGAACATCTCCAAACACTGCTCTGAATTATCAACTGGTCGTTAGTTTTGGTCAAAAGGGGGCTTACGCGGCAACTGCTTTGCACCGAGCTTTCTCTTACCGAAATATTTGTGAATGATATGATGTACACAATCAGTTGACTTCTTGAGAGTGCCTACTTTCTCGAAAAACTTCACTTTACGGTCATTCAAAATTATTTTGTAAACTTTTTTTAAGATTTAGTCGGTAACAAACTCGTTTGGGCGTCCACTGCGTTCAGCGTCTTCGGACGTCATTTCGCCATTTCTGAAGTTAGCATACCAATCCCTGATAGTCGATTTTCCCGGGGCAGTGTCCGGAAACTCGTCATCAAGCCAAAGTTTTGCCTAAGATGTATTTTTCTCTTCAAAAAACAATATTTTTTCAACTCAAGAAACTCTTCTGCATCCTTTTTTTCACAATAACAAAAGTTGTGTTACTAAAATTCTAAAATTAATCATCCCATAGCTGTCAAATTAATACACGCGCATTTTGAAAGCTAGGGTTAATTACATATGGATTTAGTTCTGGTAGCGCAATATACTGCTGTGATCAAATTGAAAGGTGAATTTTGACATATTCCAAAATGAGGACATATCCCGCTTATAAAGCTCGTGGACGATATTGGCTAACAAAAAGCACTCTCTTTTCCCTAAATTTTCAAGGAATAAATAGTTTTTATTTTTCATCAAAAAAATAATTAAAGTAGCTTTAATATTTACTACTAAATTAGTAATCTCTTAATGTAGTAATTTCACTGGTTCTCTAGCTAGCTAGTTCGCGTAGTTATATAATTTTTATTTTTTTCACCTAATTCTCTAGTCTCATATTCTCTATTCTCATTTTAGTCTTTTATTCTCTTCACACTCGTCGCCTTGGCCAACGCACGTCCTGGCTACCTGCATGGCCATTACCCACACATTGACTACCCATTGCTGCCTCACCATCATGAACCGTTACATTTGACTAAACTGGTGCACATACCGGCTGCCATTTCACATCAGAGCTCAACAGTTATTCACAGCGCGCCAATCATTAAGCCAGTTGTGGTGCCGGTGCTGAAGACCGTCGTGCATCCGATTGTCAAAACATATCATCCGGCGCCCATAATCAAGGCTTATCACCCATTCGCTTTGGATCCATACCATCATCACTACGATCATCATGACTTTCATCATTACCATTAAGCCCTGTAAATAATGCTTATGACAACCGAAGCAGCTTCTTTGAAAAGTGAAGGGGATGACTGAGATGACGATGAATATATGTACATACATATGTATGTCTAAAATTTGCTGGAAATCGCGCACAATTACCCGCAACATGTTTGGAGAGGCTAGTAAATTTCCAATAACAATTAACAAAATTTTATAAGGGCCATTATTCTTTTTTATATAATACTCGTATGCGTCTATTTTATACTATAATCACTAATATATCATGTCACATGACCACTTCTGATGATTTCTATAATATTTTATGAAATAACAATATCCTGTACAAAGAGCACAAATCCGTGAGGAGGGGAGAAGATGATGTTCGTTATAAATAAATAGCTTAATTGTTAATTAAAACAACAAAAACATATCCTGTTTTCATTGATCCTTTAATATTTAAAAAAGGAAAGATAGGACTTTACAAAGTAAATTTCGTTTTTTTTAAATATCCGTGCCTTTTCTTTGCTTAATTCTCTAATCAATCAGGAATCTATTACCACGATGCATCGTAACGTGCGACCCCATTTCGCTCGAATTCTTTGTGCAAATGTGACACCAACTATTAATGGCTCATGGCACGTAACTGATTGCGTTATTCAGCCGTTGCATGGCCAGTTTGTAGCCCGAAGGCGCATAAATGCTGAAAATAGATACTATTATATCTTTTCACTCGGAAATCTATAAAGCATTGGTAAGTACAGTATCTGTACATTGTGCTATGTTTAATGGGTTAATAGAAGACAAACAAATGCTTAAAATATGTGGTTCCTACCACTTCGATATTCAACGCGCACTCAGACGGCTCCAAAGACCTTGGGGAGAACAGTTCTCTCGAGTACTCTTAGGTATTTCTCAACTGCGTTCGTCACCGTATATGTGTCTACGCCATAAATACCACGAGAAAGTTGAGAGACCGATCACAAAGTAGCATCTGTTGACAATACAATGCCATTGCGATTCGGATTAGCGGAGTGTGTCACTTTTTCCAGCATTCTATTGAATAAGACGCGCCAGGGAGAAACACCCTCTGTAAAACTTCGTCTGATATCAAACGGCTCCGAGAGGTCCTTCTCGATTTTAATGGATGATGTTTTGCTCCATAGCCATATGAGTTCGCAGGGATTCCAAATTTAGACAAAGCGTCGAATAGGCAGCTCCTGTCAGTGCCGCTGAAAGCGGCTTTGAAATCAGTAAAAAGGTGATGGGTGTCCATCTGTTTGTCGAGTGTCTACTTCAGGATTTAAAAAGATTTTCGAAGTCTAAAACAACACTAAAAAGGTTTATTTATAATGGGTTTAAATCTTCACACAATATTCTCGAAAAACGTCGTATGCAATATTTAGAAGGCTAATCCCGCGAATATTTGCACGCACTGGGCGATCTAATTGTTTGTTGATAGAGGAGACTCAAATTCCGATCATTAGGCATGTGTTCATCCGACCAAATCACGCTTAGTAGCTGAAACATGCGCCTTTCCTCGCCGCCGTTTTCAAATAGCTCAGCCGTTAATCCATCGGCCCTGAGGTTTTGTTATTCTTAAGCCGCCTTTAAGCTGTTCTCACCACGTCTTGGTCGAATGGCAGGACGATATTGTTATTACAGTAGACTGTTAGTACGGATCCTTCTTCAACCGTCGCAGTACTGCTTTCGTCATTTAGCAGCATCAAAAAATATTCCCTCCAAATTTCCAGTATACTCTGGGCGTCTGTTATCAGCTTTCCATTTGTGTCTTTACAGAAGCCGGCCGGGGTTAAAAACCATTTGTTTGCTGCCTTAAATTCTGATAAAATTTTCGAACCGAAGTCCAACCGGTCAACATTTCAAACTCTTCGCATTCACGTCGTTTTGCCTCCGTCTTCTTTTTGTTGAAGAACGTCTTTCGGAAATTGATATTCAAAACAACAAAAATAAACATCGAAAATACTTAATTGAAAAAAATTATACTAAGATTTTATTTATTTTATTGAGATTATATTAAGAGTAAAGTAAGCCAAACACATATTCCCAGAGCGCTTTCCAATTTAATTTCAAATATAAAATTTTTTATATACCGGCCGATATATATATATGCATCATAATATCAACCGAGAGAAAATAATTATATTGGAGATACGATGGATAGAAGAAATTAGAAACCTAATTCGATCCATTCCGGACTGAAACTAAGGAACTAAGGAACTAGTTAGTTAGTTATTAGTTAGTTTTTTATGACTAATCCGACTTCCTACTCTCTCTCTCTCTCTCTCTCTCTCTTTAAACACAGCTAATTTGAAATTTTCATTCTTAAGAGGCACAAACAGTGTCAGCTTAAAAAGCGATACAATTTTCGAAGAAAAAAAATTAATATATTTTGTGTTACACGAAATCTTCGACCGCGCTGAAAACAAACAAGCATTGACAGAAGGGCGAGATTTTTCTTTAGGTTCAAGTGATGTAATTTTCGGGCAATTTAGTTTTTTGATCAAACTAGTAGGTCATTGTATGGAGAACTTTATGCACAACACATAAAAAAGAAATGATTTTTGGGCTCATGCGACTTTGAGTAAACATTCAAGGAAATTAGAAAAATGTGGTTTCTAAACTAAGCGGTTAGGCTATTGCAGACTGTAACTCAAAAACTATTTGAAATATCGATTTTAAGCGATATTTAAGAGGATACATAAACACTAAATATGTTTATATAACATGAAACGTGAAATGTTTTTTTCATTAATTTCACATTTTTAAATACCACCGGTCTTAATTTTATGGCTGATGGCTGTATTGTGAATTCAACAATGCCAGTTTGATTGTCACTATATAAATGTCACATGTTGGTGCACTAGTTGTGTTTTGCATATTTTCTTGCATCATTTCCCTCCCCTGATCAATTTATTAATACAAAAATCATACATACTACATATATAGTATATCAACAGAGTTCGTTACATATCAATCTAAGCTTAGAAACATAATATGTACATACATAAATATATAGGAATGAAAACGGAGACTGATATTCATGACTGTAGTAATCAGTGACTATCATGCCATAGTTAATTGCATCAAAAGCAGTAAGAATTTTAATTCAAACAATGATTGGAATTTTTTCCTGAAGCAGACAAGACTTCTTAGTAACTACTAACAGAAAATAGTTGATCGTTTTTTCGTAAGGCAACGACGAACTAGTGAACTGCCGATTGCTCCGGAAGAGATATTTTTAGAATTGATATGTTGACAACAACAATACAAACATTGAACTATAAATTATTGACATTTATTTAAATAATTACATTTTCTTTATGCAAATCTTTATTCCGAAGCCTTCACTTTAATAATATGGTATTATTATTATATGTAGCTTGATTCTATGAAATTAGCAGAGTTGAAGGTACCGTAATCTCCCGATAACATTCGGTTCAGAATTTTACTCTCATTACAAATGCATCAGATAATAATTTATTTTAATTAATTAAAGCTATTACATAGTTAACATTGACAGTAATAGTCAAAGAGAGAAAAATTAATAAGCGATTAAACCAGTTAAAGGAACTATTCGCATATTATTTTATACCTTGTACAAAGATAAAATTATTTCGTTGCTTTTACATAAATTAGTTTTAGAATAGATGAAAACTTAAAGGTAGAGAAGCTATTCGATTCATCACGCCTTTAAGGTTAGCTAATCGAACAAATATTTGGTATAAATCGTAGAGACTTGTATGGACAAACATAAATAAATAAGAAACAAGCGGTTATACCACTTTAAAGAGATACACGCATATACTCTTTCATTGAATTGAAATAGATATACATATATTCTATTGATTTCACATGCAGGCCACTTGAGTAAAAAGGAATTTCTCGTGTCGATAAAATATTGCTTTTTGAAGAAAATAAAATTAACTGAAACAAAAACTTGCCTTGATGACAAGTTTCCGGACACTGCCACGAGAAAATCAACCATCAAGTATTGGTATGCTAAGTTTAGAGTTGGTGAAATTAGCACCGAAGACGGTAAACGTATTGGACGCTCAAAAGAGGTTGTTACGGACGAAAACATCAAAAAGGTCACAAAATAATCTTGGATGACGGCAAAGTGAAGTTACTTGCCTGCTATATTTCAAATAGTATATCAACTGGACAATCGATAAAGACAGCAGATTCTAACGCACCAGTCGACGTATAGATGGCGCAACTAGGGGGCGCTACAGTCAGAAAGTCCTGTTTACTTTGGAACGAACCTTATACATCATATCATTCATGAATATTTGGGTATGAAAAAGCACGCGAGCTCACTTTTGACAAAAACAAATGACGGCCTGATAATTGGGAGCAGTATTCGGAGCACCCGCTCTAAAGTGTGGAAAAACGCAACGGTCGGTTGACAAGATTATGGCTTCTGTATTTTAGAATAATTCGTATTGACTATCTTGGAAAAGAAAAGTCCATCAACAGAGACTATTACATAACGTTATTGAATCATCTGGAGGATAAAATTTCAAGTAAAAGATTGTGCTGTTCCAATACTACAATGCCTCGTGCACAATGCTATGAAAACGCCAAAATCCTTGAATTGGGCTTCGATGCTACAGGTCTAGCCTCGAGCGACTGTTGAATGAAGAGGTGTTCGCCAAAACTGAGGCCTATTTTGTATCAAAGGACAAATCGTACCATAAATATGGTACCAAAAAGTTGAAGAGTCGCTATAATCAGAGCATCACCCGTGAATCGAGTTATATTGAATAAAAAACGAAATTTATCAAAAAAATGTGTTTTCCTTTGATAGGCCGCGCACTTTTCAATTGACTTATAAAATTTCATTTGAAAACAAAGAAACCCGCTCGGTTCCATACAAGATTTAGATTTTTATCGGACAATTTGTATAGGAGCTATGAATTTTGAGTTTTTCTCGAGTAGAAAAGATGTGTGCAAAATGACAGATCGATGACATAAGCCTAAAGAACTAAATCGATTTAGCTCGTCATGCTGATCACTTACATACCATATATGTATGTATATTTCATAAGGTTTTCGACATTACCTTCAGGGCGTTACAAACTTCTTGGCAAATTTAATATACCCAGTTCAACTTACAAATATTTTCCAAGACCAATATTTGATAAAAGTAGACAAATTCTTCCTTAAAATAAAATTAGGTATTTCGTTTCTAACTTAGTGCTATTTAGAGTCCATATCTAAATCATTTCCTATCGACAGTCCTATTTAGCTACCTAAAAAAATCCTAAAATCCTTAGAAAATATCATTTCATTGATACTGACAAACGACCAGTCTAAGACTGGTTTTGCTAACAAGACACGACAATGTTGTGTTCCACCTACCCGGCTTGAATATCAACTAAGCCGTTGCTAACAAGACACATTATAATTTATATTTATATCAAAATTACAAAAAGTATTCGCAATAACTACAATATATTGCATAAGAAATTAGAAAACTATGTATTGACCAATGAACAGACACACGAGCACCATATACGAAAGAACAGCTTGCTAATCGTGCAAATTACCATAATGACCTCATATCGTTATAATTTATATTTTGCAAGATATTTATTCGTATATTGTATATGTTATTATTTCATATTTGTTGATCTTATTGACCTTTTTTCATGCAAGTTCTTAAATCGCAGGAAACATATGTCCTAACCTTTGAACAACATGATTTTTACACTCTAGCAATATACTGCAAAAGTGTTTTTGACTTGACGACTTCTTCTTCTTCTTAATTGGCGTAGACACCGCTTACGCGATTATAGCCGAGTTAACAACAACGCGCCAGTCGTTTCTTCTTTTCGCTACGCGGCGCCAATTGGATATTCCAAGCGAAGCCAGGTCCTTCTCCACTTGGTCCTTCCAACGGAGTGGAGGTCTTCCTCTTCCTCTGCTTCCCTCGGCGGGTACTGCGTCGAATACTTTCAGAGCTGGAGTGTTTTCGTCCATTCAGACAACATGACCTAGCCAGCGTAGCCGCTGTCTTTTAATTCGCTGAACTATGTCGATGTCGTCGTATATCTCGTACAGCTCATCGTTCCATCGAATGCGGTATTCGCCGTGGCTAACGCGCAAAGGACCATAAATCTTTCGCAGAACTTTTCTCTCGAAAACTCGCAACGTTGACTCATCCGTTGTTGACATCGTCCAAGACTCTGCACCATATAGTAGGACGGGAATTATGAGTGACTTATAGAGTTTAGCTTTTGTTCGTCGAGAGAGGACTTTACTTTTCAATTGCCTACTCAGTCCGAAGTAACACCTGTTGGCAAGAGCAATCCTGCGTTGGATTTCCAGGCTGACATTGTTGGTGGTGTTTACGCTGGTTCCAAGATAGACGAAATTATCTACAACTTCAAAGTTATGACTGTCAACAGTGACGTGAGTGCCAAGTCGCGAGTGCGACGACTGTTTGTTTGATGACAGGAGATATTTCGTCTTGCCCTCGTTCACTGCCAGACCCATTTCTTTTGCTTCCTTGTCCAGCTAGGAGAAAGCAGAAATAACGGCGCGGGTGTTGAGGCTGATGATATCAATATCATCGGCGTACGCCAACAGCTGTACACTCTTATAGAAGATGGTACCTTCTCTATTTAGTTCTGCGGCTCGAACTATTTTCTCCAGAAGCAGGTTGAAAAGGTCGCACGATAGGGAATCGCCTTGTCTGAAACCTTGTTTGGTATCGAACGGCTCGGAGAGGTCCTTCCCGATCCTGACGGAGCTTTTCGTGTTACTCAACGTCAGTTTACACAGCCGTATTAGTTTTGCGGGGATACCAAATTCAGACATCGCGGCATAAAGGCCGGAATTATTGAAGCTCCTTTTCGTGCTGTCGAAAGCAGCTTTGAAATCGACGAAGAGGTGGTGTGTGTCGATTCTCCTTTCACGGGTCTTTTCCAAGGCTTGACGACTATTTGTATATATAAAACTCTTCAATTTAGATAAAGAGTTATACGAAATGCGGAGGACGGCGAGACGTTTTTGAGGATAACGAAGAGTTGAGTTGCGGATGTTCACCTGACTATTCATGTAAGCTTTAAATTAAGTAAAAATTTTCTACAATCGGAATACTGCCACATTTATACAGGTTCATAAGGTTAACACTTTTCAAAAGTCGGTGGATTAAATGTACATACATATGTATCTCATAAACCACGAAATCTATATAATCCCTATGTCACGGTGTGAAAACAAGCATGCTTACTTCCTTTATATCACGTTCGCCGTTAAATTGTATGTGATTCCTTCAGTAGACAAATCAGACATCAATGAGGGATCTTTAGAACTCACTTGCAACATTTTTATATTAGGTTTGCCACGAAATAAAGAAATTCGTGCTTGAGAATTGACGATTAACAGTCAGAGATCTTACTGGCACCGTTGGAATATCGGAAAGATCAATGAAAACCATTTTGAAATATCATTCGGTGTCAAAATAACTCAGAATAACGTCTGTGAAACAATTCTTTCCAACTATCAAGATGTCATGAAACGTTTCAAAACTCATCGCCGGTAGTAAATGAGTTTTGAATCTATGCTCACGAGCCGGAAATAGACGTTCAGTCGGTTGAATATCGTGGCAAGGGTGAGCCGAAGGTGGTGGTGCACTCAGAATTCCTTCCGACCGGCCTAACTGTTAACAAGAAATACTATTTGTGTATTATGCGTCGTTTGCGCCCGAAATTATGGGCCGGCAACTCGTGGTTTTACACCCCGATAATGCAGCGTCGCATACTACGTTGACTATTCGTGAGTTTTCTCCAAATCGTGCGGCAGCCATCATATTTAGCTGATTTAGTTCCATGTGACTTTTGGTTATTCAGCAAACTCAAACGACCGCTCCGGGGAAACCGTTTTAAGTCAATTGAAGACATTAAGGGGTTACATGGGTTTGCGGGTTTCAAAAAATCGATTTTTTTATTATCTTATTAAATTCTACAACACGTTTGGAATATTGTCATACATTTTCAAGTTGATTCGAGTGATAGTTTTGAAGATACAGCCTTGAAAACTTGTGCGCTCGAAGCTTGCTAAGCTAAGTACGCCGTTTTTAAACGCGTTTTTCTCGAAACTCGGTTTTGAAGTCGGTTGCCAAGATTTCTCGAGAACTACTCAACCGATCTTCATGAAATTTTACACAGGTCTTTGAGATACAATTCTTAAAGACTTGGACAAAAGATTTTTCTTATTACAACTATTTGAATAAAAATTGCGAAACACAAGCATTTTTTTACTTTAGATGACCCTGTAAGGAGTTATCTTGCCAACGTGGGCGGACCTTTTTTCACCGGTCACCGGAAATGGCGTCGCAATAGCGGAGTTTAAAATTTTTTTTTTTTTTTTCAAAAATTTCATTTTCATTTCATTTCAATAAAATATTTCATTTTTTATATGGGAAAAAAATTGTTGAAAAATTGCTACCTTTTACCCGAGGAAACCCTTGTAACCCCTTAAGAGCAAGCCCAAGGACTTTTTTTATTTAACAAGATTATTTGACAAGATATCTTCACATATTTATCACGTATTATGCATCTCCAAAGAATCGGTTGTTTATGGCGCCTAAATGTATCCACCCATATCCCATTTCCAGTGATCGTAGAGATAAAAATCCAGAAAATTAATATATTGTAGCTACAGGTATTATTATTTGAAAGTGTACATAAAATTGTACTTAGAAAAATGCTTCTTGAGTCTTCGAAAACCATAGTGTGCGTGGAGTTTCTGCAAACATTAAATTAAGGAAAATACATTCTTGTTAAGCCGTTGACAGCTCCGTACTAAAATCGATTACTGCAACTAATCGCTGTATTTTATCTTGAACGAGTTTGCCACATTAGCAGCTTAAATTAAGTGTTCACTGACATGCAGAAGTATACCTTTCACTTTCCAGTTTACCTGTTGAGTTTTGTGGCCATTGGCGACTTATGTCAATCGTTTTGACAAGCGAATAATTAATGCGTTTCCTTCGTGAGGAAGTCATAAATAATAAAATAGTTAAAACAGATTTTGAATCGATTATCGACATGTTAGACATTTCCATAAATAATTTACATAGCAAATTAAAATAAAATTTATATCGAGGTTTCAAAATCAGTACGAAATTGAATATGTTATTCTAGTAAGAAATTTAGTATATTATTTTGGATTTTGCATGTTATGGCCGCGATTGAACGAGCGACGCCACCTCGAACAATTTAAACGTAAGTTCGGGCAACATGACCTAGCCAGCGTAGCCGCTGTTTTTGTAATTCCCTCTCCAATGTCGCCATATAACTCATACAGCTCATCGTTCTATCGAATGCGATATTCGAAAACACGCAAGGTCGACTCATCAGATTTTGTCATCGTCCAAGCCACTGCACCATATAGCAGGACGGGAATAAAGAGTGACTTATAGAGTTTGGTTTTTGTTCGTCGAGAGAGAACTTTACTTCTCAATTGCCTACTTAGTCCGAAGTAGCACCTGTTGGTAAGAAATATCCTGCGTTGGACTTCGAGGCTGATGTTGTTGTTGGTGTTGATGCTGGTTCCAAGATAGACGAAATTATCTGCAACTTCGAAGTTATGACTGTCAACAGTCTCCCTGCGGGGAGGGAGATAAGAATATTCCCGCGGTAAGGCATGCCTGTCGTATGAGGCGACTAAAATCCAAATGCACTATGTCCGACATTCACATGTCTGGTTTATTGAATGTCGGCATGGTCAGAGATGTCAGAAAAGTGCAATATTGAAATACTATCATATTCTTTGAATGGGTTTGCGATTATATAACAAACACTAAATAGATTTGACGGATAACACATCATACAGTCGGGTTCTTAGGAATTCCTTGGAATTCTTGGGGGCTCGACTGGCAGTAGCTTAAGCGCAAGCTTGGGCTACAGGTCACACCAAAGACTAAAACATGGTACAACGGGGAGCAGTCGACCCTGAAGTTCGCTTCAGGCTGCTCATGGGGTCTTGGCCCTTTGGGGAGATTCGTGGTGGCTGTGGTTTTCTGAAACCAAATGCAAAGGACTTTCCAATGTGGAGTCGCACTCTTGCGGCCGGGTGCCGGACCCAGAGTACGGCAGAGGTTTTAGATGGGCTCGAACCCAACCAAGATGGCTAGAGTGTCTCTTCCGAACCGATTGGAACCAAAGTGTATGTGTGTGTGGCAGGATCATACCTTGGTTTTTCCAGAGTAGTGTGGGTGCACACACTTCCTAGGCATTGTTTTGATCTATGTTTTTTCTGTTGTTATAGAAAAAACCGTGGATTTGAGCCTCCTTAGGCAGATACCCACGTTAAACACATTGACAGTTGTCAACAGTAGCGTGGGTGCCTAGTCGAGAGTGCGACGACTGTTTGTTTGATGACAGAAGATATTTCGTGTTGCCCTCGTTCACTGCAAGACCCATTTGCGTCGCTGCCTTATCCATTCTGGAGAAAGCAGAACTAACTGCGCGGTTGTTAAGGCCAATGATATCAATATCATCAGCATAAACCAACTGCTTACAGAAGATTGTGCCTTCTCGGTTTAGTTCTGCAGCTCGAATTATTTTCTCCAGAAGTCGGTTGAAGAAGTCACACGAAAGAGAATCGCCTTGTCGGAAACCTCGTTTGGTATCGAACGGCTCGAAGAGGTCCTTCCCGATCATGACGGAGCTTTTGATGTTGCTCAACGTCAGCTTACACAACCGTATTAGTTTTGCGGGGATACCAAATTCAGACATCGCGGCATAAAGGCAGCTCTTTTTCGTGCTGTCAAAGGCAGCTTTGAAATCGATGAAGGGCGTGGCTGAGCGTTCTTCTCCACGGTCCTTCCAACGGAGTGGAGGGGTCTTTTCCAAGATTTGGCTACTGCGTCGAATATTTTCAGAGCTGGAGTGTTTTCGTCTATTCGGACAACATGTAGGCAGCGTAGCCGCTACCCAATGTCGTCGTCTCGTACAGCTCACCGTTCTATCGAATGCGATATTCGAAAACACGCAACGCCATCTCATCAGATTTTGTTATCGTCCAAGCCTTTGCACCGATGTTGAGGAGGGAATCCCACGACTTGATCATGGGGGTTTGGTTTTTGTTCGTCGAGAGAGGACTTTACTTCTCAATTGCCTACTTAGTCAGAAACACCTTTGGCTCAAGAGATATTCTGCGTTGAACTTTGAGTCTGATGTTGTTGTTGGTGGTAATGCTGGTTCCAAGATAGACGAAATTATCTGCAACTTCGAAGTTATGGCTGTCAATAGTGTGTGAGTCGCGAGTGCGACGACTGTTTGTTTGATGACAAGAGTTTTTCGTTATGCGCTGAGTTTGGACCCGCCAAGTAACAAAACGTTCCCAATGAAAACTTACCTGTAAAACCTACTATCGACTATATTTGCACCTTGGGCCAAACCTTGGAAATAACCCATGAAAGAAAAATCAATGGTTGGTTACCAAACGATGTTTTAGATAAGAAGGCTCTCTATCATATGACCTCTTCAATCTATTGCTGAAGAAATTAATTCGATCAGCAAAGATAAATAGAGAAGGTATAACGCCGATGACATCGATATCATTGGACATAACAACCGCGACGTTAGATCTGCTTGGGTATGATTGTGAACGAGGGACATGTCACTGTTGACAGTCATAACTATGAACTCGTAAATAATTTCATTTTTTGTGGAATCAGCATCAAGACCAACAACAATATCAGCCATGAAATCCAAAACAGAATCACTCTTGCCAACAGGTGCTACTTTGGACTGAGTAGGCAATTGCAAAGTAAAGTCCTCTCTCTACGTGGAAAACTGTCTTGCTATATGGAATGGACAATGACATCATCTGATCAATCGGCCTTAAGAGTGAAACGATGAGCTGTAAGAAATAGACAGCGACATTGGCATAGTTTAGCGAATCAAGAGACAACGCATATGCTAGCTAGGTCATGTTGTTCCAATGGAAAAATGGTAAGAAAAGTTTAGGATGTAAAGCTTTATTCTTGAGTGAAAAAGAGTGCCAAGAGTAACAAAGAATATGGGAAGCCCGATATCTAGGATTTGTTAAAATGAGGTGTAACAGAGATAAACTTTTAATCCAGCTTATAAATATAACTCAATTTTTATCTCGAATATTTTATTGTATTACAAACAATCGATTCGCAAATGACTACGATTCCCTTTTCCGAAATAATTCGAAAATGAAAACTCAAGAATTGTTTTAGATCATTTTTCGGGCATTTCGGCAGATGAAAGATTTGGATACAAATGTTTGATTTAAGCTCTAGCCAATAACTCTTTTTGATATCGTACATGTACAGGTAATGTAGGTTGCAAAAACTGAATAGTTTGATTCATAGCGTGACATAGTGAGCCATGTTATAGAAACCGATAGTTTTTGAAATGTCGATCTCAAATTTTGCACACATCTTTTCCTCCCCAAAAAGGTGCATATATGTCGGAACTGCCGATATTGAACCACTATAGCATATAGCATATCCACACACTAAACAATCAAAATCACGTTTTTGTAAGGTATATTTTATGTTTGTGAAGGGTGTTATAGCTGCAGTGCAACATACGTTTTATTATATTTTTTTGCTGATTTTACTTGAACTTTGAATTTAAAGCGTTCGAATAGGGACACTGATTAACTCAAATATATATGGAGTGTTACATTCAAAATACGTTACAGGAGTAGGTCTGACATAAATCCTTTTTGAAATCATTTAAATAAAGGAGAAGGCATTGGTTTTATATGGCTATAGAGGAACTATCATGAGACACATCACTAAAATAATTGTCCGAGTCATTAGTTAAGATTATGGGGTTTTTGTGGATTAAGCTGGAAGCGACTACACTCTAGAGAATACTGAGATATTTCAATCAACGGCTTACTGAGAGAAGCTGAGTTTTTAGAAGCTTACAGAAAAGATTGATTGAAGAGTATGTTATCAGAAAAACGTCATGAAATCAAGTTTGATGATCATGAATCATTGCAGTGCTTTTCATTTTACCATTTAATGTGATAGCAGAACTTGGAACTTACTAACTATGAGTGCAAGATTAGTAAAGGAATAATTTTCAATCAAAACGCAATGCTATTGATATTTCAATGTATAATAATAAAAAAATTACATGGGTCTTCAAATATATAAGAATAAACAGTATTTTTTCAAAAATTTTTTCCTCAAATAAATAATGAAATTTTTATTAGTTTTCTGTTACAAAAAAACCTATTAACAAAGAAATTCCGAAATTTTTGAAAAAAAAAAATATATTTGAAACTCGGTCATTGCGACGTCATTTCCGGTGACCCCTCGGAAGAAGGATGTGCCCGCGTTGGCTGGATAACTCCTTACAGAATCATCTAAAGTGAAAAATACGTGTTTAGTTAAAACCTTAACTTAGAACTTGGACGAAGGAAAAAACTGGATTTTTGGCAGACATTTTTACAAAAAATTAAAATTTCAGTGAAAATTTCGCGACTTTTTTTTCAAATAGTTGTAATCGAAAAAAAAATTATTCATCCATGTCTTAAGAATTGTAGCTCAAAGGCCTGTGTAAAATTTCATGAAGATCAGTTGAGTAGTTCTCGAAAAATCTTTCCAACCGACTTCAAAAAGACTGCTTCGAGAAAAAACTCGTTTAAAGATGGCGCACTTAGCCTAGCTAGCCTCAAGCGCACAAGTCCTCCAGGCTGTACCTACACAACTACTACTCGGATCAATTTGAAAATTTAGGTGTTATAGAATTTAATAATATTCGATTTTTTGAAACCCTTAAACCCATGTAACTCCTTAACAAACCCATTCACTTTAAGGGTCTTAATAGCGTACCTGTGCTGATGAAAGTGAGTCATCTAGTGCCTCCGCGGCAAGGTCAGAGAATCGACAGTATTTTATTTTAACCAGCAGACCTATAACGTATATCTACAACGCTTCAAGCTTCCAACTTTAGAAGTTGAAATTGAGATATAGTCATCTGTAATCAGGCTGATCCATTCACTTGCCGTTTGCACTGCAAATTGTCTCTGTGTCCGCTCTAATGGATTTTAATTTCTTCCTTCTGCATTGACTACCTCAATCAACACCTGTTTATTATATTTTTTACAACTTATTTTGTGTGCATATTTTCACGTATAATTGATTCGTACACAGGAAGATATACATATAAACCATATCAGCTATTTTGCTTTTATTTTTGCCTAACGAATTTGACCTTCACCATGAAATTTTTTCAATTATTTTCCAATTTTTCTAAAGTCTTTAGTTTTGTTTTTTGTTTTGCTTTGACAATGAATACAAGTTCCAGCTGTGATATTTAAGTTTGACCTTTGACGCTTATTTTCAAGCAATGCCCCGAAAATGTGAGCAAACACATAGCTTCATAGATATTAACAAAAAGCCGGCAGCACATTATTAATTTTCAAAGCAAAAAACAAAAAGGAAATATGAAAATAAACAATCAATATGCCACAACTGAGCATACACCAACTCATGTGAGCATTCAGTGAGACGTGCGTGTACGCAATACGAGTAATAGCTAGTATGCAAGCGCCACATGTCTATATTCATGTTTCGCAGCGAGAGTTCAACGACCAATTGATATTCGCGAATAGCGAAGCCATTAACTCGTCGAACAAAATGTAGCGCCCAAGAGATTTAGCAATTTTTTCATAATTTTCTATAAAATCACTGGTTATTATCCGTATTTGCTGCGATTAAGACGCACTAATTATACGCGATGTGGAGTTTAAACAGTACTCCTCTTCCCCTTCCGCCTCTATCGATGCTCTAAGCGCGAGCGTCACCTAAAGGCGGCGTATGAAATCGACATCGACACAGCGTCACGGTTGCAATGGGCGTGTGTGGTGTCACCTCCAGTGGCTGTCGATCACAGCACTAACTAAATGGCCGCAATAACTGAATTAATGGCTTTGTTTGAAATCAGCTATAAAACTGTTATTAATCATAATAAAACATCAACAATGCAAATTGTATGCAAATATAAAATACTGGCAACAACAACAGCGCAAAACTGATTGCAACAAAACAAAGTGTAACAATAAAATTAATAGTTAAGTTTTTTACCGTCGCGAAATGGAGCAGCCTACGAAGGTGTTTAAAAAACAAGAACATAAGATCATTAAGCGCCCAACCCATCAGCCCACAAATCAACGCTTGACCACCACTGACGACAGCCGCACAGCAACCAAAAAGCACGAGCGCCTGCGATTGCACAGTGGAGCACATCTCTCAAGTCAACATATCGACGAGGTTGGGGTTTTTAATTCAGTCGATCATGTTTTATAAATCATGCTGAAAACGAATATTGACATGGAACCCATATTCCGCGAAATTTTAGGTGCTCAGTTCATTGCATATGTAGTCACTTATTCAGAGATAAGTTTGGTAGTATGTACCCGTTCGAGTTCGCAGTTATACAATACATCAAATTTCTCATCGGTTGTTCCTAGTGAAATCAGTTCCAAAGTTGTTCGCTCGTCAAAGCAAACAATTCAGAACTGAAGTTCCAGTTCTTTCGCGTTCTCAAACATATGTTGATAGAACTTGATAGAAGTCGATTTTGTGAGTATTTATGAAGCATTATCTTTTATGAAAGAAGGCTAATGATATGAGGGCTGCCTTTGTATCTTGCGATTAGAGAACGAAAGCAAATATTAATCAACAAAAACCGCTTTATGATTTTTCAAAATATTCTCCATTAAGACTATACACACTATATACATGCGTTTGAACCAATTGTCGAAGCAATTTTGCCACTCTGATTGAGGCATCTCCAAACCATACGTTCTGAAGGCTTTAACCATTACTTCAGGTTCCAGAAAAGGTACTCTCGGTTTATTTTCTAGGTACGGGAATAAAATAAAGGTCTCCAATGCACATAAAATGACTCATAAAATCAATGTTTTGAGTGCTCAAAAATGGAGTTCTTCCAATTAATTTGTGAGAGCTGGCATTACAGTGGTGATTGGTGAATCATAGACGTGTTTCGAAGCACTGCCATCGTTTTCTTTTTTTAATTTTTCACGACCACTAGCACTTTTTTGAGCGAATGACAAACTGTGTGGGTTTCAACGTGATCAAATATTTTTTTACAATACTAAATATATATATGTGCTGTTCGCACAATTACCTATGTTTATCTCAATCCCACGACAGGTCACAATTTTGCTGTCAGTTTGCGCACAGCATCAACAGTTTATATAAAAACAACTGTTTTTGGACGAGCTTCACGAAATTCATAATGGAGTGAAATGGAGTGACGACGTCGACTGAATTCACCATACCACTGGTCATTAATGGACCTTCCTGGCCAAAATTTTAAAAAAGTTCATCGATGCATTGTTGTTGTGTTAATCCACCCAGAAATTTGCAAAAAAATTACTCGCGAAAATGTCTGGGCTGTAGAGCGGCTGCGGAAGCCTTGAGATGCCGGCCTTAGTTAGGATGCGATGTCTTGTCGGACCCGATTGAACCTTCGCTTAAGTCTCTTGAGGACAAACACGTAAAACTTGGCGTTGGCGGAGGAACATATTCATGGGGGACGATGCCTTTGATGTCAAAAAAGACAGTGAGCATCGTTTTCACTCTGGATTGGCTCATTCATCAGTGACCTCTTCTGGGCCCTCCAAAAAAGCCTGGTGCCACCGAAACACACCACTTCTTGCTAAAGCAACATAAGCTCAAACGTCTCTGTCGCATATTTACCGAGTTTCACACAGAATTTAATCACGTACCTCTGTATTTTCGGCTTACACCACTCATAGAAACACGTCGCGCGAAAATGTTTGTCCTGACTCTTCAGGTGATTGGAGACAACTAACCAGCCGCTCGTTCGTTTGCTAGGAACTTCAAAGTACAGTCATGGCGGAAGAAAATTAGTTCTATTGCATGCCTAAATCAACCCATCCTGTTACGCTGATCATCCATAAATAAATTTTATAGGGTCTCCAATGCTTGCTTCTGGGTGTTACAAACTTCGTGGTAAATTTTCAAAGGTATGTGTTAGGAACGTCTGCCAAGAATATTTGGACACAATGCAGCCTACATCCACCGTACCTTAAATTAATTATTCCAATGGCAAAATTCTGCAGATCCGTCAATAATTTTATTCCCCTCAGACGTTTTGAAAATGATCACTGAAAGTAAATGGAATGGTGTGATTGGAAATACAAGTGCACATATTTTTTGTACATTTTTTTTGCGAATGAAAAACAATCGTACTTCACAAATAACACAATAAATATATAGAAATATTGCCAAAACGGGTGATCCAAGTAGAGATACTTTTTTAATAACCTTTTTGTTACAGATCATGCGCGATTCGTGTCAATCTATCATGTTAGTTGTTTTTTTTCAGTATTCTTTGGCATTTCATCATGAAAAGGCTTACGTCTTAACAACGTCTATAAATCGTTCACGAAGTACACAAAGACCGTAGAGTGTCGATACGGCACCGTTCGCAGCAACTCAGGCTGACGTATGGAACGACTTGGCCTATTTCTGGCTCAATAGGTACGTAAACGAGTAAAACTGCTAAGAGCAACCTGAAAATATGCAAAAGCTGCTTCATCCAGAAGCGGTAAAATCATCGGTCCATATTTCTTCAAATGTGATGCCGATGAGAACATTAACAAAAATGGCAACCCGTGATAACAGACGTATAACTGACCATTTCGCAGCTCGTAATCCCGCCGGCATTTGGTTTCAACAAGACGACGCCACTTCCACAAATCGCATCAATCAATGGATTTATGGAGAGAACACTTCGGTTAGCAGATAATTTCACGTTTTGTGTCGGTCAATTGGCCACCAAGATCGTGTGATATCACAACGTTAGACTTTTTGATGTAGGGATATGTAAAGTTTACAGTCTATGCGGACAATCCCGCTTTGATTCAGGCCTGGGAGCTAAACATCACGCGTGTCAATTGGCAGTTACCAGTCGAAATGCTCAAACGAGTCATCGAAAATTAGACTCAACGGATGGACCATCTGAGACGTAGTCGCGGCCAATATTTGAAAGATTATTCAAAAAATAATTACCAAAACATGTTCTTTCGAGTGATAATAAACATTGCTCATTAAATATGATGTTTCTGTGTTTTTCTTTAAAAAAAAGTGAGAACCTCGAAATGGATCGCCCTTTAATTGTTGTATTGTACCTCGATCGCGCCTATGTTAAATAATACTTTCGAGATTTGGCAAAAAATTATGATTCCTTAAAATAATTTGAAGTGCCTCTTTATTTATTCCGTATCCAGAAAGTAACTCTGCTTTAGAGAATTTAATGACCTTGACCAAAATTGAGTGATTAAATACAATTTTGCATAAGATTTGCAAACCTCTAATCACTGTGCAGCGATTAAGCAATGTTGTCGCTGGTAGACGCAATCGTACAACATTATTGCAGCAGACAATTTTATCACTACCACCAGCAATATGCTAATACATATCCATATTTAAATAGTATACGTATACGTATGTTAGATGTAGGACGTGAACACTTTACAAATTTCTTTATTTATGGATTTTGTTCACACTTGCTCCAGATAATTTCAACTTTTTTCATTTTTATTATTGCTGATTAAACTAATTTTTTAAGCTTTATTCAACTGGCAGCATTTTTCACGTCTTTTTTCTGCACATTTTTTGTATTTTGCTAATTCCTAAACTATTTCGTATATAAAAATTGTGGTCTCTTATGCGGTACAATTGGCAAATGCAGCAACTTTAGTGCTGTTCATGCTAAAATTTCATAATTTTAGAAACTCGGAACTTTAGAAAAGAATCTCCTCTTTATTTTGGAAATAAGTATATAAATAGTCTAAACAAGCCGAACCTTTATATTAACTTTATATCATTGAAAAAGTCCGATTGAGAAGTAATTTATTTGTTCAATTCGAATTCTCTGCTTTTTTATAACCTGATCGGGGTATATTCAGTTTGCCAACCTGAAGGTTGCGTCTGACACCCCATACAATATACGAGTATAAGATGGTCAAATATCTGTGTTACAGTAGTCGGACTTAGTTCAAATATGCGCCGTTTCGTTCGTTAATCTGTTTCCATTTAGACGGCAACTTAAGAAGCCCCCCTCCCTATTTGCGAAGAACTCGGACAGCCACTTTTCACAAGCCTCTTTTGAGTTCAACTTTACACCAACAAGGGCGTTCGCCATGGACAGGAACAGGTGGTAATCATTTGGCGCTATGTCCGGGCTATATGGTGGATGCGATAAAACCTCCCATCCGAGCTCCCGTAGCTTCTGACGAGTCAATAACGAAAATGTGATCTGGCGTTATCCTGGTGGAACACTACACCCTTCCTGTTGGCCAATTCTGGACGCTTCTGGTCGATCGCCTGCTTTAAGCGATCCAGTTGTTCGCAGTAGATGGTACAATTAAGTTTTTTTTTTGCGTCAAATCATGCGGCACCCAAACATGAAGCTTTTTTGTGTATCCAGCCTTCTGCAGATGGTTTAAAATGGTTTGGTGAGTAAAACTCCCTTCTTCTGGCGATGTCACGAGACGCCACATGCCGGTCTAACTCGATGTTTTCCATGATTTGATCAGTATTCGCCGTCACAGGTCTTACGCCGGCCGGCTTATCGTTTTCATCCGCTCTGAATCGTCGAAACCATTCCTTCGCAGTTTGAAGTGATAGAGTACCATCCCCCAAAACACCATTAATCACGGAACGTTTCTCTATCGGATTTGCCTTTAACGAAGGAAAACTTAAAAAAAGCGCGAATTTTGGCGTTTGTGAAATCCATGTTTACACGTCTATAACTGTTGAACGCAATATCCAAACTAAATCATGCATAGCGTCGTTTTGTAGGTTATGTCAGAACCTTTCAAAGATATATAGTATTGCCAGATACGAGCTCTGTAGCGCTTTATACAGAGCCGCGAAATTCAAAATACAAAAAGGCGGAAGGGAGATATTTGACAACCTAATATATGTATCATAAGTAAATGATCAGCATGACAAGGAGATTTGATGTTTGTCTGTTTATACGCGAAGACAGAGAGACTTGCAGTTTGTGAGATATCGTTACAAACTGATCGAGCAAAATCTTGACCTCGAGATATATTCCCGAAATTTTCTTGTAAGGAATCCGTTCTGGTTGTGCGGGGTAAAATTTGTTTAGTCTGTCGAAACTGTCCTGCCCTCGATAGAGTCATGGCTGAAAGGAATCTTTATACATAAAGACTATGCTGTGGGTACCTTTATTGAGATCGAAAACGACATCATCTATAGTCTTCTTTCCGACATACCGATTCTGGCAAAGTAGGGAATGTACGGGCGCTTCGGAATATAAATAAGAGAACCCAGCAATGTAGTTTCGTTTCCCTTTGCTTTGGATCCTAGTAGTGAAAGAACTAGATCTTTTAGTAAATATTCCCGAACACCATTTAACGATCTAACTCAAGAGTATCTAAATAGAGTTACCACATGGATTAGCCATAAATCCGAATAAAGCTTTGATAGTTTTATTTACAGGGAAATACAGAATCGCTGACTGATATGACTCTCACTTCGTTGGGAATCGCTATTATTTAACCTGAGGACAGGGTTAAGTACTTTCTGGGAAACTCTCATGGAACCCTACCATGGATCGAGGAGAGTGAGAAAGGAAACAGTTGCCTTATACTGTTGCAGAGGTGCAATTGGGAAAAGTAGGAACCCTCATAAGAAGTTGTGTTCTGACTCTATGAAACCGTAGATAAACCAATCATGTTTTGTTGGGTAGTTCGGATAAATCACTCTAGCTAAGCACCAGAAGCGTACTTAAAACTCATTGCCATTCTAAACGTTTCACCCGCAGACATCGCTGGTAGGTGCTTGGAGGTGAAAACAGCTATTATATTCAGAGAATCTGAGTATATGGAGACCGCAGGTAGGAACATACTGAAATTATTCACTGCTTCGATTGCATTTTTTTCAATCTAGATCGCTGCACTGCAGAATATTCTCCAGGCGGTTCCTTCTCAGATCATATAACTTCGAGGTATGTGTGGGGCAAAGCGAAGCTTTTGAAGAAGAAGTGCAGGATGGATCGTAGTTAAGATGGTTGAATGTTCTGTTAGGAGCTCTCCATCAAAAATGGTTTCTAAAGCATCCTTTTCTGAAATTCATCGATTCGAAGCTAGTCGGTTTTCCGATGTCTTCTTGTTGTCTGGCGTTGGACATTGGGACCTCTAGTGAGCTCAGGAAGCACTGATCAACAGCTAGAACTTGTGCGATTGTGAGATCCTTCTGGCCCAGAGTGAGCCGTGAAAGGTCCTCGGCCTACTGGCCTTCCACAATTATAGGAACTCCGACTGGACGCTACCCAATAGGTTCACATGTAGTACGACTAGATATTATGTTGAAAGCTTTTTTCGAGACTTTATGGGGAAGGCGTCAAGAAAGAGTCATGGTATCACTTTCTTCCTATATTCGCTTTTGCCATACTGAGATTGAAAAACTCGGTAAACACAACTTTTTCGAACCTAGCGATGTTTCTGGGATTTATATTGCCAGCTTAATAAATTTGTGGTAAGGTCGAAACACTTCATCGACCTATGTATAAGGATCTGGTGGACCATCTTTAGGAGTTTGTGAGTAATACGAAGGACCAATATCTGTCCAAGTAAGATTCACCGATTTTGAATCAACTACGATCTTACATAACCTAGCACAATTAATTTAGGGTCACTGAAAGAAATTGGATTACTTTTTCCTTGTTCCAAAAATTGGTTGAGCCTTTTTAAGGATTTTAGACTGGCCTTACCCCTATATTTCTTCAACCATAACAGCATCTTAACACTTATATTGTAACTAGTATTTCTTCCTATAATTTCTTCCTACAAAGCCACAAAATACTAAATTAACTGTACTCTTTACATCATTTTTCTACTAAACAAAGTTTATAACATAAGTTACGTATACGCCGTGTTTTACTTATATTGCTTAAGAATATGAATTCGAGGATATAATTAATTAAAAAGACTAAGTACACATACATAAAGATAAGTCTTGGAACTTGTTTTCACAATTTATTAACTCGCAGACACCTTAGAACTACAAATTGATATCGAACTCAACGGCACTGCTTCTTTGGTGACACATTCTTCTTACTAACATTTTGTTTACAAAACATAGTAATACTTTGTTCATAATTTTTAAATTCTTAATTCACTCTTCAAATCCTTGTTCCAACGCTTTTATCCAATTCTCGAAACAGCTGTTAAAGTCAATTTCCGGGACAGCGTAGCGTTTCACATTTAATACCAACAATTGACTCAAAAAAATTTTCTCGAAGCGGTCATTTTAGTTTTCTGAATAGCCAGAAGTCACATAGAGCTAAATCAGCTGACTACGGAGTTTGAGACACGATATTGGTTTAAAATGTTGCGAAAAACTCACGAAGAATCCATGGAGTATACGACGGTGCATTATCGTGGTGCACAAACTAAGAGTTGTCGGCTCATAATTCCGGCCTTTTCTTACGAATAACGCCCAAATAGTATTTCTTTTTGTCAGTTTGGCCGGTCGGGAAGAATTCAGAGTGTACCACACCTCGATAATCGAAGAAAACTGTCAACATAAACTTTATTTTCAACCTGCTTTAACGTGGTTTTTTCGGCTTCGACTCACGTTTGCCCCAACATTCAGCTGATTCGTTGTCGGCTGTCGGGTCGTAAGCATAGGCCCAGGACTCGTTGCCAGTAATAATACGTTTTATAATATCTTGCTCTTCGGACATTAGACATTAACGCGACGCTGCTTTTAAACTTTTTTCTTTTGCTTAGGCCCAAATGGTCTGCACTAATCCTTACAATATTCCAACGATGCCGGTAAGATCTCTGACTGTTAATCATTGATTTTCAAACACCAATTTCTTTATTTCACTGAAGTGTTGATCATCAGTTGATGTTAATGACCGTCATGGACGTGGTTCGTCGTCAACTCGTTATCGACCACCAATAAAAATCTCTTGCTCACGGCAAAAAATTATCACCGAAGGCCTTAAATTATGCGAACAGGAAGGATGCGTATCCTAAAAACAAAAAACAAAAAACAAATTTTTTCTCCTAACAATCTCATTACATAAAGAGTAACTCAACAATGTGTGCAGCGCTTTTCAATTATCCTCCGCCAGCACTTCATAAGGCGTATCACATTACCCTCTGTCCGCTGTACTGAGAAATGTCCAGTGTAGCGTGCATGATGTCGATCACACAGCCCACAATAATAACAAGATTGGTAGACACATGCCAATGTTTGCAAGTAACATGCCAACAACAAGCGGCAGTCGCAGCATGCAAGCGAGTTGACAACATTGAACTTCAATTCTAAGCTAACACCAACAACAATTTTATTGTAAACAATGTGACCAATACACACCCACATACATAATAAATCATGTGCAACTGGCTTTCGGCGACACCTAGTTGCATAATGCAGTTGACTTGCAGCTGAGTGGCAATAATTCAAAGTGCACACACCGATGTGATATTCAATTAAAGGTTGTGGCTTTGTATTTCGGTGACAATGATTTACTATAAAAACTCATGCGCACTTTGGAAAAGTTATCAAACAGTCTTTACTTTCATAATAAATTACAAGTGTTCGCTTGCGCAACAAACTCAAACGCAAAAATGTTCAACCTCTACAAAGTGGTAAGGATGCGAGCCTTGCAGGCAGCCTGCTTTGACTTGAAGCATGCTATACTAATTAAATATTTCTCTAGCTCGTCGTGTTCGCCGCTTTGGTGTGCATTGCTGCTGCCTACCCAAGCATCATAGGACCAGCCATCATCCCCGCCCTTGGCCCAAGAGTCGTTGTCGGACCAGTCGGAGCTGTCGGCCCAGTTTTGGTGCCCGGTTTGGGTCATGGTGGTCTTCTTGGTCATGGTGGTGTAGTTCTTGGTTAAACCATAACTATTAGTTGGACTGCCAATATTCTCCACTGAACAGTTGCACAATCTACACCCGCTTACCGTTATTTTTTTCACCCAACTCATCCACAAGTGTTCGTTGCATTGCTGCGCTTTCCTCTATCAACAATAAATAATTTTTTGTAAATCGTATATTTTTCTTTTAGTTTGCTTAATTTGAATAAATATGCAATAAACCAAAATCAATGAACAACTTTTTTTTGTATATAATTTAGTTACTTGTATATACTATGTACATATGATAATAAGAAACATAAATATATTAGTCCGTAGAGTAGTAATATTGAAGATGTTTACTCAACTTCAAAGCTTCAAAGTTTACTCAAATCAGCTTAGTAATGACTTTAGCCATATCAGCGTTATGATCCAGTCAATTGTACTGAAGAGATGATTTGAACGTAGACATTTTCTCCTGTGTGATAATTTTGACACGTAGTATCAATGTAGTTACACATGTATATCGATTGTTACTTCCTCCGTGCAAAATGCGCAGTCCGGTGTCCCATTTATTTTTAATTTTGGCAAGAGCCATGTAATCTTAATCATAAATCGTTGAGGACACATATTGTTGTTTCCTGAATGTAGAGAGACATTAATGGTTCTATAATAAGAGTTAAAATACTGTCATAAAAATTGAAGTGTTTCAAATAATTCAAAATTAGTTTAACAAGTTTTCAAGGATAGGCAATAAATGTGTCAATCATTAAATAGAACTTCAGAAAAGCAGAAGGGTCTGAAACTGGACCTGTCATCACAATACAACTCCCAGCATTCCTTCTCCTCCTAGCAAGTATAAATAGTAATATCATTCAAGCGAAGAGTAATCATAAGTATACATGTAAGGTGTAAGTTAAAATTTCAGTTAAACGAACGCAATCAATTTAATTCTTTTGACCATCTATTCATAAACGCTGGAGCAATGTTTATCTTTAACGTTAATCTGAAAACTAAAATTATGTTTTGAGTCTTCTGTAGTAAAAAGTCAATAAAATTTGTTAACTATTCTACATTTATTAATATCATTAAGTAAATAGAGAAAGTTTAAATTTTTTAAAGTTAAATATGGATATTAAGCGAAATATTTTTAGTTTAAATTGATTTGGATTAAGGGGTTATTGTTCTAAATTTTCAAGTTTTTCCGAAAAACAAATTCGGAGATACAGACTTCAGAACCTGTGCCCTCGAGACTAGCTAGGCTAAGCGTTTTTCTCGAAACTGTGCTTTTGAAGTCGGTTGGCAATATTTATCCAGAACCGATCTTTATGAAATTTTAGACAGATCTTTGAGATACTTTAAAAATTGTATGAAGGATTTTTTTCGATTACAACTATTTATAAAAAACCAAAGGCGCAAAATTTTCATCGAAATTTTAATTTTTTTTTAAATACCTACCAAACATTCTATTTTTTTTTTGTTTTGTTTTTTTGTCCAAGTTCTAAGTTAAGATTTTAACTAAAACACTAAGTAACAACAATAGTAATGTATGTTTGTAAGAATAAAAAATTCTAATAAAATATTTTATGTTATATATGAGAAAAAAAATGTTGAGAAAATGCTGTTTTTACCCATGGAATTGCTTAAATTCTTAAAAAAAAGGTGGGAATTATTTCAATGCTATATTATGACATGGAAAATTTTTATATCATAAGGTAGTTTAACGAAACTGTGTGCATATATTTTCTTAAACATACATACTCGCAGGTATCTTACGAACTATGAATATAGGAGAAATCTTAAAGAATATTTCCACCGCTCTACCATATATGTGAATATCTATTGAGGATCGTGAGGTTGTCAGCTCCTAAACTGCGGTATCAATAAAGTGGCACACGGCATACGATGTCCTCTTTTTATAGAAACAAATTAAATTTGTGATAATTTAGTAAAAAAAACGAAAAACTTTAACTTCTCTCACAACAAAACCATATATATATAAGGTATTAACCTTTCACATTTATTCAGATGCCGCAGCATTGTCATTACTATTTATGAAATAATATGCAATTGCGGGAAGATCAACAAAAATATATAGAGTGACGTAACTAAGCTTTTTCTGCTTTTTCCAGACTGGATAAGGAAGCGAAGCAAATAGACCTGGTAGTGAACGAGGGCAAGTCGAAATATCTCATGTCATCAAACACACAGTCGTCGCACTCGCGACTTGGCTCTCACGTCAATGTTGACAGTCATAACTTCGAAGTCGCAGATAATATTTTTTCTCAACAGGTGCTACTTCGCACTGAGTAGGCGATTGAGAAGTAAGGTCCTCTCCCGACGAACAAAGACCAATCTATATAAGTCACTCATATTCCCGTCCTGCTATATGGTGTAGAGTCATGGATGATGATAACATCTGATGAGTCGACGTTACGAGCTTTCAAGAGGAAAGTTCTGTGAAAGATTTATAGTCCTTTAAGCATTCGCAACGGCGACTCTCGCATTCGATTGGACGATGATTTATACAACGACCGCTGGAAGGACCAAGTGAAGAAGTACCTGGTTTCGCTTGGAATATCCAATGGCGCCAAATAGCGAAAAGAAGAAACGACTGGTGCGCTGTTGTAAACTCGGCTATAACCACGTAAGCGATTTCTACGCCAATAAAGAAGAAGACATAACTAAGTACTAAATTAAGATATAAAACAGTAGGTTGAAACAGGGTATTGCAATATCATGAAAAACCCTAATGAGCAAAAAAATTTTGAAAATGGACGTGACCCTGCCGTCTATGATGTTTAATATATAGTATATCTCCTAAATTACTGAAGGTAATAGCCAAATTTGCTCAGGGCTTATCCCTTATGCACCTCAACTGACACAGTGATAACCCCCGCCTACTCCTTATATAACGGTTCCGTTAAAAACTACTGAGAGCGCGATAAATTAATAAATAAATACCCCTGAGACGTAAAACTTTACTCCTAGATTGTTAGAAGAGAACTTTATTGTAGCCGGGTCAAAATAGAACGATTAGCATGGCACCGCACTCATTTCGTTTAACTGTCATATCTCAGGACCTACCTGACCGATATCGATTAAATTCGAAAAATATTATTATCTTAACATTCTAACATTCCAAAGGGAAATGGGCGAAATCGGACTACAATTATCTGATTCTATCACTTTCCCACATGCAAGTCAAGCACCAATGAATATGTCGAAACAAAACTTCGAACGAATAGTGCGACTACAGTAGGCAACCCATGACCAAAAATTAACCAAATCTATTTAAGCCCCCAGATACCGAATATGTGGATCACAGTTCTAATTGCGTACTTTTTATCGAAAATATCGGTCAATCTGTGAGATATAGTATAAAAGTGCTAATAATTGTATGCCTATTTCCAAAAATGGGTTGAAACGGATCAATAATTTCTTCAGCTCCCTTATAACTAACATAAATATTTTCGAACTTCCAGTTGCCTCTATATCACATATATCGGCAAATGTATGACCTATTTTAATAAAATTGATAGGACGTATTTTGCTAACAGCTCCACCATAACATAACAAATCCTTACCTTTTTTTTTCACTGCTTTTTAGCCAATTCTTATTGCACTTTTATCTCAGCCAAAGTCGTTTAACAGCATTTTCCGCCTTTTATTATAGCAGCGGAGGCTGATCATGATCTAAGATTACATATTTTGTATTTATTTTATTAATTTTATTTTGTAAGCATTAATAAAATGCTGTTCTGGTTTCTCATGCGGTACAACCGGCAATGAATGTCAACAAGTTGTCGTTGGTACTCGTTTTTCGTTTTTATATCCCATACAGGGTTTATTAAGTTGACACGAAGTTTACAACACTCAGAAGGAAGCGATGGAGACTCTATTAAAAAAGCTAAATACCATAAATGATCAGCGTGAAGAACTGAGTCGAAACGCCGACTTCCATCTTCGCGATATTCGGACCGAACACGTCGAATACGGCGCACCAAACGCTTCAAAACTCCAAGGTAGAATACCGCATTAACGTTTTGGCCGGGTGAAACAAATTCTTTGTGGACAATACCCTTGGAATCATAAAAACAAATGAGCATTGGCTTCACTGTTGACTTCTCTATGCGCAATTTTTTTGGGTTTCGGCTCGTCCGGTGCCTTCCATTCAGCACTCTGGCGTGTCGTTTCAGGATCATATTGGAAACACCACGTTTCGTCACCAGTCATAATATTGTAAAGGAATTTTTTGTTCTTTTTGACCTCTTTAATGATGTCCTTCGAATGTTGGATTCTGAGCAATTTTTGGTCGTCAGTTAATTTGTGCGGAACAAACCGTGCACACACCTTTCGTAAGCCCAAATGTTAGATCAAAATACGGTAAATCGATGTTTTGGAGATGTTCAATACCATTTCCATGAATTTTAATTATGATTTCGGCTGATTTTTGATGAATTCACGCACAGTTTCGACGGAATTTCCGGTGATCATTGGCCCACATGTTGATCGTCATTTATGTCCTCACGACCACTTTAAAAATGTTGAAACCACTCGTACACTCTCAATTTTTGAGATATTGATCTGATTTTGTAGATGTCACTTTTTCCCCAAGAAGCATTTTGTGGAAGCGCAGATATCGGAACACCATATTCTATGGTATATAGCTGTCACACAAACTAAACGAACGGAGTAAAGAATTTTTTCATTTGATGAGATATCTTCATGATATTTGACATGGGTTATTGCAGACTACAGCTGATTACAAACTGACCGAGGAGTCTTTCGTATTTATGTAGGTTATTGTAGCTTCTGTTCAAGCGTTTTTTCTTGTTTTTGGTTTCTTGAACCTTTAAGACCTTTAAGAACAAAAATCATTTAATTGTTTTTCAAGTAGAATGCAAATAATTTTAATTTCATTTTTAATAATAATTAACTTTAAGTGAAATTTTCATTATTTTACTCATTCATGTCATATAGTGTTCAAAATTAATTTCTTCACTCACAGATACTCCTAATTATTATATTAGCACAATAACACATCGAACTTAGCTCACCTTTCTTTCTCCCTTAGTTTTGTTTTCTTTAAAGTTCAATGAAAGACATGCCTTGTTCTAGCATGCCTTGCCAGCCAGGTGTTAGAGTGATGGCAAGAGAGCTCGACATTTCTCTCGAGTCCATTCGAATAATTTTGGTGGTACCGTAAACAGATCACTTTGGACACTCTTGAACGTGCGAATTCCGATCCCACATTAATGGAAAGCATTAATTGCCGATGTGACATAATGAAATTCTAAATCTAACATCACTATCCTTTATCTGAGTCTGATATTAATGAAGAACAAATGAAAAAATTGAAACTTAAAAAAGTTTAATAAAATCAGTTTCCATTAATCTCATTATCTAAGTAACCTAGCCAACAATATATGCAGGACTTCTTAGTTATTCTAAGAAAGCACTTCATAATGTGTATCACATTACCGTGCCAGCTCATTTCGAAATATCCAGTGTAGCGTGCAAAATGTCGATCCAACAGCCCACAACTGTAACAACAAAGCCAATGTTTGCGAATCGTGAACCAACAATATGCGGCAGTCAAGTTGACAACATTGAACTTCAATTCTAAGCCAACACCAACAACTATTTAGACCGCTGCCATTTAACTGAAGTAAACAGTATGACCGAAACACACCCAGACTAGGGTGTATCATAGAAGCGAATATTTTTTCTTCGCTTAGTATTCTGAAAATTTTTTGATTTTTAGACACCTGTTAAGAAGTTTCTCTCAGTTTGAGCTCTTAATTGTCAAAAGAATCTCCTCCGTCTTACAGTTTTCTATTTACGAGTATTCATACTTAAATAGAAAAATTCAAAACTCGCGTCCAAATTCTTGAAAATATATTATATCCGTTCCATGGATTTTCAAGGATATTTAATACTCTACAAAAAAAGCGCTCTTTCGATTTTTTCGTAAACCTGACCGGTTAAAAGATATTGAGGGTTGAAGTTTGATTATCTCTAGGCAACATTTTTTGCTTTCCTTTTTATAACTCAATAGAGAAAAAATATTAAAAATTGGAAATTCCTGAGTTTTGTAGGGAATTCCCAACACAAATAGGTCTCTTAAATTCCTATTTTTACCCACCCTAACACACAAGCACAATTTGCAACTGGCTTGAGGCGGCATCCAATTGCTAAATGCAGTGGACTTGCAGCTGAGTGGTAATAATTCAAAGTGCACACACCGATTTGATATTCAATTAAAGGTTGTGGCTTTGTATTTCGGTGCAAAGATTTACTATAAAAACTCAAGCACACTTTGGAAAAGTTATCAAACAGTCTTTACTTTCGTATTCAATTACAAGTGTTCGCTTGCGCAACAAACCAAAACGTAAAATGTTCAATCTCTACAAAGTGGTAAGGATGCGAGCCTTGCAAGCATTTTTCGTTGCCTTTAAGGATATTTAATAATTATATATTTTTTTCTAGCTCATCGTCTTCGCCGCTTTGGTGTGCATCGCTGCTGCCTACCCAAGCATCATAGGACCAGCCATCGTCCCCGGTCTTGCCTCAACTGTTGTTGTGGGACCAGTCGGACCTATCGG
This sequence comes from Bactrocera neohumeralis, assembly GCF_024586455.1. NCBI lineage: Eukaryota > Metazoa > Arthropoda > Insecta > Diptera > Tephritidae > Bactrocera > Bactrocera neohumeralis. The sequence goes on along the minus strand of NC_065923.1, from coordinate 40,764,664 downwards.
ACCCGTTGTGGTGCCCGGTCTGGGTCATGGCGCCATTCTTGGCAACCCTCATTTACTTGGTTAAATAACTACTTCTAAGCTATACTAATTGGACTGCCAACATTTCCCAATGGACAACTCCCTTTGCACACCTACTCACCGTTACTATTTCTCACCCAACATCATTTCCACGAATGTTAGGAATTTCGCAAATTTAGTACATTTTTGTGTTTCGTTCGTTGCATTGTTGCGCACTCCTTACCAACTATCAATAAGTAATTTTTTGTAAATATATATTTTCTTAATTTGATTTGAATAAATATGCAATAAACCAATTAAATGTTAATTGTTTCATGTGAAGTTCTTGGTTAACGATGCGATGGTAGACGATTGAAAGTAGAAAACACTACACTTTATAAAGACTCTTTCCTTCTAACTGCCTTCTGCTTTATTAGCCTCCTGTAATAAGTAATCCTAACATATGTGATAAGGGTATGAGTTCTTTGGAGTCTTCATAATAAGGATTCTTAATATCTTAATCAAAAAACCTTAAGATTCTCCATCGATCAACCAAAAGATTGGACAACAAACGGGACTCATTTTTTAGAGTGGAATTTTCATATACACTCACTCACACATCCGATATAATATACAGACAGAAAAAATATATAATACATACTATCATTTATATATGTATATACTTTATAGGGTTGCCGACGCTTCCTTCTGAGTGTTACAAACTTTGTCACAAAATTAATATACCCTGAACTCGAGAGACGATTATGCGGTCTATTCGCCACCTTGTATTGCTCCCTGGTTCATATCTCATAAGCTGCTTAAACTATATCAACTAAACTTGTTGCAAATGATTCCCTTCAATATTTGATGCCATATTGGTATTCTCTTGGTCCCATCTTTTCTTTTTACGACTGTGGACGGCTTTTATAGCTATTCTTATCGCGAGACTTCGTCTCTCTAGATGTTAATGTACGGCTTACTGGCCAATATTCCGTACCATTGCTTAATATGGTTCTCTCTCGTTTGCAACATGTTGCTACAGACTATAATAGTTTTATTCACCTTGCGGATGTATAAAGCACCTAAAACTAATCGAGATTATAAATATAGGGTTATATATAGATAAATGATCGGGGTGACGATTGAAATCCGGATGACAGTCTGTCTATCCGTCCGTCCGTGGAAGCTGTAACTTGAATAAAAATTAAGATATCTTTTGAAAACTTGCTATGCGCGTTCCTGAGTTAAACGAAAATTACCAGTTTGTAAATGGGCAAAATCGGACCACTCTCACGCCCACAAAACCCTACTAATGGAAAACATATAAAGTGCCATAACTAAGCGCTAAATTAAGACTAATTTGGTCCAGCTGATCGAGTTGGCAAGGAGTCCCTTTGGCAAAATATTTTGAAAAAATGGGCGTGAACCCGCCCTCAAAGAAGTTTAATGTATATATCATATAAAGCTAAAATAACCAAATATGCACAGCACAAATATTATAACAACTCCTACCTACATTGTGAAAAGGGATGAAATCGGAAGATAACCCCGCTCACTCCCATATAACGATACCGCTAAAAACTACAAGCGTAATAAATCAAAAACTAAATACGCGAGAAACATTAAATTTTACCTCCGCGATGATATGAAAGGGCCTTAGAAACCTTGTGAAAATTGGACGATGGCCGTGGCACCGCCCACTTTTTGGTGAAATCCCATATCTCGGGACTTGACAGACCGATTTCAACAAAATTTAGTAGGTGACATCGTTCTTACATTCTTATTTCACACTGTGAAAATGGACGAAATCGGACTATAACCACGTCTATCTCCCATACAGCACAATTTTAAATTCCATTTGATACATTAACTTTTCAGTATTCAAATAATGAAGCCATTAATATAAAGGGAAAAACTTTTGCACTAATAATACCTTTCAAATATGCCATATTATGACCAAAAAGTGCCCAAATCCAACTAAAATTTTTCAAACCACTAGGTACCGAATATGTGGACCCCCGTATTTATATTTCACTTTTGACAGAAAACACCGGTCTGCATATGTCGGACAATGTTTGAGTTATTTCGATGAAAATTACAGAATATGTTCTGCTCTATAGCAGTTTGTCTTTGTGCCTAAAATAGAAACAATTTGGTGAAATTTGAGCTAGCCCCCATGTAATTATTATCAGGATTTTTGAACATCCGGCTGACCAGGGCACATCTTTTTTAATATGCAGCATGATAATAGCTAATAGATAAATTCGGGTCGGGATCCCAACTCCCACATACTCAAGGGCGGCTCCACAGTAAATTTTCAACTTTTTGAAGAGAGAAACTCTCCGTAGTTCGCAAAATTAAGAACATTTTAATGTTTCAATGGTAATAACTGCACAGTATTCTTTCTCGCTGTACATCCATCTGATGCGCTCTATAGCTTTGGCCACAATACACGTCATGGCGTTATTTCTACCATACCTTTGGGAAAACTGCCGATAATAAAGTTCCGCGAAGAGCCCCTTGCATTGTTTGATACTAATTTTAAGTGCCTTGTTCGAGAAACCAGCAAGTCCTTTGCGTTTTCCGAATCTCTCCGCCACTTCAGACACTACATTCTAGGTGATTTTTAAAGCTTCCACAAGTGCCGGCATCCTTCGGCTTAATTGTGTCTCTTTCGTTCGAAAACTCATCACATCTTCGAGAAGTGTAAGACAAGTGGGTACATGACCATTAATCTTTTGGTCATGGTGATATCATATGCGCGTCAACCCACGGATTCTCATCCGCCTTCTCACATAAATCTTAAGTTCTTACGTTTTTTCTCTAAGCATTCAGGCAGTCTTGTGTGATTTGGCGTACATTGGTTTCTTTGTTGTTTTAGCAAGCATGAATGGCCTTTTGTCACATACTTTTACAAAGTGCCATTTTCACGATCACCATCTAATCTGTATCTTTTGTGTGTCAAGCAGTCATTTTGCGACGCTGGAATGCTGATCATTGCCGTCCACGTGCCCACTTGTGTCCATCTGATGCTTTTGATCGCACTTTCTCTGAAGGAGCTTAGCACTTTAATTTGTTTCCGACTACCTCGTTAATGTTTTTGGGAATAACATCGATAGTTATTCGTCTAAGTCACGGATCGGTCTCGGGAGTGGCACATAAGCTGCCTTCTTCTGCAACTTTTAGATCTGCGTTTATCCATTTTCTTTCTCCTCAAATTTCTTTTCTCTTTTAGGAAGGTTGCCTTCATTCCTTTTGATTGTACTGGTCATCTTAAGCACTTTCACTTGCCCGGTTATTTTCTTAAGAGGGGTCTTGCGTGTTAATTATGTATTCATACTCGCGGGTCTCTTCATGGTTGAATCTACTACTCGTTTTGGGAGCGTAGGTAGAGTTTCGTCACCGAACAAAGTAGCTCTCGGATTCCGAAAATGATCGATAGACGCGGCAGCCGCGTTCAGGAATAAACTCATTAAGGTCACTGAACTGAGCGATAACATTTTAGAAGACTGCGGTATATAATCAAGACTTGAGTGTGTTATTTAATAAAAGTTTATCTGCACTGAGATATGCATCGCACAGCAAACAAAAACTGGAATTGAAAATTAATAATTTAATTTTTCAACTTTCTCAATATTTAAATAGTCCAAGATGTATGCAGGTCTTCTCAATTATCAACCAGCACTTTGCAACGCATATCCTATTACTTCAGTCCGGTACTAATACTTAGAAGTGCCTTGTGTAGCGTGCAAATGTCAATCAAATTACCCACATACATACATAAATGATATTTGTTGATCCATGCTAATGCTTGCCAATAACATGCCAACAACAAGCGGTAACCGCGGCAGGCGGGTTGACAACATTGAACTTCAATTCTGAAAGAAAACCAACAACAATTTTAAACCACTACCTTAATACAAACACACAGACACCATGTGCAACTGGCTTTCGGCGACGCCCAGTTGCATAAGGCAATTGATTTGCAACAAAGTAGTAAAAATTCAAAATGCACACACCGATTTGATATTCAAATTAAGATTGTGGCTTTGTATTCGATTGCAGATTTTGTATAAAAACTCAAGCGCTCTTTGAAAAAGTTATCAAACAGTCTTTCAGTTCGCTAACGCAACAAACCAAAACGCAAAAATGTTCAACCTTCACAAAGTGGTAAGGAGACCACAAGCCTTGCTGGCATCCCACATTACTTTAAAGGATTTCTACTAATAATATTTTTCTCTAGCTCATCGTGTTCGCCGCCTTGGTGTGCATCGCTGCTGCCTACCCAAGCATCATAGGACCAGCCATCGTCCCCGGTCTTGCCTCAACTGTTGTGGTGGGACCAGTCGGACCTGTCGGACCAATCGTAGGTTTGGGTCATGGTCTGGGTCATGGTGGCGTTATTGGACACCCTTGGTAAAATAACTACTTCTGAGCAAAATTAATTGTACTGCCAACATTCCCAACTGGAAAACCTCTTTGCACTCCTGCTCATCGTTAGTTTTTCTCACTCTACATCTCTTATGGAACCACGAATGTTAGGAATTTCGCAACTTTAGTATATCTTTGTGTCTCGTTCGTTGTATTGTTGCGTACTCCTTTATTAACTGTCTATAATTTTTTTGTAAATATGTATTTTTTGTTTTAAATCAATTTGAATAAATATGCAATAAACCAAAAGGAAATGTGTAAGTTATCATGTGAAGGAAGCCAAGTACAGGGATAGCATTGAAAGAGAGGTTTGAACTCTTTCTTTCTAACTGCATTTTAAACCTTGTTTTGCTTCTCTAATATATGTAATGAAATAGCAAGTCCATCAGAGTTATCTTAATAACGATTCTATGTAAGTGTCTCATTCTCATCGATCAGCATTCTTTTGTGTCGCCTCGAATAAAGACTTGTTCATAGTAGGTTCATAGATTACTGGTCTTTCTGATGCGTTGTGTATGTAGGTGCTGTACCTTTTTTCAGCACCAGTAAATCTGCACAAAAAATATCCTAATGGTTGGCTAGTTGTTGTTTTTCTTGCGGTTATATGACTAGACTCAAATTAGTTGTCCCCAAAAGTTTCTAAGGTGCCAGTAGTGAAACCACTCATTCCAGCTTCCCACATATCGGGTATATGAAGAGAGGCAAGTGACATATTGAGGAACTTGGTTAGATATTTTACTCCCTTCAAGTTTAGATGCTTCAGTTTCAACATGTTTATTTCGTCTGGCAGTCTTTTGGCAGTTTGTGTGGCCGAATCAAAGTCCTTTGAACTTGTCAATTAAAGAGTGTAGTGTTAACTATCGAATTGAATTTCAAACCGATCATCATGTCTCTTCGGATTTCTGAGCTTCCTTACACAAGTTACAGAACTTGCGTGAGGATCAGACGGATCAACTTAGTGGAAGATGTCACGCTCTTTTGCTAAAACTGTTGCTTCGGTAGGGAAATTGGGGTTCAAGTTCTCGATTATTCCAGCCAGGATAAAAAATGCTGCCTGGTTGAGCGTCTTGAGTCCGTAGAGGTTCTTTGTTGGTCAACATGAATAGCGCACTACACTAGAGTCCAAATTGTGTGTTGGTAGTATGAGATCACTTACCGAGTGATCCGCTACAAACAGAGTTAAGTCGTCAGAGTAACAGCCTTGGCCGCATAAAATCCGAGGCAATTCCAGTAATGTAGATCCAACAGTTGTGGGAATGACTATTGCTATATCGAAAAGGCAACTTTCTGTCTTCAGTGTTTTCTGTATGCAGCGACGATTAAGCATCGCTAGAAAACCCTCTAATTAATTGACGATAATTGATTCTTTAAAAATCTGTAATGCCCCAACGCGTTCTAATAGTAGCCGTATACCTATATTTGGTGGTAGAATGCCCGAGAAATTATAACTAGTATTCTACCTTTAAATCATTTACTGTGCGTAATTCTTCAGAAAGAATCGATCGATCTGGCAAACGCATAACGTTCCGAAATCGAAGACAAAAAGCTGAGGATCATTTTCGATCCATTTATTCAGACACGAAAAAATGGCGGCAGAACTGAAAGTTGACGAAGAAAAACCAAGACCAAGACCAAACCAACGCTTTTCTAGAGAAGTATTGAATGGATTTCAACTGAGTTTCCTGCTTCCAGAAAAAGTATGTGCTTTGAAAACCAAAGAAATGAAAAATCTCATTGACTGCTTGGTCAGGTATATGGGACCTCAGAGAATTTTGGATCCAATTCAACACATTTTTGATACACAGAAATACTATTGTCATGAATGATTTCAGTCTAGATTTCAATTGTATAACTCACACATTGACCGATATTTTCGGTCAACTGTAGATACTTTCCTCTTCTTCTTTACTGGCGTAGACACCGCTTAATCGATTATTGCCGAGTTAACAGCAGCGCGCCAGTCGTTTCTGCTTTTCGCTACGTGGCGCCAATTGGAGATTCCAAGCGAAACCAGGTACTTCTTCACTTGGTCTTTCCAACGGAGTGGAGGTCTTCCTCTTCCTCTGCTTCCCCGGGCGGGTACTGCGTCAAATACTTTCAGAGCTGAAGTGTTTTCGTCCATTCGGACAACATGACCTAGCCAGGGTAGCCGATGTCTTTTAATTCGCTCAACTATCTCATACAGCTCATCGTTCCATCGAATGCGATATTTGCCGTGGCCAACGCGCAAAGGACCATAAATCCTTCGCAGAACCTTTCTCTCAAAAACTTGTAACGTCGGCTCATCAGTTGTTGTCATCGTCCATGCCTCTGTACCATATAGCAGGATGGAAATAATAAGTGACTTATAGAGCTTAGCTTTTGTACGTCGAGAGAGGACTTTACTTCTCAATTGCCTACTCAATCCGAAGTAGCACCTGTTGGCAAGAACTGTAGATATTGGGGTCCACATATTAGGTACCTAAGGGCTTGAAGAGTTTTGGTTAGAAGTGAGCAATTTTGGTCATAATGCATACTTTAAAGGAATTATTAGTGCTAAGTTTTAGTCCGTTATATCAATTTCTTCCTGATTTGTGCAGTGGAAAGTGAAAAAATCAAAAGGAGTTAAAATTTTACCACTCTGATTGAGGTATCTTCAAAACATGCCTTTTGAACACATCAGCCGTCTCTTCAAGTGTTGGCAAACATTGACCTACTAGCTTATCTTTATGTACGGAAAAGAAGTCATCCGAATCAAGATTTTACAGTGGATTACTCATCAAATCGATCTCTTAAGTGCTACGCGTTGTCTTTTTTCAACCATTCACTTGATTAATCCACACTAGTCTATTTTAGCGATTGATAAATTGTGTGGGATCCATTATTAACAATTTGTTTTTACATTTAAGTGCTCATGCAATATTAAATGATGGATGGTTTCACTAATATCTATTGCTGTCCCAATCTCACGATAGGTCACATGACGAACTTACAATATCAGCTTGCGCACAGCATCAATAGTTTCCGGAACAACAACTGATTTTGGATGACCTTCCCGGAATTTGTTTTGAAGTGATCTACGACCTGGATTGAATTCAGCATACCATCGATAAACACTGGTTTTTGATACAGCTTCAATACGAAAAATTGTAAAATTTTACTAAATTCATCGATGCATTGTTGCTGAGTTAATCCACGTCGAAAGTTTTAAAATATATTCACGCAAAAATGTATGCGATTTAGTTTAATTTTTTGGTTAAGAAGAATATTTTAAGTTACTGTAAAAACACAAATAGCGTCCATATATCAAAAAATTCCAGTTATCAAGTTCTACCACTAATAACGTCAAACTCTATGATAAAATTGTGAGTTTCTAGTTTGCTAGAATTGTCAAATCCCAAAAAATAAAAACCAACCTACGTAATGCTTCCTTCAAATATATAGTCTATCGATATATGAAAAACGATCAATAATTGTTTCATATTTTACACTTGATGTGCTGCTTAATTAATTTTTATCTCAATCTTGATATAAATCGCACCTTCATCAGAAACTAGAATTGAAAATTACAAATTCAGTTTTCTTATAATCTCATTACTTAAGTTACCTAGCGTTACCTATCGCGGTACCCTCGGTCCACTCGACTTGCAAGTGTCTAGTGTAGCGTGCAAAATATCGATCAAACAGCCCACAATAATAACAACATTTGTAGACACATTGCAAATTATACACCAACAACAAGCAGCATTCGCACCAGTCGAGTTGACAACATTGAACTTCAATTCTAAACGAATAGCAACAACAATTTTAGACAACTACCTTTTACCTTAAGAAAGCAGTGTGACCAATACACACCCATGCATAATGATCAAGCGGCTTTCGGTGACGCCCATTTTATGCAGTTGACTTGCAGCTGAGTGGTAAAAATTTAAAATGCACACACTGTTTATATATTCAAATCAAGATGTGGCTTTGTATTTGTATGACAAAGATTGTGTATAAAAACTCGAGCGCCCTTTGGAAAAGTTATCAAACAGTCTTTACTTTCGTATTCAATTACAAGTGTTCGCTAGCGCAACAAACTCAAACGCAAAAATGTTCAACCTTCACAAAGTGGTAAGTATACGGGTGTTGAAAGCAGCCTTCGTTGAATTAAAGGATATCCGCTAATTATATTTTTGTCTAGCTCATCGTGTTCGCCGCCTTGGTGTGCATCGCTGCTGCCTACCCAAGCATCATAGGACCAGCCATCGTTCCCGCTATTGGAACTGGTGTTGTTGTAGGAGCAGTCGGACCAATCGGCCCAATCGTAGGTCTGGGTCATGGTGGCCTTGTTGGTCACCCTCGTGTAATTGGTTAAATAACTACTTCTAAACAATACTAATTGAACTGCCAACATTCCCCACTGGACAACTCCCTTTACACTCCTGCTCATCGTTATTTTGTCACACCGCACATCACTTATGGATTAACGAATGTTAGGAATTTCGCAACTTTAGTATATCGTTGCGTCTCGTTCGCTGCATTGTTATGTACTCCTTTATCAACCATCAATATTTTTTTTTTTTTTTTTCAAATTGTATTTTTTATTTGAATTTGTTTTGAATAAATATGCAATAAAGAAAAACACAAATGTTAAATATTTCATTAGCCAAGTATAGGAGATAAAATTGACAGAAAATGCAGTGTTTACTTCTACTTCAGAAAGACTCTTTCCTCTCTTTTTCCTTACAACATTTTTAGCTTAAGTTATATTAGGTTAGATGGCTTATCTAGAGAGATGTGAAGCCGTAGATATAAAGAACTTCTATGTTCGAACTTATAAATTAGCAAAACGCTTAGTAGCCAATACAGGTTTGCAAAGGCGTTTAGTTGGGGTGGGATATCTGAAGGTATGCGCTGCCAAGTATTTAAGACTTGACCTGCCAAACGCGAGACAATCAAGAAGGAAGTGTTGAGCTGTTTCCACTTCGTTTTATTCCATACAGATGGCGTCTGGTAAGATTCCCAGCCTTACAGCATGTTCGCCAAGAGGACATTTGTCTGATAAAAGCCCCACAACTAGGGAGAGGCTAGCCTTACTGAGGACAAAGAGATCACTAGATCTCTTGCGATCGATCTTTTACCAAAATTTTTTTGCGTCAGCGCATGTACCGTTGGTAGTCCAGCGCTGGAGAGAAAATACACATTGCGGTTGCCTAATTTTTCACAAAGTTAGCATTTTTTGATTGAAAAATATTTGGCAAATTATTGATAACTTTAGTGATAGATAGTCCTTTGTGCGGAGGCGAGCGATAGTCATACTATATCGTCTCGAATAAAAATTTGTACACAGATTTTTAATCCATATCAACTGTTATGTTTAAAAACTGTTTCATCGTAACATAAAACACTTAATTTTCTCCTCTCTATAATTCCGCTCTATAATTTTGAGGATTAAGTGGGAGTTAGCAACGAAGTTATCTTCACCAACTCATGAATTAATCCAGCTTTTAATTCAGTAAATCCGGATTAACGCAAGTCCGTTTGATTGAAATGCTATTACCCGACAATAAATGACGAGTTCCTAAATGGGCTGTTGTTTTCAAATAGGATGCTCTCAGTAGGATGTGATGAACCACCAAACCAGCATTGCTTTAGCGATGATTTTTCACACATCAGTGTATATGAAAAGTTATCAAAAGCAAATCGAGAACCGGACAAAGGACTTACACAATTTCAATTTGCTGATGACATACATCAATATCCTCATCGGTAAAAGTAAAATGCCTACGTCTTTTGGCAGGAACCATATAAAAAAGATAGCCTTGTGTCTTCAGTGTGTATGGTATAAAACAACGATGGAAATTAAACTTCTGAAGAGTACAAATGCTAGATAGTATTGCTAACGCTGATTTAAGTAATATTTCCGTGTACTTTTCAATGGATAACGACATTCGAGAGGTCAAAAGAACCGATTGTAACCAATAGCAGAACAGAAAATATAATTCGACGACAACCCGGGGTACAATGTACTTGTTAAATATATTATTTAGAAATTACATAGATGTATAAAATTACTGGCGTTTATCGATAACGACATTCGTCGAACCATGGAGAAAATATAATTCCGCAACCTTATGCGATGTATAAAAGTCATTTGATGGTTTTGGAAATAAAAAAATATTTTAGTTCGTTTGAAGAGGTATCGATAACAGAGGTACAAACATGCAAGATGCTCAAAGAGTGTTTATCGATAAACTTATTTCCATATTTAGGAATGTCATACGATAAATGGGCAGTTAACTTACCGATACTGTTATTTCCGTGTGAAAACGCAACTGTCAATGAGCGTTTAATTCCTTTTAGACGCAGATGTCCAATCTTAGTTTATATGCCAAGTAAGCGAAGTAAATATGGGATAAAAGCAGCTGCGGATATGCGTACAAAATTATTTCTAAATTTTAAGTATATTTAGGAAAAGATTCAGCAGTTGCATAACCGGAGCGAAATCAAGGAGGTAGTGTTGGATCTACTAAGATGGTATAAAGGATGGAATATATCGACAGATAACTTTTTTACAACACGAGATTTGGCATTACATTTAGTGAATAACAATAAGACATTGGTGGACACTGTGAGAAGTAATAAACGCTTTTTGCCGGTTTGTGGCGCTAACCAGCAGTTAAAATGATTACCAGTACTAAGCAGTTGTTTCTTCTTTGATGGATAAGTCACCATTGTTCAATACATTCCTAAAAAGTATAAAACGGTTACTATACTTGTATTGAGCACTTTGCATCATCACAAAAACATTATTGAAAAACATCATAAGAAGCTAACGGATATAATCGATTTTTATAATTCTAAAAAATCTGTAGTAGACACAATTGACCAAGTAGTAGAAACATATATGTACGTGTAAGAGACAAAATGAGCGTTGGCTCGTATCTGTATTCTCGAATATTATGAAGCGTATTTTTTTCTCGATAATCCCTCAACATCGCACAACGGTAACAGTTTCTACATCTTATTGCCTCATAATTTTTTTATAAGATACTTTTACAAAACTTTGTCTAGGTCATTCCATGATTTTAACAACACAAGTGCACCTTTTCTATTAACATGAAAGAAGGGTTAAAGTTTGTAATTCGGTTTTACCATCGGGTAGACACCTATTTTTAAAATCACAATTTTTATGAAAACTTTTCCATTTTAATTTTATTTATAGTCAAGTAAAAAAACGGAAATCATTATATGGCGTGTTTTGGGGCATAAAAAGAACGAAAAGATGGCTTTGCTCAGGTATATTACCAATATTACCAATACGAAATACTCAGACAAGTTTCTGAATATGAAACTTGAACGCTATCTCCGTAGGCTTTAGAAGAAAAAGTCGTAAATAACTGCAGTGAGTTCAGTTTTCTCCAATGACGAAAATTAAAAAATATATTGTCCGTACAACGACTCCCGGTCGAAAAAAGAAAAAACTATTGACAAAATGGAGTGTTTGAAAAAGAGGGTGAATATTTCCCAAAAATTTTAATTTTGATTAGACCAGGAAACTACTAACATGCGATTACACCAAGAATTATATACAGAACACGCAGAAAAAATTTGATAGTAATCGGATATCATGCCTCCGAATAATTATCCAAGAATATTAGAAAATGCTGTGTCGAGAAAAACATTTTAAAGATAGATCGATTTAAGTGTTTGTACCCAGTGGGAACAATTTGTAAGGCTGTAATTCAAAATCAAGTGTAGGTATATATTTAAAATTTTAACATATTATTTTGAGGCGTATAACCTTTATGTAGGATATTTCGCACTAGATGTGCCCATTAATTAACCTTTATATGAATCTTGATATACATTGCACCACCACTTGAAACTGAAACTGAAAATAAAAAATTTAAACTTCTAATAATCTCATTAACTAAGTTGCCTAATGTATACAGGTCTTCTCAATCATCCTCAAGCAGCACTTTAGAACGCGTATCACATTACCCTCGGTCCACTCTACTTGCAAGTGTCTAGTGTAGCGTGCAAAATGTCGATCAAACAGCCCACAATAATAACAACATTTGTATACACATTGCAAATCATATACTAACAACAACCAACAATCGCGGCAATAGCGGCAAGCGAGTAGACAACATTGAACTTCAATTCTAAAAGAGTACCAACAACGATTTTAAACCACTACCTTTTACCTTAAGAAAGCAGTGTGACCAATGCACACCCAAACACACTCGGCGACACCCAGTTAATGCAATTGACTTGCAGCTGAGTAGTAAAAATTGAAAGTGCACACACCGATTCGATATTCAAATAAGATTGTGAATACAAAGATTTTGTATATAAACTCGAGCAATCGTTGGAAAAATTGTCAGTCTTTAACGCAACAAACTCAAACGCAAAAATGTTCAACCTTCACAAAGTGGTAAGGATGCGGGTGTTGAAAGCAGCCTTCGCTCACTTAAAGGCTATCTACTAATTATATTTTTGTCTAGCTCATTGTGTTCGCCGCCTTGGTGTGCATCGCTGCTGCCTACCCAAGCATCATAGGTCCCGGCATCGTTGGACCAGGCATCGTCCCTGGTCTTGGCGCAGGTCTTGTAGTGGGAGCAGTCGGACCAGTCGGCCCAATTGTAGGTGTGGGTCATGGTGGCGTTCATGGTCATTTACTTGGTTAATTAACTACTTGTAAACTATACTAATTGGACTGCCAACATTCCCCACTGGACAGCTCTATTTGCAGATTTACTCATCGTTATTTTTTCACACCCCACATCACTTATGGAACCACGAATGTTTGGAATTTCGCAACTTTAGTATAACTTAGTGTTTCGTTCGTTGCATTGTTGTGTACTCCTTTATTAACTATCTATGATTTTTTTGTAAATATATATTTTTTGTATCTTAATTTGATTTGAATAAATATACAAGAAACCGATAAGAAATGTTAAATGTTTTATGCGAAACCAACCAATAAGTCCGAAATGAGTCCGACATTGCCGTTTTACTAATGTCTATTTTACTGTTGGTATTTGGTGGATGGCGTTTTCAAATCCATTTCTGAAAACATGTGTGTTCCACCAAAAATGTTACAGCAAAAATCATTATTGTTATTGGTATGGTAGAGACGTTCGCCCAGGTATCAATAAAAGAAATTGGCGTATCCTTTATGCGTAAACGATAATTCGAAAAGCTGGGGACCGAGCGGGCCAATAGAGATTTCTTCGATGATTCAAAATTACAGGACATTAAATTGCGTGCGCGCAGAATTGACTAGAATACTAACAAAACTCTTGTCCTCGGCCATTTGTTATAGATTAATGTTCTTAATTAACCTGACGGGTCAGCAGTGTGTACTACATAATGCGTTCTGTTTGCCATCTAATAACAGAAAAGATTTATTGCTAATTCGTTGCGACATTACTTGTAGAAATAAAGTGCATGCTTTCAAAAAAGCACGCTCAATTTTTGAAGACAACAATTTTTTGTTCGAGCTACACCCGATCTCCGATGGCGCTAGAAAATAAGATCTTTTTAGCTTAAAATCTGAAGGCTCGAGATAGATATAGGATTATATATATAAATGAACAGGATAAAGAGCCGAGATGAAATCCAAGTGACCGTCTGTTTGTCCGTCCGTCCGTCCGTGGCAGCTGTAACTTGTGCAAAAATTTAAATATCTTGATGAAACTCGGTACACATGTTTCTTGGCAAACAATTAAAGCGGAGTTTGTAGATGGGCGTAATCGGACCACTGCGACGCCCACAAAAACGCTATTGATCTAAGCACTAAATTTTTAAATAGATTGCAGTAGCAATGATCACCTGAGGACTACAAATTGCGAAAAAGTGGGAAAGTGGGCTTGGCCCCGTCCGCTATTTGGTTTAAAGGGTTAGGAGTAGTCAAAGGCATGAAAAAATTAGAATTTTCAGTATTTTTTTTTTGCTCTTAAATCGTGTTATTTTACAAAAGTAGTAATATGGCATTATTATAGAATGTGTTGACTTGAAGAGACGAAAATTTCAAAAAAAAAAATTTATTTCCAAAAATATAGTTGTTTGTGTTGGTCCTTGGAGATTCATCTAAAATCAATCGGACAAAAAAAATTAGTTTTATAAATAGATAAACTCGGGCCTGATCGAAGGATTTTTTTTTTTTTCAAAATTAACAAAATGGCGGCCTCAGGAAATTTTTGTCTAAATTTTTGGGAAAAAATCATTGGGCTTAAAAAATAGAAATTTTTGAAAAAAAAAGTTCTTCGATCAGGCCCGAGTTTATTATGTATTCTTAAAGCTGTATAAATTTCATTAAAATCTACTGAGCGGTTTTCAAGTTACAGTTGTCACCAGTTCAAAAAAAAATATTTTTTTGAAAATTCTGACTACCCCTAACCCCTTAATGTACAGATATCCTAAATCACTAAAACTACAAAAACTAAATTCGCTCACGACAAATCCCTTTAGCACTTCTATCGACACTGAAAAAATGGTTGAAAACGGAAACCAACTCCGTGCACTCCCCATATAACGGTACTGTTAAACTAAACACGCCAGAGATTTAAAATTTTACGCCCGAGATTTTATGAGACGGCTTTATGGCAGCAGGTGTGAAAATTGCACGTTCGGCCTGGCACTGCCCACTTTGTGAAGCCACATATCTCGGGGCCAGACCGACCGATTTCGACTAAATTTAGTGCCTGATATTCCGCTCATATTCCTATAACACAGTATAAAAAATAACGAAATCAGTCTGCAACCACGCCTACTTCCCGTATAACACAATTTTAAATTCCATTTCATTCTTTCACTTTCCAGTACACAAACCAGGAAGTAATTAATATAACGGGATAAAATCAATCACCAGTAATTCTTTAAAAGTATGCCACCTTGACCAAAAATTGTCCAAATTAAAAAAAAATCCTCCGAAAATGTGGACCCAGATTCTATAGCTGATATTGGACTGAAAATATCAGTCAATTTATGGGATATACATACATTATAATAGAAACTCAGAGAGAATCGATTTGGTTATCCACCTGCTTATTTAAAAGGCTCTCTTGCTTTCGCAGAGGCACTCTTGTGTGGTCATTCTGTTCGATTTCATCTGTTTTGATGTCTGACACACTTCATTGTGTGGGTTGTGCTGCACAGAATTCTAAGGTGCCACTAATTCCACTTACGCGCACCTCCATTGCCAGTAGTTGACAAACCTGTTCCTTAAAAAGTGATAAAGTACAATGACCGGAAGGAATTTTAAATAATTAACAAACAAGTGATTGAACTATAATTTTAAAATGTATCCACAAATTAAATGCAGAAGTTTTCGGGTTAACAGTTTTCATTTTCACGATAACGAAAATTTTCATTTGCGCCACAACATACAAGGTAACCCTGCAGGTCGTTTCAATTATCCCCCGCCAGCACTCCAAAATGGGTATCACATTACCCCCGCTCCGCTCTACTTGAAAGTGTCTACTACCCTGTGCAAAATATTGCTGAAACAGCCAACAACAAAAACAACATTTGTAGACCCATGCCAATGTTTGCAAATAATATACCAACAACAGGCGGCAACCGCGACAGGCGAGTTGAAACATTGAACTTGAATTGTAAAAGAATACGAACAACAACTTTAGACTACTACCTTTTACCTTAAGAAAGCGGTGTGACCAATACACATTCACACACACAAAAGTTGCATAATGCAGTTGACTTGCAGCTGAGAGGTAAAAATTGAAAGTGGACACACCGATTCAATATTCAAATAAGATTGTGGCTTTGCATTTAGGTGAAACAGATTTTGTATAAAAGCTCGAGCGCACTTTGGAAAAAGCATCAAACAGTTTTTACTTTTGTGCAACAAACTCAACCGCAAAAATGTTCAACCTTTTCAAAGTGGTAAGGATGCGAGCCTTGCAAGCAACGCGCTTTGACTTAAAGGATATCAACTAATTATATTTTTCTGCAGCTCGTCGTGATTGCCGCCTTGGTGTGCATCGCTGCTGCCAATCCAAGCATCGTGGGACCCGGCCTCGTGCACGGTCTTGGAGCTGTAGCTGTGGGACCAATCGGACCAGTCGGCCCAATTGTAGGTGTAGGTCTGGGTCATGGTGGCGTTCATGGTCATTTACATGGTTAAATAACTACTTCTAAACTACACTAATTGGACTGCCAACATTCCCCACTGGACAACTCCCTTTGCAGACTTACTCATTATTATTTTTTCACACCCCACATCTCTTATGGAACCACGATTGTTAGGAATTTCGTAACTTTAGTATATCTTTGTGTCTCGTTCGTTGCATTGTTGCGTTCTCCTTACCAACTATCAATAGTTTTTTGAAATATATATTTTTTGTATCTTAATTTGATTTGAATAAATATCCAATAAACCAATAAACAATGTTAAGTTTTCATACGAATTCGACCAATAACAGAGGAAAAGTTTGGCAGGATTATATGTAGTGTCTACTTTATAAGACTGTTTCCTTCTAAAATTTTTAGCATCTCCCAATACACGATCATTAGAGCTGCAGTAATAAGAAAGGAAAGTTAATTCGGCACTGAATACTTTGGAAAAGTTTCTTTCATTCATATACTCTTGCAACTTGTTGGACACAGCTAAAAATAATTAAGGTAGATTAAATGTATCTATACCAAAACGGTCAGAATGACGAGACGAGTTAGCCTTCCATTCACCATCTTGTCTTATTCCTTGATGCATGGTACCAAAAACACAGGTTTCAAACGATCAACTGAAGCTTTCATAGCGCTGTTGTTCACTGCCACTGAAAGTTATTTAGAAAATCGTTGAATATGGAGTGGAGGCATTAACGATGGTCGCATTACAACGCCCAGAATAAAAACTAGTTCACTGTTTTTTAACCCGAAGTGAACAAATACTTTCTGTATACCATGTCAACAAGTCGCAGGCCCCTCATACATGGACGTAGTTGTTTAACCGTATCCGCAGCACTGTTTGTCTGTTTGCAATCTAGAAAATATTCTTAATATAGTCGCAGAGTCTCGCGAAAAATTACATCGGCTACAGCTGCCCTCTGTTATCAATAGTGTGGTCCCTTTACTACCAAACAAATTGTGAGTTAGCCGCAATGATGTATCCCTGGACACTGACTCTTTTTTATTTTCTTCTAAGCTTAGAGTTCGAATCTCGAAGTAGTACGGATGATCGCCTCTCCATCAGATAATGTTTGATCCTTCTGATCTTCCCCAGCAGGGTAGTTTTTGATTTATTCCTCCAGAGACTATTGTCGCACTTGTGCGGTTGACAGCAAGGGTCTATATAATATGTGGTTCACTTTTTAATTGCCTCAAGCCACGAGCCGGTCAATTCATTGCATTACACCTAACACATGTGGAGTTAGAATGGATACTTTTGGCATAGACGCAGTAGAAAAACTCTTACGTGCAAAATGACTACGGGTACCGACGATGAACAATTACTGCATTTAGTGCTCGATAATCTCCGCATGGCCTTCATGTACTACAATTAGATTTACACACCATGTCTAAGGCACTCACTAAGTTACTACTTCAGGGGCTACAAATGCCCACTTTCAGCAGCGAGTCAGACTCAGTTTATGTAGCGACTAACTTTTCGGATCTTTTCTGGTGATATTACTCTACTCTTCGAAAATATTTGAAAGGTAGTATTCGCGTTCAAAGGTATTTTCGTAAATATTCGCATTTTGTTGAAATAAATCAATCATTAAAAATTTAAAACATTAATTTCAAATATAGTGTAAATGAAATTAATTTAAAATAATAAAAAAATATAATTTTTTCATCGCAAGTCAGTCTCTTACATTTCGCGCTCATTTTGTAAAGCTCACTAACTTTCAATTGATTTTGTTTATAGCTGAATGTGCTTTGTTTTTAATTTTTAATATTTTTGATAAATAACATGTCATTAACTTAATTTCTAAATAAAAAATTTCTATACCGCAAAAAGTACCGTTATAAAGTGTAGTCAAATATGCAAAACATTTGAAAAATTTGAGTGGTAAGGTTTGCGTGGTCACGAGTGTAAACTTGAGTAAAAATGAACATATCTTCATGAAACTTGGTACACATGTTCCTTGGCCGAAACTAAGGGGGAGTTCGTAGATGGAACTACTACCACGCCCACAAACCGTCACTAATCGTGTGCTTAAATAGATAAAATTGGGCAAAAACTTAAGCTAGTTCCTATAACGGATTTTTCAAAATAGGGACGCTACAAAAGTAGTCCGACCAGCAACCGACGCCACATTATTTTCCGCTTTTTTGACATTTCTCTTCAGTAAGGATTCATCATGGAAAGAGATCCAATCCAACAACGAGTCGAAATTATTAAAATTTACTACCGAAACTCAGAGTCAGTAGCCTCAACTTTAAGAGTGGGTTTTTCAATAAGGTGCTACAAAAGTTTTTTTAAATAAAACGAAAACGGTTTGGAATATCAATAAAATTCGTTATTCCTGTGAAAGTACATTCGTACGTACCCCGAAAAAATTACGTTTTGGTGCGGTTTACGGGCCGGTGACGTCATTGGGCCGTACTTCTACCGTGATGATCAAGACCGGCGCGTTACGGTGAATGGGAATCGCTATCCCTCAATGATAAAGGAATATTTTTGTGCCGAAGGTGATGAAATGGCCATACAGCAAATGTAACAGTCGATTTATTGAAAACCAAGTTTGGTGAACGTGTGGGTCTCAAGAAAGGCCCAGTCCGTTAGCCGCCTCGGTCGTGCAATTTGACGTCGTTAGAATATTTCCTGTGGCGCTACTTTAAGTCTATGATTTATGCCAACAAGCCAGCGACGATTAATAAACTGAATGATCCTTGAAAACCGTCGAAAATTGGGTTCAGCGTATGGACTTCTGCAAGCGTCCCCGTGGTGACTACGCAAGAGAAATCGAGTTTCATACATAATGGCATCGAATGTGCATTCACAGGAATAAATAACCGTTTTTGTTCTTTTTTGAAAATCCCGTGATAACTGATATAAGAATTTTCGAATATCTGGCTTGATTTCCTCCATATGATTGGAGATTGTATGTCAGGTGCCTTAACAAAACCCTGGTAATACTCTTTTAGTATGTGGCATATTAACAATTTTTTCAATATTACTGTCAAAAATAGATCGTGTCAATAATAACCCAAAATTCCATATTTTACTGAAGGAATTTCTCGGGCTTAGATTCTTGCAAGTCGCAATTTTGTTAAATTATGAAACTGGCTTTAGCTTTTCATTGATTTCAGACAACAACTTTAAAGAACTTTTATGATAACCAATTTGGTTATCCACCTGCTTATTTAAAAGGCTCTCTTGCTTTCGCGGAAGGACTCTTCTGTTGGACATTCTTCCGCCGGTGTTAGTCGTTGGTCATTCTGTCCGATTTCATCGGCTTAGCCGAATTCATTTTCCATTCTTATTACCACGGCTCTAATGTATGTACATATATTGGAGAACCTAAGGTTGAAGGAAAGAGCCTTAGCCATGCTCCTTCTAAACTGGTCCCCTATTGTTGGCAGATTTCGCATGAAAATTTAAAATTATCTATTAGTTTTTTGCATATTTATTCAAATCAAATTAAAATAAAAAATACATATTTACAACAAAATATTGATGAAGGAGTACGCAACAAGGCAACGAACGAGACACAAAGATATACTAAAGTTGCGAAATTCCTAACATTCGTGGTTCCATAAATGATGTGGGGTGCGAAAAAATAATAATGAGTAAGTCTGCAAAGGGAGTTGTCCAGTGGGGAATGTTGGCAGTCCAATTAGTGTAGTTTAGAAGTAGTTATTTAACCATGTAAATGACCATGAACGCCACCATGACCCAGACCTACACCTACAATGGGGCCGACTGGTCCCACAGCTACAGCTCCAAGACCGTGGACGAGGCCGGGTCCCACGATGCTTGGATTGGCAGCAGCGATGCACACCAAAGCGGCGATCACGACGAGCTGCAGAAGAATATAATTATTAAATAACCTTTAAGTCAAAAAAGGGCTGCTTGCAAGGCTCGCATCCTTACCACTTTGAAAAGGTTGAACATTTTTGCGGTTGAGTTTGTTGCACAAAAGTAAAGACTGTTTGATGCTTTTTCCAAAGGGCGCTCGAGTTTTTATACAAAATCTTTATCATCCAAGCCACAATCTTATTTGAATATTAAATCGGTGTGTGTACTTTCAATTTTTATCACTCAGCTGCAAGTCAACTGCATTACACAACTTGGCTTCGCCGAAAGCCAATTGCACATGGTGTGTGTGTGTGTGAATGTGTATTGGTCACACTGCTTTCTTAAGGTAAAAGGTCTGAATTTGTTGTTGGTATTCTTTCAGAATTGAAGTTCAATGTTGTCAACTCGCCTGCCGCGGTTGCCGCTTGTTGTTGGTGTATTATTTGCAAACATTTGCATATGTCTACAAATGCTGTTGGTGTTGTGAGCTGTTTGATCTACATAGCCAAATGCAAGAAGAGTGGACAGAGAATAATGTGGTACGCATTTTGGAGTGCTGGCGGGAGATCATTGAATAGACCTGGGGGTTACTCTGTAAGTCGTTGAGCAAATGAAAATGTTCGTTATCGCGAAAATACAAATCTGTTTGGCGATAAGCGCAACTTTCCAAAGGACATCTAAAAAATGTTGACCCGAAAAACACTGCATATAATTTGTGGATAAATTTTTAAATTAAATTTCAATCACTTGTTTGTTAATTATTTAAAAGTCCTTCCAGTCATTGGACTTTATTACCGTTTGAGGAGCAGTAGTGAGCTTCTGGCAATGGAAGTGTCGATAAGTGGCATCTTAGAATTTGGTGCAGCATAACTAACTTCACCCAAAGTGTCAGACATCACAGCAGATAGAATCGGACAGAATGATCAAGAAGAGTGCCTTTAAAGGGGTTGTCTGAAATTAATGAAAATCTAAAGATAATTTAGAAATTTAAGATAAATTAATATAAAGTGAAGAAAAACAAGTAAGGAAGGGATAAGTTTGGTTGTAATCGAACAATTTATACTCTTTTTACTTACAAGAATCAAAGTTTGAGAAATTTCTACAGGAAAATATGGGAATTGGGGGTAGTATTGACCCGATTATATCTATTTATTCCAATAGTCCAAACTATTAACATTCCACATACTAAATAATTGGGCTTCATTAAGGCACCTCACATACAATCACCAATCACATGTAGTAAATTCAGCTAAATGTTCGAAAACTCGTATATCAGCCATATAGGGGCTAGGTCAAGTTTTCAACCAATACACTGTTATGAGTAAAACACGCTCGGCCGATATACTTGTATGAGGTATAAAGTTATCCCGAAGTTGGAAAATATCGACAAGCCCGCTCGGTTGGCCAAGTTTTCACATTAAGCAACTACTCTAAAAATGCCAAAACATATCGTCTACGCATATACGTCAGTTCTTTTTTATCGATACCGGTGCAGACGTCTCTACATTACCAATAACAATAAAGATTTTTGCACGATTTTGCTCTAACATTCTTGCTGGAAAGTACATGTTTTCAGAAATGTATTTAAAAAGGCTTTCCACCAAATGCCAATAAGTACTAATGTCTACTAGTAAAAGTGCAATTTCGGACTCTTCGGACTCCGACGAGCTTACACATATAACCTTTAGTTAACCCATTGCACTAACTTTCCAAAGTCTCATTAATGTAATTATCCTTGTCATAAAATTCGTGTTTGTTAAACTGAAGACACAAGGCTCTCTCTCGAAATGGTTCGTGGTAATAGATTTTCGGAAGCAATGATCAACTTCACGTCTGTAAGGATTAACTAGCAGTGAGAGTAATTCCCACAACAAATAGGTCTACGATACTGGAATTAACCAAGAATTTACACGTCCAAAAATCTTAATTCCTCGATCTAACGCTGCTTGGATGGATAAGTTTTAAGTTAAGTTTGTCAGAATTGGAGTAACACCCCAGCAGGATTGCTCACATCCTACTGATCGGTGCTGGCATTGAGTCTTAGCCGGGCCCGAATTTTTGTGCTGCATTTAAACTAAAAGTTTCCATTCAACCTAAAATTTTGTTAGGTGTAATGTAGTGAACGGATTCACCTTAAGATCTGCCCGGGGCTTGAGACACAGTCTCTACGGCTGTGCAAATTGTTCCTAGTCCACGCACCGTTTCGCTATTCAAATCGAGTCAACAACAAAGAACCTCTTCTGTCTCCAGGAAGGAATTAGGCAACGTCGCCTGGAAGAATAAATTTAAATGTTTCCACAAATTATATGCAGTATTTTTCGGGTCAAGGGACATCTAAACCCTTGGAGAGTTGCGCTTACTGCCTTACAGAGTTGCATTTTCGCTATAACGAAGATTAACCGCTCAGATATTTTAAAACATACCCCACCAGCACTCCAAAAGACGGTTCTCATTACCCTCTGTCGACTCTTCTTGCAATTCTCTAATGTGCAAAATATTGTATGTAAACAGTCCACAACAAAAACAACATTTGTTGACCCATGGTAACGCTTACGAACAAATGCCAACAACAAGCGGCGAACGCGGCAGGCGAGTTGACAACATTGAACTTCAATTCTAACCGAATTCCAACAATAATTCTAGACCACCACCTTTCACCTTAAAAAAACAGTGTGAACAATACACATTCACACACACATAAGTTGCATAATGCAGTTGGCTTGCAGCTGAGAGGTAAAAATTGAAAGTGGATACACCGATTCAATATTCAAATAAGATTGTGGCTTTGCATTTAGGTGGCTCAGATTTTGTATAAAAACTCGAGCGCACTTTGGAAAAGTTATCAAACAGTTTCTACTTTTGTACAACAAACCCAAACGCAAAAATGTTCAACCTTTTCAAAGTGGTAAGGATGCGAGCCTTGCAAGCAGCCCGTTTTGACTTAAAGGATATCAATAATTATATTTTTCTGCAGCTCGTCGTGATCGCCGCTTTGGTGTGCATCGCTGCTGCCAATCCAAGCATCGTGGGACCCGGCCTCGTCCACGGTCTTGGAGCTGTAGCTGTGGGACCAATCGGACCAGTCGGCCCAATTGTAGGTGTAGGTCATGGTCTGGGTCATGGTGGCGTTCATGGCCACCCTTGGTAAAATTACTACTTCTAAACTACACTAATTGGACTGCCAACATTCCCCACTGGACGACTCCCATTGCAGACTTACTCATCGTTTTTTTTCGCACCCCACATCACTTATGGAACCACGAATGTTAGGAATTTCGCAACTTTAGTATATCTTTGTGTCTCGTTCGTTGCATTGTTGCGTACTTTTTTATCAAATTTTTTGTAAAAATGTATTTTTATTTTAGTTTGATTTGAATAAATATATAATAAACTGACAGCAAATGTTAAATGTTTCATGCGAAATCGACCAATAACAGAGGAAAAGATTGGAAGGAGTATATGTACTGTCTACTTTATAAGACTCCTTCCTTCTAACATTTTTAGCTTCCCCCAAAACACGTTCATTAGAGCCGTGGTAACAAGAAAGGAAAGTTAATTCGGCACTGGACACTTTGGGAAAGTTTCTTTCATTTTTGTTCTCTTGCAACTCGTTGGACACGACTAAAAATAATTAAGGTAGATTAAATGTATCTATACCGAAATGGTCAGAATAATGAGACGAGTTAACCGCCCATTCGCCATCTTGTCTTATTCCTTGATATATGTATGGTGAGATGAAGACAGGTTTCAAACGATCAACTCAAACACTGATAGCACTATTGTTCACTTCTTTTGAACGGTATTTAGGAAAACGTTTAATATGGTAAGGAGGCGATAACGATGGTCGCATTACATCGCTTAGAATAAAAACTTATTCACTGGTTTTTAACCCGTCTATATACCATGTCAACTGTTGCAGGTCTCTTATACATGGGCGTAGTTGTTTGACCATATACGCAGCGCAGAATCTGGCGCTAAACTAGATCGGCTAGAGCTGCGCCGAGCCGTTTGTGTATGCAGATCGTTCACCCAATAAAATGAATGGCAAATTCGAAGTCTAGCGGCTAATGTTATAATAGTAGAATATCTGTTTTTAAACCGTCGACAGTTGATGCTATTGTATTTGACATACCCAACGGTTCTTCGACGAAAGTGAAGCAATAGCGATTTCTTTTAGGTGGTGGTAATGATCCAACTAGGTCGATGTGAATAGTACGAGCACAACGAATTATCGTACATTTCTGATATATAATACATAACAAGCTTCGGTTGTGTTGAATAATTTTGCTCCGCTGACGGTGCAAACAGCAACGATCAAACATTTTTGGTATCTCGCTAGACAAATCCTTGTGTTACCAATCATGTGGTCGCTTTACTACCTGAGCGTGACAAATTGTGAGTTGACCGCAAAAACGTATCCCTGGGCACTGGCACTTAAGGTGAATGCGTGAACAGCGGCTTACGATGTGGTTTTAGTGGGATTAGGGTGTTAGGCTCTTTACGGAGAATAAGGAAAAAATCGGTGAGATAGCTCTTTACTTTGGTACATATTCCATCAATTCTAGTCTCGAAATACTGACGTTAAACAGTGCCGTGGAGAAGAAACCACTCTGTTTCTGTTCATTTTCTTCTTAGCTTAGATTTCTTGTCTCAAGCTCCGAGCAGATCTTAAGTTGTATCCGTTCATTGCATTGCATCAAACAGGCCTGGAGTTTGAATGGAGACTTTTGGTAAAAACACAGCTGAAAAATTCTTACGGGTCCGGGTAAGACTCAATGCCAGCTCTGATCCGGAGGATGTGTGCAACGCTACTGGGAGGTGTCGCTCCAATAATGACAAACTTAACTTAAAACTTATTGAGTCATGCAGCGTTAGATCTCATTGCTAGTTGATACTAATAGGCATGGACCTGTAGATTGCTTCCGCAGACCAAGGAAGCGATATAGTACCGAGAGGAGAGGTTTAGTTTCTTCACTGCATATGATATGAATCGGCGATAGAAATTAAGCATCGTTAGAACACGTTTCAATGTCTTGACGATTATTGCTGTTTAAAATTATGTGTAGAGGCTTCAGAAGTGGTCCCAGATAATCAATTTTCATTAAGTCGTTGGATTATTCGCCGTACGGGGTTTTAATGATCTTCTTCTGAAATGGCAACTATGTATACATCATCGAGATAAACAAACCCGAGGTTTAAACCACTAATAACATCATTATTAAGCTTTTGGAAGGCTTGTACTTCGCTCCGTACACCAAAGGTTATAAGCGTAAAATTGTAATGTTCGCAGTTTCTGTTTTACTAATGTCTTGTTCACTTATGTAAATTTGGCTACAGACCTTTTTAAATCCACGGCCTTCATGCACAATCAGATTTACACACCATGGTTAATGGGCTCATCAAGTTACTCTTTCATGAACTACAAATGCCCACTTTCAATAGCGAGTGAAACTCAGTTTCTCTAGCGACTAGCATTTCTTCCACCGGTTGTTGGTCATTCTGCCCGATTTCATAAGTTGTGATGTCTGACACCTCTGGTGGAGTTAGTCGTGCTGCACCGAACTCTAAGGTGCCACTAATTCCAATTACGCGCACCTCCATTGCCAGAAACTCACGAAGCTGCTCCTCAAACGGTGATAGAGTGCAATGAGTGCAGGGAAAACCACCAAACCTTTACATAATTAACCCATGACTGATTGAAATATCACTTTTAAATTTATCTTTTTTACCTTTTTCCAGCCGTTAACTTCGCGTGATGGAGGTCGCATACCAATTGTTTCCATAAATTATATGCGGAATTTTTCGGGTCAACCGCAATTTTGATATTATTTGGAAAGTTGCGCTTATCGCCTTACAGAGTTGCATTTTCGCGATAAGGAACATTTTATTTGCGCAACAACTTACAGAGTAACCCCTCAGGTTTTTCCAATTTCTCCCCCACCAACATTCTCTCTGTCTGCTCTACTTAAAGGAGTGCAGTGTAGCATGCAAAATATTGACAGCCCACAAGATTTGTAGACTCATGACAATGTTGGCAAATAACATGCCAACAACAAGCGGCAACCGCGCAGTCGAGTTGACAACATTGAACTTCAATTCTTGGAGAATACGAACAACTAGAGACCACAACCTTTTACCTTAAGAAAGCAGTGTGACCAATACACATTCACACACACATCCTGTGCAAGTGGCTTTCGGCAACGCCCAGTTAATGCAGTTAACTTGCAGCTGAGTGGTAAAAATTTAAAATGCACACACTGATTTGATATTCAAATAAGATTGTGGTGACAAAAATTTTGTATAAAAACTCGAGCGCCCTTTGGAAAAGTTATCAAACAGTCTTTACTTTCGTATTCAATTACAAGTGTTCGCTAACGCAACAAACTCAAACGCAAAAATGTTCAACCTTTTCAAAGTGGTAAGGATGCGAGCCTTGCAAGGAACCTATTTGACTTAAAGGATATCTACTAATTATATTTTTCTACAGCTCATTGTCATCGCCGCCTTGGTGTGCATCGCTGCTGCCAACCCCAGCATCGTGGGACCCGGCCTCGTCCACGGTCTTGGCTCAGCAGTAGTTGTGGGACCAGTCGGACCAGTCGGCCCAATTGTAGGTGTGGGTCATGGTGGTGTTGTTGGTCACCCACATTTACATGGTTAAATAACTACTTCTAAACTACACGAATTGGACTGCCAACAGTCCCCACTTGACAAATCACTTTGCACTCATCATTAGTTTTTCTCACCCCACATCACTTATGGAACCACTAATTTTAGGAATTTCGCAACTTTAGTATATCTTTGTGTCTCGTTCGTTGCATTGTTGCGTACTCCTTTATCAACTATTAA
Source organism: Bactrocera neohumeralis (assembly GCF_024586455.1). NCBI lineage: Eukaryota > Metazoa > Arthropoda > Insecta > Diptera > Tephritidae > Bactrocera > Bactrocera neohumeralis. The sequence continues at coordinate 40,737,432 of NC_065923.1, read as the reverse complement.
TAGGTTTTTGTAAAAATGTATTTTTATATTAATTTGATTTGAATAAATATGCACTAAACCAATAGAAAATGTTAAATGTTTCATGTGATATCAGGGATAAGGTTGCCATACATTCTGTTACAAAGTTTACAGTGCATACAGCGAGGACCAATTCGAAGTAATATTTCCCTAATCATTTTTTTATAATTTGTATGCAGTGTATACTCATTTATTACAATCAGTTCAGTGCTTGCTTTCGCTAATGAGCAATGGAGTGGGGAGCTAAAGAAGGTCGTATTGCTATACATCAGTGAAATTCTCAGAACACTTCATAGTAATATTAATATTAATAGTAATAACATATGTACATATAATAATATTGCAATAGTCGGGAATATTTGTTTACCGCACTATTAGTTGTTTTCCCAAACGGCTATAGTTAATAATAGAAAGAGACATGGTAGTCCACGCGTGGCACAAACCAATTCAGCCATAAAAACTGATTATGAACGCATTCGCAGACAATTATGTGAAAGAAAATGGATATATCGACCAATGTCAACTACTGTCGTTCTGTTGATGAAAAATGTTTTTTACGACAGCCCTAAATGCCAGAAATCATATATGAAACCTGGCCAACCACAAAATCAACGGCAAAGCCGAATATGTGTTACGCCACGAAAATGCTCTGTATATATGAAAAAGCATCAAACCATTAAGGTAAAAGCGGTATCGTCAAAAACTTATCAAATTGAACCGAACGATTGCAGAAATTACCTGAATTTGTGACTAAACCCGAGACAATAATTTTCCACAATTTGACAGGACTCGACCTCATTACAAAAGAACGACTAAAAACTATTTGGAAAACAACAGCTAGGGCTTTGAATAATACTACTGGTCGTGTTTTACACAAATAAACGTTCAAAATAAAAAAAAAAACTTTCAACTAAATTAGTTATAAACCACAGTGAATGAATATGATACAAACGGCTGATTCAAGGACACGTACTTTCAATAGCCTTTTTCGAAAGATCACGCGTCTGTCATGTCAAGCTGCCATGTTATTTTTGTTCAGTATTTCATCGCGGAAAAACTTATGCTTGAACAACATTTACAAATCGTTCAAGGAATGTGTTTTCGCAACGCCATCCCCCATCTTGAGACCCAGCAATCATTATTTGATAATATTCCAACGAATAGACCACGTTCAGCACACAGTGAAGAAAACATAGCTGCCGTAGCTGAGCGTGTACACCACACATTGCATCTATCAATGGATTTATTGAGAGAACACTTCGGCCACCAAGATAGTGTGATATCACACCGTTAGACTTTTTCCTGTAGGGATATGTAAAGTCTAAAGTCTATGCGGACAATCCCGTTTCGATTCAGGTCTTGGAGCAAAACATCACGCATGTCATTCGCCAGTTACCAGTCGAAATGCTCAAACGAGTCATCGAAAATTGAACTAAACGGATGGAACATCTGAGAGGTAACCGCCGACAAATTTTAAAGAGATAATCTTCAAAAAATAAATGTCGAAGAATGTTCTTTGGAATGATAATTAATATTTTCTATTAAATTTGAAGTTTCTGTGGTTTTTCTTCAAAGAAGTAGGGAACAAAAATGAATAACCCTTTATATATGATTAGGGTCTATAATAAAAAACGTTGAATTCATATACTGTGATCAAATTCAAAGGTACATTTTTAATTTATACATCGCGTGTTTTTCGAATAAGTAAATTTTTTTCTGTAGGTTGGTAGTACCTTTAGCGACATCTATTCTAAATTTCACGTCAAAATATTCTTTAGTATTTGAGATACGCGTCATTTTGTGAGCTCTAAAAGTGAATTCTTCGACTTTTACTATGTCTGAATTTATTGAACAAAGAAGTGCGAGAATGCACCATCTAATACTGCATTGGTGGTTCGAGATCATTTCGCCACATTTTCAACTAATATCGTGCTGAAACCACCGTGTAACTTCTGGCTATTCAGCAACTTTACATGACCACTCCGAGGACACCGTTTTGATTCAATTGAGGATATAAAAGCTGAATCGAAGAAGGCTCCGATGGCCATCACGACGGAGGATTTATCCAAGTGCTATGATGACTGGAAAATTCGTTGGCATAAGTGTATTGCAGCGGGAGGGATTACTTTGAAGGTGATGAAATGGACAAAATTTACCTTTCAATTTGATCACAGAGCACATTAGGTCTTAAAAATGTCTCCACTAGCTGAAAATATTGCCGCACAAAATTTAGTTACAAATCTCTTTAACATCTCCAATTACAAGTAAAATTAATTAGTGATTCGTGCAAATATAGACGGATTTCATCGCTCATTCATGAATATTTGATAAAATGATAAAATCCATCAAAAGGACTGCAATTAATTTATCTAGTGATGGGATTTAATCGAAGATACCATCCATATCATTGCTTTGATCCTGTACCCTGTATCACACTTTTCCCACAGACACATTTTATTTGATTAGAAGAAGACTTACATATGTACTTATTAAGGGGTCGGTGGGGTAATCTTTTTTCAAAAAAATTATTTTTTTGCATTTTTTGTTCCCTTATACCCTTAGAATTAATGTAGAAACCCACTTTACCATTGGAAGGTTACGAAAAAGGCCCGGAGGCGCTCGGAGTGCACACCTCAAACTTTAAACGCTTTTTTCTCAAAACACACTTTTTTAAACTGGCGGACATGATTCCGGTCGAACTACTCAACCGATTTGCTTAACTTTTTTTTTAAATGTTCACAAAACGCCTGGCTATCGTCCCTATATTTTTTATAATTTATTGACAATGTTATGACAAAATTTATGTAAAAAACATGGGGAAAAAAAAAAAAAAACGTTAATTACTTTTTTATTTATCACAATTTTTTCCTGATTCTAGTAGGGACGATAACCCTTCACGTAATTTTTAAAAATAAATTGGGTTTTTGTGTTTCAGATGATCCAAACATGAGAAATCGTGTCCGCCAGTGAAAAAACGCATCTCATTCACCCAGCCTTTTCTCCGACAGATGTCATCAAAAAATTCCGAAAAAAATTGTTTATACACTCCACGATATACATACCTCATGATATGTGAAAAAGTTCTATTGTAGAATATAAATTTCTATGAAAAAAAGATGTCAAAAAAACAGGCCAGATTACCCTACTGACCCCTTAACAGCAAATATACATACGTAAGTAAAACATACATTATTGCATATTCAAAATTTATATTACATAGAAAACTGTGAACATATAACAAGAATAACTTAATACAAACTAAACCAGTTTTAAAATGATATTATATTTAATTAAATATCAAATGGATTTATACGATTATATGGTAATGATCTTAATATGATATGTTAACATAATCAGAATGCAACGCACAGTGTTTTAAAAATAGTGAAAGTGTAGTAAATATTAAAGAGCAATAAATTGTTATAAAAAATTAAACTGTTTTAATGTTGCCCGTAGATAAGACGCAGATTATTATACCATTTCCACTCAAGAAAGCGAAGAAACCTCAAGTTGCACAAGCAATGAGCTGAGTGAGGAATTCCAAAATGATTACTGCCGCGATTCTAAAACAGCTTCCTCCAATGAGTATAATAAAAATCAACAACATTATTAACGCGTTTTTGTCATAAATACGTGTAAACTTATTAGAAAATTGCTGAAGTTATCATGATTCAAATGAAAACCAGGTTACATCATGTATCTTCTTACAGGCTCATATCATTTCTACCGATAATCTCGAAGCTTTTTGAGAAGAACGTCTCAATAAAATCATTGAACGAGAAACCATATTATTATATAATTATCTTCAAAAATCTGTAAATAAAGTCCTAGAATGGGCAAAGAAATGGCAGATAAAACTCAATGAAGCTAAGTATGTACACATTGTTTTCACATACAACAAGATACAACACTTACCAATTTTCATAGACGGTGCACGAATATCATGCTTTAACTCCGCTAAATACATACTTAGGAATGATGCTTGACTCTAAGCTACAGTGGAAAGTTCATGAAAAAAAAAACAAACGGAAGGAGCTTGATCTGCGACTCAAAAATATTAATTTGTTAATTGGTAACAAATCAGTAGTATACATCGATAACAAAGAAGTACTCCGACCGATATGGAGCTATGGTGCTCAACTCTGGGGATGTAATAACGCAAATAATAAGAAAGTCATCCGAAATTTCCATAACAAAGTACTAAGACTAATTGTCAAAGCGCCTTGGCATTGTAGATGTCTGGTATAGAGCGTCATCTAGGCGCAAACTCGGTCAGCGCAGAGATATTAAAAATTGCAGCAGCAAAATTACTACGGCATTGTAACGAAGAAGTAGCTATCGCCTCAAGCCCAGCGATCTTTTAAATTAGGCAATACTCTCATAATAGTTTTGTGATTTTGTCATTATATGTTTAAGTCTTTCGTTGAACTATAACTAGTTGCAATGTAATAAACAAAAAAATATAAAAAAAAAATATTAATGTGTTCCTACTTTCTTTCGAGAATCCGAACTTTCAGCTCAATGAATGGCTGATAGTTTCTAATAAAAAAAAAAACACTTACGGTGTTTCGCACACAGCGGTGATTGCTGTTTTACGTCAAAAATGGCTGATAAACACGAATTCAATAGCCCTGATACTGTGGCAGTGCCACAAAATAATAATTTCGTTAGCAGAAGAAACAAAGAATCATCATTGCATCCTATATTACTTATGTTACACAGTTATAAATTAATGAAAGGTGGCGACCTACATATACCGTAAAAAAATGCCAAATAAAGAGGATAGATATACAACATCGAGGAGAACGTTTGAACACTATGTCAACAGTAATTTCCTTGTGAACCCATTGTACTATCAAGTGAAATTTCAAGAGTAAAGCTGACCCTTATCACATTAGTCAATTCTTTCTTTCCTGAGAATAAAATCCATCAAATATGTCAGATTTAATCATCATCAAAGTTTAGCTGTTATGAAATAGCAGATCAAATTTTAGCTTTATGTAAGTATCAACCTCCAACAATGGGATCATTTCATGCTGATACGATAAGACTAGCATTGCTTTTTGAAGACCTTACAAAGTATTTTTTTTTTTTTAATAGAAATACTTCAAAATTAGTAGGAACGCGATGAATATGTATACATAGATTTCAAAAAAACTGTAGTGAAATGAAACCCACCGTGCCAAACCAACCACTGAACCGGCATTGAACTTCAAATGCAATACAATATGCTCGAGTTATGCTGCTGCTGTTTGCACCTCGCGACAATATTATCTTCCGCATCGGCTGGATTTGCTATGCTCAATCGTAGATACAATAGCAAGCTCATCAATTGTTGTTGCTGATAATTATTTGCGAGCGAAAAGTCAACATTGTAATTCATATGATTAAACGAGAGCGCTGAATCGGCAAGAACAACGCTTCAATTGTAGCGCTATAAAAGTGCCATCGGTTGGGAACAGTATCATCAAAGTCTCACTTTTCGTGTTCACTGCAAGTACAACGCAACGATTTAAGCGCAAACATGTTCAACTTCTACAAATTGGTAAGGATAACGCTTAAAACTATTTGCAATAGACTTAATTAAATATTCTCGTCTTATACTTTTCACAGTTTGTGGTATTCGCTGCGCTGCTGAGCCTCACTGCCGCAAGGCCAAGCATTTTGGGGCCCATCCTGGTCTCGCCATCCTCCATCTCGCATCAGAGTGTCACTCAGGTGCATGCCACTCACCCGGTACTCGTCGCCACACCAATCGTCACCGCGGTGCATCCAATTGTAACTCCCATCCTCCATCATCCTGAGCATATTGTTATTGGTTAAAATGTTGTTGTAATGACAAACAACAGTTAACGTTGACCGCCATTTTGCGACTGCGTATGGACTACTCTACAAAGTGAATACTCAGCACCACAATGCCACACGTGATCAGCACCTATTTTCACACACAGCCACAGTAGCACTTTCTTAGCCACACATAAGTACAGTCATATTCATAGAACTAAGTACACATACATATTTATGTGTGTTTGTTGTTTGAAACGCGCCGATTTGCTTTCTTTCGATCTTGCGCTCGTTGCGTTGCAGTGCATTTCTTTGTGAACATTTTTTATTTTCTTAGTTTTTTTGAGTTCTATTGCAATCAACAGACACTTAGTTACAATTTAGACCTATATACCTTTTCAATAAAACCCAAAGCAATTAAAAATATTAAGAAGTTTTTTTATTTTGTTAGTTTTGTCTAGCGTTTTTCGAGATTCTTTCAGCTGAGTTTAGAAGAGTCATCCTTTACTTGTGCGGGGATAGACTATTAAAACGTTGTGACTTCATAGATAGAAGAATAACTCTTCTGGCCCCTCTTTATACATTGCTAAATCGTTCTTCATATTTTTATCGTCAATTTATTAAAGCTCGATCGTATGATTTATGATCAGAACCGAAAGTCAGCTATACTTAATACCAATCATAATAATGATAGTCAAATAATTAATGATCATAAACTCAACAACTTGTAGTGATCAGTTGTAGTTTCTGCTTAACATACTTTCAGCAATATTATTATAGCGATCTTGATTCCTAAAGCCTAAAAGTATGCACACCGATCTACCGATCATGTGAATTAATGGATCAGATTTTATTACACAAACGTATCTGAAGGAAAAATAAAACCGTCTGTGTTTGGATTGTCAATGCTGGCAGTGATTAATAAAAAAGGGTAGCAAACTGATTTTACAATATATTACCGTTAACAAACAATGACGGTTTGATAAGTAAAGGGTCTATTTCAAGGTCTCCTACTTATTTTAAGAAAATACAGAAACTTCAAATTTAATTTGGAATGTTCATTATCATTTAAAAGACCTATATTTCAAAGAGTCGTTCGAACATTTCGACTGGTAACTGGCGAATGACACTTGCTAATATTTTGCTGCAATGTCTGAATTTAAATGGAATTGTTCACATAGACTTTGGACTTCATATATCCCCACAGAAGGAACACACGGTGTGATATCACACTATTGACTCTTCACGGTCATCCTGTGCGCTCTCAGCTATGGCTACTATATTTTCTTCAATACGTGCTAGACGTGGTCTATTCGGTCGATATTATCCAATAATGAAGGCTGGGTCCACAGATGGGTAATGGTGAAGCAAATAACACGCTCAGTAGGCCGATTAGGTTGACCATTAGTTGAGCGAAGCGCTCGAAACACATTCTTTGCCGAATGTGAACTATCGTAATTAAATTGAACGATTTATAAACGTTGTTTTGAAGTACATAAGTCTATCCATAACGAAAAGCGAAACCATAGTGAACAAAGATAACATGACAGCTTGACACGACTCACGCGTGATCTGTCAGACTATTGAAAGAATACCTGTCCTTGGATCAATCACAAAATAAAATAGAATTTTTTAAAAAATTGCGAATTATTTCTCAACATTCTTTTATTATTATTGCCAAAATTTCCATCTGTCTAGATACCGACAAGCTGAGGAAATATGGAAGTCACTGAAAATGATAAGCAAAACAATTTCCGAAAGAGCTGATAGGTTAGAACATAAGTAACGTCGGCATAAGTAACGACCGCACAGATAGAAAGTGCAGAGAAGTAAAGATGAGAGAGACGCTGGAACACGGCCAATGCCTCTGTCAAGCACTAGACGATATGTATATCAATTTTAGATATCAAGTCGCTTCTAAACTTCGCTAAAAGCGTTGACATCGTATATGACGAATACTACATAACCTCCATCTGGCCTTACTAAGGACCAGTAGGTCTCCTCCTCGATAATGGCTAAACCGTAAGCCGGTGCAGAGTCATAAATAAAAAAAAAAACAATTTTCAGCTAATTTTCTCATGGCCAACATTTCAAGCAAAATATTACTCACGTTCCACGTTTGGCGTTCGTGTCAGTTTTTTTTTATGACTTTTTAAATTTTTTCCTTATCTAGATGTTTTTTCGCTTAGTTGTAACATTTTGGCAAAAACGTAGTTTAACATAACCGGCGAACCACTTTTATCTATTTTTCCAATCCATTAGACGGTTGTAGCAGCTTTTACACACTATATTTGGTACCCAATTTTCGTTCACTATAACATAAGAAAAAATTTAAAAGGTCATAAAAAAAAACTGACACATACGAATGCCAAACCCTTTAAGGGTTTTACTATACTGACCTGGTACCATCACCCTGTCTTGGAATTTCTCACCCCCAGATTAGCTGTTGTACTGTGTTATTGGAGAATATTCGACCAAATAGATCACGCGGAGCACGCAGTGAAGAAAATAAAGCAGCCGTAACTGAGAGAGTGCACGAAGACCGTGGAGAGCTGACGTATGGAGGGACTTGGCGCCTTTTACGAAGGCGTACAAAATACAGCTTGGTCAAGAACTGCAGTCGCTCGACCTTCTTAAGCGACATCGTTTCCCCCTATGGGTTCTTCAAAAGTTCCAAAGATATCCAAAGCTCTCAAGCCAAATTTTGCTCAGCGATGCAGATCATTTCTGGCTCAATGGGTACGTAAACAAGCAAAATTTACGAAGAAAATCAACTGTTTTGTGTGGTTTGTGGGTCAGTGCAATCATCGGTCCATATTCCGTTAAAACTGATAGCGGTGAGAACGTAACCGGCAATGGCGACCATTATCGCACCATGATAACCGACTGTTTCATGCCTGAAATTGAGGCTCATGATCTCGGCGACATTTTGTTTCAACAAGACGGCACTACTTCAGACACAGCGTATCAAGCAATGGATTTATATTGAGAGAACCCTTCGGTGAGCAGATAATTTCCCGGTTAGAGCCGGTCGATTGAGCACCAAGATTGTGTGATATCACACCGTTAGACTTTTTTTGTGGGGATATGTAAAGTCTAAAAAGTCTACACGGAGCATCATGCTTCGATTCAGAACTTGAAACAAGACATCACGGGCTTGATCCTATAAAGAGCTTAATATATATATTAGGACAAAAGGGAATATTACCAAAAAATATCTGGTTATTATAACAAAATTATACAAAAGTCGCCTTAAAGACACCTTAACTTACGTATTTATTTTTTTTCATTCAAGGATTTTGAACAAACAAGAGCCACCAGGCTTTAGTAGCCCATTTCATGAACCAGCCGTTTGGGTCTGTCCACTTATATCTATTATTGCTGTAATGCGCCCTTAAATGACCTTATATAATATTATAGCCCGACACACATTCTTGTTCCAATCACCTTCTAATGCAAAGTGGTCAAGGCTTTCTCTTATATGCAAATCATAAATATACCACTTTAATATACAGTTTCTATGTTATTACCAACCAGAAAACACAACATTGTACTGAATCGACCGCACCCTTTTTCTTAGATCATATTTCTAACAAGTGATATACGTAGCAGCAGCTATTTAACAGTTTGATTTATGCTGGGGCAAAGATATTTAAGTCAAAACCAGTTACGATGTTATGTTAGGTTAGGTTAAATGGCTGAACCCTCAGCGTGGCGGAGGAATCACACTTAGACTGTTAATTCAGACCTTAGTGAAGCCAAATGAAAAAACTCTCGTGGCTAGATATTCGATATCGGCAAAGCGCCCTGAACCTATTACAAATCGGTCAAGGTGTTTTGTGACTATTTTTAAATCCCCTGGATGTCGAAGTGTATAAGATCCGAGGTGTTTCTGCCTACTTCTGATAACAGCGGAACATTCGAGACGAAAGTGTTGAGATGATTCTATCTCATCTTCTTCCTAGAAGCTGATGCAGCTGGCATCCGGTAATATGTTCAATCTCATTGCACGAATCTCGATGGGGCAGTGTTCAGTTAAAACTCATATAAGCATTGAATTATTTTAAAAGCGACGAGCTTCTTAGACCTCTTTCGACTTACACCAGGCCAGAAGGATCTTACACACACAGCTCGTGGCAGTTAACCAGCATTTGCTGATCTGGTCTGAGAGCCAACGGTCCAGTAGCAAACAACTGGAAGCTAACGGAGCTCCTACCCGTTGTCTTTCTGCAGTTATAAAGACTGGGGTACCTGTCGTAGCAAGACCATTATCCTTACAGTTTCCCGCTATATCGCTGTGACCAGGCACCCAAACCAGTATAGTCCTAAAATAACTTGATTTTCAACAAATAAATCGATTTCTAAAAAGTATGAAGGGAGAGAAAATGTACCTTAAGCTTCCCAGTAATGGTTTCGTGAGTCCAAATGAAGGGAAGAAAGAAGTTCTCAAATGAAATATATATGTAGAAGCAATATAGAAAAGTCCGAGTAAGAAACTGTTGTTATGAATTGAACTGTTTCTATTCCACGACAGGATCTAAAAATGTATACTTAGAGAATAGTAACTGAGCCTAAAATTTTATGAAAACTGTTTTAGTTTATATCACAATTTATTTTTATTTTCATTTTCGTAAAATATTCGACAATTAGTGTGCCAGTCCGAAATGTTCTAATGATGGAGAGTGTAAGCAAGTGGAGCCGAAACAATGCTCTTGACGACAGGAGCAGAATGAACCACAGGCACGGAGTGGACCAATGGAACGCTGTGTACAACAGGAGCGGCGTGAACTACGGGAGCAGCATGGACTACGGGAGCGGCATGAACTACGGGTGCGGCATGTACAACTGGAACGACGGGTGCGGAGTGTACGGTTGTCTTGACAGCGTGGGCAAGTACTGGACTCACGACAGCTTTGCTATGGACCTGGGTGATGCTCTGGTGCGAAACGGCTGAAGGAGCACTGTGGACCACTGAGCCTACCTTAGCCAACACGGGCTCATGAACTACATGGTGGGTCTCGATGAGTCCAGCGCTGACGGTGGCCACAGCAAATACGCAAACGAGGGCGAACTATAGAAGGGTTTAAGAAGTTTTTTAAAAATATTTTAATTTTTCGTATTTATTATTCTGCTTACGTATTTGAACATTTTGGAGTTTTTGAGATTGGCTGATTAGTTGAGCTCGGAAATAGTGGTGTGTGACTGATGTTGGATGCCGTTTTGGTGTTAACTTTTATACCAAAAAGTTAGGAAATGGGCAGAAAGAAGAACAAGTAAATGGAGTAATGAGAAAACATCATTATAACTGCTTCGGTTGGGTCAGTGTGCGTGTGTGTGTGTATCTGTTCTCAACACAATGACGCGGCGCAACAGCTGATACTGAGTTCAAAAACTCATTCATCAAAGGCGTTAACCCATTTAAGCATTAAAAACATTACTGCCGCTAAGCGTAAGCTACCAGCCGAATGTCTTTCTGTTGCTGCCGCTTGTAGTGATGATTTCTATGCGCGTGTGTGTGTGTGTTGAAAATATTTTGTTTTGCATTAACCAACTTCTAGTTGACGCGTAAATTCCTCCAACCAAAGAAGTACGAAAAACATAATGAAGTAATGGACTTTAGTTGACTGAGCCTCCCTTGGCTATAAGCGATCATCAGTGAAATACTTCAACTACTTTGCTTATTGCCGTAACACGCATCGTATAAAAGCAGGGCAGTGATGCACAATCAGCATCAGAAGTATTTCGGACACTTACAAACAAACAACTCCCAAAACTCAACAAAAATGTTCAAGCTCGTAAGTTAATATACTTCTTTATACTTTTTTATTAAATTTTATTAATTTATAACACTTTCCTGCACAGAACGCCATTCTCGCTGCTGTCTGCCTTTTCGCCGTTGCTACATCCGTTAGCGCTGGACTGCTCGAGACCCACCATGTAGTACATGAGCCAGTCTTGGCTAAGGTCGGCTCGGTTGTCCACAGTGCTCCTTCGGCCGTTTCGCACCAGAGCATCACTCAGGTCCATAGCAAAGCTGTCGTGAGTCCAGTACTCGCCCACGCTGTCAAGACAACCGTACACTCCGCACCCGTCGTTCCAGTTGTACATGCCGCACCCGTAGTTCATGCCGCTCCCGTAGTTCATGCCGCTCCTGTTGTTCATGCCGCTCCTGTTGTACACAGCGTACACAGCGTTCCAGTCGTCCACTCCCTGCCTGTGGTTCATTCTGCTCCTGTCGTCAAGAGCATTGTTTCGGCTCCACTTGCTTACACTCTCCATCATTAGAATATTTCGGACTGGTACACTAATTGTCGAATATTTTGCGAAAACGAAAATAAAATAAAGTTGTGATATAAATTTAAATTTGCTTATTTATTTTGAAACTTAAAATTACTACTACATTTCGAAACTAACTCTTGGAGACGATGATGTCAATAACATTTGGGCTCACAAATTTTAAAAGCTAATCTTACAGATTCATCATTTTTCCAATTACTTCAAAAAAACATCTGGTTTTATGTGGATATAAAAATAATACTGAAGTTCTCTGTGCGATCGGTAAATTTAAGTCCGAAGTTTCAAATGGTATCAATTGCTTACTCAACCGCACATTCTCCTCCAATAACAAAGGATCGGGTTTACCCAGAAAACCAAAAAAATGTTATGCAGTAGAACTTCCTTATATTGAACACCTCCTTGTAATGAATTAATTTCGAAACTTCTACTTTTTCAATCTACTTTCGATGTATTTTTCTATATAATGAAGTTTTAGTCTCCGTATAGTGAATTTTTTGAAATATGTTTTTTGTTAAATTTAGTTATATGTAACTGCGTGTTCCCAGAAATTATAAAAAAAATTATCCCAATATTCCCAAAATTAAATTTGAGACTTCAGCTCTTGGGTATGTGTTCAGTGATTGAAGTTAAATTAACACACCAAAACAGCATTTCACTTGAAAAAAGTTATTGTGGATTATTAAAAAGTTAAAGAAAGGAAGACAAAATAAGAGTTCATTTTGGAATTCTTCCTTCCACTTAACAAAAAAGTTAAATAAGTTATTTAAAACAAACTAGTTCAACTGGATGGGGAAAATTCTGTTATGGTCATAGCAGCCAATGTTGATAATGGTGTGAAATCCTGAGACAGTCCGTCCGATGAAGATATCCTCAGCGACTTTCTAGATGTAAATTATTTGAAGGAATATTCCACTTATGAAGGCTGCCTTATATGTTATCTTTTATTGTACTCTCGCAACATGTTGCAACAAAAAATATAATAGTTTTGTTCAGCTAACGATTGTTTGTATGACATAAAACTAATATCTACCAATCGTGATAGTATATCAACAAATGAGAACCCTAAGGACTTGTGCGCTGGGTTTGGGATCCGCCAGATAGAAACCACTTCCAATGAAAAAGCAACAACAGCCTTGGATGAAAGTCACCGCTTTTAATGATGACCACAGCTCCATACATACAGTATATCTAATATAAATTTTTTCGAACTTCTGGTTGACTTTCATTTAAGAAATTTAAGGGGCTATATTTCTTATGACAGTCAATCCTCTTACCTAAACTGCATGAAGTCAGGGCAATACTTCCGCTTATATCTATTATTCGAAATTTCAAATATCTGTTTGACTTTAACCTTATACGTAGGTTGCTATATATATTTCTGGCCTAATAATGTAAATAGGCATATTTATCAACGAAAATGTTTTTTTTTTTTTTTTTTTTTTTTTCGATTGCTGTTTTGTTTCGGGCTCATACGCATAGATCCATGATTCGTGTGACGATCTTATAAACGTCTTTTAAAGCACCGCGATCGTATTTTTTCAGCATTTCTTTACACCAATCCACACGAGCCTTTTTTTGAGCGATTGTCAAATTGTGCGGGACCCAACGAGAACAAACCTTTTTTACGGCCAGGTGTTCATGCAATATCGAATGTATGCTGATGGGAGAAATGCATAGGCATGCCTCTATCTGAAGGTATATTACATGACGGTCTTGCATAGTTCATCGATGCACTCTTGTCGTGATAATCCGCGTCGAAAGTTGTGAAAAATGATCGCACGAAAATGTTCACGAGTTAATTCCATTTTTTGGCCGAGATGAATTTTTTAATCCCCTGTAAATAAAACAATTCACGATTAAATGACAAAACGTTCTGAGTGATGTTATGCTAAAAAATGTCAAACTTTCCAATGGAAATGTCAGAGTGCACCTGGCAACACTTAGTGTTGCCCTAGGCCAGAATATATATAGCAGCCCTCGGACATAGGTCAACCTGCGATGTTTTTTAATTTGCGTTTTACGAGAGTATAAAATGTTCGGTTACATCCGAATTCTGCCCTTTCTTTCCTATTCCTTCCACAGGCTTTATGATAACTTTCTTTCTATGGTTATGATGTTAATAAACTGAACAGGGTATATCAAGTTTGTCAAGAAATCTGACTTGTCCAGAAAGAAACTTCGGAGACCCTACAGTATAAATACATATATACATATACAGGGTTTTCCAATAAGAGTGATATAAGTGATTTCTTAAAAACAAAATACATTCGTTGTTAAGGAAATTCAAATCTTCTTTATTGAAAGTGTAGTACAATCGATACAATTAAGTTCTGAATATAACATTATACAATTAGCTGCCACGACTTCCTTTGCAGGAACAAATCCGATGAACCGAGTATTCAAGAATTTTTTCCAATAAATGAAGTCGTATGTCATGAATAGCACGTTCAATATTTGCTTTTAAAGATTGAAGAGAGTCTGGCTGAATTGCTAAAGACTTACTTTTAAACTTGAAGGGAGTCTGTTTTATTGTTAAAGACTAATACTTCAAATAACCCCACAATAAGTAGTCTAATGGTGTTTAATCACAATTTCTTGAAATAATCGAATCTCCAAACTTTTCTCGCAATAATTCAGTTGCTGGACGTGCTGTGTGGTACGAAGCCCAGTTTTGTTCGTACCAGGTGCTGTCAAGCTCAACTTCTCCCAATTGCGCACATAAAAAGTTAGTTATTATTGATCTATACCGGTCTCCATTAACAGTAACGCTGTTAAGAGCTTCATTTCGAAAGAAGTACAGACCGTTGATTCTACCAGACCAAAAACCACAACAAACTGGCAATTGAGGTAAAAAAAAATTACAGGTCTTCCGATATTAAAAGTGGCCAAAACGACGCTTAGAAATCATATGATCCCGGAAGACCCGGTATAATTAAAGAGCTCGAAAAGGTGAGTTGATTTTGCCATGTACGTATATAAGTACGCGAGCTAGTCCCTCAGTTTTTGAGATATCGCTCTTTTCTTGTTTAGAAACTTTTTTATTTGTGTATGGTATTATAGCTTTGGTCCAGCGAAGTTAATATTATTTCTTGGTTTAGATAATTTTTCTAATACCGTTACATTTATTATACGAATTTTGAAAAAATATATTTTATTTGAAAATTTGCCCAGTATCAGGGGTTTGTCTCCAAACTTTTTTCTGTCCAACATTCTTTTGAACATTTGCAATCTAGCGCGGATTGTCTAACAATTGCATAGTTTATAAACCATTTTTAAAGGACTGTTGTAATTACAAAACAAATAGATTCACATGTAGCACTATCTCAAAGAAATTATACAAATTTTGCAGCCTACGTATACTCCAGTACCAAAATAGGGGATTTATATGGTAGACATACATCGATTTCTAGTTTACCTTGCTAAATAGTATAATGCGTTAGGGTTCAATTATGAACAGTCAATTAAATGAACGTTTTAAGCGCACAAGCATAGACAATGGTCGAAACGAATCAGGCGGAAGTAAATAAACGGAAATCAAAATGAAATTATTTTATTGAAGTAATCAATTTTATATTTTTCCAACAAATGACAATATGAATCTAACGAGCAAGAGAATAAACGGCTAAAGCACTCAAAAACGCCAACTAATGCTAACAAGTTTTACTGGCGTCTAACACCGCTTAGACCTTGGGCGACTAATGCTCAGCGCAATTGAAGAACAACGAGCTAGTTGGACAAAATTGAAAACTTTTTAACAATTTACTTGGTACATGGTATTGTACTTTACTTGAATACACACACAGATATATTTGTGGGTGTATATTTACGTACTCATGTAAGTATGTCTGTTGGTAACACCCTAATATGAGCCAGCAATTTTTCATGCTCCATCAAGTAATCACACGGCTGTTATTGTAATCGTATTACCTTTGTGTAAGCCCTAAGTGGTTAGCCCTTCAATACAACCATACACAAAATATAAACAAAAAAAGTTTGAATTATTGCAATTTGTAGGCGAATTAATTCTGTGAGATTAAAACAAATTATCAATATGAAGAAACTTACGCATTTCAACATAAATGTAATGCGTAATTCGTCTACCAGTTTGTACATATGTAATATGTATGTATATATCTGTGCATGTATAAAATATAACTTACCCCGAGTAATTAGTTCCCAACTAGTCCTCAGAAAAACTTAAAAGCAAATGAACAAACGTTTTTTCTTCAGGGAAGTGAACTCAATAAAGCAAATTAGCCTAGTAGTAATTGACCCGCAATATACATTTTTACTTAATCAAAGAATGCTACTGGTTAAAGGATCACTATATGTATACAAATAACGGGTGATCCAAGTAGAAGTACTTTTTTCAACAGTCTTTTTTGACAGATCACGCGTGCGTTGTGTCAAGCTGTCATGTTTTTTTTGTTCAGTATTGTTTGGGATTTCACCATGGAAAGACTTTGGCTTGAACAACGTTTAAAACTTTTTTACGAAAACTTACGTTCGGTAAAGAAAGTGTTTCGCGCGCTTTTTTCAACTTATGGGTAACATAAACCATCACCAACCATCTTGAGACCCAGCATTCTTTATGGGATAATATTCGACCGAATAGACCATGTCCAACACGCAGTGAAGAATTTCATTAAAAATAATGCCGGTGACAACGTAACCGTCAACGACAACCGTTATTGAGCCATAATAACCGACTATTTGATTTCTGAAATTGAGGCTCGTGATCTCGGCGATATTTGGTTTCAACAAGACGGCGCCACTTCCCACATATCACACCAATCAATGAATTTATTGAGAGAACACTTCGGTGAGCAGTTAGTTTCACGCTTTGGGCCGGTCGATTGGCCACAAAGATTGTCTGTTATCACACCGCTAGACTATTTCCTGTGGAAATATGTAAAGTCTGCAGTCTATGTGAGCAATCCGGCTTGGATTCAGACCTTGGAGCAAACCATCACGCATGTCATTCGCCCGTTAACAGACGAAATGGTTCAGCGACTTATCGAAAAATGGTATCTATGGAAAATATGGATGGACTATCAGAGACCTAGCCGCGGCCAATATTTGAAATATGTAGATGATCTTCAAAAAAAAAGAAGCGAAATAATGTTCTTTCGATTGACAATCCTTATTAAATTTGTTTTATTTTTTTTTAAGTAGGGAACCTCGAAACGGAACACCCTTTATAATATACACTGCAGGTTTACACTTTTTCTTAAAATAGACGTCCATATCCTGAAGTATGTATTCTCTAACTTGCCGCATTTTGACGCTTACTCGATTGCACCGTCGAGAGTAATTATAGGGTTATTTCAATTCCAACCCATTTATGATTCTAATCTGATGTGAATCGTGTTCCAAAGAGGCCATTCTGCATCGACTGGAAACATAAGTAATCAGTAAATCAAAGGTCTGAGATATAAGGCGCGCGGGGAACACTCCCCAGCCGCTGTTTTCCAGATAGTTTTCAAACGGTCTTGCAACAATAGTTCTTGATATAGTTTCACACTTTTTCAGAAGATCTTAATACAGCACGCCATGTCATGGACATTCGGGTTTGCCGGGAATTTGGTTAGTTGACCAGGTTTCATATATGATTTTTCGCATTTAGAGTTGTCGTAATGAATCCTTTTTTTAACTCCAGTCACAATTCGATACAAAACCGTTTTCGTTTGGCCGGTAGGATAGATACATAGAATTACAGAGGGAAGCGAGACGCACATGCAGACAACATAAGAGAGAGACCAAAATGCGTGATTAGGAAGAGCTTGAGAAGGGTTAAAGCTCGAAAATTCTACGAAAAGATGCGGCGACCAACAGAAGGTTTCAAGACCGGAACATGCTCTTGTGGAACCCTCAGAGGTGATCTAGTGACTTACGCCCAGAGCAGCGAAAACATAATACCTGCAGAGAGTGTATCTGATTCCCGAATCAATCACGATGGAATAGATGTACCATTGCCCGATGATGATGAGGTTCAAATAGCTATTACACGCCTGAAGAGAGAAAAAATAAGAAGGCTTAATCTTTTAGGTGGATGAATAAGTGGATGCTATATGAGCATCCGATTAGTTCATCGTCTACAGTACTTAGCGTGTACAGAATCTAGCTCTACTTACGAAGATTTGCTGAACTTGGCGCGGTCCACATACCCAGGTCTGAATAACTACATATATACTTTGGTACAGTAACTGCATTGCTTGGGTAGGTTTCACTTAGCTCTTTTACGACATACCTGTAGACCTCCCAGAGGAAAGTGAAATACAAAAAGTATCCGTTCTGCATCGAAGTAACTTTCTACTGGGTTTATTTATAACTCATATTACATGCATAAGCATATTTTATCAGTTTTAAGCTGCATTTTGGTAAACTGCTTAAGTTCCATGCCCTTCAGTCACGATCTGACTGCACTTAAGTGCGTGTAGAAGCAAAAAAACAAGCAGAAAAGAAAGAAAAAAGATCATAATAAACAATTAAATGTTGCACCGCAAAACTTGCAGCCAAATCCAATTGAATGATTCACGGTCAACATTTAAAGTACAAATGAAAAATACATTTAAATAAAAGCAAGACAATTGAGCTCACTTCAAATTGAAGTATGTAGAACCGGCCCACCAACTAACCGCAGCATCCAAGACAAATACCCAGACATGTTTACACAACTCACAGACTGGAGATGTTTTTGACGGCTTAGTGTTATAAGTATGTGTATATGTATGTCCCTATGTCAAGGTTGCCCTAAAGCACTTAACCTATAATTTTGACAACTGCAACCGACGCCAGCATCACCTCTGCAACATGCAACATCAAACGGTAACAAAAGCGATATTAATCTCTCTTTAGTGCTGCTGTTCTCTGTTTATTTTACTGTTTCTTTTATTGCATTAATTTTATTGCATTAATTTCGCATTTAAAGGAGTTTTATTTTCTTTAGTTTTGGCCTTTTGTTGTTGCTGGCATTAAGTTAATTCCGATGACCTGATTATGTAAGCAATTAACTTTGTTTGCCAAAACGTTCATGCGTATATACTCGTACATCTTTAAACTGTATGATATATGGATATTTGTATATGCGAATGTGTCTTACTCTTCCTCCACCGCCCAAGACCATGGTAGTTGTGTTTGCAAAAACAGCTAAATTTGTCGGAGCAGCAATAATTGTAAGTTTAGAGCAGGTACTTATAAAGAGTGATCCATTTCGAGGTTCCTTACTTTTTTAAAGAAAAAACACAGAAACTACAAATTTAATAGAGTATGTTTATTAACATTCGAAAGAACATTCTTTGGCATTTATTTTTTGAATATTATCTCATTCAAATGTTGGGTGTGGAGCTATTCCTCGGATGGTCCATCCGCTGAGTCCAATTTTCGATGACTCGTTCGAGCATTTCGACTGGTAACTGGCGAATACATACATGACGTTTTACTCCAAGGCTTGAATTGAAGCAAGATTGTCCGCATAGACTTTAGACTCTACATATACCCACAGGGAAAATTTTAATTGTGTGATATCACACGATCTTGGTAGCCAATCGACCCGCACAGAACGTGAAATTATCTGGTCACCGAAGTGGTCTCTCAATAAATCCATCAATTGGTGCGATGTTTGGGATGAGGCGCCGAATTATTGAAGTCAAATGTCGCCGAGATTTCGAGCTTCAATTCGTTGCATCAAATAGTCGGTTATCGTGGCGCGATAACGTTCGCGATTGACGGTTACATTCTCACCGTCATCATTTTGAAGAGTATGGACCGATAATGTTTTTATGGATGAAATGAATCTTTTTCAGGTATGAAATGCGGCAATTTTACTTGTTTACAAACCCATTGAACCAGAAATGGTCCTCATCGCTAAACAAAATTTGGCTCGAAAACGTTGGATGTTCTTGGAACTTTTCAAGAGCCTATAGAGCGAAGCGATGTCGCTTGGGAAAGTCGAGCCGCTTGCTTTTAATTTAAGATCACACAAAACACTATTAACTGAAAGGCCGACCCGTTCTAACTTGGAGAAGGAATTTTGATATCGAAATACCTACAGTCAAAAATAATTGGAATCAAATTAAGAAGCTCGCACCAAGCCGAAATAAATGACAGAGTCTTATTGTGGAGCCATAGTACACAGTATATTTAAATAATATGAAATTAACTTCATGTTTAAAAAAAAAAAAAAGTGATTTTCTCAATGATGTCCCATAATTAAATGATTAAATAATTCGAATAGGTATTTTTAATCAATATTTGTTTGTTATGCCGCCAGTTCCAGTTATAGCAAAAGATTACTGCGCCAGCAGAGTTGCAATATGTAATTGCTTTTAGCTCACTAACTGTGCGCTCAAACTTAGTCAAGAAAAGTCTGCTCACAATAGCAATACCATCAAGCAACTTCATTATCATAATCGTTTGAGTGCCTCGTCACAGCGGCATCGCTTGAAACTGTAAAATCGATCAACAAGAAAGAAGACCTTACCCAGTTAACCGCTCAAATCAAAGTGGGAACAAGTTGTATCTCCGATGTCATCTTGCGTTCTAGCACTGGACCTGTAAGAGTTCGTTGATCGCACGACCTGCTTCGGTGGGACTGCGAATTCCTTCCGCCCGCAATCGTAGTAATTATTACTGGACATTGCCCAATAGGCATTCATGCCGTAAGGATAAAAGACTTGACTGCCACAAATTGTCAGAAAGTGAGTAGGAAACACCCAGGAATTTTCATCTCCATTGTCCAGCATTTACAAGACTGAAGTTGAAATATCCCTGTAACCATGCCCTGGTCGCAACGAAACTGTTTTTACCCGCGTTTAATAACTTTGTGATAGACTCAAAGTAATTATTTGAGTTCTAGAAGTTTTAGATACAACAGACCGGCACCAAAAAATAATTTCCTATTCTAATTTGTAAAAGCTCCATGAAAATGTACAAAGTTTGTCCGGAAAGTAATAGGACGTCAATTGTCTTCGAGAACCTGAAGAGTCAGGACAAACATTTACGCGCGACGTGTTTCTGTAAGTGTTGTAAGCCCAAAATGCTGATGAAGACTCCGACAATGTCCACCATGAATTTGTTCCTCCTGGACAAACCGTCAACGCCGAGTTTTACGTGGAAGTCCTGAAGAAACTCAAACGAAGGTTTAATCGGGTCCGACAAGACATCGCAGCCGATAAGAGGTTTCATCACGACAACGCACCGGCTCACATCGCCTTTCTTGTGAACAGTTATCTAACCCAGGCCGGCATCCCAACGCATCCGCAGTCGCCCTATAGCCCGGATGAGCTTGATTTGTAACTATTTAGTTTTATTTGCTCACTAAGAATATAAATGGGTATAGATAAGTAGGTAAAAATAAAAAATTTAAACTTTATACGAATAAGAGTTATTTATTTTATTTTATTTTTATTTATTTAGTTACTTAAGTGTATGAACATTAATTCTTACTTGACTACTTGAAAATTATGATTAAAATTAGATTAATATAAAAAAAATTACAATTAAACAAATAGGTAACTTAGCTAAAAAACCGAATTAAGGTGGTAATGAAGTTAGCCCTAGAGTTAGAAAAATCAAGTAGAACATTCTGGGAAATCGAGTTAAACTCACGCACAGTACGCTTGAGAGGGGCATAATTTACAAATTTAGTTTTCTAAATTTTACAATAAAATGGGGAAATAGATCTGAGGCAACGCTGAGGAATATTGAAATTAATTTTCCCTATCAAATAAGGACAATCAATACTTCCCTTTAGTGCATTGAAAACAAATGAAAGGCAGAGAATTGACAGTCAATTTTCAAGTCATTTAAGGTGTAATAGCAATAAACGAGATACAAGGTGCTCTTCAAAGTAAACTTTTTGAATCTAGCGCCTCCTGTTGCCGCTATCTTTAAGTTGACTGCTGCGTTGTTGTCTGCTATCTTTATCGATTGTCCATTGGGAATTTCGTGACATTTCATTTATTGGAAGTGAAATTATTGCGCTTTAAGTGTCAGTATGTTTGTGTTATCGGTGCAAAAATGAGCTTCGAACAAAGACCAACATTAAATTTTGTTTTAAAATTGGTAAAACTTTTACCGAAACGTTTCAATTGATGAAACAAGGTTATGGCGATGATTGCCTATCCCGTAGCAGAGTGCCGAGTGGTTTCAACGTTTTCAAAGTGGTCGTGAGGACATAAATGACGATCAACATATGGACCAATCAAAAGCCGTGATCACCGGAAATTCCATCGAAACTGTGCGGGAATTCATCAAAAAACAGCTGAAATCATCATTGAAATTCATGGAAATGAAATTGAACATCTCCAAAACATCATGTTATCGCATTTAGACCGAACATTTTGCCTTACGAAAGGTGTGTGCACGGTTTGTTCCGCACAAATTGACTGACGACCAAAAATTGCTCAGAATCCAACATTCGAAGGACGATTACGAGTATTTGACCAAAACTCACATTTTAACCATTAACCACTCCCCGTATTCACCTGATATGGCACCGTGCGACTTCTTCCTTTTCGGAAAAATGCATTTGCCCATGAAAGGAAAGCGTTATGCAGACGTAGAGGCCATTCAAATGGCTTGCACCGGCACACTAGCGGCCATACCGGCCAACGAGCTAAAACACTCGTTTGACATGCTTTTGGACCGTGCAAAAAGCTGTATTGAAGCAGAAAAAGAGTATTTTGTCCTGTTTCCTTTGGAACGCACCTTGTACATACGATGGTATGGGGTTATCAAGCTCTAATGAGCGAAGGGCAAATTTAAGAAAAATCTTTTGAACGCGTTCAATTCGATTTATTGAGGATAGGCAATATATCCAGATAAACGCAGCATACTCCAAGATAGAAGGAACAAAAGATGTGTACAATAATTTTAATAATTAATTTTTGATTACTGTGAACTTTTTGTGGACCATACCACAATTGTCACGTTAATGACATGGATTCCTATTATCACCCAGTCTATTAATATTATTTTCTTCATTACTATTTGTTATCATATATAGGTTGTCAAAAAAATCTTGCGGTATTTTCGCTAATTGACGCTGAAAGCGCGTAGTTCTAGCTTTATTCGTCGCATCGGGTCATGCTATACCTTTTGGAAAGCTCATTTCACGCGCAAACACGTGTTTGATTGATTGTCGTTTCTTTTAAGTCGTTCGTGAGTTATAGCGTCGCAAACATGGAGCAAAATAAAGAGAAAATACGGCATATTTTACAGTACTACTACTATAAAGGCAAAAATGCATCTCAAGCCGCCAATAAAATTTGTGCAGTTTATGCACCCGATACAGTTTCCATTTCCACCGCACAACGATGGTTTCAACGTTTTCGTTCTGGTGTAGAGGTGGTCGAAGATGCGCCACGCTCCGGAAGGCCTGTCGTCGAAAATTGCGATAAAATCGCTGAATTGGTCGAAAGATTCAAATT
Source organism: Bactrocera neohumeralis (assembly GCF_024586455.1). Taxonomy (NCBI): domain Eukaryota; kingdom Metazoa; phylum Arthropoda; class Insecta; order Diptera; family Tephritidae; genus Bactrocera; species Bactrocera neohumeralis. The sequence continues at coordinate 40,713,901 of NC_065923.1, read as the reverse complement.
CATTTCAATTTCAATAAAAAAAAGACTTTTTTGACAACCCATTATGAATTTTAATTTAGTTTAACTCATAAGCGAATTTTTATTATCCATATAACAAAGTTAGATTGCCAATAAACAAACAAAAAAGCCAAACATTAAAATGTTTACTTCCCTTAAATGCATTCAATTAATCAAGCACCTGAATTGAATCATATTTACCATCGCATTGATAGCTGTGAGAGCAAATGATCTAATGCCCCAACACACATAGACCTAGGTCAATTTGTATCAGTACGCATAAAGTGTAAAGTACGGAAACCGGTTAATTTTTAACCCACCTGTACTTTACCAACCGACAAAACACACAGTTGAGTGATAAGCATAGATTTAACGTTTCTACTCCATCGTATTCATTAGTTTTCTTATGGACGCAGTTTTTGTCTCTCATTACCAACAAAAAACGAGCTGTGATAACCAATTTGATTGATGTTGAGCTTGGTGCTAAGCGGTAAATGGTAAATGGTGTATAAAAAGGCTGAGCAGAACGGACAAAATCATCAGTTCCCATTTAACTGTCAACCAAGCAACCAATCAAAACTCAAAATGTTCAAATACGTAAGTTGACTGCAGCTCATCTATTTCATATAATCAAAATCTATTAACTGTCGTTATGTCTATAAAAATATAGATCGCATTCTTCGCCCTCCTCGCTGTTGCTGCTGCCAAGCCCGGTCTGCTCGCTGAGACACACACCATCGTCCAACCAGCTGTAGTTGCTAAAACTGCCTATGTCGATACTAGCGCATCCTCGGCCATAACTCACCAGAGCCATGTGAACCTCGTCCGGAAGGTACCAGTTGTACCAGTCGTCCACGCCGCACCAGTCGTACATGCAGCCCCCGTCTTGAAGACCATCTCCGCTCCAGTGGTGCATGCTGCGCCCGTAGTTCACTCAGCTCCAGTCGTACATGCTGCGCCCGTAGTTCACTCAGCTCCAGTTGTGCATGCCGCCCCCGTAGTTCATTCAGCTCCAGTCGTCCATGCTGCTCCTGTTGTTCACGCCGCTCCAATAGTACATGCTGCCCCAGTTGTACACTCCGTCGTCCACACAGCCCCTCTTGTCAAAACTGTAGTCTCATCTCCTTTGACCTACAGCATCCACCATTAATAAAATAACCTGAATGTGATTTAAAAAATCGAACGGTTTGGAATTGTTAAAAAGTTGTTAAAATAATTTAAATATGAATTTAGAAATATAGCAATGATATTTGTCTAAAAATGTGGATTTCCATAAGACTTATTGCCTTCAATCGTAAAAAATCAAGATAATTCAACAAAATATGTACTTTAGTTACTTACATTACGCATTACAGAGTCATGTTTCAGGCTGTTGAATTTATCATATTTGGGATATACAGATGTAATCTTGTAATTATCATATACCTTCTGATCAAATTTGACTCGGATCTTTCCTTTTACGCTCCAGCCGCTTATTATTTTTTCCAAGATTTTTTTTTCCAATAGAATCGTCCACCTTATCACAAATACAAGTATTTGAGTGGCACAAAGGGTTAATGCGAGTAGTCCATGTACTTCTCTTAATTACGATAACATCGAAAAAGTCAAAGAAACAGTACTTGGAAATCGAGGTATTAGTATCAGAAAGATAGTAGAGAATCTCAACATATCTTATGGATTGACTCAACAGATTTTTGGTTACTTCTTAGGGTATGAAACATGTCAATGCTAAACCCGTACCAGAAGACCTAAAAAAAGAGATGCTTGACAACGTAACTGAGAGCCTTACATTCATCATACATCATTGCTCATGACAAGGCGTAGGTCTTAAATATGACGTCAACGACACCGAACAAAACACGTCAAGGGCTGTCAAAAATCAAGGTGATGCCTATACTTTTTTTGAATTCCGTGGCATGATTTACTGTCAATTCATTCCAGAAGGTCAAACGGTGGATAAGCAATACTATTTGACCGATTTTAGCTATCTACTCGGTCAATTCGCCGACTAGATTAGTGAGCAGAAAATACTTGAATTTTTTAGCATGATAAAGCTGCGTCACATTCTACAATGACTGTGACTGATTTTATGAGCGCAATCGTTCAGTCACCGTATTTGCCAGACTTGGCTTCCTCTGACATTTTTCTGTTTTCGAAACTGAAAGACCCGCTTCACGGAACGCGCCATGAGTACATTTAAGCCATTTGCTGAAGGCTTTGACCCTGCCGAGGTTTATGACAACTGTATGGAAAATTGAATTCAGAGTTAGCAAGCTTGCACTGGCTCAAGGGAAGCCTGTTTTGAAATCCGATGCTAAAGAAAGCTCAAATTTATCGCTTCTTAAAATGAGAGTTTTCGAAGCTTCAAAACTAAAATTGGTTATATTTTCGTTGGCAAACGAAATTACTCTTCAACAGTATTTTTGTGCCAGCGGTTTTAAAATCGTCTGAATCCGCCTCGCAGCCTGCCCAAAAGGATTTATAGAATTAATACGAAGAATTCGTCTAAAGTTAAATTTACTTAACGCACAACACAATTACGAGAAGAATATTGTAAAACACATTGATATGGGCAAAAAATATACATTCCGTTTTGGTAGAAAATATGGAATTTTATGAAATTGAGAACCGGACTTTGTTAGTAAGTATTCTTTCCGATCTCAAAGTTTCAAAATGCAGTTTTTTAGCCGCGGTTAACACACAAAAAATTTATTTATTATTATTATCGCAAATTTAAAATTAATCAACAATCTTGACGCGTAAAGCAAGGTTTCTGTTTCTTTTTGAAAATTTCATTAACAAAAAATTACATTACACTTATGCCGTTATCGAAAGAGAAGCTGAAGAAAAAAAATAATAGATCAGTTTTCTGAACAAAAGAGTATAAGAACCTAAAACTTACAATTCCAAGCTTCGGCAAGCAAGTCCGTTTTTTATTTGTCATCAGACATACATACAAATGTGTCATTAGACCATCAATCTTAAGGAACTAGAATGCAGCGCAGATACAAACACCATGGACATAAAATTTAATATTCGATTTTATATTTATTTTAACAATCACAAGGTTTACCGCAATAAAATGCAGTTAATAAATTTAGTGGTGAACAACGTGGGCAACAGGAGCAGCATGAACCACAGGCGCCAAGGGGGCAACAACAGACTTCACAACTGAAACATGATGAACCAACGGCGCGGAGTAGGTCTTCACTACTGGAACTACAGGAGCAGCATGAACCACGGGGACGACTGGAGCTACAGTTTTGACTACTGGAACGACAGGAGCGGAGTAGGTCTTCACAACTGGAGCAACATGAACCACAGGAGCCACGGCTTTCACAACAGGTGTAACAATGTGTGCATTATTGTGCACTTGGGTGATGCTCTGGTGGGAGGTGGCAGATGGAACGGTGTGAACTACGGCACCGACTTTGGCCACAACAGGCTGAGCGATGAAACCAGGAGCAGCGGTGGCGATGGCGAAGAGGGCGGCGAAGGTAATCTGGAATGATTTTGAATATAATTTTATATTTTATCCTAACTTAATCACTTCGTGGTTTTACGTATTTGAACATGTTGCTGCTGTTGTATAGTTTGAGATATGGAATCTAACTGATAATTTACTATTGAATTCGTGCGAAATTTATAGTGTGCAAATCAGTATGAAATCCAAGAGAATAATAATTGGCAATGCGACATTGATTTGACAGTACAATAATTCGGCAACCTGTTTTGGTCACTAACATTTCTATTGTGACTAAGGGGCACTCATGCTAAAAATGCTTGGTCAGTGCATACAAATATAAACACTTCATTAGTAATTTTTACACTTTCATATACCATATAATTAAAAGCAATAATGTGCACGAAAATGTTGTCGAAAATGTATAATAGCGCTAGTTAATGCGCTGCCAAGGGAGCTTAACGTTCCATAGCTCAACCACCGAATCGCTGAGTATCTTCATAAATAATTTTCCCTTTCTCGAGCCACATTTCGACAGTTACCTAACAACCAAACTAGAAACAGTAGCTGTTTGCAACTTGTCAAACTTTAGAGAGCAGAGAATCGAACAAATCAGTTCTTCAAACAAACAAATTTAATTGACCTCTTGATTTGTATTAAACTTGATGCTTTAATACAATCCATAAACGAATGAAAAGAAGTGGCCAAAGACCCGAAACATGTTTTTGGAACTAAGTGTAATCGCAATGAACTTTATTGATTTTCCTCAACTGATATATTGATGCTATTTTTATAAACCGAATACTATTTTTATTTCGATAACAACGAACTTGTTTTTAACACACAATTAACCTTGTATTTCTCAAAAAGTTTGGCATAAAAATTTCTCGAATTGTGGGCGTCTAAGGTTCGTCTAGAGCATGTTCTGCTTGATAATCCATCACTGTCAATAAGTATTTTCTTATTCTATGCTCCGATATTCACATCTCTTGTTTGTTTACTCTTTTTACATATGGGCACTGCTGAGGCCACGACTTGTTGCTAATAGGCTTTGAAAAGGGTGTAGCGTCTGACGCGCATGCGCTGCCAATCACGTTGGATTATTGCTCAGAATAATGTTGCACAAAACAGCACAACGCAAAAACTGGTTGTTTGTGGTTGCTTAATGTTTGTCTAGTAAAAATTTTCAAGTTCAATGCCGGCCATGCAAGCATTGATATTTGCAACAAACTTAAGCAAATATACCGTTGAAAATAATCAAAAAAGAAATGAATATAATATTTAGTAAGCTGCTTACTAAATTTTTCATATTTTGTAGATGCGAAAAGTTTCTTATAAATATGCTGCGAGAAACATTGAAAGATATCAGTTTCCGCAGAGTTGTCTTGCTGTAAACAGTCACAAACACCAAACGAGCAAAATGTTCAAATATGTAAGTTATATTATTTGTGGACTAAGAAATGTGATAATAATCAATCTTTCCAACACAGATTACCTTCGCCGCTCTCTTCGCATTCGCCACCGCTGCTCCCGGTTTCATCGCTCAACCCGTTGTAGCCAAAGTAGGTGCCGTTGTACACACCGTTCCATCTGCCACCTCCCACCAGAGCATCACCCAAGTGCACAATAATGCGCATATTGTTACACCTGTTGTGAAAGCTGTAGCTCCAGTGGTTCATGTTGCTCCGGTTGTGAAGACCTACTCCGCTCCTGTGGTTCCAGTAGTCAAAACTGTTGCTCCAGTCGTCCCCGTGGTTCATGCTGCACCCGTAGTTCCAGTAGTGAAGACTTACTCCGCCCCGGTGGTTCATCATGTTCCGGTTGTGAAGTCAGTTGTTGCCCCCGTGGTGCCAGTAGTTCATGCCGCTCCAGTTGTGAAGACAGTTCTTGCAGCCCCTGTCGCTCACTTTGTTCATCACTAATTATACTGTGATCTTAAAGTTGTTGAATAAATATATAAGATTTTAATCTATAAAACCACTTCGACTTTTATAATTTTCTAGAAATGTTAAATACTTACATAACTAAGAGTAATATAAGGAAAGCCACAGCGAATGGTAGGCACGCATGGTAGACTTAGGTCGTAAGACATACTTGGCAGCCCCCAACCGGTGTGAGCGGTGTTGCTTTGCACTGCTCAGGCATGTTGTCGGATGCCGCACGCTTGCGACAACCAAGAGCGACCACCTTCTAATCCAGAGTGTTATGTGACTCCCGTGCCCATTAGATGATTCACACCCAGGAGTTAAATTCGGCTATATTCTAGCAAAGCCTTCCCAGCGCCATGCCGAATTGGGAAGTAACGGTGGCCTTACCGCGTCATGGGCTCTGTCGTGGCGGACCTTTCAGTTCGCTATATTTGCGTAGACCCGGCCGCTCACTTCGTTGAGCCGAAGGTCGTAAGAACAAGATGAACAATGACAAAACGTAAACCAAACCAACAACTATGACCAGGCAAAGACCAACTCAAGTGACAAAGGACAACGGCAATAGCAACAACAGCGGTACCGATTCCGAACTGAGGGGAGTCGCAACGGACTTGCGCCGCATGAAGGGCCTAGCAAAAGGAAGAAGAGACGCAGGATAAGACTGCCTCCTCTACCACGAATATGTCGTCCGGGTGGTCTTGATGACCCTGGTAGAAGGGGAATGAGTGGTGCTAGTTGAAAATGGTTTTTAAGGCACCTCCAGGAGAAGGAACTTTTGAGGAAGCCGAAATAAGATTGAGGAACAGGCTTAGAGGCAACAGTGCTTCCCCTGCCTCGAAGGTGCGTAAGGGCGGAAATATCCAATCCGATAATAAACGGAGTGCGGAGCAATTCCAACCGGTAGGACTGAAAGCGTGAAGACGACGCCTCAGACAATACAGACTACCTAACATCACCTACTAAAAAAAATAATCAATAAAAATAAAAATTACGTATACACTGAGCTCTAGTCTTATAAACTGAATTCTAAGCCTCTCTAGATTTTCAGACAATCTTTTAATCCCTCAAATTGCAATATATACAATGTTATGTACAGAAAACATATAAAAATAGATAAATAGATAGTATCGCAAATGCTTCCCAAACGCCAACTTGAAAGGAATCGTGCGGCTAATACAACCGACCAAAACATAGATCGGTTTTTTCGCAATATATATTTCTTTTTTTTTTATTCAAAACTCAATAAATTTTAGAATTTTGTTTTAAAACATTGAGGAAATTATCGTTTTCAGAAAGTGATCTATACTCATTTATGATCACATCACATACAGAGTTTGTCCGGAAAGTAATAGGAATGAGTCGATTTAAAAATATTTATTAAACCAATCGTTCCAATAGTACTTTAAAAACTTTCAAAGTAGTATCCTTCTGCGTCAATGCAGTGATGCCAGCGCAATTCCCAAGCATTGAAAGCGGCACGGAAGACATCCTCCGGAATAGCCTTGAGACCCGAGGTGTATGCTGCTTGGATCCTCTTTCATCGGCCTTTTCAGGCAAAGAAACAATAAAAAATCTGCTGCTGCGGAAGCCTTAGGATGCGGGCCTTTGTTAGAGAGCTGTTCACCAGAAAGGCGGGGTAAGAGTCGGGGCGCTGTCGTGGTGCAACTCCCAATCGACTGTGATGTCTTGTCGGACCCGATTGACCCTTTGTTTGAGTCTCTTGAGGACTTCCACGTAAAACTTTTACACAGAATTTAATCATGTACCTCTGTTCCAACGAACGCTGAATTATCGGCTTGCTCCACTCACACGTCACGCGAAAACGTTTATCCTGACTCTCCAGGTGCTTGGAAAGAACTGACCAGCCGGTCGTTCGTTAGCTATGAATGCCCTCTACAGAATACAGTCGGTGTGCGCATGCTTCGAAGTACAATCCTATTACTTTCCGGACAAATCCTGTATTATTATGATCGCATAATCAGCACACATACGACATGGAATTAGAGTATTATTTTTTATAGATTCGTCAATATAAAACAAGCCTTCTGAAGGAGTGGATTACCAAAGGTAAGAGGTTTATATCAATATATTGTATATGTTTATTCGGAATATGGAAATTTCATAAATATCTTTATAAAAGCGTCTTTTTATTATATTAATATTTTGTTAACAATTTCGTGCTATTTTATTTCTCATACCATCCTTAATTTACATATTTTTCTAATGGTGGATGCTGTAGGCCAATGGAGATGAGACAATAGTTTTGACTAGAGGAGCTGAGTGGACCACGGAGTGGACGACTGGAGCAGCATGAACAACGGGAGCGGAGTGAACAACGGGAGCAGCATGGACGACTGGAGCTGAATGAACTACGGGGGCGGCATGCACAACTGGAGCGGAGTGAACCACAGGGGCTGCATGCACAACTGGAGCGGAGATGGTCTTCAAGAGGGGGGCTGCATGTACGACGGGTGCGGCGTGGACGACTGGTACAACTGGCACCTTCCTGACGAGGTTCACATGGCTCTGGTGAGTTATGGCCGAGGATGCGCTTGTATCGACATAGGCAGTTTTAGCAACAACAGCTGGTTGGACGATTGTGTGTGTCTCAGCGAGCAGACCGGGCTTGGCGGCAGCAACAGCGAGGAGGGCAAAGAATGCGACCTTAATTTTTATAGAGATTATGATAGTCAACAGATTTTGATTATATAAATTAGATGAGCTGCAGTCAACTTACGTATTTGAACATTTTGAGTTTTTATTGGTGCTTGGTTGACAGTTAAATGGGAACTGATGATTTTGTTGGATTCGCTTAGCCTTTTTATACAAAACCATTTGGCGCTTAGCACCAAGCCCAACATCAATCAAATTGATTATCATAGCTTTTTTGTTGTTGGTAATGAGAGAAGAAAAGTGCACGATTAAAAGCAAATTCAATTGTGTGGAGTTTTTGTGAATTAAAGAGCAACCGGTTTCTACATTTCGGACTTTATTTTTATACGCACACTTTGAATGAATGGACAGCGGATGGAAATCTAACTGACCTACGTCTATACATGTTGGCTTTGGATCTTTCGTTATTATAAGTTCATGTCATATATGTGTTGTGTCTTACTGCTCTCAACCGATTCAGAAGCAACACAATTTGCATTATCTCAAATAACCTAGGTGAGAGAATGGCTATTTCAAGTGTAATCACCTCCAATTCCTACATGCACAGCGGTATTCCTGAGGGCTGCTTAATAAGCGCAAAGTCTTTGAGGGTTTTTGGGGGAATGATTTTATGAGTATACAAGAAGTTTGAAGTTAAATCTCCTTATTATTATCCCCAGAGTATTTGTAGTAATTTTCCCGCTTAGATAGTCAACAATACACCATCGACTCATATTTGGTCTGAATTTTTAATTTTTTTATACTCGTAAGATAAAAAAGTGGTTTCTAAATGAATGAAATTGTCCCCCCGCTCTCTCAGACCGCGAGTGATCCTTGGCCAGAAGAAGAAGGTCATCGCATATGCTCAATACTTACAGAGTGGCTTGAGCTGCCCAAGCAGAGAGTCCATCAAGAGACAACAGCCCTAGCTCTTTTTCACTCGCGTGGAAAGTATTCCTCCCAGAGACACTTATTATAAATGGCCTCCAGGTATTCCAGAATGAACTTCCACAAGCTTTTGCTCATCTCTCCGCTCAAGCCATCAATACCTGGGGACTACTCAGACATAACCAGGCCAAAGGCGTACTCGAACTTCTATCACCTAATGCTTGAGAGGTCTGTACTTCCGACCTGGGAAAGAACACCCGCTAGTGGGGATAACAGGGTGTCACCGACGCGTAGAGAGGTGATATTATCTCTCTTACGACCTTAGTACAGAGCAAGATGGACAAGGACCCGGATGAAACCAAACCACATAATCGAGTCATATTCCTGGATATACAGACACTTAAGATTCAAAAGGAATGACATAAGAACTCAAGTCATGAAAAGAGAGGGCTGTATAAACTGACGTTGAGTAATAGCAAAACCTGCGTCAGGATCAAGAAGGACCTTTCCGAGCTGTTCGATACCAAACGAGGTTTCAAACCAGGCAACTCCCTATCATGCGGCTACTTCAGTCTAATCCTGGAAAAATAACATTTTTTACATACAAGAGTGGTCAGCTACTGGCTTACGTATATATTAGCCATAACAACCGTGCAGCTAGAAGAATGATGGTTTCCACGTCACTGCTAAGAGTCATAACTTCGAAGTCGTAGATAATTTCGTCTATCTTGAAACCAGCAACAATAATGCCAGCCTCGAAATTCAACGCGGAATAAATCTTGCTTACAGGTGCTACAATTGAGAAGTAAAGTTCTCTCTCGACGAACAAAGACCAAACTCTACAAGTCACTCATTATTCCCGTGCTGCTATATGGTTCAGAGGTATGGACGCTGACAACATCTGATGAGTCGACGCTACGAGTTTTCTAGAGAAAAGTTCTGCAGAAGATTTATGATCCTTTACGCATTGACAGCGGCGAATACCGCAGCCGATGGAAGGATGAGCTATACGTTATATACGAGGACTTTGATATACTAGTCAGCGAATTAAGAGACAGCAGCTGCGCTGGCTGGGACATTTTATCCGGATAGAAAAGAACACTTCACCTTTGAAGGTTTTGATTCAGTACCCGGCAGTGGAAGCAGAGGAAGACTTCCATTGGGGACAAACTACGCCAATAAAGAAGAAGATGAAATTTGATCTTTGATTATATATAAATTAAGTTGTGATTTTTTTATATTGAGCCAATGGACCCATGGCGCGTTTCTCAAAGAGGATTTGTCAGTTTCGCAAACAGAAAAACGTTACAGGAAGCTAAATCTGACTGTTCGATGGCCCTCTTTTCGTAATCAGTCAAAATCATGCTAAATGGTGACGACGCATTCAGGACATATGAGGCGAGTCTTAACACTGACACGGTATTTTAGATATGAATATTGACAAAAATGTGCTGAGTAGCTCCATAAGATATGCTGAGATGCTTTGCAACCTCTTTGATGCTAGCTCAATGATTTTCAAGCACTGCTTTTTTAGCATTTTCGATGTTATCGTCATTAACTGAGATGGATAGACAACTGAGATGAATTTTTAAGGGTTTAGCAATCGAGGAAAACATACATATTTATCGATTCACTTTACTCGTGCAACTTAAATGGACCAGTACGATTCATATTTGATCTTGAGTTAATGCTTGAATAACCAGGATTCACTAGCCATCTAATAAATTCTAAATCCTGGTGGACCTTAAGAAATTAAAAAGTTTAGAAATAATTCTCTTTTGATTCTTCAAAAATTTCAATAACTTTTATTCGCTACTTTTTTACTCATTTCATTTTTATACAATTAATGGTGGACGAAGTGGGCAACAGGAGCAGCAAAAACCGATTTTACAACTGAAGTAGCATGAACCACAGGCACCACGGGAGCAACTACAGACTTCACGACTGGAACATGATGAACCACGGGGGCGGAGTAAGTCTTCACAACTGGAACGACTGGAGCAACGGTCTTAACTACCGGAACTACAGGAGCGGAGTAAGTCTTCACAACTGGAGCAACATGAACCACTGGAGCCACAGCTTTCACAACAGGTGTAACAATATGCGCATTATTGTGCACTTGGGTGATGCTCTGGTGGGAGGTGGCAGATGGAACAGTGTGAACTACGGCACCCACTTTGGCCACAACGGGTTGAGCGATGAAACCGGGAGCAGCGGTGGCGATGGCGAAGAGGTGGCGAAGGTAATCTGAAATAAAAAGGGAGTATTATTGTACAATATATTTCTATTCAATAAATTGGTGGTCTTACGTATTTGAACATGTTGCTGTCGGTAATGTTGTGGTGCCGGTTGCTACTGTTTAAAGTGTGAAAACGGATTGGTGATATCTCAATAAATGTTTGTGCTATTTATAGTACCGAAAAGTAATCGGAGTTGCGTTTTAGATTATTCAATTGCGTTGACTGGAGCAATGAACTTGAACTTTAAATTTGCAAAACAAATTTGAAAATCAACAATATGCAATTACTTAAATGTCAGCAAATGCAGACTAATGAAGAGACCAGCGTTAAATACAAAACTGGTTCACTTCTTGTAAGTTTTATGTTTGAATTGAATTGATTGAATACGGGTATATTGAATTTTCATTCAATAATTAACAAAGCTGTACTCGTTTCAGATTTATAAATTGAAACTTCTGGTTAATGATTTTTAATATAATCACAGTGCAGAAAGCCTTTTGAAATAATGACTTGACCAAATTTTAAAACTCTAACGTCATTTGAATACTGAGCATAATTACTCTCTTATAGTATAGCAGCACCAGTTTGATAGATCCTATTAATTATTTTACGTTAACAATTTACTGCAGTCCAAATAAAGTTTTCTAACATTGAGTTGTATTACTTCAATATTTAGTGATATACCCTACATAGGATTGTGCGCTGGGTTTGGGACCCGCCACGTAAAAAACGCACCCAATGGAAAAGAATAACAAGCCTCGGATGAGAGACCTCCCTTTTGATGACGACCATGGCAAACGAATTAAGGACTACATTTTGACGGCATGCACCTGAAATATCCGGTCCCTTAATTGGGAAGGTGCCGCTGCCCAGCTGGTCGATGTCTTCGTGAAAGTTCCCCAAATGATAACGATGGAGCAGACGTTGCATTGCCCGACCATGAAGAAGTTCGAATAGCAATCAGCCATCTGAAGAACAACAAAGCGGCAGGGCCGATGGATTGCCGGTCGAGCTATTCAAACACGGCGGCGAAGAACTGATAAGGAGCATGCATCAGCTTCTTTGTAAAATATGGCCGGAAGAGAGTAAGCCCAACTATTGAAATTTAAGTGTGGTCTGCCCAATCCACAAGAAGGGAGACCTCACCACCAACGCAAACTGGATAAGCCCCCTCAATATCGCGTATAAGGTCCTATCGAACGTATTGTGTGAAAAATTAAAGCCCACCGTCAAAAAACTGATTGGATCATATCAGTGTGGCTTTAGACCTGGCAAATCAACAACTGACCAGATATTCACAATGCGCAAAATTTTGGAAAAAACCCGTGAAAAGAGAATCGACAAACACCATCTCTTCGTCGATTTCAAAGCTGCCTTTGACAGCACGAAAAGGTGCTGCCTTTATGCCGCGATGTCTGAATTTTGTATCCCCGCAAAACTAATACCGCTGTGTAAGCTGACGTTGAGCAATACCAAAAGCTCCGTTAGGATCGGGAAGGACCGCTCCGAGCCGTTCGATACCAAACAAGGTTTCTGACAAGGCGACTCTCTTTCGTGTGACTTCTTCAACCTTCTTCTGGAAGACAAAATATCTCCTGTCATCAAACAAGCAGTCGTCGCACTCGCGACTAGGCACCCACGTCACTGTTGACAGTCACAACTTCGAAGTCGTAGATAATTTCGTCTATATTGAAACCAGCATCAACACCAACAACAACGTCAGCCTCGAAATCCAACCCAGTATATCTCTTACCAACAGGAGCTACTTCGGACTAAGTAGGCAATTGAGAAGTAAAGTCCTCTCTCGACGAAGAAAAACAAAAGTCACTCATTATTCCCGTCCTGCTATATGGTGCAGAGGCATGGACAATGACAACAACTGATGAGTCGTCTTTGCAAGTTTTCGAGAGAAAAGTTCTACGAAAGATTATGGCCCTTTGCGCGTTGGCCACGGCAAATATCGCATTCGATGGAACGATGGAGCTCTATGAGATATGCGACGACATTGACATTGTATTGACAGCGGCTACGCTGGTTAGGTCATGTCGTCCGAGTAGACGAAAACACTCCAGCTCTGAAAGTATTCGACGCAGTACCCGCCGGGGGAAGCAGAGGAAGAAGAAGACCTCCACTGCGTTGTAAGGACCAGGTGGAGAAGGACCTGGATTTGGTTCGAATCTCCAATTGGCGCCACCTTGCGAAAATCTGTTGTTAACTCGGCTATAAGCGCGTAAGCGGTTTCTACGATAGTAAAGAAGAAGGATATAACAAAAGAATAATAATTCAGATATGCTATAGTAACTAAATTTGGAGCTTGTACCCTGGCAAGTTGATTGCCGATCTTCTCCGCTCTTGATATTATTCGATAAATGGCGGGTTCCAACAATTATAATATTAGTTGTTTTCATATCAGAAATATGCTTGGGGTTATGACAGTATGTTGAGGTATATAATGCCGATATACATTGTAATAAAAAAGTAGCCGGGAAATGTAAATAGAAAGCAAGATATTTAAATATTCATAAATATTTATTGCGACGCCTTCAAAATAATCCTCACCAGATCTAATACACTTATGCCAACGACTTTTCTAGTCCTCGAAACACTTTTCAAAAGCACTTTTTGGTATAGCCTTCAGCTCCTTCAGCGAATTTTGTTTTATCTCTTCGATCGACTGAAAACGGATTCCGCGGAGCAACACTTTCAGTTTGGGAAACAAGAAAAAATCACATGGCTCCAAATCTTGTGAATACGGTGGTTGATCGATATCGTATTCACTGCGTTTTTGGTTTTAAATTCGGTCACAATCGTGGCTGGATATGATGGTTCATTATCATCGTGTAAAATCCATGAATTGTTCTTCCACAATTCCAGCCGTTTTCAACGGTTGTTCTCACGCAAACGCTTCAATATGACTGTAGACTTGTCTGCATGTAAAACTTACAAATCCATGCTCTCCATGAATGTGGGATCGGAATTCGCACGACCAATCCAAAGGGACCTTTTTACGTTAATCTTTAAAACAAACATCAGCCTTTTCGAGACGAGTCATGCAAGAACGCGTTTCATACCTAAAATATCGACCAAAACCATTCCAATGGACTCGCGAGAGATGTCGAGCTCTTTTGCCATCTCTCTAACACTTGCGTGGCGATTTTTAAGCGCTATATCCTTCACTTTTTTAATAAAAGTAATTATTTTCATCAGTTGAAGAGGTCCAAAGTTGTCCAAAACAAGGCATGTCATCCACAACATCTCGACCGTTTTTAAAGACTTTGTACCACTCGTAGGCTTGTGTTTTTGATAAAGCTGGCTTATCATAAGCCTTTTCCAAAATTCGCAACTTTTTCGGACTCAAAAATTGATTAGAAATATAAAATTTGAGACAAATTTTTGGTTCGATATTTTTGTCGCTTGTAAAAATCGCAACGCACTTCTGAGGTGTACGGACTTAAGCAGCTGCTGCAAACAAACTGGTTGACAGATCACAGTCATATTTGGCGTAGAAATCACACTTAGCAAGATATTTATTGAAATACAATTAACCGAAATTTAATTACATTTTTGAATGTTTGATGCAAGAGGGCTTATATTGATATGAAAACTACCAAATGGGTAAGAATTTTGAACAAAGTCTTTTATTTTTAGTTCTTATTATGTTCCAACACTTGTTTGTCTAACGTTCCTTGTTTGTCACTCAGGATGATAACCTGCAGGATTCCATTTGTTTAATTAAGTACTTCATAGTTTTCAAACAGTATATAGGCGAGTGAAGGTTTTTTAATTTCCTTTAAACTCAGGATATCTAATAATATATGTATTACTCCAAGTTAAGTCAATATTTTATAATTCTGAAAAAATTATAAAAGACGAAGGGATTTCATAGATTAAAATCTTATATATTTATGCAACAACTTTAAGATCACAGTATAATTAGTGATGAACAAAGTGAGCGACAGGGGCTGCAAGAACTGTCTTCACAACAGGAGCAGCATGAACTACTGGCACCACGGGGGCAACAACTGACTTCACAACCGGAACATGATGAACCACCGGGGCGGAGTAAGTCTTCACTACTGGAACTACGGGAGCAGCATGAACCACGGGGACGACTGGAGCAACAGTTTTGACTACTGGAACCACAGGAGCAGAGTAGGTCTTCACAACTGGAGCAACATGCACCACTGGAGCCACAGCTTTCACAACAGGTGTAACAATATGCGCATTATTGTGCACTTGGGTGATGCTCTGGTGGGAAGTGGCAGATGGAACGGTGTGTACAACGGCACCTACTTTGGCTACAACGGGTTGAGCGATGAAACCGGGAGCAGCGGTGGCGAATGCGAAGAGAGCGGCTAAGGTAATCTATGTTTGAAAGATTGATTATAATCACATTTCTTAGTCCACAAATAATTATAACTTACATATTTGAACATTTTGCTCGTTTGGTGTTTGTAACTGTTTACAGCAAGGCAACTCTGCGGAAACTGATATCTTTCAATGTTTCTCGCAGCATATTTATAAGAAATATTTCGCAACTACAAAATATGAAAAATTTAGTAAGCAGCTTACTAAATATTATATTCATTTCTTTTTTGATTATTTTCAACGGTATATTTGCTTAAGTTTGTTGCAAATATCAATGCTTGCATGGCCGGCATTGAACTTGAAAATTTTTACTAGACAAACATTAAGCAACCACAAACAACCAGTTTTTGCGTTGTGCTGTTTTGTGCAACATTATTCTGAGCAATAATCCAACGTGATTGGCAGCGCATGCGCGTCAGACGCTACACCCTTTTCAAAGCCTATTAGCAGCAAGTCGCGGCCTCAGCAGTGCCCATATGTAAAAAGAGTAAACAAAAAAGAGATGTGAATATCGGAGCATAGAATAAGAAAACACTTATTGACAGTGATGGATTATCAAGCAGAACATGCTCTAGACGAACCTTAGGCGCCCACAATTCGAGATATTTTTATGCCAAACTTTTTGAGAAATACAAGGTTAATTGTGTGTTAAAAACAAGTTCGTTGTTATCGAAATAAAAATAGTATTCGGTTTATAAAAATAGCATCAATATATCAGTTGAGGAAAATCAATAAAGTTCATTGCAATTACAGGCAGTTCCAAAAATAAATTCTCGGGTCTTTGGCCACTTCTTTCATTCGTTTATGGATTGTATTAAAGCATCAAGTTTAATACAAATCAAGAGGTCACTTAAATTTGTTTGTTTGAAGAACTGATTTGTTGGATTCACTGCTCTCTAAAGCTTGACAAGTCGCAAACAGCTACTGTTTCCAGTTTGGTTGTTAGGTAACTGTCGAAATGTGGCTCTAGAAAGGGAAAATTATTTATGAAGATACTCAGCGTTTCGGGGTTGAGCTATGGAATTTTAAGCTCCCTTGGCAGCGCAGTGTAACTAACATTAAAGAGAAGCTATTCAGATACATTTTCCGACAACATTTTCTGTGCAAATTATTGCTTTTAATTATATGGTATATGAAAGTGTAAAAATTACTAATGAAGTGTTTATATTTGTATGCACTGACCAAGCATTTTTAGCATGAGTGCCCCTTAGTCGCAATAGAAATGTTAGTGACCTAAACAGGTTGGTGAATTATTGTAGTGTCAAATCAATGTCACATTGCCAATTATTATTCTCTTGGATTTCATACTGATTTGCACACTATAAATTTCGCACGAATTCAATGGTAAATTATCAGTTAGATTCCATATCTCAAACTATACAACAGCAGCAACATGTTCAAATACGTAAGACCACGAAGTGATTAAGTTAGGATAAAATATAAAATTATGTTCAAAATCATTCCAGATTACCTTCGCCGCTCTCTTCGCCATCGCCACCGCTGCTCCTGGTTTCATCGCTCAACCTGTTGTGGCCAAAGTCGGTGCCGTTGTACACACCGTTCCATCTGCCACCTCCCACCAGAGCATCACTCAAGTGCACAATAATGCGCATATTGTTACACCTGTTGTGAAAGCTGTAGCTCCAGTGGTTCATGTTGCTCCGGTTGTGAAGACCTACTCTGCTCCTGTGGTTCCAGTAGTCAAGACTGTTGCTCCAGTCGTCCCCGTGGTTAATGCTGCTCCCGTAGTTCCAGTAGTGAAGACTTACTCCGCCCCGGTGGTTCATCATGTTCCGGTTGTGAAGTCTGTTGTTGCGCCCGTCGTACCAGTGGTTCATGCTGCTCCAGTCGCCCACATTGTTCACCATTAATACAACTGCATACCCGATAAAAAAATGTCTGAATAAATGTTATTGTAATTTTAGAAACCCATAAGAAAACTTATTTCTTATCTATAATATGGTAAAAATTCATATCTGCCTGATCTTTTAACAGAGAAGAATGAGTAGTTCCTGAGGGTGTCATTCAATTCCAATTAGAAATTAAACTGTCAAATATAACAAATAGGAATTGATATATTAGAAAAATATATCGGAAATAATTTGAGCAAATAACTCCGTTACGCTTAGTAAATTTAATACCAGCGTTTTCTCGGTCCTAGCGCACCACAGCAAGATCCGCACCCAAATCTTTGAAATTGGCAATCAGGAGCCAAGTATTAAATAACTGACATCTTGACCAAACAGTTCGAACGAGGCATTCCAATAAATTTTCAAATGTTAAAAAACTTACCAAACCTCAATGTAAATATCTACTACTTTGTTTTTTTTATAAATACCATGAACTTTTTGAAATGTCTCGATCTTGGTAAACGAGTCTTTGGCTCTGAGAAGACTGGAGGAATGTGCGAAATCGAACTATTGACATGCTCACTAAATACGGTCCAAAAATTAAGCTGAAATTTGATATAACGGATCATAATAGGAAGGTAATATATTAGGCGAAAAGTAGGCGTAGGTTAAGTTTAATGAATATATCTCACAAACCCATAAAGCCGTATCCACCAAACGTAGTCGAAAAACGTCACTTCAAAATTGTCTTTAAAATTAGTTTCACAGTAAGGATGTTACGGTAGATTTGCATGTGTGTTGGTGTAAAAATTACATTTTATATTTGTACATAAAACATACTACTTCATCTAATTCAACTAAATCTAATACTTTAACACCATGAATAGGGGCAAACTCGGAAAATTTTGAAAATTTGGTCAGGAACCACTGCCATCATACTAACAAGTCTCGCCTGATCTGGTTTGTTAAGTGCTTGTATCGCACTTCAACGTGATTTCCATCGTATATATCGGTCATATAGATATCGTACGATATTAAGAAAACAAATTATATTGGGCGTGCTGTAGGTTTGACCCGAAAATGATTACATTTCCCATAAGTATATGTTGAATTCAAATAGTTCCTACCGTTTAGTATATTCTATGCTAAATTGTAAGATTATAAAAAAGACATGCTTCGGTCTGGACGACCTTCGACCTCTTCAACTGACTAAAATATTAAAAAAGTGAAGCATATGGTGCTTGAAAATAGGCAGGCAAATGACATCGCTCGCGAGTCCGTTCTTGCTCCATCGACTCGATAAAGCTGATTTTTTTTTTTTCATAAAGAGTTCCGTAAACAGGTCTCTTTGGACACCCTTCATCGTGCGAATACCAATTCCAAATTCATAGGAAACATGCCAATGAGGCATGAGTTTATGAGTTTGATATGCCGCTCAAAAATCAATATGATGCCATTGTTTTTTTCGATATTCGTGGTTTGGTACATCATGAACTTGTTCCGGAGAGACAGTCGGTCAATAAAGAGTTCTATTTGGACGTATTGAGGCGTTTGCGCGAGAACATCCGTCAGGGACGAAAATGTGGAAAAACAATTCATGGATTTTACACGATCATAATACACCTTGCATCGAGCCACGATTGTGACCGAATCTAAAGCCAAAAGGGCATTGAATACTAACAATCAACTTCCATATTCACAAAATTTGGCTCCGTGTGCTTCGAGTACTGGAAAAATCGTTGGCATTAGTGAATTTTATCTGATGGGGATTACTTTGATGGCGACAAAAAAAAAATATTGATGAATATACAGGGTAGTAGTTAGTAGGGTCTCTTATAAAAAATGAGCTTCGTAGCTGAATCGACGGCGGGATTGTAATATTTCATGATTTTTGAACAATGCCTTATTGAGGGCATAAAACCAATAAATATTTTACCATTTGCTAACCTCACAGTGTCTATGCGTTTTTACCTAAGTTCAATATGATACATAAATTCTAAATCAAGATATTGCCTAGAGTCGTCATATTTATTATTATAATATAACAAGCTTATATCTAACCCCAAAGGTTTGAGACAACTGATTTTACAACTGGAGCTGCATGAACCACTGGCACCACGGGAGCAACAACCGACTTCACAACTGGAACATGATGAACCACCGGGGCGGAGTAGGTCTTCACAACTGGAACTACGGGAGCAGCATGAACTACAGGGACTACTGGAGCAACCGTCTTCACTACTGGAACGACAGGAGCGGAGTAGGTCTTCACAACCGGAGCAACA
Organism: Bactrocera neohumeralis; assembly: GCF_024586455.1. Classification (NCBI taxonomy): domain Eukaryota; kingdom Metazoa; phylum Arthropoda; class Insecta; order Diptera; family Tephritidae; genus Bactrocera; species Bactrocera neohumeralis. The sequence goes on along the minus strand of NC_065923.1, from coordinate 40,694,230 downwards.
TGAACCACTGGAGCCACAGCTTTCACAACAGGTGTAACAATGTGCGCATTATTGTGCACTTGGGTGATGCTCTGGTGGGAGGTGGCAGATGGAACGGTGTGTACAACGGCACCTACTTTGGCCACAACGGGTTGAGCGATGAAACCGGGAGCAGCGGTGGCGATGGCGAAGAGAGCGGCGAATGTGATCTGAAATGGAATTGTAACATTATTGTACAACTTTTTTTTAGCAAGACCAGTTATTGGGCTTACGTATTTGAACATGATGCTGCTGTTTTGGGTAATGCTTGTGGTGCTTTACAGTTTGAAATGTGGAAGCTAACTGATAAGTTTCTAATGAATTTGTGCGAAATTTATATTACGAGATAATAAAGATCGAACACAGTTGAGTAGCAGAATTAGGTATTCGCATTGCACTTGAACTTAGATTTTGCACAAGAGACCCAAACAACATATAAAGAATATCATCACTCCCGAAATAAAAAATTAACTATTTTTTCAGTAGCACCAAAGTCAAATATAAAGTCAATATAAAGGTCAATTTAATTTTATATTGAATTATCTTTTCAGGAGTTATAATTGAATATGCGTTTGAATTGAATATAAGTGATTTTTATTTGCCTGAAAGGCAACAGGTTATTTAATTAGCGCCACCAAATATCCATTCAACAGCCTGACATCAAGCACTACTCCACGATGGCTTAATGCAATAACACCGTTAATTAAGTACGCATAGTCGGTTTGAAATTCGGCATCGCTAATGACATGGCAAGTTTTCTTGACTTCCAATTGAATTTACTGACAAGGACACAATATTGCTGTTGATATGTTAGTAGCAAACAAGTTTCCTAAATTATTTATTTCATGCAAGTACTTGCAATAAGAATTACAACAATACTTGGGTTACTTCTCATTGTTGATACCTCTAATAAGAAAATCGCACCACTTTTTCTATGGTCGAAATACACTCATAATTATTTGCACTTCGCAAATGTTACTCCTGGCAAATCGTGCATTAAACTATAAATTTTGCTCAAACTGTTAAATTAGCATCAATCAGACTTTAGAGTTCACAACAGCATCAACAGAACTGCAAACCTAGCAACATGTTCAAATACGTAAGTTTATTACATTGTAGCTACACCATGCTCAATAAATGTACATTCAAACTGAAATTATACTCTTTAAAATAGATCACTTTTGTCGCACTCTTCGCCATCGCCACCGCCGCTCCAGGTTTCATCGCTCAACCCGTTGTGGCCAAAGTAGGTGCCGTTGTACACACCGTTCCATCTGCCACCTCACACCAGAGCATCACCCAAGTGCACAATAATGCGCATATTGTTACACCTGTTGTGAAAGCCGTGGCGCCTGTGGTTCATGTTGCTCCAGTTGTGAAGACCTACTCAGCTCCTGTGGTTCCAGTTGTGAAGCCTGTGGCACCAGTGGTCCCAGTAGTGAAGACCTACTCGGCTCCTGTGGTTCCAGTTATCAAGACATACTCCGCTCCTCTGGTACATCACGTTCCAGTTGTTAAATCAGTTTTAGCTGCTCCAGTTGCACACATAGTTCATCATTAAAAAATTTTATTGACAATTTAAATAAAAAAGTCTGAATCGAAAAATATTATTTTTGAATTTCCGTGTCTTTGGCGTCACAAATGGGCATTTTATTTCTAAGTTTCTGGTAACTTGCTGAAAATACTTTTTTAAGTAAATAATTGGAAAATATTTAAGGATATTTGCGAAATTGTACAGTTGTTTAATGTAACCCGACTAGTCTCATCGCTTCCTTGGACCAGTCAGCCCCTTCAAAGATTGCTGAAACAAGGGATGTTAAAATATCACTCAGGATACTACAAAGTAACTTTGAGTCAGTAGTTTCAGTATAATTTATTTAAAAGATTACTTCATGAATGAAACAAAAACGCATTGTTATCGCTATTATAAGCAAAAACGTAAGCGTTATTTAGATCATGACATTAGTTAATCGCCTATTTTTAACAGTAGCGAGGTCTAATGTGGCATGAATCCGAACATTTTGTACTCTCGCAATTTGCAAGGATCAAAGCCATAGAAATGCTTCAGGTATTTCCTAAACTGTTGCGAAAGAATTCTAAATTCATTGTTCGACGAAATTGCGAATGGATTACAATCAAAATTATATTTTATTAACTTATGTATAGTATGAGTCTTATGGTATAGTAGTATACTGTGTCTGCCAGAATAGCAAAATGAGACTCCTGACTAACAGAGTCACTAAATTACGATTGTGACAATTAGAGACATGAGACAATCGTGACAAGCAGAATACCGGCATTAGATTTATTTAATATCATTACTAAATCATGCTTGACCGGAATATAATATTAATATTATGATCAAAGATATCTCACAATTTTACATATTCAAAGATATATTGGTATAAAGCCAACCGGATGTTTGCAACTCTTATCTAATTCATATCAACGACTTTATATAAAATATAAGAGATCTAAGGATATTTCAACCCGATTCCATTTTTGGTATTACGACATGTCATTAGTAGTAATAAAGGCTCCCTTAATTTTATCAAGAAGACTCACAGATTGACCCATCTATGTGGTATAAAGTCAAGCGGATGTTGAAAAATCCGTTTAATAAGAAAATATGGACTAGGGGATTTTATCTTTTTAACACTTGATTACACACTGTTATTCGAAAGCGTTTACTAATGAATTGCGTTAAGATTCTTATAAAGTCAACTAAAAGTTCGGAAATATTTACATACATATAGTATATTAGATATGTAACAGGTGGCGCAAAAATTACTTTCCGATGTTTTTTGGAAAATGAAAAACTTTTTTAAAAAATGAAAAACTTTGATTCTGCTTGTGGATTATTTTTATTTGGTATTTTAAATATTTTTACATCAAGTCGTGAATATGATATCATGTAAATGGTTGATTGTCATTTGAGCTCTTTTTATGGCATTTTCCATCACTTTGGCCAGAACTTCCGGCGATAGGTCCTCACATTCTTGACGGATATTGTCTTTAAGAGCTGCAAGAGTCTGAGGCTTGTTGACATAAACCCGCGACTTCAAAAAGCCGCACAAAAATAAGTCTGGAGCGGTCAAATCAGGCGACCTTGCTGGTCAGTGCAAATCGCCAAAAAGGGAGATTAGGTGCCCATGCAAATGCATCCTTCAGCATATCGGTTGTGGCACGCAGTGTAGCGTACCACTGTTTATTTACGTGTATTTCGCATGTGTTTACTACACAATTGTCAAAACAGAACTGACATTAGAGGTCAATTGCAAAATTTATAGCATCTTCTGATCATCTTCTGACTTTTGCGCAAAGGGGATAGTACGAGTATATACTGCATATAAGGGGACTAAGGGAAGCATCCACACGATTTTGCCAGTTTTTGACACAAGGGCATGCTCACAACACTAAAACATTCTCCCCGAATTTCAGTACCAGGCCGACAAATTAACTGATATGTTCGGTAGCAACTTAAGCCTGGGTCAAAAATTTGGTATCTGGCTCCAATCCTTAGCGAGATAGATATAGGGTTATGCACATATAAATGATCTGTATGACGAGAAAAGTTGAAATCAGGGTCACTGTCTGTCTGTTCGTCCGTGCAAACTGTAACTTGAGTAGAAATTGAGATATCTTAATAAAACTTTATATGCGCGTTTCTTAGCAAAAAAGTAAGGACAAATTCGTAGATGGGCATAATCGGACTACTGCCAGGTATGGGAAGGCATTAAAGGAGCTGGAGTCGTAATTAAGTGAAATCGCATAATTCGAGACCCGCGCGACCGAGTTCACCCAAATTTGGTTCGTAACATTCCCCTGACATTTTTATGTTACAGTGTGAAAATGTCTTACCTACTTCTCATATTACACACTTTTAAATTCCATTTGAAACTTTTCTCTTTCCAGTATACAAATGAAGAAACAATTAACATACCAGTATGTCCCGCTACTGAGATTCCCTGCTTCAAATAACAGACGGACAACTAGTCACGTGGAATTCAACTCGCCTCTTCTGATCAGTTGTATATGTATATCTTCTTCTTCTTCTTAATTGGCGTAGACACCGCTTACGCAATTATAGCCGAGTTAACAACAGCGCGCCAGTCGTTTCTTCTTTTCGCTACGTTGCGCCGATTGGATATTCCAAGCAAAGCCAGGTCCTTCTCCACTTGGTCCTTCCAACGGAGTGGAGGTCTTCCTCTTCCTCTGCTTCAGAGCTGGAGTGTTTTCGTCCATTCGGACAACATGACCTAGCCAGCGTAGCCGCTGTCTTTTAATTCGCTGAACTATGTCAATGTCGTCGTATATCTCGTACAGCTCATCGTTCCATCGAATGCGATATTCGCCGTGGCCAACGCGCAAAGGCCCATAAATCTTTCGCAGAACTTTTCTCTCGAAAACTCGCAACGTCGACTCATCAGTTGTTGACATCGTCCAAGCCTCTGCACCATATAGCAGGACGGGAATTATGAGCGACTTATAGAGTTGGGCTTTTGTTCGTCGAGAGAGGACTTTACTTTTCAATTGCCTACTCAGTCCGAAGTAGCACCTGTTGGCAAGAGCAATCCTGCGTAGGATTTCCAGGCTGACATTGTTGGTGGTGTTAATACTGGTTCCTAAATAGACGAAATTATCTACAACTTCAAAGTTATGACTGTCAACAGTGACGTGAGTGCCAAGTAGCGAGTGCGACGACTGTTTGTTTGATGACAGGAGATATTTCGTCTTGCCCTTGTTCACTGCCAGACCCGTTTGTTTTGCTTCCTTGTCTAGTCTGGAGAAAGCAGAACTAACGGCGCGGGTGTTAAGGCCGATGATATCAATATCATCAGCATACGCCAGCAGCTGTACACTCTTATAAAAGATGGTACCTTCTCTACTAAGTTCTGCAGCTCGAACTATTTTCTCCAGAAGGAGGTTGAAGAAATCGCACGATAGGGAATCACCTTGTCTGAAACCTCGTTTGGTATCGAACGGCTCGGAGAGGTCCTTCCCGATTCTGACGGAGCTCTTCGTGTTGCTCAACGTCAGTTTACACAGCCGTATTAGTTTTGCGGGGATACCAAATTCAGACATCGCGGCATAGAGGCAGTTCCTTTTCGTGCTGTCGAAAGCAGCTTTGAAATCGACGAAGAGGTGGTGTGTGTCGATTCTCCTTTCACGGATCTTTTCCAAGATTTGGCGCATGGTGAATATCTGGTCGGTTGTTGATTTTCCAGGTCTAAAGCCACACTGATAAGGTCCAATCAGTTTGTTGACGGTGGGCTTTAATCTTTCACTCAATACGCTCGATAGAACCTTATATGCGATGTTGAGGAGGCTAATCCCACGGTAGTTGGCGCAGATTGTGGGGTCTCCTTTTTTATGGATTGGGCATAGCACACTTAAATTCCAATCGTTGGGCATGCTTTTGTCCGACCATATTTTACAAAGAAGCTGATGCATGCTCCCTATTAGTTCTTCGCCGCCGTGTTTGAATAGCTCGGCCGGTAGTCCGTCGGCCCCCGCCGCTTTGTTGTTCTTCAGGCGGGTAATTGCTATTCGAACTTCTTCATGGTCGGGCAATGGGACGTCTGCTCCATCATCATCGATTGGGGAATCGGGTTCGCCTTCTCCTGGCGTTGTGCATTCTTGCCATTCAGCAGGCTGGAGAAGTGTTCCCTCCATAATTTAAGTATGCTCTGGGCATCGGTCACTAGATCACCTTTGGGGGTTCTACAAGAGTATGCTCCGGTCTTGAAACCTTCTGTAAGCCGCCGCATTTTTTCGTAGAATTTTCGAGCATTACCCCTGTCGGCCAGCTTATCAAGCTCTTCATACTCACGCATTTCGGCCTCTTTCTTTTTCTGTCTGCAGATGCGTCTCGCTTCCCTCTTCAATTCTCGGTATCTATCCCATCCCGCACGTGTTGTGGTCGATCGTAACGTTGCGAGGTAGGCAGCCTGTTTTCTCCCCGCTGCGGCGCGGCACTCCTCGTCGTACCAGTTGTTCTTTTGCACTTTCCGAAAACCAAGGGTTTCGGATGCAGCTGTACGTAAGGAGTTTGAAATGCCGTCCCACAGTTAATAATTGTTGATGAGTGCTCTCAGAGAGCAAGTGCAAGCCGAGTAGAAAAACGTTTGGCAGTCTGTTGTGATTGCAGCTTTTCGACGTCGAACCTTCCTTGTGTTTGTTGGCGTGCGTTTTTTGCTGCACAGAGGCGGGTGCGAATCTTGGCTGCAACAAGATAGTGGTCCGAGTCGATGTTACGACCTCGGAGCGCACGCACATCTAAAACACTGGAGACGTGTCTTCCGTCTATCACAACATGATCGATCTGGTTGGTAGTTTTTCGATCCGGAGACAGCCAGGTAGCTTGATGAATTTTTTGTGCTGGAATCTAGTACTACAGATAACCATATTTCGGGCCCCGGCGAAGTCGATCACCCTCAACCCATTTGGGGATGTTTCCTCATGGAGGCTGAATTTACCGACCGTAGTGCCAAAGATACCTTCTTTGCCCACCCTGGCGTTCAAGTCGCCAAGCACGATTTTGACATCGTAGCGGGGGCATCTCTCATAAGCACTCATAAAAGGCATCTTTGGTCACATCGTCCTTCTCATCCGTCGGAACGTGGGCGCAGATCAGCGATATGTTGAAGAACCTCGCTTTGATGCGGATTCTGGCTAGACGTTCATTCACCGGAGTGAATGATAGTACTCAACGACGGAGTCTCCACCACGAATCCCACACAAACTTTTTATATGGCCACTAGTAAATGCCACAAGGACCTACTCGTCTGTGTCCTTGTCCCGTCCATCGCATTTCTTGGACGGCGGTGATGTCAGCTTTTATTTTCACGAGGACATCAACCAGCTGGGCAGCGGCACCTTCCCAATTAAGGGACCGGACATTCCAGGTGCATGCCCTGATATCGTTATCCTTATTTCGTTTGCCATGTTTGTCGCTTTTCATTGGGATAGGCTTTTTACGTGGCGGGTCCCAAACCCAGCGCACAACCCTATGCAGGGGATGTTTCGCCTTCTCACTTTAGCTCACCTTCGAACGGATGTTCTCAGGCTACCCAGAGGATACTTGGCCAAAGACCGGAAGTCGTGAGCTGCTTGAGTCATATGTAAAAGAATCGTTTCTGGCCACTCCCAAGTGAATGGCGATCAGAGAACTTCTACACATGACCACATCCTATATGTATATATATGCTTATAATAGCTATCATAATATCTATTATATAATATCTGTCAAGTCATCAACGAAGTGTGTGGTCTGGTCCCTTCGTGTTGGCCAAATCTGGATGCTTCTGATCGATCGCCTACTTCAAGCGGTCCAGTTGTTCGCGGTAGATGGTAGAGTTAAGCGTCTGGCCATGTGGGAGCAGCTCATAGTACATGACTCCCTTCCAATCCCACTAAACACACAGCAAAACCTTCCTGGCCGTCAATACCGGCTTGGCCACTGTTTGGGACGATTCACCGGCCTTCGACCACGACCGTTTTCGCTTGATATTGTCGTATGTGATCCATTTTTCGTCGCCAGTCACCATCCGCTTCAAAAATGGGTCGAGTTTGTTCCGTTTCAGCAACATATCGCAGGCGTTGATTCGTCCAGAAGGTTGTTTTGCGTCATATTATATGGCACCCAAACATCAAGCATTTTTATGTATCCAGCCTTCTGCAGATAGTTTAAAAAAGTTTGATCACTAACTCCCATCTTTTGGGCGATGTCACAAGATGCCACTAGCCGGTATAACTCGATGTTTTCCGTGATTGGATCGGTATTCGTCGTCACAGGTCTTACGCCGGCCGGCTTATCCATGGTGTCGTTTTCATCCGCTCTGAATCGTCGAAACCATTCCTCCGCATTTTGAAGTGATAGAGTACCATCCCCCAAAACACCATTAATCTCACGGAATGTTTCTCTAGCGGATTTGCCTTTAACGAAGGAAAACTTTAAAATAGCGAGAATTTTGGTGTTAGTGAAATCCATGTTTACAAATTAACATATAACTGTTGAATGCAATATCCAAACTAATCATGCATAGCGTCGTTTTGTAGGTTATGTCAAGACCTTTCAAAGATATATAGTATTGCCAGATACGAGCTCTGTAACGCTTTATACAGAGCCGCGAAATTCAAAAGACAAAAAGACCGAAGGGAAATATTTGACAACCTAATATTCTATACATATAATATCCTCGAATTTAGTAGTTTCGGCAAAGATAAGCCTTTGATAGACTTTTACATCCAAATAAACGCATTCAAATAATGTGTAGTTTTGCTGCAGGGTGTATGTGCATACTCGTAAGTAAGCTGTGCTTTTTCGAGATCCACAACACCAAAAAAGCGAAGCGAACTCAGTACTCAGACATGAAATATTTTGTCTACATGAATGTGAGTGAGCTAAGTACATTTACTACTTGAATTCCCCAACCGCTCACAAGCCAATTTCGTTACGTTTATTTTGGTGTTTCGTTAAATTTGGGAAACTTGAAGCTAACCAAAACACATTGCGGTTTTTGTATGCACAACCGAAGTAGTAAAGCAACAGCAACAATGTTGCTGGACAACACGCAACATTTGATATTCAAGTTCAATGCGAACATGTCTCATGCGATCATTTATGTATATTACATATGCCCACAGCGGTCGACGTACAAGTGTACCACACAGTACTCTCCGCGTAATTGAATTCTGAAATGAAATATTTCTCACGGATTAATTTAATTTGGTTTCATTTTAGTTTTGGTGTGGATAAAGCCATGCTTTTATAAAACTCTAGCATTTACAGAAATTCCTCAGTTTTTCAAGTTTGTAAATAAAGCGTTTTACAACTGGAAGTTAGTGCTAAAGAATTTTAGTACATTTTACCTTCGTTTTTTTTAAAAAATTGCTCCCCAGATTACGCTCTGACGCAAACCTGTGTTTCATAACCCAAAATAAAAATTTGTTAAACCATATTTGAGGATACAAAACATAACAAAATCCAATTGAAGTGAACATGATAGGCGTGATTAGATGGCTGATCCCTCAGCATGGTGATGTTAGATAGAGTTCTTGAATTCCGATTGGACAGTGCCCAGTTAGAACTCCTATAATCTTATAATGCTGCCTTGCTGGGGACGAATTGTTTTTTAGACCTCCCACGATTTAACCTGGGCCAGAAAGACCTTGAACTGCACACCTGGTTGTAGTTGACCTACGCTTGTTAAGCTAGTGTCAGGCCCAACAATCCAGTTGTGATCCACAAACAGCAAACGGAGATCTTACCCGTTCCAACACCACAGTTATTGTGACTGAAGTTCATGTTCGAGCAAGGTCATCAGCCTTACAATTCCCTGTAAATTTAATAACTCGACAAACTTGTTGAAAAATGTGGCAATGACAAAGCCTTTACGAACTTTAAATATTATCAAGTGAGGTAAAGCGTTATCCGAGCACCATTTAATTGATAATCTAGTATGAAGCCAGAAGACGTTCTTTTACATATGGCTCAAGCAGCTCACGACTTCCGGTCTTAGACCAAGTATACTCTGGGTAGCCAAAGAACATCCATTTGAAGGCGAGATAAAGTGAGAGGGCGACCATCCCTCCTAAGCGTTGTGCGCTGTGTTTGGGACCCGCCACATAAAAAATGTACCCAATGAAAAGAACAAAACAGCTTCGGATGAGAGACCCCTTTGATAACGACCACTTCAAACGTACAAATTATTACGATTTAAGGGTATGCACGTGGAATATCAGGTCTCCTAATTGAAAAGGTGTCGCTGACCAGCTGTTTAATGTCCTCGTTAGAGTAACCCTGACATCACCGCCGCCCAAGAAGTGCGATGGACGGGAAAAGGACTGAGACGAGTAGGTCCTATGTGGCATTTACTATAATGGCTATATAAAGAGCTCAAATTCGTTATGGGATTCGTGATGGGAGATAGACTCCGTCGCCGAGTACTAGTACTCTCTCCGGTGGATGAACGTCTAGCCACAAAATCAAAGCGACATCTTCAACATGTCGCTGATTTGCGCACACACCCCGACGGAAGAAAAGGACGATGTGACCATAGATGTCTTCTATGAGCGCTTGGAGGGCGCCTATGAGAGCTGTTTCCGCCACGATGTCAAAATCGTGCTTGGCGACTTTAACGTCAAGGTGGGCAAAAAAGGTATATCTGGCACAACGGTCGATAAATTCAGGCTCCACAAGTAAACATCCCCAAATTGGTTGAGGCTGATCGACTTCGCCGGAGCCCGAAATATGGTTACCTGTAGTACCGGTTTCTACGCCAATAAAGAAGAGGAAGTAATTTGCCACAGGAAAAAAGTACTTATGGTCCGTTACGAAAATAGATAATAACGATGTCCAAAGATATATCAATGATGGTTTCAACATAGCCAAAACCTTACTTCTTTATCCTACCAATGAAATTGGAATTGACAAGTCTGTTGCTTTATCTTTTTTTTTCTTTAATAAGACTAATCAATACTAAAGGTCTTGTCCTGACGTAATAATGGCCTTCAGTAGCCTCTGAAAGGGACGGACACTAAGTTTTGTCATTGCTTATTTTACTTGGTTACTCCAGCAGAGACACGGTCTACATATCTCTACGTCTTTTACCATCGATACTCGTTTCGAAAATATTTTTCGCTAGAACGTCATCAGCGCAGGCGCTGCTAGTTAGTCCCACAAAATCGGCCCTGCTGTATATGCCAATATTACATTTAAAAAGAAAATTTTAAGATGGTGACAGCTATCAAATTGGCTTCACCTTAGTCAACTTTTGTCATACTCATTAGTTCCTACAGCTCACTTCTACTATTAGTCAAGTAAAACGTGTTCAATATTCTAACTTTTACCTACAACACCTATAATAAAATAAGATGAAATTGATATTTCCGTAAGCACTTTGATTGCCTATTATTTACTATTTTCGTTTCTCTCGAAATAAAACTTGTTTGGGCATAAATAATCTTTATTCCAGGTATTCACACATTTTTACCGCTTAAATAATTCAATAATATTCGTTTCGTAAACTTCCTTCTACTAACTACTAAAGCAATCCACATTCACTAATACTCAGTACACTTAGTTAATAATATCAACAATACAATTCATATATATATATTTACAACTAACTACCAAGAATAGGAAATACAACAAGCTATTGTTAAACGCCGAATTCTCGCGAACAACTCAGCTCATGCATATTGCACAAGCGCACACTTAAATACGTTTAAATATAGATAGTTTATATACACCAGTTCGCATTAGTCATATATTCCAACCCACATACAGCGCATGCGCCCTTCACTCAGGCACATAGACGGGACTAATATCCAGCACCTCGTGCCGCTCGTCCAAACGTTCGTTTCGCGCCAACGTGCGATTCACATCCAACGGTTCCACATAGCCCAACGAACGGCCCATGGGCGCCAATACGAGATGCGCATGCGTTTGCGATGAACCCTGATAGGAGACCACCGAAGGCGCCGCGTCGATCACAATACCCGCCGCCGCAACACGCTCCACCGGCTGAGCCAGGCAATGGTAATGGAAAACCACGCAGCTGAGGAAAAGCGCGACAAATGTGGAAAACTGCAAGAAAAATGTTCGTGTGCGTGTGTGAAAATGTGAATGGCAATTGCAACAGCAAAACAGATTGGCTAAACCCCGTTTACAGTTATACAGTTGTACTTACGTGCTTCATGTTTACGTGCTCGAACAATTCCAATTCTTCAAAACGCTCGATGCTTAGCGCGCACTGCTGAAATGACGGTTGACTAGGAAAGCGCAATGCCGCGGACAGACTGACTGGCTGACTGATCGCTGGGTTGATGGTTCGCCAGCCGCTTGGCTCACAGACTGACTAACTTGGCTGAGCGCATGAGCGCGGTGAGTGGGTACTTAGCGAGCCGGGCGACGCTGCCATAAAGCATTGGTACACGCTCCAGTACTCGAGTGAATGCGCTGAGCAAAGTATCGCTGCGGTTGCGGTAAAAACTTGATTTCATATGCCGACAAACATACGTACGTTAGTAAATACAAAAATAACATAGTAAATATATGGATATATGTGACTAGATAAGTAGTGCTCTAGGGTATTTGTGTTTACCTTTGCCTTTTATTGGAATAGTCAATAACAAAAGTACAAAAAATAGCATTAACAATGCAATGGAAGCGTGTAAAATGAGGCAAGAAATAAGAAACGTCAATGGCGCGCACACTATGCGTAATTTTCGCGCCATTAGAGGAGTGGCAGACATTGTCATACCCTTCACCCACTCTTTCAGTACACAGTGCATGCTGCAGTAAACATTTTACATAAGCAGTTTAGTTCAGCTGGCAACCAAATGACTAGATCTCCATCGAGTTTAAAAATGGGAAGACATTTTTCTCACCGAGTCATATAAGATATAAGCAGACGTGACGGCTCTGGTGCGACCGAGAACGTAGACCCCAAAACTACTCAATACCATTGAGACCATACATAGGTTGCTAGGAGTGGTGGATGCCAGAGAAACTCCTTCGATCTTGGAACACCATCAAAAAGGTAATTCTGAGTTGATAATGATGAATAGCGCCTTACTAGTTGGAATACAGTGAGCAGCCTGTGCAGGGATTACCTGGGATAGTAAGTGATGTCCGACTGAAGTGTTCAATATAATCCTGCATCATCTGCTCGTAGATGTCTTTATTCGGAAAGTAGCAACAAGTTCTAGTGTAGGAATAAAGGAATTAGTAGGTTGGAACAGGAAAAATAATAGACATAGTGCAATCCTGAACCAGAAAACTTAAGTAAATCCAACTATTTCCTCCGAAAGTTAGATTTCAATAGCCACTTTCGGGTAAAGACACCCTGTAGACATGCATGGAGAAGAGGTTTAGTAGGGGAAGATGACACACCTTCTATCTATACCGACGGATCCAAAATGGGCTGTGAAGTATGCTCAGGTGTATACTCGAATAATGTCAAAATCTCGCTCCCCCTATCTGATTACGAAACTCAGATCCTATTTTCCTAACGGTAGTACTAGGTAAAGAAGGCATCTGCTGATCTTTGAATAACTATATACTCGGATTGCCAGATAACATTACTGACCTTCTCGATGCCACTTACTAATTCCAACAATCGCAGAAAGGCTTTAAGCTCAGATCAACTCTACTTGTCCATAATTTGAGTTCGCGACCACAGGAACATTTTCGGCAACGAAAAAACAGACGAGTTAGATCGGCTAGCAGCGTCCGAGGCGGGGCTAATAGCCCCTTCATTACTTCGAAGTCGTAGAAAATTTCAACTCTCTTGGAAACAGCATTAGAACTAACCACAACTTCAGTCTCGAAATCCAATGCAGAATAACTCTGGCCAACAGCTTCTTCTGCTTCTTTGGACAGAGTAGGTATTAAGACGTAAAGTCCTCTCTCGAAAAACAAAGACTAAGCTCTACAAGTCACTCATCATCCCGTTCTGCTATATGGCGCAGAAGCATGAACGATGACAACATCCGATGAGTCGGCATTACGAGTTTTCGAGAGAAAGGTGCTGCGGAAGATTTTGGCCCTTTGGGCATTGGTAACGGCGAATATCGCAGTCGATGAAACGATCAGCTGTACGAAATATACGATGACATTGACATAGTTCAGAGAATTAAGAGACAGCGACTTCGCTGATTAGGTCATATCGTCCGAATGAATGAAAACACTCCAGCTCTGAGAGTATTCGACGCAGTACCCGCCGGAGGAAGCAGATAAATTCTACCATTCCGTTAGAAAGACCAGGTGGAGAAGGACCTGGATACACTTGAAATCTCCAATTGGCGCCAAACATCGAAAAGCAAGCACTCAGCTGTAACCATAATATAAAATAAAGAAGAAAAAATGTAGCACTGACCTATTGTAGAACCTACGGGTCTTCCCAATAACAATATTTGCCGCAGATGCAAGCCCTTTTTCCTCTTTTTCTGTGATGTAATGTTTTAAAATGGCACACCCAGCGCTAATTGAGCCCAAAGTGGCAGCACCCGTACTTACCTCTGCGAATGCCTAGTTTTCAGCCGATTGAGACGGAGTCAATTTAAGAGGAATTGGATGGCAAGGACGAAAAAGTTTCATAGTTTATTTATGAATGTTGTTTAATTGGCACTCAGTTCAGAAGACAATAGCCCCAACAGTCACCTAAGTGCGACCGCTTACGGTCAGATGGTCTTTCGAACTCCTCTCTGGACTAACTTAACAAGTGATTTTTATACTCTCGCAACAAAGTTGCTAAGGAGAGTATTATAGTTTTGTTCACATAACGGTTGTTTGTAAGTCCTAAAACTAAAAGAGTCAGATATAGGGTTATATATATCAAAGTGATCAGGGTGACGAGTAGAGTTGAAATCCGGATGTCTGTCTGTCTGTCTGTCCGTCCGTCCGTCTGCCCGTCCGTCTGTCCGTCCGTCCGTCCGTGCAAGCTGTAACTTGAGTAAAAATTGAAATATCTTGATGAAACTTGGTACACGTATTTCTTGGCTCCATAAGAAGGTTACGTTCGAAGATGGGCAAAATCGGCCAACTGCCACGCCCACAAAATGGCGGAAACCGAAAACCTATAAAGTGTCATAACTAAGCCATAAATAAAGATATTAAAGTAAAATTTGGCACAAAGGATCGCATTAGAGAGGGGCATATTTGTACGCAATTTTTTTGGAAAAGTGGGCGTGGCCCCGCCTACTAAGTTTTTTGTACTACTAAGTTTTTTGTCGTTTCCTTCAAGCACTTCCATATACAGTTCAAAAATGGAAGAAATCGGATAATAACCACGCCCACCTCCCATACAAAGGTTATGTTGAAAATCACTAAAAGTACGTTAACGGACTAACAAAAAACGCCAGAAACACAAAATTTTACGGAAGAAATTGCAGAAGGAATATCTCAGGAACTACTAGACCGATTTCAATGAAATTCGGTATATAATATTTTCTTAACACCCTGATGACATGTACGAAATATAGGTGAAATCGGTTCACAACCACGCCTTCTTCCAATATAACACTATTTTGAATTCCATCTGATGCCTTCTCTGTATAATATATAGTACATTAGGAACCAATGATATATATACACAAATACGATAAAAGTATGTAAATGACGTATAATGAAATCTCGATTATCACTTTATCATGCGAGAGTATAAAATGTTCGGTGACACCCGAACTTAGCCCTTCCTTACTTGTTTTTAATTTAAAGACATATTCGATAGTCACTTCAGCGATGTCCGTAATTTTACATTGTCTTTAGGAATACGTATATATATAAATATATTTAATTGAGAAATAAAATTTCAGTAGTTTTCTATTTGAATAGTTTCAAAATCTATTGACACCTAGCCGATCTTAGGCCAAATCTCAACAAAAGTAATTTTCTTCTTCTTAATACTTCTTTGAGTATGCATACTTTGACCACACACTGTTTTCAACCCGACCTTATTTCCATTTCAAATTATGATTATAGGGTATAGAAAAATTGTAGGAGAACCCCGACAAATACCAACTGCAAGTGTAAACTACAAAATAGCGATCAAAAGGCAATAAATAAAAAAAGTTAACAAGCAAAGTTATTCAAATAGTTGGCGTTGTAGGTGTCAGCAAAACGCTTGTAGTGTTGACTTTTTCTCTAGCTCAGGCGCTTAGGTTGCGTAAGAGGCTTTCGTGAAAGAAGTAAACGGAATAAAATAAGCTGTCTAATTTGATGATAAAAAACATAAGAAATTGAAAAAAACAACCAATAAGCTATTGAAGGTTGATTGAACACGGTATTTGTTGTGCGCATGAGCAGCAGCGCCATAACACAAACATACAAAAGTATTAAGTTCGAAAAATATTAAATAACTACATTAAATGCTTAAATGGCCTGCAGCAAAAGAGCAAAGCATCTTGTTAAGATATAACATAAGCGCGCACAGATGAATATACATAACTACAATACATATTTTATATGTTATGTGTACAATATATACATATATATATGTACGTATATGTGTAAAAGCATTCAAAACCGCCAAAAAGCAATTGCGTTCAAATTAGCTCAGTTAAAGTGTTGGCAATTGTAACCGCAGAGCAATGCAAGAAACACACTCCTTAATGTGCCCTGCAGGAAAAGCTGACGACACAGGATAGTGAGGCACATGGAAAAACAAGAAGTACTATATATTAGAAGAAGTTTACTCCGATAGTTCAGTTTGTGTGGCAGCTATATGCTATAGTGATTCGATCTGAAAAATTGCTTCCAAAATTGCATTTTTACCTTAGACAATAATCCATTCCAAATTTCGTGTATCCCGCAAATCCTTCTGGGTGTTAAAGCTTCGTAGAAGAGTTAATATACCCTGTTCAGTGTAGAATGATTTCGAGAAAGTCAAGGTCTGACTCTTGTGAATACCATCTGAGAGTTTCAATTTTCGACCACTTTTGGAAGATAGTCTGGTAAAGCTTCGTAAAAGAGTTAATATACCCTGTTCAGTGTAGAATGATTTCGAGGAAGTCAAGGTCTGACTCTTGTGAATACCATCTGAGAGTTTCAATTTTGGACCACTTTTGGAAGCAATTGGGCCGTACGTCAGCGCCGAATACTATCTTCCAAGGCGTCAATTGTTTGGGGCTTAACTGCGTTCACAAGCATTAAAACAAAAAATAGTCAATCTTGAAAGTCGCACTAAAGGTCACCCTCACCAAACAGTTTCCTTCAATAAATTGGTTATTTCGTTGGTTGTATGGTTAATAGCGCCAACCAAAGGTCGTCCACATCAGCATTCTTCAATTCAGGCAAAGTCATTAGTCATGGCTGTAGAGCATACGACAACGTCTGTGAAGATGAGCAGGTAGCTATACAGGGAGCCAAAAAGTCGTGTATGCGGAAAGTGTTCTAGGGATCATTCTGAACAACTTTGTCTCGGAGAATGTCTAAAACTGGTTTTGAGCTGGCGATTGTTTAGGTCAAGTTAAATTTTTGGGGATTATAAAAATTTCTTCGTAAGTTTTTGGCCAATCCAATGAAATTTAAAAATATGGTTCTTCCATTTTTTTTTTTTATTCTATTGATCATTTGTCGGAATCGGCCAGATCAGACACCATCCTATTAAACCGTGTTACCGGAGTAAGTCTATTCGCTATGAAATGCCAAACCAAACTGGGTATAAATCAAGAAAAGAAACCCGAAGATAAAATCATTCACGAATTCACGCTCAAGCAACTTGTGATAGTACCAATAAAAATAAAGAACGCTTTGAACTAGTTCCCACACCGTTTTCGTTAAATTTGAGCCTCACAAATGATTTCTTCGTTTCCAAGATCAAAAAGTGACTCGCTGGAAATAGTTTTACTCAAGTGGGCAACTACAAAAAAATTCATCGTTCTAAATGGAGATCATATTGAAAAATAAAGCCATAATTTCTTGCAAAAAACATTATTTCATTGTTAGGCCAAAGGCCTTTGTGCATATTTAGTATGAAGGCAAGCTTCTTTATTGGCGAAGACACCGCATACGAGGTTATAGCCGAGTTTACAACAGCGCGTCAGTCGTTCTTTCTAGTCACAGTTCGGCGCCAATTGTTGATTCCAAGTGTTGCCAGGTCCTTCTCCATCTGGTTCTTCCAACGAAGTGGAGGACTTCCTCTGCTTCACCCGGTGGGTACTGCGTCGAATACTTTCAGAGCTGAAGTGTTTTCATCCATTCGAATAACACGACCTAGCCAGCGAAGCCGCTGCCTCTTAATTCGCTGAACTATGTCAATGTCGTTGTATAGCTTGTACAGCTAATCGTTCCACAAAAGACCATATACTTCCACAGAACCTTTCTCTCGAAAACTCATAACGTCGATTCTTCAGATGTTGTCGTCGTCCATGTCTCTGCACCATATAGCAGGACGGGAATAATGAGTAAGTGCGGTTTCATTTGGTTTTTGTTCGTCGAGAGAGGACTTTACTTCTCAATTGCATACTCAGCCAGAAGTAGCACCTGTTGGCAAGAGTTATTCAACTTTGGATTTCGACATTAACATTCTGACATTGTTGTTTGTGTTAATACTGGTTTCAAGTTAGACGAAGTTATCTACAACTTCGAAGTTATGACTGTCAACATTGATGTGGGGGCCAAGTCTCGAGTGCGACGACTGTTTGTTTGATGACAGGAGATATTTTAGTCTTAAGAAAGTAGAACTAACGGCACAGGTGTTGGGGCCAATATCATCGTAACGTACGCCAGCAACTGTATACTCCCTCCTACAGAAGATTGTACCTTCTCTATTCAGCTCTGCTGATCCAATTATTTTCTCCAGCAGTAGATTGAAGAAGTCGCACGATAGGGAGCCGCCTTGTCTGAAACCTCGTTTAGTATCGAACGGCTCGGAGAGGTCCTTCCCGATCCTGACGCAGCTTTCGGTATTGCTCAACGTCAGTTTACACAGCCGTATTAGGAGGCAAGCGATCTTTTTGAACATATATACCGCCCTTCAGGTCTTGTAAACGAAAGAAACGCGCCTGAAGAAACACTCACATATTTATTGTAATCCTAACGAATTTTCTTTTTAATTTCAATAAGATAGTATGATCTTACTCTGGATCTTTCTGACTTCAAACTTAAAAGAAGATTTCTAAAAAAAAATCTTTTAAGTTTCCTACAAGGCGTTCTCTATGCATTAAAGAAACACGTCTGAAGAAACACATCAGCATTTTCAACCAAATTATTGTAGGCCTCTACTACGCCACTAATTAATCACCAAAAACTTTATTTACTAATATTCCATTTGTTTCGGTGAGATGCTGTGAGTGCAACTGACCTTAACCATTGACAAAAACATAGTGCAGAAATGTGTTTTCCCGTGAAGACAGATGCCGTTAGTGCTTCAATAAGCATATGCACAAGCCGTTGAAAATGTGACTCAACATTTTCGAAACGCTAAACCGCATGAACATTTGCGGCTGTTGCACACGCGGGACTCCAGTTCAAGGCGCCAGGCAACACAGTCAGTCCCTACAAATGCGCATGTCATTGCGACTGCAACGTATAAATTCAATTCACGCTCAACAAAGCTGGTAATCTCATTTTGCGTAGCGCGTCAAACGCATTGTCTCCAGACAATAAGAAGGTACACTGAAGAAAAAATCCACATCAATATGGTAATGTCTAAAGTTACAACCAAAAACTCTAAATATTGTATTTATATCTGCTTACTCTGCAGCAACAGCAACTTTTACTTGTTCTCATCGCCAGCTTTGCTACATGTCGGGCTGGCCTATTGGCCTTGTCACCAGAAGATTTCCAGCAAGCGGGTGACATTAAAATCGCCACCATTGTGCATAACGCACCCTCGGCCGTCTCGCACACCACATTCACACGTGTGCATAACCATCGTGACAGCAGCCAGACCACGCTGCCACAACTCGCCAGCACAGCTGCCACACAAACGACGGAGGTGCATCAGCCGAAGCCGTCCGTTGCCAGCCAACCCGTCTACACGTCGCAACAGTTGAGTGTCTTCCCAACGACAATTATAAAGCATGAATTGCCAAAAGCTCCGTTGCTAGACAGTGCTGCGGCTACAGCCGCAGCGGGCAACGGTGGAACGCCAATCATCAACTCATTGACACATACGCCGGCACATTTGGCCTACTCTGCACGGCCCGTGGTGTATCAGACGCTTCCGGAAATAAAGCCGGTGCGAAAAATTAGTTTTGAGGAATCAGTGCCTAGTCCAAGGAATAAGCAATACTACGGTACCCATAAGCATTGAGAACTGAATTAAAATTATGCTATAAATAAAATAAAATTCGTATACAAATAAGGTGGAGAACTTTATAATAAATTATTTTAGTTTGGAAAGAATTTGGAGCAGCGCATATGCTCTATGCATAGTTTCAACTGAAAGCAGAATTCTGTGATCTATTGAAAAGAATAGTTTCGTAACCGCAGATTAGGTTAGGTTAGGTTAGGTGAGAAAGGCATTGATTGCTTTATATTGTTGTAAAGGAGATATTAGGAAGCGGTGAGGTCTCTCACCAAAAGTTGTGCTTTGGCTTTCCGAAACCGTAACAAAGCCAATACGTCGCGGAACCTATTCCATTTTCTATGTATCGAAGTTTAAGGGGAAGGTTGGAGAGGGGAAGGTTCGGAGCTCTCAACTCTTGTTTCAGACTGCCAGACCACTGTAGTGTCTTTCAAGCGGAAATGGCAGCCACCAAGGTAGATGTACACTCCGATAGCAGAGCTGCTATACTGGCCTTGAGTTCGCTGAGTATGAGCTCAAAGCTAGTCAAGGATACATGACCTTACTAACAGTAGGATGCAGCTAATTCCATATTAAACTTGTCTGGGTTCGTGGCTACAGCGGAATCATTGTTAATTGTAAAGCTGATGAGCTAAGAAAAAAATACACCCATACACAAATTCCATCAGAACGGAAACAAGCAGGGTTCTTCTGTCTTCGTGCTTACAGGCGGTTGATCAACACCCAGCACTTGTGGCGTTGCTAAAGCCTGGTGGCCGAAAATGGAACGTAAAAGGTCCATTGTACTGCTAGCTCTTAGCAAGGCTCACTTCGCCGCAATGATAGACGTCCTAACTGGACACTGATTTTGGAGCACTCTTTTTGTCAATGTTGCAATAAAGACCGTCCAGCTTTCGCCAGGCTAAGGTTAAAACATTTCGGTTATCATACTTTTAAGGAACTCGGCGAATTGGCTCAAGTTGATATTAGAAACCCCAATAAATTTGTAGCAATTTGTTATTCATCCATACCTAGGAGTTCTAGACATCACAACAAACAAGAGTCTTTAGCTGTCCAAGTGAGACTTTTCGTGACCTCACGAGATCAGTCAATTTACCTAACCTTACTTTCGTAACCAGAGATGCATTTTAATAAAAATTTGATCAAACAAATGAGTAACCAGAAAACGGCCTGGTTTGACTCTTCAGACTATAAGAAAAAGAATTGCGTTCATCTAAGATTAGTGATATTGGTGTTCTAAACCAGCTTGAAAAGATAGAGCTTATTAATATTTATGATAGAAGAGAGAGCATTTCGTCAATCTCCAATCAATCGTACAAGCTTACTCTTCTTTTTCAACTTTAGGATAAGTTAGAACTATGGACATCAATTATTGACAGCTATCAGTTCCTATTGTTGTTGTAGAGACATAATAATTTTTCGAAAACATCTGTGCCCGAAGATAAATCCGAATCCATTCCGGTAACGTAGACTGTCATGAGAAAAGGGGTTATTAATAAAACGATTTGAATAGAGTTTAATTTTGTTATTCCAAAAAATATGAACTTAACGAAAATGTTGAAGCCGAAAAGCATGTGCGAACTATAATTTTGAATTTTCAATTTTTAAATAAATTTCTTATAATATTATCAGCCTGGAACACAGTAAGCAGTTTCAAAAGATTTTAAAGTAAATAATAGCTAGATCAGCGATGAGAGCATCCATTGGCTCATTGTTTGTATTTGTAGTTGGCACTGCTGTTGGCGATGTTTGCATTCGAGGTGACGCTAGCGCTGGCGCTTGCACTCGTCTTTGCATTACCTGTACGGATGACCGTGGTTTCAGGTGCGAAGATGAGCGGGGTGTGATAGGCGCGCAATACTTGTGACGTGATTGTACGCACTGCGGGTGCCACAATGGGTGTGACCACACGCGCATGCTTGTGCACCACCGTCTGACTCTGATGCGACACGGCGGTTGGTATTTTCTGCACCACTTCACCCACCTTGGCAAGAGTCGGCTCGTGAATGGTTATTGTTTCCGGTGCGATAACAGTACGTAAGCCTGGCCGTGTCGAGATGGTAATAGGCAGCGAGAGGGTCTCCGCGGGCAAGATTTGATGTTGAATGGATGCTGTGGAGCTGCTGCCCGACGGTAATTTAACTGAAGACGATACACGTAAGGAGGAACGCGATGCCGATGCCGATGCAGAAGCCGAACCAGCAGAAGCGACAGCTTTTAGGCGTGCTAGGGAGGATGGAGCCGGCGCTTTAGTACCTGATACTGGTGCAGAGTTCGCTATTGCTGTGACTGATGCGGGCGCAAGTGGTTCCTGTTGCTCTCCTGTTGCGGGGCCCGTCACGTCGTTTGTCTCCTCGTCTTCACCCGATGTGACGGCGTTCGATTGTAACTGTTGTTGCTGCGGCTGTTGTGGATATTGGCTTTTGGCTGTCAAGGATATTGTCTGCGAGGGCTTAATGGCTGCGCCGCTGCCGATGCCGCTGCTGATGATGTTGTACAGACCGTCCGGCTCTGGTGAGGCAACACTGCACACAATGCAAGTGCTTAGTAGTAGTGGCAACTGCGGATGGAGATTTATGAGTTGGAATATGTGTATAAGCAAGAGCTCTTAAGTTATTTAATTAAGGCTCACCAATTTGAACATTGTTATGTCGCACAATCTTTCAAAATGTTTGCTTTAGAAAATACCAGTGTCTTACTGATGCTCCAGCATTGTTTTCAGGAAGCTTTTATACTCATTAAATGCCGTTGCAGCTGAATGATTCCACGTCAATCGTTCGCACAGAACGTCTTGGTATTGGATTTCATATAAATTTATATATGCGCTGGAAGTGAAATAGAATAATGCTACATTTTCATCGCCTCAGTGGGCAAATGATTGAAGCTTTCAATAGTGGGTGAAATTACGTATCTATAACCTGTTTGTGTATTATGCCACTGACACAATAAGTGTGATATAATTTTTACAACAACATAACTTCCACAGTATTGCATACATGGTTGCTTTCGCAAATTTTGTCATTCCGGTACAGTTTTTATTTATTTTTTGACCATGAAACTAAGTCCTTTTTTACTTCTAAATCCATTTTGTTTTGATTATCAGTGTGTTCATTAGTCCAACTCCAACTGTCTGTATATACGCGAACTAGTACCTCAGTTTTTGACATGTCGGTCTAAGAGTCGGAACCGCCGATGTCGGACTAAAGTACTCAACTTCCATTCCTTAAACTTTTCCTTCATTTCTATAGTTTGAGAAATCCTGCAATAATGTATTCTTCTTCTTCTTAATTAGCGTAGACACCTGCTTCCCCCGGCGGGTACTGCGTCGAATACTTTCAGAGCTGGAGTGGACAACATGACCTAGCCAGCGTAGTCGCTGTCTTTTTATTCGCTGAACTATGTCAATGTCGTCGTATATCTCGTACAGGTCATCGTTCCATCGAATGCGATATTCGCCGTGGCCAACGCGCAAAGGACCATAAATCTTTCGCAGAACCTTTCTCTCGAAAACTCGTAACGTCGACTCATCGGTTGCTTTCATCGTCCAAGCCTCTGCAACATATAGCAGGACGGGAATTATGAGCGACTTATAGAGTTTGGCTTTTGTTCGTCGAGAGAGGACTTTACTTTTCAATTGCCTACTCAGTCCGAAGTAGCACCTGTTGGCAAGAGCAATCCTGCTTTGGATTTCCAGGCTGACATTCCTTCTCCACCTTGTCTTTCCAACGGGGTGAAGGTCTTCCTCTGCTTCCGACGGCGGGTTCTGCGTCGAATACTCTCATATCTGGAGTGTTTTCATTCATTCAGACGACATGACCTAGCCAGCGTAACCGTTATCTCAATGCAAAGGACCATAAAATATGCGCAAAACCTTCTTCTCGAAAACTCGTAACGTCGACACATTAGATCGTCCGTGCCATATAGCAGGTAAAAAATAATGATACTCAATTACCTATTCAGTCCAGAGTAGGACTTGGCAAAAATTATTCTGCATTTGGTTCCAAAAGAGACGAAATTATCTACGACTTCGAAGTTATAACGGTCAACCGTGACATGAGAGTTGCAAGTGCGACGACTGTTTATTTTAATGACAGGAGATATTTTGTCTTCCTTATCCAGCCTGGAGAAAGCAGAACTAATGGCGCGGTTGTTAAGGCCAATGATATCCACATCATCGGCGTACCCTAGCAGCTGTACACTTTTATAGCAGATTGTCCCTTCTCTGTTTAGTTCTGCAGCTCGAATTATTTTTCCAGGGGTATATTGAAGAAATGCTTGATAGAGAGTCGCCTTGTCAGAAACCTCGTTTGGTATCGAACATCTTGGAGAGGTCCTTCCCGATCGGGACGGAGCTTTTGGTATTGATCAACATCAGTTACACCGTATTAGTTTTGCCAGGATGCCGAATTCAGACTTCAGAAAGACATAGCGACATAGAAACAGCTTCTTTTCGTGCTATCAAAAGCATATTTTAAATCGACGAAGAAGTGGTGTGTGTCAATCCTCTTTTCACGGGTCTTTTCCAAGATTTGGCGTATGGCGAATATCTGGTAAGTTGTTGATTTTACAGGCCTAAAGCCACACTGATAAGGTCCAATCAGTTTGTTGACGATGGACTTTAATCTTTCACACAATACATTCGATAGAACTTTAGATGCGATGCTAAGGAGACTTATCCCACGGTAGTTTTCGCTTCCAATCGTCGAGCATTGTTTTGTCCAAACACATACCTACAGTAAATATTTTCGAACTTCTTCAACTTTATACTGTACATATTGGCCAATATTATATAATATATCTTAATAAAATTGAGAGACCGTGATTTTCATATAACAGGGCATATTTGTCCATAGAAAGAATAAAATCGGGTGAGAACTCGCCATAAAACTTACAGGCTTTATCTAACTGAAGGTACATTTAATACTTGCAAGTTGTAAGAGTATGAAATGTTCGTTTGAACCCGAACTTAGCTCTTCTCTTCTTTTTGTTTTTTTTTATTCGTTCGTGTACATTTTTTTTTTCGCTTTCGGGACTATTCGATATTTTGCAGAAGCACTTATGTATTTCAATCGTCGAATCACTTCTCTAACTCGATTTTTGGAATAGCCTATGACCTAATAGCCTCTATCAACGATGCTTATATATCTAGTAAAGCGTTTTTGTTTATCGCACCATCACTCGTTACAATGATACTGGTAGCATCGCAAAACGCCATGGAGGTGGTCATCAAAAGACTGCAACGTCACGTGAGATGGTTCGGAAAGTGAAGAAGCGACTTCAGTGAAATCCACGACGAAGTGCCAATCAAATGGCTAAAGAACTGAAAATATCCGACCGCAGCATCCGACGCATATTGGAAAATGAGCCTAAGGTCAAACCTTACAAGTTCCAAGTTTTGGAGGCTGCTTTGAAGCCGTGGGCAATCAAACATTTCGGTCGCAAACCATGGATGTTTCAACAAGACCATCTCACAAAGCGCAAGTGAACCAAGAATGGCTGAAAAACAACGTTCCGAACTTCATTACGACCACACAATGGCTTTCGAATTCACCAGATGCGAATCCAATGGATTATTCTCTCTGGGCCATTTTGGAGAGCAAGGTCCGAAGTAAAAAATACACCAGTCTCGAGATGCTGAAGAAAGCCATTGTCCGTGAGTGGGCCAAAATACCGGCAAGTCACATTCGTGCAGCTTGCGATTCGTTTTTTGACCGTCTCAAGGCCATAGTTAAGGCAAAAGGTGGTCATATCGAGCAAAAGTGAATTGGTCCTAAATTTATGATTATTTTCACACATTTTGTACTTTAAAATAAATAAAAATAATTTTCCAAACCGAATTTATGGCTTTTTTAATTCGTTACACTTCGAGTGTCGGACCCTGTATTAACACCGGCCTCTGGGTTAGACAATCACCTATGAAGTGCTAAACAAGTGCACCCAGTATTACAAGCCAAACTTGGTCCAATAAGGATTCAATGAACCACAAACTTAAGGCAAACATATTTACATACAATTATGCACAAGAAATTCAGCATAACACATTCATTAACTATTGATGAGGTATGTAAACTTAATACCTCTTTTATTGTATTTATTATTGATGTCGCGACATCCACATTGTTGAGTCTGTCGTCATGTTCAAAACCATAGTCACAGCCGTCTGCGCCTTTGTTTTTTGTTTCTCCCACAGTAACAGGCAACACAATGTCTCTTCTAGAAAGGCTCATAAGCTATATACTTTTAGACATAATTTAGGATGTTCATACTTAGGTGCCACAAAAATATCACACATCCTCATACAAACATAGGTGCACACGCCGAATTTCTTCATTACCTTTTGTTGCACAAAAATATTACGAAACATTTGTTATGTTAGATGATAAAGCTAAAAGCAAAATGAAGTTGAAAATATGTTCATGTAAATATGTCTATACGCCCACTTCAAGGCTTAAATTTTCTCAAACGCATATCTAAATTTCACGTTTTACCTGTGTATAGTCAAAAATGTGTCAGTGTTATGCAAAGGTATCGAACGAAATTTTATCCAGCCGAGGACTATTTAGCTGCCAAACTCGGCAGATTTCGATCAAAAGCCACTATATGGCAACAAATATAGAACACAGCGTAACGATGGGAAATAGGCATTACACCTTAAATGGTTGTCAACAGAAAGCATTGCGGACGTTAGTAGTTTTATTGAGAGTACCAGATATTGTGGTTTGAGCGTAACAATGGAACCGTTCCAACGATGGTCGGGTCTACGTAACCCGAACGGAATCTTATCCAGCCGAGGACTGCCAACTCGGCAGATTTCTGCCACTACAACAAAAACAACATAATGATGAAATAGGAAAGCAAAAGTAAAAGAACCGACGATACTGCATCAAAATTGAAAGTTGAACGCTAATTAAGCCCATGTGGGCCGCACTCCTACCTTCTTATATTTCCTTAAAACATCTGCATTTTTAATTAAAATATAAATTTTTTGTGTCAGAAGATCGCTACTAGGGCACGATTACGATTCTTCAAAAAAAAATAACCCTGGTCGGTCCAACACCGGGGTGTTCATAGTTCTTTTGTGTCAAACTACTTTCTGCACTTTTTAGAATAAATTAAACTTCACATAAACTCCCGAAAAATTATCTAACGATGTTAAATCACAGGGTCTTGGAGGCCGCTTCTCAGGCCCAAACTCTCATTCACCTTACGTTCAATGCTGTTAAAGGAATGCCTAACCTTGTTATCATTGGCAACGAGTCACTTTGTGGTTAGACTAGTATGGGTGCCAGGTCACACCGAAATCGCAGGTAACTGTAAAGCTGATGAGTTTGTAAGCAAAGGTAATGTAGCAGTAATCAGTAGAATGTTATCGAGTCGGTGCTCCCTTCATCCCGTGGTTAGCTGGGCTTCGCGTGAGCTTGGTCAGCGCTGGGCTACCATTGCTTCATGCGCTGATGCAAGCTCCTTTTGGTCTAAGATCAATCGTAAGATATCCTCGTATCAGTCGATTGCCGCATCATTGTCATCTTACCGGACGCCAGCTGCAGAAGCTGTATGGAAGAAGAAGTTGGACTAGAAACATCTCAATATTTCTTACTTGATTGTCCAGAGTTACCGACATCAAGGCTTAAACACTCGGTAGCCCATACTTTTAGGCATCCCACCAAACTGGTGGGAATAGAAATTAAAAGCCTGTGCATATTTTTATTGGCCACTAGGCGCTTTGTTAGTTTGTAATATCGAACATAAGTTTTCTATTTTTATGGAATTACATAATTTTCTTCTTTTCGGCAACCTTTACGTCAACGTATGTATATGATATTGCCGTTCAGTATTAAAAATTTGAAAAATTTGCTGATACGTTCCACTAACCTACTCTTACACTGTAAAGTTTATATTGTATATTTGTGTCCTTCTGGAATTAGAAGTTTCCTTAATCGTTTTATTCTCATTCTAGTATATTGAAAACTTTATAAGGCTATTACATAACTACCATGTGTCTAGAGAGTACATTCATATATAAATGGTTTTTAATTTAAATCACCCATCAAACTTGCAATACCTCTGGCATCTATCTGTTATATAAACTCCTCGCATTTGAGTCCACTAAATTTAAACAAAGTGATTTATATGGAAGTCTTTATAATTGCACTCACAGAAGCTGGAACATTAATTAAAATAATTTACCTAACCACAATTCTCTCAATTTCAATGAACATACCAGCCACGCAACGATGACGTAAAAGAATATAAGAAATATTGCGTTTACGTAGACGCAATCACCATACAGTGCGTTCAAAAAATAACCTTTTTTCAAGTATAAAATCATTTTAAAGTATATTTTCTAAAAAACGTCATTAAAGTCCAAAATTTAATATTAAAAACTGCAAAGTATTTAAATATGAGTGAAGAGGTGGTCTGACCATTATGGAGAAATTGGAAACATAGATGACAAGCCAGAAAGAAGAGGAATCACGCGACATCTAAAAGTGCGGACAACGCTATTGTTCTTCTTTTTGAGAAGAAATCACTGCTCAGTCTAAAAGAAGCTAAAAAATTTTTGTTTTAAAAAGGGATTAAATATAAAGGGTGATCCATTTCGAAGTTTCCTAAATTCTTAAAGAAAAAACACAGAAACTTCAAATCTAATGAAGAATGTTTACTATCATGCGAAAGAGCATCCTTGGCATTTGTTTTTTGGAGATTATCTCTTTCAAATGTTGGCCGCGCCTACATCCCAGATGGTCTATTCGTTGAGTCCACTTTTCGATGACACGTTCAAGCATTTCAACTGATAACTGGCGAATGACAAACGTGATCTTTTGCTCCGATTCCTGAATGAAAGCGATATTGTTCGCATAGACTTTATACCTTACATATCCTCACAGGACCAGCCCATAACATAAAATTATCTACTCACCACAGGATTCACTCAATAAATCCATTGATTGATGCGATGTGTGTGAAGTAGCGCCATCTTGTTGAAACCAAATGTCGGACATCAATTTCAGACATCAAATAGTCGGTTATTATGGTGCGATAACGGTCGCCGTAGACGGTTACGTTCTCACCGGCATCATTTTTAAGGAAATATGGACCATTGATTTCACCGGCCCACAAATCACCAAACCGTTGTTTTTCTCAATGAAATCGTAGTTCTTGAATCTCTTTAGGTTGCTCTTCATCCCAAATGCGGTAACTCCTTGTTGAGTATTATTAGTTAGTAGTTATCCAATAATAAATGCTGGGACTCAAAATGGGTAATGGTGAAGCAAATAATGCGCTCAGTAGGCCGATTATGTTGACCATAAGTTGAGCGAAGCGCGCGAAACACATTCTTTACAGAACTTGAATTTTCGTAACAAAGTTGGTCGATTTGTTAACGCTTTTCAGACGTTAGTCTTTCCATGAAATGCCAAACAATACCGAACAAAAATAACTTGAGAGCTTGACACGACTCTCTCGTGATCTGAAGAAGACTATTCATAAACAAATAAGGAAGAGCTAAGTTCGGGTGTCACCGAGCATTTTATACTCTCGCATGATAAAGTGATAATCGAGATTTCATTATCCGTCATTTACATATTTTTTTAATACCGTATTTGTTATATCAATTTGTTATTTGAGTATCAATTGTATTTTCATTTCCTAATGTATATATTATACAGAGAAGGCATCAGATGGAATTCAAAATTACGTTATATTGAAAGAAGGCGTGTTTGTGAACCGATTTCACCCATATTTCGTACATGTCATCAGGGTGTTAAGAAAAAAATATGTACCGAACTTCATTAAAATCGGTCTAGTTGTTCCTGAGGTATGGTTTTGATCCATAAGTGGGCGACGCCACGCCCATTTTCAATTTATAAAAAAAGCCTGAATGCAGCTTCCTTCTGCCATTTCTTCCGTAAAATTTAGTGTTTCTGACATTTTTTGTTAGTCGGTTAACGCACTTTTAGTGATTTTCAACATAACCTTTGTATGGGAGGTGGGCGAGGTTATTATCCGATTTTTTCCATTTTTGAACTGTATATGGAAATACCTGAAGGAAACGACTCTATAGAGTTTGGTTGACATAGCTATAGTAGTTTCCGAGATATGTACAAAAAACTTAGTAGGGGGCAGGGCCACGCCCACTTTTCCAAAAATATTACGTCCAAATATGCCCCTTCCTAATGCAATCCTTTGTGCCAAATTTCACTTTAATATCTTTATTTATGGCTTAGTTATGACACTTTATAGGTTTTCAGTTTCCGCCATTTTGTGGGCGTGGCAGTGGTCCGATTTTGCCCATCTTCGGACATAACCTTCTTATGGAGCCAAGAAATACGTGTACCGAGTTTCATCATGATATCTCAATTTTTACTCAAGTTACAGCTTGCACGGACGGACGGACGGACAGACAGACATCCGGATTTCAACTCTACTCGTCACCCTGATCACTTTGGTATATATAACTTTATATCTGACTCTTTTAGTTTTAGGACTTACAAACAACCGTTATGTGAACAAAACTGTAATACTCTCCTTAGCAAGTTTGTTGCGAGAGTATAAAAATGATCTGAAACATGGTATGCGCACGTTGTACTAAATGCAAAAAGAAAGCTATATTGTTACTATGGATTTGGTATCACAGGGCGTGATGCCAATCCAATAGAGAATGTTTGGGCTTTAATGAAAGCCAAAATATCAAGAACATAGCTAAGGTCCATAAAAGATGTTGTTTGGCTACAACATACCTGGAGGTCGCATTCTGTGGAATATGCGGAAAATTTAGTTGCAAGTTGCCATCACAGATTTCAGGTAATAATTCCAACCGGTTTAAGAGTAGATTGGAGGAAGTATTGAATAAACGGGACTTATAACGAAACAATTTTCTCTAATTCCAACATATTTCCCAATAAACGCTGCAAACACTTTGGAAAACGAAAACGGTACTTTTTGAACGCACTGTAAATTTGTATGTAGAAATGAGTGTTTAATTAAGTTTTATGGACGAAGTATGCCGTTAGTGAGCAGAACTGAGTCGACTGATTTCTATATTTAGAAGAATCCGACAAGAATGGCCTAAACTCCATAAAAGCCACTGGAAAAACAAGCCATCTTCCTCACTTGACATAATTTGTATGAAGGTTTATGCGGATTACGAGAGCTTAATTATGCCGCAGGACAAGAATAGCAGACTAATGTGAGCGAAACTGAATGCATAATGAGAAGAAACCACATACATAGATAATTTCCAAACATTTGTATGCATTTTATTTACAGAATTCCGGATTTATTGTTTTTTCCAAACGTACATTTATGGGTCGCAAAAGGGAATAAAGTGGGGAAATCAATTAAAAATATTCATCAAATAAGCCGCACGTCAGAGTTGTTGGCAATTTATTTCTTAAATTCGGCAGAAGTATAGACCAGCGGTTGACCAAAAGCGGAGAATCCATAGGAGCGATAGACTGGTGCCGGGAATGGAGCAGCCGAAGCGAACGAGCGCACCTGTACTGGAGCGTTGGCGTGAACAAAAGCGGCAGCTGGACCTAAACCGAATGGTATTGTGCGCAGTAGCGGTGTGTGTTGCAAAAACGGTGCGGCAGCAGCAAAAGTTCGAAAAGCGGGTGTGGCATATGAGCGGACGGCGGGTGTCACTAACGGTGTAATGCGTTGGGCTTTGCTATGCACAACGGTTGAACTCTGATGGGAAACAGCAGTGGGTACACTCTCAACCAATTCGCCCACTTTCGCCAAGGCGGGTTCGTGCACTTCAACATGTGTGGGTTCAGCAACAAGCGCGGACTTGTAGAGCGGCAGCGCGGCTGCCAGTGGAGCTGGCGGTAGCACGGCTAAGTTATCGGGTGCTGCATTAGCCAGCGCACAAACGAAGAGGATGCTGAACTGAAATAAATAAAAATTACAGAATAGTATAATTTATTTCTCTTTCTTTCGTGGTTAATATTTTAATTCTAGCATAAGTTGAAATGTTTCAAGAATACTTAACAAAAAGTTAAATTATTTTATTGAAAGGCAGTTGATATGTCAACAAAACATTCGCAGTTCAGATAATCAGATACTAAAAAGAACCAACGAGCATAAATCGTATGGCCTTGCTGAACCCTCTGCTTGAGATATATTGTCAAAATAAGGGTTTGAGTTGTTCTCTATACCAACCATTCTAAAATTTTACGTCAACTCAACTAATTACCTTCACTTCTTAAAAGTTTTACTTCTTTACAAGAACGAACCAGATCGATCATGATGTGATAGACGGAAGACACATATCCAGTGTTTTAAACGTGCCTACGCTCCGAGGTCCAAACATCGACTTGGACCACTATCTTGTTGCAGCCAAGATAGGCACCCGCGTCTATGCAGAAAAAAACAGTAAAAACAAACGTTCAGCTGCAAACTTTACGGAAAAGCCAAAAGAACATCTGGTAAGATGAAGAGGGAAGAGAGGCGCATTTGCAGACAAAAAAGAAAAGAGAGACACCGAAATACGTAAGTACGAAGAGCTTGGCAAGCTTGCCGACAGGGTATGTACGAAAATTCTACGAAATGATGCGGCGACTGACAGAAGGTTTCAAGACCGGAGCACCCCAGAGGTGATCTAGTGACTAATGCCCAGAGCATACTAAAATTATGGAGGGAACACTTCTCCAGCCTGCTGAATGGTAGTGAAAGCATAAAACCAGGAGATGATGAACGAACTCCCAATCGATGACGATGGAGCAGACGTTCCATACCCTTCTGAAGAACAACAAAGCAGCGGGAGTCGATGGATTGCCGACCGAGCTTTTCAAATACGGCGGCGAAGAACTAATAAGAAGCAAGCATCCACAAAAAGGGAGACCACACAATCTGCGCCAAGAAGAAGTTGAGAAGTAAAGTCCATTCACGACGAACAATCCGCGAAAACGAAGAACGAAGTTAACACTGGTTAGATCTTATTAGAATGAATAGTGGGGCAAGGCTACATGAACCTATGTCAAGATCGAAAGAGTGCTACCAGATTTTACTATGAACTCCAGAAAAGCTAATAACATTTTAGAAGACTAATCCAATACATTTTGGCTGATGATCCGAATATGAAAGAACGCCCAAAAACACATAAAGTATCAAATAGTGATCAGAAAAAGATAGTCTGATCACACATTTACAAATTTCGAAAGAACTGACAGAATTGTCAACCAATAACGACGCACACGGATTCTAAAGTATGCAAAATTGTATTCCTCCAATTCAGTTCGTTTTTTTCGAAAGTACTATTTTCAAAAAAAAAAAATATTCCTTAAAATTAATTTAATTCAATTTTATGTGTAGCACTCACCACTTTGAACATTTTTGCAGCTAAAAACCAAATTGGAATCTAAATTGTCTTGTACTAAGTTTCTTACTAGAAGCGTACACTTGCACTGATTACCTGCCACAAGTTTCTAGCGCTTTTATAGAACCCATTGATCCATGCGAAAACCAAAACAGAAAGCAAAAAATTGAACTCCTAGAATTATTTTAAGAATGAAACTCAAGTGGCATAAGAACAAGCTGAGCTGAAAACACTCCGGCGGAAGACAGGCCTCTAAGCTTCAAACACGCGCGCCATCAAGATAGCAAATAAATCCAAATGATCATATTTCAGCCACAACAATAAACTAACAAACGCTACAAACGAAAGAATCGCGCAGAAATCCTCTTAAGTAACGCCATTGTCAGCGCCGAAGCTTTGTGTCGGTTGGACGCGCAGTCCTTTTGGCCACGAGCTGAGATTTCACTTTCGCTGATTCAGTTAAGAGCATCAATGCCGATTCTACAATTACGAATCGTAAACCAACACCTCCATTGACTTGTCCTAACGAATGCTTTGCGGTTGGTGGGTGTGTGCCTAGGTTCTATGCTCAAGTGTTGATAGTTAACACTGATTGGCAAGAGCGCAAGAGCAATTGTGTGTCACACTTCAATCGCTCGGCCCAAAGTCATTAGTTATTGTGGCAGTCGTAGCGCGAATACCTCAAGTTAATACCTAAGGGCTTCCTTTGGAATGCACATATGGTCTGTAGCAACATCATCCCGAGTAATATGGCGTTGAGTGTATTCCATGTAACGCCTACGCTTCAAATGATCACAATCACTACTCAGCGTAGACACACCGCTGAGTGTTGAATGCGCGCACAAAGCTAGCGTTGTTGTAGGTTTTTGCTCTTTTTGCAAACTAGCGTCTTAAAAAAGTCCGCTCTAATCCTATTGGATCGATTTAACACATCATGCAAGGGCATTGACAGCTGAAGAAACACTTAGAGAAATGATTGCTAGTGTAATTTTTATAAATGCCTAAACTTTCATTCATTATACTCGTATGATGCCAATTTCAACAACAGAAAAATCTAAGTCCTTATCCTCTTGCGCTTTGCCACACTAAGATTTATATTTTTAATCTAGCGTAACAAGTATCACGAAATGGGTGTTTCTCAAAACCTTAGTTACATACATAAAGTTGTATTTGTATGTGTTTTCTTATGACATATTCCTTGTGAAAATAATAATTATGTAGAGATAGCTTCACACATTTCCAAACACCTTTATAATTGAAGTATGCACAGTTCTGAATACATTCTGCAGGCTCTCGTACACCTAGAAAATGTTACTGTTTGTTGGGGTTTGCATGCCAAACACATTATTGGTACCGAAGATGATGTCAACGTTACCATCAATGATGAGCAAGTGCCGAACGACTATTTCGACCTTCACGTAATATCAATAGCTCATCATAACAGGTGACCCTAACAAGATGACGGAGCAACAAGCCTTGCAGCACTTAAAAAAATCACTACGTAGTGACAAACGTTTCATGGCCGAATAATAACGTGAAAAGTCAGACCCATTTAATCATTTATTTAACTTCTTCACGGCAGCCATATTAAACCGGGACTGGAGCCTTTGCAAATGGTAAAAAGTGTAAAAATAATTTTTCTTTCACTCATTCAATAATTTTGTCATGGTACATGTGATTTGGACACAAAAAATATCCAAAACTGATTTAGAGCTCTAGCTCGGTCCACACTTCTTCAACGTGTTCGCAGATGAAATGAGCGTGGTTGTCTGCCTTTTGTCGCATGTCTTCAAATTCCTTTGATTTTGCCCATCTTCGAACTTAACCTTCTTATGGAGCCAAGAAATACGTGTACCAAGTTTCATCAAGATATCTCAATTTTTACTCAAGTTACAGCTTGCACGGACGGACGGACAGACGGACGGACGGAC
The DNA here is from genome assembly GCF_024586455.1 of Bactrocera neohumeralis. Classification (NCBI taxonomy): domain Eukaryota; kingdom Metazoa; phylum Arthropoda; class Insecta; order Diptera; family Tephritidae; genus Bactrocera; species Bactrocera neohumeralis. The sequence continues at coordinate 40,659,200 of NC_065923.1, read as the reverse complement.
AGACAGACATCCGGATTTCAACTCTACTCGTCACCCTGATCACTTTGGTATATATAACCCTATATCTGACTCTTTTAGTTTTAGGGCTTACAAACAACCGTTATGTGAACAAAACTATAATACTCTCCTTAGCAACTTTGTTGCGAGAGTATAAAAATGAATAAGGACGATTGATAATAACTGATTTAATAGATATTTCAAATTTTAAAATAGTATAAAATAAAGATGTAATAGTTATATACATATATTAAGTACCCAAAAATTTTATATGATTGCAAATATTATGAAGTAAGAGCAATTACACAAAAAGATGGTAAATTAATAATTGATAATGAAATTGCGAAGTGCAAAAAAGAATATATAAATATAAAAAACTGAAAAAAAAGAAATGATAAATACTTATTGTAAAATTAATAATAAAAATACTTGCCTATCAGATATTTTGTCCAATAAAAAAGGAAAATGTAAAAAAATTAAAGAAAAACATAAAGATATAGATATAATTAAAGAAGGAGCGATATTAGTCTCTGGAAATCATACTACAGATGGCTCTGCCACAAATGGAGTTTACCTTGTAACATTTGAAAATTATACAAACATTGATAATATAATTTATGAATATATTGATTGTAAAATTTGGAAATATTTAAAATATAATCATATTAATAACTTTGAAATTATAGAATATATTGAAACAAAGAATAAAGAATTTAAATTTGAAAACATAAATATTTTGAGTGAACGGATTAGAGAATTTAGAAATCATTCACTTTTCTGGTACATGATTGTAACACTTGTACTATTAATAATAATATACATAATCTATAAGATTTTAAAATTAAAAAAATCATATAAAACTAATAAACTAAGCAAAGAATTAAAATTCCAAAAATTGTCATATAACGCTATTTTAGAAAGAATTTACAATATATCAAAAAATGATATTGAATCGGGGACGATTCATCTTAGAGAGGGGGGAGTTAACGGCAGCAGCCACACAGACTCTTTATGAATAATATAAACAAATTGTATCTTCCTACGTTATTACTACTTGGTCTGCAGAATACTTTAATTAACAAGTTATGACTTTTTTTGGATTCTATCACGTGAAAAAGCAGCTCATCTTCCATCCGAACCAACTAAAAAGTGAAAATTAATTTTTTGACACCTAAGCCCCCTTTCCGTTTTCCAGGTCACATATATGTATTCTTATAATATTTTAAAGATATCTCGCAATATACATATTCGGCGTAAAGTAAAAAGTAAAGGCAGAAATCGTGTTATTACATATGTATATGGGGGCCAACACGTTGACTTAAGTATGAACATATTTCCATGCAAATTTATTAAGGTAATTCAAAATTTGACCAATATATTCGGCACAAAGTCCACTAGAATTGTGAAAATCAAATAAGAGGTATGTGGGGGCAAGAAGAAATATTGGCTTGATTTTGCCCATTTTTGGCACAGACGAACACTGTTGGAAGGAACACATCTCCTATGAATATGTTTAGAATATCTGAGATATTTACCGATATTTTCAATAAAATGGTCTGATCTCGGTGATTTTTATTCGGGCTATGCTACACCAGAAATACAGTATTTGTGAAAAGTTTTGGTCCGTTATCTTCACTCGTGTTGAACTTATATACTTTAACGTGAACGAATCAGATGGACTTCAAAATTGTGGTATATGGGAAGTAGGCGTGGTTGTGAATATATTTCGCCCAATTTCGAACCATAGATGCTACGGAAATATTATACAGAGAAGGCATCAGATGGAACTCAAAATAGCGTTATATTGGAAGAAGGCGTGGTTGTGAACCGATTTCACCCCTATTTCGTACACGTCATCAAGGTGTTAAGAAAACATAATATACCGAATTTCATTGAAATCGGTCGAGGAGTTCCTGAGATATTGTTTTAGGTCCATAAGTGGGCGACGCCACGCCCATTTTCAATTTTTAAAAAAGCTTGGGTTCAGCTTCTTTCTGCCATTTTTTCCGTAAAATTTAGTGTTTCTGACGTTTTTTGTTAGTCGGTTAACGCACTTTTAGTGATTTTCAACATAACCTTTGTATGGGAAGTGGGCGTGGTTATTATCCGATTTCTTCCATTTTTGAACTGTTTATGGAAATGCCTGAAGGAAACGGCTCTGTAGAGTTTGGTTGACATAGCTATAGTAGTTTCTGGGATATATACAAAAAACTTAGTAGGGGGCGGGGCCACGCCCACTTTTCCAAAAAAATTACGTCCACATATGCCCCTCCTTAATGCGATCCTTTGTGCCAAGTTTCACTTTAATATCTTTATTTATGGCTTAGTTATGACACTTTATAGGTTTTCGGTTTTCGCCATTTTGTGGGCGTGGCAGTTGGCCGATTTTGCCCATCTTCGAACTTAACCTTCTTATGGAGCCAACAAATACGTGTACCAAGTTTCAGCATGATATCTCAATTTTTACTCAAGTTACAGCTTGCACGGACAGACGGACGGACAGACATCCGGATTTCGACTCTACTCGTCACCCTGATCACTTTGGTATATATAACCCCATATCTGACTCTTTTAGTTTTAGGACTTACAAACAACCGTTATGTGAACAAAACTATAATACTCTCCTTAGCAACTTGTTGCGAGAGTATAAATATATAAATGACGGATAATGAAATCTCGATTATCACTTTACCATGCGAGAGTATAAAATGTTCGGTGACACCCGAACTTAGCCCTTCCTTACTTGTTTCTATTGTGTTCTGCATCACTAACGCAGGACCAGGGCATGGTACAGACGAGGACAAGAAAAGTCCCAACATCAAGTTCCCAATCAAGTTGGCACTCTTCACTGGCTAAATCCTTCAGGTCAACTAGTCTCAATTCTTTCATGCTAAAAGTAATCGCACCTCTACACACTAATCATGACGCTTAAAAATACTGCCCTGTCTAGCTAACAGCTGAAATCCTCTCTGGATGGTTCTCTGGACAATGGAGAGGAGGCAAAGACATATACCTTCTCAGACATCGAAGGTGCTTTTGACAGTGGTATGTTGTTATTAAGTACTAGATAAGAAGAATGTTGCTGCATAAGATGGATTGAAGCTCTACTGAGCGCAAAGATAACTAAAACCACTATGCGGTAAAGCAACATTATTTTTAGTATTACAAGAGAATGCACTCAGGGCGGGATACTATCCTCCTTATTATGGAGTCTTGTCGTAGGTGAGTTGCTAACAAATAATTGGATCCGTAGTCAAGAGTACGCCGACTCATTGTTTTATTAAAAGGAAATAAAAAAGCAATCACTACGACATCATGCAAAGGCGTTGCGGCCTACTTAAGTAATGGTGCAATATTCGGTTGAGAAAAATAAGGTTCCAGCCGAGCTTAAGGACACTAACTCTTTGCGGCAGAGAGAGGAGAAATGAGATCAAATATCTTGGCTTCATACTAGATTCCACTTTATGGTGAAATAAGCAGGTGATAACTCTAGTTGAGGACACAAAAACAATCATGATATGCAAACGCTTGGCGATAAATCCTGTGGCTGTAAAACAAGTATCATCAGGTGGTTGTACACTATAATCGTGAAACCGAATGTTAAATATGGAATGATTACATGAACATAGAAAATATAGCAGACTTCGATAGAACTTCAACTAATTGAAGCTGCAAAGACTTGTTTGTGTCTGCGCATCTGGGACAATGCGTACATGGCAGCATGGAGTCATGCTGGAACTAACACAGTTCCATATAGTAATCAATCAAACAGCACACATTACGCTGCTACACATGACAGCAGAGTGACATGGAAGAAGGAAAGTAAATAAATGAAGGCCACTGGTCTTTCTCCCAAAAGATGGCATTACCAATCTTCTAAAAGAACTTTAAAGTTATGCTTGGCAGTGAGGTATCCACGCTTGACCTACTACTGAAGGATAGCACACCAAGGCATTGCTGCACCGCACACTAAATTTTCTGTTTTCCGAACATATTTCAAGTAGAATGTCAAGTCAGTGTGTAGAAATAAATCTAGAAGGCAATTATCGTATTACCATACATAGCGATAGTCATGCGACCCTCAAAACGATCTCAGCCTGTCAAATTAAATCGTTATTGTTGTAGGAGTGCATAGAACGACTGAACAACATAATATATTTTTCTACAAAACCATAACTGAAGTCCTGCTCTTCTGCTGCTTATAGGATTGGGCGACCGGAGTACTGGGTCGCGATGGGTTCCCATACTATAAAGGTGCCGCTACGCAAAGAGAGAGTGGATAGTGAAACATTTCGGCAGCGATCTAGGCATAGCAGCTGAGGAGTGTTGACAACCTCACAAAGTTTAAAAACATACATATTCCGGCTAGTAGCTGCATTTTACACTGGGCACCTTCACACCTGTTCAAAATGGGTATAGCCGCTCCTGCAAACTGTCGCTTTCGCGACATGCAGCTGAAGAATGTCATTTTAGACTGCAATGCAATCTATGTACACAGTTTCAAGGCTCTTGGAATAGGAATCACACTACCCACCACCTTGGAGTCGGACTTAATTTTACTTAGAACCTCAGCATAGGTAAGATTCCCATTTTTTTGAGTTCAGTATCACCTGGGGCTTTGTTTTCGACATTTTCGCAGTCTTTTAGTTAGCTTTCCTAGCTACTATGCTTCACGGTTCCTTCATAGAACTTGGTGTCAAAGGGTAGCAATTAGTCCCTTGTGTTGTCTGTGTGCCTAATTGAGACGCTGGTGGCGACTTTTCAGTGCCTTTAACTCTGGTTGATTTGATATAAGTGACTTTAAACTGGCCAGTTAAACTTGTTCTCGCCCGAGTTTTTGCCGAATTAATACATGTCCGTTTCGTTCATTGTTCAGTCTCCTCCTCTACTATTGGTTCATCAGTGCACTTAGTGCGGCCTCTTTTCGACTGGGTGATCGGGTGAGATGCCAACTCTCTAACTTCACCTACAACTTTTTTTGCAGTTGCGATATTGTCTATTATATTTCGCATGTGCTGACTTACAAAAGTGTCTTTGTTTATGGCCGTGGAGAGAAATTAACTCATGTATTAGCCCTCCTAGAGCGGAGGGTGCGTTTTTTTCTTCGCTCATAATTATCTTGAGTTCACTGTTAATGATGTTTTACAACTGAAAGCTCTTTATAAAGGAAGTCGGTATATCAATTTTTAAAAAAATAATTGCATACTTTTCAAGGAAAATTTGTTAATGATAAAATGTTGGGTAACAAGGAAGAATTTGGCAATTTCACTCGGAGCAACAAGACTCCCCGATCGCAACTAACCCAAGTTGGCATAGCAACTTTAATGCTCTGTGTTATGGGCATTATAGTCTGTCGGTCAGGCGATCGGGGAATTTTGTTGCTCCGAGTGAATGTGCCAAATTCTTCCTTGTTACCAGAAATGGTATCTGCCGATTTGCATTTAGCTGACATTTCCTCAGCTTTTTCTACAGCAATGGTACTCGGAAATTCCTGAGGATTAAATCCCTTGGGAATTTTCCTTGAAAAGTATGCAATTATTTTTTTAAAAGGAGTTTAGCTACTCCAGAATGATATGAACCGACTTCCTTTATAAAGAGCTTTCAGTTTAGTATTGTCCAACGATGACATCTTGAAGACACAACTGTCACAAATCTTAATTTTAATATTTATAACGAATGAATTAACTAATATTTACTCTCGCATTTAAAATATTCTAAAAAACACTATTCCTCACTATCACAAATACTCTCATAGCAACTACCTGGAGCTGATTGTGCAATTATAATCCTGTAGGGTTAGGGACACTGGCTACAAAGTAAACAGCAAAGGGCTTTGGCCTTTGCTTCACTCACAGCTGGACACCGCAGCGCAATGAGCTCTCTCCAAAAAGACAAAGAGAGAGATTTAAAAATAATGCATCCACAATGTAAGAAGTGTACGTCAATCACAACAGTGTTGCCAATACAATGTCAATATACTCAATACTCGACGAACAACAGTTCATTAAGGCCAATATTGCTATTGTGCTTTTGGCTTAACATTTTTGCCTCATGCCGCACGTATAATATAATTTTTTTCACACACATAAACAATGAAACACACGCGTCAATTTTACGTATTTAAATATGACTTTAGGCCTACGAAATTTCAAGGAAATTCAGTGCTCGGTAACAGACGGTAAACAACACAATTTTATGGCCGCTGGTCAACTGCCTCGAGGAGAGTAGGATGGCAGCACGTAACAATGCAAGCAGCAAGCACAACAACACACGGCGCAGTGTCGTTGCACTCGCAAGTGTCAAGGATATCTCAAAAACAACACGCAGAATTACAATTGGCGCCCAGTGCCGTTCGGACAGTGCATTTACAAAAGCGCCAGCGTTTTTGTTTACTGGAACCATAGCATACATATAGGCGCGTGCAAGGCTCTCTGTGTGTGTTTCTATATCAGTTTCCATAGAGGTGAACGCTACTATATATTCGTAGAAGCATAATTTTCCATGCACACATATCGAGCGTTTGGCTGTTGTCCTTTCACCTGCAACATTCTGAGAATTTCCAATGAAAACTTAATAAACAATTGAATAAATTGACCTTTTGACAGTATATTGGCGAGGGGTAATGAAAGCATATGCACAAAAAGCATTCACACTGGTCAACAGCAGGTCACACCGGTCGGTGTGAGGCGAAAGCAGTACTGGCATCTCCATGGCTTTTGTGGCAGTGTACATGTCATTAGCCAACGCTGGTTGGAAACAAAAAACGTTGCTCTGATTTGACTACACACTGATGAAGACTTTGAAGCACATATGTATGTACGGTATGAGTGTTATACAAATTATCTAGAGAGAATTTAAAGGAATTTTGTTCGATTGACTATGATTTCAATGAAATTTTCAGATATTTTAAGGGGGTATTCTGGTCTAGACGCATGAATTTTAGGTATTTTTTACACTAAGATAAAAAAGCGTAAATTATAAAAAAACAAGTGTAAAAATTTATAATTTTACGATTTTACGATGCTTTACGACAGGTTGTGAATTGAACATAAGATAAAAAAAAGTGAAAAACATTTTTACTATCCATTTGTTTATATGTTTTTTATTGACATTTTAATAATATAAAAAAAATTGCAAGAAAAAAAAATTTTTTTTCGAGATACGGGCCGGTGGAGTGGGGGCTTCAAAAAAACGGTGAGTCCTGGTTGACGTGATTTAAAACCTTGTAGAGATCTAAAACACAAAAAACAAGAAGATTCTTCATTAGTAAGGATGTTGTTATCGGCTTGACCAATAAAAAAAAAAATAACAAAAAGGTGTCAACTTGAAAAAAAAAAATTTTTTGACCCGATTTTTTCGACCTTTTCGAATTTTTTAAAAATACTTCAAATCAAATTTTTAGAAATCCACGCATTGTAGAGCATTGTATAAAAAAGATATGTATATACCAAATTTCAAAGGAATCGGTTTAGTAGAACTCAACGCATATCATGTCAACCACCTCAAAAAAAGTAGTTTCGAGAAAAACGCGTTTAAAGTTTAGAAGACAATTCCAGTGAACACGGACACCACGTCACAAAATCGGATGTATCTCCGAAAATAAGTCGAATTTTGAAAAATCCTTCCAAGGTCATATTTTTGAAAGTCTAAACTTTCAAAATATACAAAAAAATCAGTTTTTTTCAAAATCTTAGACCGGAATTCCCACTAAAGTCATTTTAGTTATTTTTCGCAAATTAGGCAGAAATCGAGGGTTTTTTGAGAAAATCCTTGTGAATTCTTCATCTGAAAGAAAATTGGCAACAGTGTAAATAAACTGAGAAACATACTCATATAAAAATCTAAGTTAATAAACCTCTAAATCAATTTTTAAAATCCATTTTCGAAATTCAGTTATTGCAGTATGAAAAAATATGAGACTAGAGCTGTGATATTTTCAAAATGTTGATATAAAAGACAAATCGAAAGAGTTTTTTTATTTATACTTTATTTATTATTATTTTAAGGGGTTACTTTGGGTTTCTCGGGTAAAAAAGCATCTTTTTTTCAACAATTTTTTCCTCATATAAAAAATTAAATATTTTATTAATATTTTTTATTGTTACAAACATAAACTATTAGCAAAAAAATTCTGAAATTTTTGGAAAAAATATTTTAAACTCGGCCATTGCGACGCCATTTCCGATGAATCCTCGGAAAAACGATGCGCCAGCGTTGGCAGGATAACTCCTTACAGGATCATCTAAAGTGAAAAAATACGTGTTTTAGTTAAAACCTTAACTTAGAACTTGGACGAAGAAAAAAACTGAAAATTTAATTTTTGCAGACATCTTTACAAAAGAAATGAAAATGTCAGTCAAAGTTTCGCGTACGATTTCATAAAGATCGGTCGAGTAGTTCTCGAGAAATCTTGCCAATCCGACTTCAAAAACACAGTTTCGAGAAAAATGCGTTTAAAGACGGCGCACTTAGCCCAGCCAGCCTAGAGCACACATGTTCTCAAGGCTGTATCTTCGAAACTATTACTCAGATCAACTTGAAAATTTAGGGCAATATTCATGAGAATTTAATAAAACAAAAATTTGTTTAAACCCGTAAACCCTTAAGGACACACCTAGTGTGATAGCCGAAAAAGGCGATTTTTGGCAATTAAAATTCAAACAATTGTCAATTTCAAAGGTATATTTATACATTTTTTTACAAATAAATTTTATATTTTGCGAGTTAGATGGAATCTCCCACGGCGCTGGAAAACATATCCTCCACTGCTATAATGATTCCGAATTACTCCATGGATGACCTAAAAACAAATCTAAGTTTGTTTTGCACGAAGTACCAGTAAACAGATATATGCATGTCGCCGCTGAAGTTTTCTGCCTTTTCTCAGTTTTAGATCAAAAAAGGAAACCCTGAACCACTTATGTTCCGCTTATTTATTATTTATTTATACACCAACTTCAACCCTTTTCGGAACATTTTGCAGCACATGCAAGTTTTTCATACAACGTTAAAGTCATTTCATTATATTAAATTCATATATTCTTGAACGTGTAAAAACTGCGTGTATGTTAACATTAAAATAAACTAAACGGTGCTTTCGACTACTACACTTTAAATGCAATAGGAAGGGTCATTTTAATGCATTTGTAAATAAGACCGAATACTGTTGCCATGATTGTACTGCTGCTTGACACGTTCGAACACAATAACCATTATATAGACGCACAGAATATCAACATTGAATGTCCTTCGCAATTGCTGTTATCATTTTGTAGATATATACGTATGTAAGAAAATGTCATTGGTCACATATGTAAGTAATAAAGCCAAGCAACTGAGCAAATGAAACGAATTGTGCACAAAAGCTATTATATATTTTATCGATACATTTATTTCCTGGTCGATAGATATCCTAAAAATGTATTGGACCATTCGTTTAATGTTAGAATTAACTGCAAATATGCTTCCATGGTAAAATAGTAAGACTTTTTTATTTAAAATTGGCGTGAAAAACCATTCGTCGAAATATTTGTTTTCTAGGTTGGTATGACTGTCAGTGACATCTGTGATAAATGTCACTTCTAAATAACCATTAGTGTTTAGTATACGCTTGTCTTTCTAAAGTACATAAAGTGCAATTGGCAATTTTTTAAGATGAGTAAAATTATTTTATAAAGAAGTTCTATTAAATTTTGTGTACGGAATCAAATTTCTGTTGTCGAAACGTTTCGAATGTTTCAAAAAGCCTTTGGTCAAAATTGCTTGTGGCGAGCAAGTTTTTGACAATAAAGGAATTGGTGCTTGAGAATCGAAGATTAGCAGTCAGAGATCTTACTGGCATCGTTGGAATATCGGAAGGATCAGTGGAAATCATTTTGAAAGATCAATTTGGTCCTAAGAAAGGTCCTGGTGAAAGCACGATGGGTTCCAAAATCCCTAATTTTTTTCGAAACAATGCTTTCTGACTACCCGGATGTCACAAAACATATTATTACTGGCGGTAAGTCTTCTGTGCTTACGTCCGGAAAACAGACGATCAATTGGCCGAATATCGTGGCAAAGATAAGCCGAATTCGAAACGCAGAACAAAAATCAAGGTTATGTTGACAGTTTTCTTCAATTATCGAGGTAAGGTGCACTCCTAACTCCTTCCGACTAGCCAAGCTGTTATCAAGGATTTATTTGAGTACTATGTGGCGTTTGCGCGAAGCTATTCGTAAAATGAAACGGGAAGGGCCGACAACTCTTGGTTTTTGCACGACGATAATGCACCGTTGCATACTGCGATGATTCTTCATAAGTTTTTCGTTAAATTTGGAGTTGAAGCCATTAAATCGCTTAAATCACGCGATGAAGGCTATTCCGGAAATTGACTTTAACAATTGTTTCGATAATTGGAAAAAACGTTTACACACGTGTATTGGGATCAAGAGGATTACTTTGAGGGAGACAATGAAGAGTGGATTAAGAATTTTAAGATTATGAAAAAGGCTTACTATTTTTTACTCATAGCAGTATAATACATTATAGGAGAAACTCAAGACCCTAACTCATTGCATTACGATCATTGCTCGTTTTGCGATATCAATAACTGTACGATCTGTCATCGAGTGTTTATTTAAGTTAGAAGAAATAACAGCTATTGTGAAAGAAATAGAAAAACTGTTAACCCGAGCTGCACTGAAGCTAATAATACCCTTCACTGGTACGTTTCTTATACCATAAACGGGTATGAAAAGATGTTAATCTAGATTGAATTTTGCTATACTGGTCTGATCCGATATGGTTGGTATAGAGTTGCCTTGGCTAATAATTTATGTAAAATTTTCAAGAATCTAATTGTGATCGGAATCAAGAAGAAGAATTGTGATCGGTGTGTTGAAATGGCAGCCATTTGCTAAAGGGTTCCAATATCGACAGATCCCGATAAAGTTGCACTCTTTTTCAAAAAGAGTACCGTCAACAGCTATATTTGGACACGCTTGGTAGTGCGAATTCCGATCCCACCTTAGCATTATAACAAGGGTTTAAGAGTTTGGCATGCAAACAAGTCAACAATCAGCGGAATGGAGGGAAAAAAACAAGCCAAAACCCAAAAAACCACGTCAAAGCCGCTCAAAAGTCAAGGTGATGTTCATTGTTTTTTTTTTTTTTTTTTTTGATATTCGTAGTTTGATGCAGCAGCTTTTTGGCCATTTTGAGGCATTTGCCTGAGAACGGCTAGAATTATGGAAGAACAATTCATGGATTTTACACAATCAACCCGTATTCACCAGATTTGGCTCCGAGTGATTTTTTCGTGTTCTCCAAACTGAAATTGCCTAACCCATTTCAGTCATCGAAGAGATAAAACAAAATTCGCTGAAGGATCTGAAGGCCATCCCAAAAAGTGCTTATGAAAAGTGTTTCGTGAGGTGGAATCGTTGGCATAAGTGTATTACATCTGGTGGGGATTACTTTGAAGGCGACGAAAGAAATATTGATGAATTTTTTTAGAATTTCTCGGCACTTTTTTGTTAAATGAAATGACAGCAACAGAAACTACCATACCGATATTGGTCCCAAGTGAAATTTTTAACATATGACCTTCAATTTAATTATACTTGGATTTTCAGAAAAACCATAGTTTATTGGAATTACGTTATTCGCTTTTGAAATACTTTTATGTAAATTTACAAATAATAAGCCCACAGGTAACGTTGAGAAGTAGCTGATCTTTTTGAACATCTTCAAAACGACATTAAACTCGTAATTTTAAAGCCACCGGCAAACCGACAGCAAAACAACTATATCATTGCAACCAACACAAACGCTTGCAATTGACAGGTGAAAGAGACCAATGCACAAGCATTTCCAGTAGAAAGAAAGAAAGTAAGAAAATCGCACAAACAAAAGCGATTTATCTGCTAAGAATTGCGAATTGAACTCTACTAGCAGTAGATAGTGCACAATAGCCTTGGCTTACATTGGACTATGCAAAGCGCAGCATTCAATGTCAACAACACAATTCAAGGTGATTGCAAGTAAAGGCAAGTTTTAGGCCAACCAGGAGGAGAGTTTAACACTGCATTTGCGTAACCAGGAAGCGTTATTGACCGACAAGCTAACTAAGAGAAAGGAAGGCAGATGGATATGAATAAGAAACGCTTATTACTTAACTCGAAGAAAAATATGAAAAGAGTGCGAAAGAACATCTTTGCTTGCGGCAAATTGAGGCTAAATCCGAAGTTCGAACCGTATAGTAGGAGCTTAACAAAGAGTACTTCAAGCAATTTGGGGAAAGTTAAGGCAGTAAGGCCTGTAATATTTAACAGAAAAGTGTCAAATGGCACGCAACTGCCTTCAGCTAACCTCAGTCTCTAGATGCCCTATCGCTGATAGTACAAAATCGACGAGCCCACTCGTTTATTTCGTCATATTCAACAATTTTTTATTAATACTTTTGAAATGAGGTAACAATATTTATATTGTTTAGGCTTTATGTGTTTGTGTGAATTGTGGTCCATTCGAAGGAGACAAAACAAAGACGCACACCACCTATTGGCTGTGCGAGGCGGAGAGCAACACTCAAGTGGGCGAAGCGTTGTTTGTCCGTTTTCCGATATTTGCCGTCATCAGAAGAAGAATGAAGAAAGAACTGCGTAATATACATTTGTAAATGCATGTATGTATGTATGTGTGTGTGTGTTCCATTTGCATAGGATAGGCAGTTACTTAGAGCTGGAGGCGCTCTTTCGGTCAGCGGACGCAACTGTCAATGGAAATTAGTCTTAAACGCTCATTTACACACCTACAGACTTTTATAGATGAGTACATATTCAAGTATACTATATATATATGTGTGTATGTATAGTATATGAGTGAGTTGCTTGCAGGACACCCTTTGTGGTTTCGCTCATAGCAAAGTGTCAAAAAAATCGACGGAAAAGTTTTTCACAGGGCCAATATTTATTTATTTGCTAAGCAACGTAAACAAGAACTTTTTGCACTACATCAGGAAGTGTTGACTAGACAAATGTATATGAGTGTGGGTGTGGTTGACGGCTTACGAAAATTGCGCCGCAAAATATACAGCAAAAGTAGGTTACTCATTTTGTGTTTATCCCAGTTATTTTTGGCCAACCTCAACTTGTTGATTTACTTATGCCAATTTACGCACGCAAAAACATAAATCTTTGCAGGTGTGTAGAGTAAAGCTTATTTTGTAAGCTTTTGCTGCAGAAACGCAGTTGAAGCGTGAAGTTCGCGCCTAAAAGTTGACACCGCAATGTTGGTAAACAGTCAAGGCCTGCTGCAAGTCGACAATGGAAAGATTTGCTGTAAATGTGTTAATAAAAACAGTAAACAAAAACAGTTATTTACTTCTGCTGTTGAAATATACAAATATGGCACTGATTAAAGCTGTTTGGCAAAAGTTACTACATAGTTTTTGTGTAGCTTAAAGAGTGTGAATAAGAAATAAAAAACTTATGGGGAATTGACCACCTGATCAGAAGGAGAGAAGGGGACGTATGTAGGTCGAACACAATTTTTCCAGCGCTCAGTGCTCTCATGAGAGCTCAGTGTTCTGCGATATTTTTTCTTATTAATTCACTATAATTATCATTATGAGTGACAATTGAGCGGTTTTTCATCCGATTTCACCTATTCCTAAGATGATTCGAAAGGATTTGGCCATTTGACGCATCTGCCATTTCATCATGGAAAGATATACGACCCGACAACGAATCGAAATTATTAAAATTTACTACCAAAATTCAACTTTAAGAGCGCTACGTAGCGGAATGGCTTCGTCAATAAGCAAAATATACGTTATTGGTCAGGCTGCAATCCACACACTCCATGAGTCATCATTGTATCCCGAAAAAATTACGGTTTGGTGGTTATACTGGAGGATGGAGTCATGTGTAGAAGTTCACGCAAATGAGGAAAGTTCTCTGATCGCCATTCACTGAGCTCACGACTTCCTGTCTTTGACCAAATATCCTCTGGGTAGCCTAAGACCATCCGTTTGAAGGCGAAACATCCCCTCCACAGGGTTGTGCGTTGGGTTTGGAACCCGCCACGTAAAAAAAACACCCCCAATGAAAGGAAGCAACAAGCCCCGGATGAGAGACCCCCTTTTGATGACGACCATGGCGAAGAAACGACTGGCGTGCTGTTGTTAACTCGGCTATTATCGCGTAAGCGGTGTCTACGCTAATAAAGAAGAAGAAGAAGGTTATACTGGCCGGCTGTTACGTCATACATAGATCTACTTATCCTTAGTACTGCCATATGGGGGTTCAGTTTAAATTGAGCTGAAGTACTCGCCACACAGGAAATCATATCTCTTTTGTTTTGCGAACTTTAAGAGAGACTTGATACCTCATTTAGCCCCTTGAACTACAAAGCTTCTAGATCAAGTGAGTTCTTGTTAAGGCTATGTTCTCGTTACTTATGTACCTCTGGCTCGCATGTGATGTCAGTATGTGGTGACTTGTCATTATGCGAAGAATCGTCCTGCAGCCTCTGTGAGAAGCAGATACTTCTGCGAGAAGCATGCGTCTTTTTCTGCGAGGGTTTTGCACATTATCTTGGCGATACTGTATGTCCTTAAAGCATTCCATCCCGCCCCGATCCTCTGTCTGCCCTTTCGGAAATTTCATTGTATATCGTTTTAAATAACTGCTGCATTTCTTATACTTCTTCGGTAGCTAGACGGATGGCACTTTTGAAAATCTCATCAACTTTCATTTCCCGGAGTTCCGTTGTGGCCTGAAACCCGTATATATACTGATCCTTGCTTCTAAGGACATTCTCTGTTGCAATGCGATTTGATATGATTGTTGTTTTTGTTGTTGTATCGGAAGTATTGAAATGATTATCTTAACTGCCGCCTGGCTGTTCACATATATAATGCACTTCTCTATATTGTTTCATACGTCGTTAGTTACCTCAGCCACTTTGCTGACCGCAAAGACTTCCACTTAGCAGAAACTGCATTAATCTGACCAATAAAGGTTCGCCTAGGATCCAGCTCAGAGCAATAGATTCCGGCTCCCACTTCATTAGTAATTTTTATGCGTCTATATAATGGTACTGGTCCATGTTGTGGGTTCCGCTGGCGAGTCACATGCTCCTGCGTCATCTACACTCTTTTAGTATGACTTAAAGCCTTCTCTACCAAATAATGTGTGGGGGTATGCGGTCTACTTTATCCACCAACCCCCTGCTTATAGATTTTACTGCAAAGCTTTCCACTGCAATGTCTATCTATCTATGAGTAACCTTTCTTTTCATTATAAGAAAATCATCATCCAACTACTCTTTTCCGCTTGAACCCACACATTGCAGGCAAATATAGAAAAGTTTTAATAAAACTTTAAAGATTAAATTCTGTGTAGTCTTCCTCCTTGCTGTTTAAAATATTTTGCTTACAATTTTTTTTTTGTAGTATAATACCTCTTTGTTGGATCTTTGCATGCTGAGCCGACAAATTACAGCAATAATTTAACTATTGAGGCGTCTCTAAAAACAAATTGTTATGTCTAGTTAAAAAATAAATATGTATGAGTATATGGATGTGTTCAAGAAATGTATATATTTGTTATGTCTTGGCATTAAAATAGTATTAGGATGCTCCTGTATTTCCTAATATATAAAGTTAAATAAATAATAATAAAAAAAAAAACACAGATACTTCAAATTTAATGGGAAATGTTTATTATCATCTATCGATGATTCCACCAGCTCACAAACCACACCAAACTGCTGTTTTTTCTAGACGAATTGGCAGCTCTTGAATCTCTTCAGGTTGGTCTTTGTCACAAATGCGCGAATTTTTCTTGTTTACATACCAATTGAGCCAGAAATGGACCGCATCGCTTAACAAAATTTGGCTCGAAAACGTCGGATCTTCTTAAAACTTTTCAAGAGCCCATAGAGCGAAGCCATGTCGTTTGGGAAGGTTGAACGTTTTCAGTTCTTGTACAAGCTGTATCGACTCTCTCCGGTCTTCGTGTACTCTCAGCTATGGCTGTTATATTTTCTTAACTACGTACTGGACGTGATTTAAGTTAATTTTTTACTTTTTTTTTTTATTTTGACCAAAAAGCCCGTCGCATGAACATCTCAGGACATCAACGCCGATCCAGATTTGCTTAAAAGGATCTTAACTGGTGACGAATCATGATTTTGACATGCAAACCAGAGTCCAATCGTCTCAATGAAAAAGCTCGAGATAGCCAAGGCCATAAAAATCGCTGAAAGAGCTCAAGTGCACATCAGAACTGCTTTGAGGATGGGAAAAACGCTAGCGCGAGTGTATTATATCTGAGGTGATATACTTTGAGGGGAACAAAATATAAGTTGATTAATAAATAAATATTTTTTGAGAAAAATTAAATTTTAACTCATTTTTTAAACAGACCTCGTATAACTATAGTATCAATGTGATGGAAAAAATACCTAAAACATGCTCTGTGAGTTGTGATGCCACTAGGAATCATTTTAAGCACACTGTTGTACTCAACTTCTTCTTCTTCCCTATTGACCCAGACACCGCTTACGTGGTTATAACCGAGTTTACAACAGCGCTCCAATCCTTCTCCCTTATCGCTGTTTCGCGCCCATTGGAGATCCCAAGTGTATCCAGGTCCTTCTCTACCTGGTCTTTCCAACGGAGTGGAGATATTCCTCTTCTTATGCTTCCTTCGACGGGTACTACGTCGAATACTCATTTAAATCGCTGAACTATGTCAATGTCGTCGTATATCTTATATAGCTCATCGTTTTATCGAATGCGATATTCGCCGTGGCGAAAGCGCAAAGAACCATAAATCTTTTGCAGAACCCATATACCAGGGCAGGAATAATGAGTGACTTCTAAAGTTTGGTCCTTGTTCGTCGAGAGAGGACTTTACTTCTCAATTGCCTAATCAGTCCGAAGTAATTGTTTTTGATGTTAAGATAGACGAAATTATCTACAACTTCAGTGACGTGGAAGACAAGTCGCGAGTGCGACGACTGTTTATTTGATGACAGGAGATATTTGGTCTACCCTCAACTTAATTTAAAAAAAAACGCTACTCACCCAATACATTCGCAAAAAAATTAATAATTTTATAGTACGGAGCCTACCTCGTTTTTCCCAAGAAGAAAATATCCGATACGAGACTCAATCAATTGTAAAAGTCCCAATGTTTTTCAAGGATCAGCTTATACGGTTGGGTGAGGCGGTATCGGTCGAAACTACGGCTTGCCAGAGGATGAGTGAACACGTTTTCTTCTAAATTACTCTTTTTAAGTGCAGTAGTATAAGTGCAAAGATATGTTAACTTATAAATTGTGTGCTTGATATCAAATCCTAATCCACTTAATCTTAAAAATCTTCTGAGTGACCACTTTACACTAAAGTTAAAATTCATCTAAATGTTAACTCACCTTAATAGAGTCAACTTTTTAGAGTCCCGGTGGTCATACACATAAATGTAGGTACTTACATATATACATATATAAATATTGTATATATGTATATAAGTAGTTACATGGCCAATTCATCTGTAGACTGGCACTCATGAATGTTGCCAATCAAAGCGTCGAACAGTTGGAATCTAATCCACTTTGCGCTTGTTAGTCGAATTATCCAAATTGCTGTTAAAAAAGTACAAAAGGCAAATAAATTGCTATGATTGCACTAAATTGTGGTAATTTCCTTGAGTACTCGGAATAAAACAAGGAACTATACTGGTAAGGTGTTTTCCGAAGCATCACTTAGTATTCCTTTTATTACAATGATGAAAAACAAATCTTGAAGGCGACTTCATAGTTTGTAAGGAGTTTATAAACTTCTAAAGCTGGTGCATTTACAAGTATATATAATTGACCAAACAAAAAAATTAAAGGCAATGCAGCCCATATTTAAATTTAGTTTAACCAAATACTTGCTGTTTGAGGTACTTTCGTCTCCTCTGGAGCCAAATGAAGGAGCACTCTTGACAGTAAATACTATTTGGTCAGAGCAGACAATTTAGAAGGAATCCACTACTGATAGACGAAGTTAGAGTTATTGAAGTGTGCCTGAAGCAGTAAGATTATAATTTGATTATTTGATCTGACACATCATTACAAGATGTATATCTTCTCTGAATTTCATTTAAATAATTATCCGGCCTACCATAGTAAAACACACAATTTTGGCAAAATTTGTTTTTTTTTTTTATTCAACATATTGGCTTCAAGGGTGATAAACTGATTATAAAGACCCCCCAACTTTTCGATACCATCTTTGTAGTGCGATACTCTATTCATTCGACAAAAATTTCTTCTCAGCGAGCATTTTTTTGAGATTTGAGATTGTCAGATTGTCATTTGGGGCCAGATCTGGAGAACACGGTGGATGCAAAATCAATTTGAAGCTTAATTTATCGTTTTCACTGATTGCATTGTCTTGGTGATACAGCACTTTCTTTTTCCTCAAATACAGCCGTTTTCTCGGCAATTTCGTCCTTCAAGCGGTCCAATAACGTTATGTCGATGGTCCTTTCCTTTTCAAGTTATTAATAAAAATTATTCCATGCGCTTCCCAAAATATAGGTGTCATATAACCTTACCTGTCGACTGTTGCGTTTTCTGTACTTTGGAGCCGGTTCATCGTGAGCAGTCCACTCGGATGACTGTCGATTGGATTTGGAGTGAAATAATGGAGCCATGTTTCCTCCATTGTCACATATCGACGTATAAACTCGGTTTCATTACAAAATCCAACCAGAATAACTCTTGCCAACAGGTTCTACTGATGGCAATGGAGAAGTAAAGTCCTCTTTCGGCGAACAAAGACAAAATTCTACGAGTCACTCATATTTCCCGTTCTGCTAGGTTCTGCGGAATATTTATGGTTATTTGCGCTTTTACAACGGCGAATACCGCAGTCGATTAAACGATGAGCTGTAAGAGATATACGACGAAACTGACATAATTCAACGAATTAAGAGACAGCGGCTACGCTGGCTAGGTCATGTCGTCCGAATGTATGAAAACAATCCGGCTCTGAGAATATTGTACGCGGTATCCCCCGGGGAAGCAGAGGAAGAGAAATACCTCCACTCTGTTGGAAAGATGAGATGGGAACGACCTGGCTACCCTTGGAATCTCCAATTGGCGCCAAACAGCGGGCTGTTTTAAGCTCGCCTACAGGGATGGTCCGAAAGTAATAGGACTGAGTCGATTTGAAAAAAGTCTGTCGTCTCCAAATGAAGGCTTGCCTTTCATCAGCCTTTTCAGGCAAGGAAAAAAAGGCCAGGGCCATATCTGAGCTATAGGGCGGCTGCGGAAGCGGTGGGATGCCGATCTTGATTAAGTAGCTGTTCAGAAGAAAGGCGGTGTGAGCCGGGGCGTTGTTGTGGCGCAACTTCCAATCGGCTGCGATGTCTTGTCGGACCCGATTGACCCTTTCGTTTGAGTCTCTTGAGAACTTCCACGTTAAACTTTGCGTTGACGGTTTTTCCAAGAGGAACAAATTCATGGACGGTGCCTTTGATGTCAAAAAAGACAATGAGCATCGGTTTCACTTTCACAAGTCTCCCAGCACGGTCTTCATCAGCGACCTCTTCCCGGCCCTCCAAAAAGGCCTGGTGCCACCGAAACACACCACTTCTTGCTAAAGCAACATCTGGGTAAGCCTGCTTGATCATATCAAACGTCTCGCAGATTTACCGAGTATCACACAGAATTTAATCGCGTACCTCTGTTCTAACGAACGCTGCATTTTCGGCTTGCACCATCACAGAAACACTTTGCGCTGTTTGTCCTGACTCTCCAGGTGCGCCCAATACCGAATCCAGTCGGTGCGCGCAAGCTCCGAAGTACAGTCGCGGCGTAAGAAAATCAGTCCTATTACTTTCCAGACAAATCATATATAACCGCGAAAGCGGTTTCGTTGCCAATAAGGAAGAATAATAAGTATGTAACACCATATCTATGTATCTTGATTAGGTTTAAGTGTTACAAGCAACCGTTAAGTGAACAAAACTATTATACTCGGTAGCAATAAGTTGCGAGAGTATATAAAAAAGAGTTTTCGATAATACTTTTATATAAAAAGCATAGATAGATATCATATCAGTCATGCACCCAGCTGATAATATTTAGTATCAAATAACGCCTTAATTGCAGAATAAGTTGTAAATATAATTTTGTTTGCAGAATGAAATATGTTGCACTTAAGTTCAAGCAATGTTAACAAAGTCAAAACAAAGAAATATATATACAATATGTACAATATATATGTATATGAGTACATACGGACATTCTGTATCTCAATGCACTTTAATACGTGAAAAGCTTTTCTGAAAATGACCTCTAATGACGCAGCGGGTGTCATTATCATTTAACTTGTTGTCCTAACGACTCACTTGTTCAATGTTAGAGAATCTTGTCTCTAACAAAGGAGTCGTACACATCTTTTGTGTATGTACGTATGTAAGTATATACGCATTTGTTTACAATACTGAGTAACACAGCGTTTTCAAAAAATCCGGTGTGGGTTTTAAACGATTAGGAATTAATTTATTCAAATTTAAAATGGACTTGTCAGGGATGGGCATTCACTTATTTGGATGGAAGTGGAGATGGATGGGAAGATAAGAAATTCTCCTCTAATTTATCAAAATAGTGTTTAAGGTGTTTATTTGAAGTTTGTTTTTGTTCATAATACATGCTTTTTGCAAGTATTATTTTCTTCCAATTGGTCAGGTCGACGGGACACCGACACCCGGCTGCAATGCAACTCTAAACTGAACTGAATTTAAAATTCTACCAGCCTGTAGGTTTAAACTACAGCCACGACGAATATCTCCAAAGGACCAAATCCCATGAGCAGATTGGAGCGAACTCCAAGATCTAACTGCTCCCGTGGTACTAGATTTAAGTCTCCGGTCCTTATACCTTTTGCTACTACCAGTTGAGCACCCATCAAACTCAATGACTGGTGACTTTTGTCGCTTGAACTTCAAATATTTTTTCATTAGAAGGAAACTCATTCAAAACCTATAATATCAGTTAAAACTGATTATTATAGCACAATTTCTGACAAGACTATGCTGAAATTTCCAGGCAAGCCAAATAACAGACCTAATGCATATTGGATTTTAGTCGCCTCTTACAATAGGCATAACTTACCAACTGCCCGCTGGGGCAACGCACGAGGACAGTAGCTTTCCAACGCATATTCGGAATATTGAAAAAATAATAGTAAAACAAATTTATAGTCATTTTGTGGCTGTGATGCTCTTTGGCACTTACTTTTTGAAGATTATCTCTTTTAAATGTTGGCCACGGATACGTCTCAGATGGTCCATCCCTTGAGTCCAATTTGCGATGACTCATTCGAGCATTTCAACTGTTAACTGGCGAATAAACCGCGTGATGTTTTTCTCCGGACCCTGAATAGAACCGGGATTGTCCACGTAGACGTATTCCAACAGGAAAAAGTCTAACGGTGTGATATGACACGATCTTGAGGATAATCGACCGGCCTAAAACGTGAAATGATCTGCTCATCGAAGTGTTCTTTCAATAAATTCATTGATTGATGCATATGTGGGAAGTGGCGCCGTCTTGTTGAAACCAAATGTCGCCGAAATCACGAGCTTAAATTTCAGGCATCAAACAGTCGGTTATCATGGCTCGATAACGGTCGTCATTGGCGGTTCGTTCTCACCGGCTACATTTTTGCAGAAATATGGACCTATGATTCCACCGATCTACAATCCGCACCAAACCGTTGTTTTTCCTGGATGAAATGGCAGCTCTTGAGGCTCTTCAAGTTATTATTCATCCCAAATGCTGCAATTTTACTCGAAAACGTTTGATCTTTTTGGAACTTTTCAAGAGTACATAGAACGAAGCAGTTCTGGCACAAACTGCCGCAAACGGTATCGAATCGACTCTCTACGGTCTTTGCGTACATTCTCAGCTACGGCTGCTATATGTTATTCACTGCGTACTGGACGTGGTCTATTCGGTCGAATGATGAAATACCAGAAATATTGAACAAAAATAACAACACAACGGCTCAAGCGTGATCTGTCAAAAAAAGCTATTGAAAAAAGTACATCTGTTTGGATCACCCGTTACTCAAGTCATCGGTTTCAGACAGACATCTTGGATTCAACTCGTTCCGTCATCCTCAGAAATTTAAATATCTCGATTAGTTTTAGGTGTTACAAATAACCGTTAGGCGAATATATGAAGAGAGAGGATTCCCTACGACGGTTATTTCTATGTACATTTGTAAGAGTATACATAAATTTGTATTTACATATACATATATGTATATATATAGTAAATATTTCTTTTCTGTTACCCGTGGAGTTTAATTTCCCTCATTATCTCTCTAGTGACTTTCATATGATATTTCGTCTTGCCCAAATTGGCGCCAAACAGCGAAAAGGAAGAACGACTGGCGCGCTGTTGTAAACTCGGCTTTAACGGTGTAAGCGGTGTCAAGCGCCAATAAAGAGAAGAAGACTTTCAAATGAAATTAAAATGTAATGCTTTGATATACATACATATGTATAACTATTGTGAAAAATTACCATACATCAGCTTCTATGTAAAATATTCTTTCGATGAGTAACGAAATCTTACGCTCGCTTCGCTGAGTGCCAACGAAAATTAAATGTCGATTAATACTCATAATAGGGGCCAATACATCTGTGTGTACTCTAAAATGCTGAACATTA
Source organism: Bactrocera neohumeralis (assembly GCF_024586455.1). Lineage (NCBI taxonomy): Eukaryota > Metazoa > Arthropoda > Insecta > Diptera > Tephritidae > Bactrocera > Bactrocera neohumeralis. Next base: position 40,636,479 of record NC_065923.1, on the reverse strand, counting down.
CTGAAACGCCCACGGTGCTAATTGAAAGTCATGGGAACACAGCTTGAAGAGCAATTAACCTCACTGATTTGTTGCTTCATTTGCTTTGCCGCTCATTTCAAATATTGCTGCAACCGACTTTGCGAATAATGTCAGCGACATGTAAATACGGTCAAATTATTTTGGAAATCTGTCACAAATCAAGGTTGCATGTGGCCTTAACACGTTCGTAATGCTATTTCGTCGTATGTTTACTTTATAATTACCACATTTAACTACTTAACAGAGTTGGCATTTAAGACAAACGCCCACACAACGAACGTTTCAAAGGCAGCGACTGGGGCAAATGTTGTAACATTGACCATAACTTTTGACCTTTCGAGCAAAAGCGAATACCATCAATATGCCCAAATGTGGTTGTCGGCGCTCAAACCCGATTTCTTGTAAGGAAATTATTATAATTTCAAAATTTATAACAAATTTATTTGATCTTGCCATTTGTACGGCGATGCGCCACTAAAAAATAGATACAATGAAACTAATGTTTCTAAGTTTTGCACTTTGTTGCTAAATTGAGCCGATTGTAAACAAAACCAATGCTGCGAGAGTGGCAATACAAGTTGCAACATCAATAACTGCTCGAAAAACCCAGAAATTGCATAAAACAAGCATAAAATGCCGCACTGAGCAGGAAGCGAAACGATGTGAACGCCAATGCAACGAATATGCATTGCCACAAAATTGGGGAAAATCCCGAAACCAGCAAGCAAACACACGCAGAGTTAGATGTACACCAGCAAAATTGCAGCAACAGATGCTAAAAAATAATAACAAACAACAAAAAACCTTAACTTCAGTTGCACCGAAGCTATGATACCCTTCACAAATACAAAAGATTTCATACAAGTAGTATAAGTTTTTTGAAATAAAACAAAATCGGTCAATGAAATTCTTTAATCCTGTAAAAGTACATTCGATGACATTATGTATGGAACTTGATTTCTTTTGCATGGCCACCACGGGTACGCTTGCAGAAGTGCAGACGCTGAACCCAATTTTCGACGGTTTCGAAGCTTAAATCGGCCGATACTGAGCAATTTCATGTTCGATATTGGTACGAAGTTCATTAATCTTCGCTGGCTTGTTGGCATAGACCATAGACTTGACGTAGTCCCACAGGAAATAGTCTAACGGCATCAAATCGCATGATCGAGGCGGTCAATTGACTGGGTCATTTCGTGAGATAACACGTTCACCAAACTTGGTTTTCAATAAAACGATTCTAACATTCGCTTTGTGGCTTGTGATGCTGTCCTGTTGGAGCCACATATTTTCCAAGTTCATATCATCCAATTCGGGCTAAAAATATTTGATTATCATTGAGCGGTAGCGATTTCCATTCATAGTAACGTGCCAGTCTTGATCACCACGGAAGAAGTAAGTATAAAGCGCACCAAAAATTATTTTTTTTGGAAATGATATGGTGACTTATGGAGTACGTGTGGATTACTGCCCGACCAATAACGCATATTTTGCTTATTGACGAAGCCATTCAGCCAATCAATGAGCCTTATCGCTGAAGATGATTTTTCTATGAAAATCTGGGTTATTTTCAAGTTGTTGCTCTGAACAATTCACGAACATACGACGATTCTGGTGATCAAGCGGTTTCAGTTTTTGCGTCAATTTGATCTTTCAAGGATGTAGGTCAAGATCTTTTCGCAAAATTCGCCACAACGACCTCACAGAGATGCCCAACGCTTGAGAACGACGTGTGAGAGACTGATTTGGGTCTTCCTCAATTGATGCGCTAGCGGCAGCAATATTCTTGGCACTACGGGCACTTCTTTAAGTCACTGTCATGAAAACATTTTGTACTGTGACTGTGGATTAAATTTTGTCCACTAGACGCTTAATTGTTGATCTGACAAGACAATTAAGACGACGATAAATTGGACGTAGCGCTCTTAAAGTTGAAACAACTGACTCCGAATTTCGGTAGTAAATTTTAATAATTTCGACTCGTTGTTGGATCGTATATCGTTCCATGTTGAAATGGCAAACCTTACTAAAGAGAAATGTCAAAAAAGCGGGAAGAAATAGCTATATCCTATAATGGTCTGATTTAAACACTTTGTTCGGTGATAATTCTTTCTAAATTTGATGAAGATATTTCGTTAAATGAAAAAGTTTTCAATACAAGGCTTTCAATACAAGCATTAGATTCCGATCGTTCCATTTGTATTGCAGTTATAGTATATGCTAAAGTGGTTCGATATGGGAGATCCCGACAAAGAAATAGTTTCTTGGAGAAAAAAGGATGTGCAAAATTTCAGATCGATATCTCAAAACTGAGAGGCTAGTTCGCATATATATAGACAGACACAGCGACGTGCTTAAATCGACCCAGCTCGTCATACTTATCATTTTGATATAAACTTGGAAGGTATTCCCACGTTTCCTTCTGGGTGTTACAAACTTCTTGACAAACTAAAATACTTTGTTCGGGGTATAAATTATTAAATAAGCAAGCGGTGTTAATCGCCTGTAATATTCGACTTCATGGCTTTGTTTACCTGAGACAAGAATGTCATGCTTCGGCTCATTCTTGGCCAACTGAAACATTAAACCAGCAATGAGACAGCCGTTTGCCGTTTTTGCTTTGCAACCATGGGGATTTCCCCAACAACAGCAAATGCAAGCAAACCAAGCATTGACTCAGCGTCAGTGGTGCGATTTTGAGCGATTTTTGCCACTTGTCTATTCACTTGATTTTATTTAAATGTGTATGCACACATACATATTTATGCAAACACACAAAATTAATGCCGAAAGCCACACGCTTTTTCAGTCAGCCGACTGCAGGTAACTCGTTTATGAAAATATATACAAAACCATCGACGGTTTGTCTCACCAAAAACTTATGCCACCGCTCAGTACCATGCACTAATGCAAATCCGAATCAGTAAAATGTTAAATCAGATGCCAGTTTATGTACAACTGCGCATGCGTGACGCTCTACAGTGATAACTCGCTACATTATACCAATATACAGTCTACTTTTTGATTGAAATGCGAAGCGTGATTTGAATTTTTCTATCTGATGAAAAAGAAAAAAGTTATAAATCTGTAAGGCGGAATACCTTCCCATTACAATTAAGGGGTTACATGGGTTTCCTTGGGTAAAAACGGACTTTTTTCCAAAAATTTTTTCTAAAAAAAAAATTAAATATTTTATTAGAATTTTCTATTGTTACAAACATACGCTGTTAACAAAGAAATTCTGAAATTTATGGAAATATATTTTTTTTTAATTCAGCCATTTCGACGTTATTTCCGGTTATCCCTCAGAAAAAGATGAAAAAATATGTGTTTTAATCAAAACCTTAACTTAGAACGATGGACGAAGGAAAAAAAACTGAAAGTTGGATTTTTGGCAGACATTTTTACAAAAAATTAAAATTTCAGTGAAAATTTTCGCGATTTTTTTCCAAATAGTACTACTCGAAAAAACAATCCTTCATCCAAGTCTTTATGCATTGTATCTCAAAGGCGTATGTAAAATTTCATGAAGATCGGTAGAGCAGTTCTCGATAAATCTTGCCAACCGACTTCAAAAACAAAGTTTCGTACAAAACGCGTTTAAAGGCGGCGAAACTATTACTCGAATCAACTTGAAAATTTAGGACAATATTCTGAAGGTGTTGTAGAATTTAATTAGATAATAAAAAAAATAGTTTTTTTTTTAACCCGAAAACCCATGTAACCAGATACATATATGTATAATGAGAACTTCTATGAGGTGTCTAAGAGCCTATTTTTTAGAGTTCCATGCGAAAAAAGTATTCGTTGTTTTACCTACCCTAATGTATGTATATAAAAGGATTGACTGCGGCGAAGCTAAACTTAAATTAAGTTAATATCGAGTCACTTCTTGATGAGTTGACAAGGAAAGGCACCTCAGTCTCCAATATCAGAAGAATGGGACCCAAACTACACTGTGATATTGGCAATCAGCTTAAGGAAATATGAAATGGATTAAAGATCTATTTATTTATAGTACTTTTTGTGGCTTCATAAATAACTGTCTGTAGCAGTCCAAGGGTTATCTCCATCTTGCTGTTCAATTTTATGATGAAACGATTTTCCTTCTTCATGGACTAATTTTTCAATCGCAGTTAGGATGGAGGTCTTGGAAACAGAAACTAGACATATAGTAGTAGTAATACTATCTTGATATATACCCGAGGTAATTCCTAGTTTCAAATGCTAAAAAATCAGTAACCGCTGTTATTAACACGAATAGCAAGCCGTAAATTCAAACGCATGCGATCGTTAACGCTAAACTAAGCAAACATATACTTAAGTATGTAAATATATGTATGTCGCTTTGTCTTTACTTGTGACTCATTTCGCTTTGATTGATCGAATATTGAATTATTTTCGGTTGTGCACCCGAGCTTGCAGTGTGCTTTGCATTTTAATGCTGGACGCGTGTATTGCAGGTAGCCCACTTGGCGTGGCGTTATTTACCAGCTGTGTTTCTAGTTGTTTTCTGTTTACATATCAACTTTATTGAAGTGAAGGTCATCCATATTGCTGAATTTTGGATGTGACTTGCATGCAAATGATTTTTCTGATATTAAACTAAATACATGCATATGTTGTTTATTAGGAGAAATGCATTTCATATTTTCAAAACATAAAATATAGAATATTTCCCATACGATTTCCAGTAAACAGCATACCTCAACAACTCAGAGATAGGCTCAGCAAGTTTTTTTTACCAAATTTTTACAAAATGTTGCTTCATCCTTAAATTAAAGTGATTGGAATGAGCCCTGGAATGGAAATACTAGTAAGAGAGAGATTTGCTGAAAAGTGTGGCATAATAATGAATTTTTCAATAATACTCATTCAAATCAAATAACAATCGAGCAAAGAGCTTTAACGGAACCGGGCTTCCTCATCGCGATATCGAGATATCTACTGTAACATACTGTAACCAACAAGATAAGTACCTGGAAGTAACATACAAAGATTTTTCGCGTCTTAGGAACTACGTCACTATATACATAAGTCTCCAAGGATCTTTGGAGCTGTCCGCGTGAGCGATGAAAGAAGATGAAACCACAAATTATATGCAAATCCATGCCGCCATGTGGTTTCAGCGTAATAAACAACGAATGCGCTGGCTAGGCCATGTCGTTCGCATGAAAGATGGTGCTCCAGCGAAAAGCTCCTTCGACTCGATACTCATGGGTTGCCAACGGAAGCAAGAGCGCCTACGTATTCAATGAAACAATCAAGTACTTGTACATAGCAAAGGATAGAGACAACTGGCGAAGTTTCGTGTTCTAGGTCCAGACCGACCCACGGTACCAAAGAAGGAGAGGAAGATTGGTTAAAAATAAGTCTAAATCTTGGTGATTATCTCTTCACAGTTTCGTTGAAATGACTTTTTGGTAATGCCTCAGTGTATTTCTATTCCCGTCATTACTAAGTTGGTATGGTATGAGATGCCTTCCTCTTTGCGCCGGTTGGCTTTAAACGCATAGCCTTTTAAGGACCTGGATATCATCACTAAGACAATCTTGCCATGAAAGGCAACAACCTTTCCGGGAGGTGGATAACGGCTCTAAGTGGACCCTTACAGCATGTGTATATACAGAATAGCACAAAAATGGAAGTGGGAAGAAGTAAGTTGGAATTAGTCTCTTCGAAAACAGACGAAAACTCCTGCGAAAAGTCATTACCAGGGAAGACGGATGGTAACGTAACGAAAGCAGGGTGCGAGACGGAATCGCCAACACCAGAAGAGGAACCTTTGTTGAGTTATGGTGGGTTCGGATTCCCTGGCAAGTACTAAGGTTTGGGAAAAAACACGCGACTGCAGCGAAAAAGCTTAAATCTAATCTCACTAACAGTGAGCATAAAGCAATTCTAGAAGTACATAAACTCACTAACAGTAACATCAAGCTACTTCAATATTAAACTCGTCTAAGTTTCTGGCCACAGCAGAATTGTCGGAAATTCTAAAGCCAATAAGCTTGCAAAGAAAGCAACTCATATCCAAATTCCATCAGAATGGAAATGAGCAAGTGTTACCATATCTTCGTGCATTCGAGTGTTGGATCTATGGGCTTCACGCGAGCTCAGCAAGCCTTGGTCAACAACCGGCACTTGGGTGATTACGAAATGCTTCTGATCCCGAGTGGAACATATAAGGTCTAATGAACTGCTTGCTCTTAGCAGGTCTCACATCGCCGCAGTGTTTGATGTCCGAAGTAGACACAGCCCGTTGGCACTCATGCGATGAGACTGAGGATTTTGGATGACGGAACTTATCAAAATTTCAATGAAGAAAATGAAGTGGAAATAGCTAGATACTTTCTCCTCCATTGTAAAGCTCTCGCCAGACTAAGGTTGACGCATCTCAGTTGCCACATTTTTACCAAGCTGACAAACTAACTGGAATTGCTATTAGCCTCCTACATAACCTATGATCCATCTAACACAGTATTTACGCCCTTTTCCGGAAATGTCCGAGACGCACTCTACTTCTTCATATGATTTTTCCAAACGCATACAAATCTGTTACTATAATTCTATGAATCACTTTGCATCAATCATTCTTCAAATTTCAAGAAAAGTTCAATGAAACTGAAGTCAAATGCCGGCGAGGAGAAAACCCGATGGTCAACTCGGCTCAAACGCTTCAAGAGAAATCAAACAGATAATAAGCTCTTTTGTGTGTTACTAACATTTAACCTGTGCGTTTGTTCAGAAAATTGAAGTCAAACCGCAACGCATAAAAAAGTGTTGGAAATAAAAACAAATAAGTATGCTTTATTGTTGTTATTGCGCTCATGAGATGATTAACTTAAAAAATTGACAAAATTTGTTGTGAAAAAAACCGAAAGAGTCGTTGAAGCGTCCAAACGCTGAAGGTCGCCCTGACCATACTCAACAAAACGAACACCACAAATGAATTGAGCAAACAAACAAAACAAAAACGAAACACGAAGCGAGCAAACATGCGAATGAGCTGAACGCGGAATATTCAATAAATGCTGACAAAATGAGCTCTTGTTGTTGTTGTTGGGGTTTAAATTAATAATTGTGGCACGCGCAGCCATACAAACCAGCGAAAATGTTAGTAATAGCAAACGATTTTTGTTTTGGTATTGAGCCTTTACCAGTTTCATACCCATACCAACATTATACACCTGGTGAATGTTTGTTAATTCTACTATTTAGCGTCAATATCGAATGTTTCGGTTATTCCGAAAGGTGTCTACGGCCGGCGTACTTAAATCAAAACCGTCATTGGGGTAATTCTTGAATTTTCCCACCGACTCAGCTGCTGGGCTAATATTATGCATGCAAACAAATATTATATCATATACTCATACGAGGGTAGCCCAAAAGGTGCTCGAACTGGACAAATTTTTAACTGTTCGTTGAATGTGATAATTCCAATAGCGATTATTTTAGATGGGCGTAACCGAGAGATCGTACCATAAACAAACTTCTCTGCCATCACTTTCTTGAACACCATTACTCATTCAACTTGCAATAGTGCTGAAATTGCAGGAATTACGCTATGAACTAATCATTTATAAAAGAGTAAGAGATCAATACTAGCAGAGATCTCACTTGGACAGCTAGGAACGCAGGATCGTTGTGGCATCTAAAACTCCCTCACTGTAATAGCTTAAACGATCTTTACAAATCGGCAAAGCACTTTGTTGAGACGGCTAATAAGAGTTTCGGCTGTGCCTTCAACAAAGGTAATACTGCCGAGATGATAATAAGAGTTCGGCTATGTCCCATGGTTCACTAAAGGTAAGACTGTCGAGATGTTTCAACCTCAGTCTTGCAAAGGCTGGAGAATGGAAGAAAAAATGTCCGGATGTTTCCATCTCATCCTCCTTTATACAACTTTGACAACTAACATCCGAAAAGATTTTTAGCCTTACCGCTTGAATTAAACGGTATCCTGTAAGAACACCTACGATACCGTCAAGATGAACTTTGCTAAAGATCAACTTTGCTAAGGGCAAGTGGTAAAGTAGGTCTAGGTTAAAATAATTTCGAAGTTATACAGCAGCTGGTAGTCATTCAGCGCCTGCTAAGGGCACGCGAAGTTCATTGATCAAACGCTAGAAAGCAAGACACCAAGGTTGGTCCAACTCGGTCACATCGGAGCGAGGTAAAGGTGCCCTCTCTAGCTAGCTTATCGGCTTCGCGGCTGCCAGTGTTTCCACTATGTCCAGGCACCCAACCGAATTTGATGATCAATTAGCTTGATGCTATAGGGTTTGTCCGAAAAGTAATAGGACTGATTTTCTTCCGCCGTGACAGTGATCCGGAGCAAGCGCGCACCGATTGAATTCGGTACAGGGCGTTCCTAGCTAACGAACGAGCGGCTGCTCAGTTGTCTCCGAGCACCTAGAGAGTCAGGACAAACATTTTCGCGCGACGTGTTACTGTGAGTGGTGGCTGCCGAAAATGCAGTGTTCGACTTCGACAAACACCGACAATGTAACATGTGCGCAAAGTTTTGAACTCAGACTAGTATTCGTTTAATTGCCCAGATGTTAAATTTATCAAAATCTGTGGTTCATGACATTATGACGGAGCACTTGAACATGCGCAAGGTCTGTTCGAAGATAGTCCCAAAAAACGTTATTTCACTGCTATCCGAAAGCTTTTCAGTAAAACTTGTTTAACAAAAAACTGATATTAGAATACTTAAAAACCGTATTCGTTTTAGGAGTTTCTCGCTCAAAAAATATTTTTCGATTTTTTTCATTATTTCCACTTCAGTTTCGGTACTTTTCACGTCTCCCTCGTATATGCTCAACATAATGTTAAACAGCCACTGATGATTAACTGATTTGAAGAGCTGTTAGCAAATTTTGAAAAGCATTTACTCTGCTTTCATTCATGAATTCGACTATTTCACATGTTTTTCTGCTCAACTTCGCACTTTATGCGAAACGTACTTCCATTTAGTCCGGCTATAAGTCACAACAGCGATTGCAAAACAGTATTGCCGCCATTAATCGTGAGTCATGATTTTATGCCCAATTTACATTTTTTGTACCTTCATGACGTCAAACGATTGGCATTGCTAATTATAGCCCGCTCGAGTTGGCCTCTTTTACATCGTTTTATTTTTTGTCTTTCGTTTTTGGTCTCTTTTGTTTTGTAGTTTGTTTTTTTTTTTTTTCTTTTTTCTCAATTCCATTTATTTTACTTTTTTGTTCGCTTTTTTGTTGAAAATTGATTTGGAAAAATCGAATCATTCATCTTTTACACTCTCGGTGTGTTGACCTATTTCTTATGATGTTTTTTTTTATTTTTATTGTAAATCATTTGTTTTGGTTTTCTTCCATGCCGTGCTGATTATGTAATGTTTTAAATGATGACTGCATATGGGTACCTAAAGCATCGTAATATTTTGTTCCCGCTTTTGGAAGTATTTGCCAATCATCATATCCCATATAAGTACAGTGAGCAGCTGTCGTTTTAAATTTGAATAAAATGAAAAAGAAGATTTTATAAGAGTTGTTTTGAATTGTTTAATATGCCAGATTTAGATAGGTTTGATGCAAATCTCTTTGCTTACATAGGATTTTTTTCAGTAATATTGAATTTCCTAGAGAAGTAGCTGTCAAACCAGCCGCCATGTGCTTGACAAGTTATGTAAAGACTAAAGAAAGGGAATAATGAAGAAATTTACGTAAGGTAGCATTAGTGACCCCAATAACACAAACTCTGTTCTATCACTAAAATCCATCATAATCGTTCAAATATTCGAACCTCAAATCCGAATTTTGTGTATTTCATTTTTGACAACCGAGAAGACACAAGAGCGCATTTTCTATTAGAGTAAAGGGGCGAACTAACGACTATAACTACGCCTACTTTCGCAATTTTAGGTTCCATCAATTTTTAAAATCGACCCTGTGCCGATGCCAAACTTAAAAAAATAAATATGCGAAATATCGGCCAATGTGTGAGATATACATATACATACATCTATTATCTATAACCATTCATCATCCCCCTCTAAAGTCGGCTTGAGGCAAAACCAAGATGTTTACGAAATAATCCATTGAAATCAGGATTAAATTTCACTGTACTTAATGCCAGATATAATTTTGCAATTAATTAATAAATTTTTATTATCGAGGACATTATGTTATTAACTAACTATCGAGTGATCAAAGTAGAGGTACTTTTTTCAATAGCCTTTTTTGACAGATCATGTCAATTCTGTCTGTTCTAAGTCATTCTGTCATGTTATTTTTGTTCAGTACCGTTTGGCATTTCATTATTGAAATACTTAGACTAAACAAAGTTTACAAATTGCTCAACTTTATTACGAAAATTCACGCGCTTCGCTCTACTTATGATCAACATAATCGGCCTACTAAGCGAACTATTCGCAGTACCATCACCCATCTTGAGACCCAGCATTCATTATTAGATAATACTCAACCGATGATCCACGTCTAGCACGAAGTAAAGAAAATATAGCAGCCGTAGCTGAGAGTGTACACGAAGACCGTGGATAGTCGATTCGGCGTCGTTCGCAGCAACTCGGACTGACATATGGAGCCACTTGGGGCATTTTACGTCGAGATCTTAAATTGAAAGCGTATAAAATTCAACTTGTGCAAGAACTGAAGCCGCTCGATCTTCCCTAGAAACATCGCTTCGCTCTAAGGGCTCTCGAAAATTTCCAAGAAGATCCGACGTTTTTGAGCCAATCCTCGAAGCGATTCATAAGCTACCATTTCGTCCAAAAAAACAACGGTTTGGTGTGGTTTGTGGGCCGATGGAATCATCGGTCCATATTTCTTCAAAACCGTTAATGGCGACCGTTATTCCGCCAAAGGTAAATGAGTAAATGACTATTTAATGTCTGAAATTGAAGCTCGTGATCTCGGCGACATTTGGTTTCAATGGATTTATTGAGAGAACACTTTGGTAAGCAGATAATTTCACCTTTTGGGCCGGTTAATTGGCCACCAAGATCGTGTGATATCACACCGTTGGACTTTTTCTTGTGGAGATACATATGTAAAGTCTAAAGTCGATGCGGACAATCCCACTTCGATTCAGGCCTTGAAGCAAAACATCGCGCCTGTCATTCGTCAGTTACCAGTCGAAATGCTCGAACGAGTCATCGAAAATTGGACTAAACGGATGAACTATCTGAGACGTAGCCGCGACCAACATTTGAAAGAGATTGAAAAAATATATGCTATAATTCATAATAATCATTCCCCATAAAATTTGAATGTTTTTCTGTGTTTTTTCTTTACAAAAGTAGGGAATCTTGAAATGGATCACACTCTAGCTCTTATATTTCAAACGAATAGTGTTGGCTCCGCAGATTGCAGAAGTGTAGTATTGTTTGATTAAAAGATGACCGATAACCAGAAAAAAAGTTGTCGAAAATATTATTATACTCTCTAGCTGGAAAAAATGAATTGACATTTAACTTGGTCGCGTCCGATAATCCATCTGAAGATCAACACCTTCATAATACATGAAAGCAGACACTTAGCTGTAAAGCAATTTAAAAAAATTTAAATATTACTTTTTTTTAACTAAACTGCGAGTAACTTTACAAATGACAATATACCCACCGAATCTTATAACCTCACAACTTTTTAAGTGCTCCAAATTTCGTTTTTATTTTGGCCATTTCGCTGTTTTGTTGATTGCATCAATTCGTCGCTGTTGAAATCTCATAAATTGTTTTTGTGGCCGCATTTCCTTTCATTGTTCGCACATCTTCACACCGTGACTACTTGCAATCACATTTTCGCTCATGAACTCTAGTAGATATTACTTGTTTTATTATGTTTTCATCTTTCTCTACATTCTCCCTTCCTTCAAAAACGCACTCGGTTGCCAACTGTGTTGCCTGTAAACACATACGGGCATTTTTATGGCTAAAAACAACAACAAAGCGAAATATGTTGCAGCTAAAACTTGTGTATTTTATATACATATATATTTATTGCTGATTTTTTACAACAAAATTGTTTTATTGCCTGTACTAAACTGTTTGTTGTTTGAGTTTGTGTGAGGATGGCAACGGCGCAGGCGCAAAAGCACTTACAGAGAATTTGAATGGAAATACAAAAACATAACATTTCCACATAAATTATGTAGTAATTAGTTATACTTTTAACATAAATATGGCATAAAGTCTTAATCAGCTTGTGTACGAACATTATATAATTCAGTACGGTGTGAACTTGTATGATTTTAACCCGAGATAGCAGTGCATTCCCTTCTTTGTTTTGTTTAAATAGGAGATACAGTTGTTATACTGGCGTTTTGGATCATTTAGTTAGATGTAGTCGTACATAAAGTGGGAATAAGTCGGGTTCAAAATTAAAAGTCATACAAAATGCACTAGAAAACCAAGAGGAGCTGCTGAGTGATCTTAGAAAGCAATGCAAAAATCTGCTTGAGTTTCTTACAATAAAAGTCTTCCATAAAGTTTGGATCATCGTTTGGTTTAGCAATGTGTAGGGGTGTCTATAGTTCATTAGACTGCGTTAACTTACGAAGGCTTTTGTCGCTCAAACTTGTAGTTTGATGGCAAAGAGGCGAGAAAGAAAACCAAGGGACCGAGCCGCTCTGTGGCCTTGTTTGTAACAGTTCGTTCCAACGCAATTCTGCATTCCTTCCATTTTGAAATTCGACTCAATTTACCGAACCCGTGTCACCCGTGTGAATGGCAACACTAATGGAGAATTTTCCAATAATGAGCAATATAGTTCCTTGTATGTTAACCCAGTCATACGGCACACATCAGTACGAACTTCAAAAACTGTATAATCAAATTGCAATTTTCGGGTGCGGTATATGTAGGAAGTATATACTATCGGCTTTCTGCCAAACTGACAAATTTCGAAATGCTATTGCAATATCTGCTATAATAAGCCCGCAAAGTAAATTTCAGAAGTAGATTTTAACTTTCGAAAAATTACTTCCACGGTCGTTTTCTACAATTATAACTTCGTTGTTCACACTGTGAAAGCCACATGCCAAAAATTATTATACGAAAAAAAGCAAGATAATTATGTCCACAATATCAGAAAATGTGGAGAAAAATGTAAAAAAAAAGTTGCCAGCATTCATAAAATGCAAACCGTTATAACATTTTTTGTTAACGGCATTCGCAATAACTATTTTTTTTTTTTAATTTGCTTATAGATTAATTTATAATTTCTCAATTTTCCCTAATTAAACTGTGCGCTGGATTAAGTACATATTGTGAAATCCGAAAACATGATTTGAGTAACTCTTAACATCTTTACATCAAAATACACCACATTTCTGCTTTCTGTATATCTTTCTGGGTAGTCCTGCGTCCAATTGTTTCAATTCAGTAGAATGGCTGTCTGACGACGCACCTAGGTCTTTAGAAGGGCCAGGGTGAAACCACAGGGACTAAAATGGCCTTACTCTATTGTCCCCTCTCTGAAGCACCCAATGCTTCTGATGAAGCTCATCAGTATACATTTTATCGCCAAGAAATTATGCCGTAATTGAGTTACAATGAGTTACCCGAGTACCCATTGGCGCCTACCATCCTTTTAGAGCTTTAAAGTATTGTAACTGCTTTATTTAACCTAGCATCTAAGATTAGTTTCCATGAAAGCTTCCTGTTTAAAATTGGTCCCAAGTAGCTTGCCTATCCCCTATCCTTAGCGTGGTACTACTTAATAATAACTACTCGAGTTCTGCGTTCAGATTTCGACATGTAGTGCCTTCTTTTCTAGATCAAACAACATTTATTCAATGTTAAGATTCAGATAGGAGATAATACGCCTTCTGATGGTTGGACGGATCTAACCATCATTGAAGCTCTCAGCCTTAAAATTATTGCCTTGCCCATGATCTGTTCAATCCGTTTCCAGGTTCACAGATGCCCAAAACTTTATGCGGGCTCAGAATGGCATTAAGCTGGATGTTATTATTATTCTATGTCTATGAAGGCTATGAGAGTGTATTTTTTACCTCCAGATTTTTCAATCTCTGTACCACCTGTGCTTAGGGCTATTTCTGTGAGTTTCCTTTCGAATTCACATACTCCACAGACAGTTTTCCTGTGTTTAATTTTTATCTTATGTAGATTTCTATTAGTTTTTCCAACGCAATGAGGGAAGACTATTGGTCTGAAATTCTTTGAACTTGTATGTAAGCTTATATCCCTTGACTTTCCTTCATAACGTGGAAATATAGTTCTATTGCAGTGCTACTTTAAGAACGGTGACTAACCAGACTTTTATGTGGCTCTGAGACTGCTGTAATTGAGTCGAGAATAAACAGTCGAATCCCCAAATGGGCCGAGGCCCGAAATATAGTAATCTGTAGTACTAGATTCCAGCATAGGAAAATTCATCAAGGCACCTGACTGTCTCCGAGTCGAAAAGTCATCAACCAGATCGATCACAAGGAAGGTTCGACGGCGTGAAGCTGCAATCACAACGGACACCCGAACGATTTTCTGCTCGACTATCACTCCTACTTTCTAAGAGCACTCATCAGTACAGCTGCAAACGAAACCATTAGTTTTCGAAAAATGCAAAAGAACAGCTGGTATAATGAGGATTACAGTGTCGCTGTGGGAGGGAAAACAAACTACCTACCTCGCCACGCTACAATCGACCACAAGATGTGCGGGATGTAACAGACACCGAGAGTTGTAAAGGGAAGCGAGACGCATTTGCAGACAAAAAAGAGAGAGAATGAAATTTGTGAGTACGAAGAGCTTAAAAAGCTGGCCGACAGAGTTAATACTCTAAAATTCTTCGAAAAGATGCGGTGACTAACAGAATGTTTCAAGACGGTAGCTTGTAGTACCCTCAGAGGTGATTTAGATACCAAAAGAGGTTTCAAAAAAAGTCGACTCCCTATTGTCCGACTTCTTCAATTTATTTCTGTAGAAAATAATACGAGCTGCAGAGCTGAATAGAGAAAGTACAATCTTTTACAAATGTGTCTATATATATGTACTACAGTTAATATTTTCAACACGAATACACAGATGTCACAATTTGACATAAATCTGACAGATCGAGGAGCATCACTTGTGCACTTGTTCCACTTTGGCAAGGCAATGCCTTAAACATTTGGGTACACTACGGTACGGAAAGAGGTATTGAAATTGAGGCAACAGAGTCTACCGGAATTTGCGCCAAGGTGCAGGCTTCCTAAAGGATGACTACTCCTAATAGACGTGACGGTATCGCAAATATACATTATTTTGTTTTAAATTAAATATTAATTGTAAGCTCAGAAGTCAACTATTTAATCTAAGAAATGTAGCTTTATCAAATGCCTTATTTTTATTTCAATCAATCATCAAACATTAATCATAGATATTCGAAAAACCCGAAACTCATATTATGCATGAACACGATCGGCAATAACTAGCGGCCTCTAAGTATTCGCAGAAATCATACAGGCAAACTACCAAAACTTGCTAAGCAAAGGCCTCGGCACAAAATCGCCGTGTACACTTGGAGGCTCCTCGTGACGTCACTCTCTAGGGAGTGCATGCCTCCATAAAAAACCCAAATATTTTGAGAGACAACAACGAGCAATTGTTAAGGGCTTTAACTGAAATGTGCAGAAACTAAACTATTGTCTTTCTTACTGGCTTTGCTTTGACCGTCTATTCGTTAAACGCCGTTAAGTTGCAGCTTTTTTTATTTTTTATTTTTTTTGAAAATGCTTTGTCTCTTCGCAGTTTTACTCACTGAGCTTGCCGGCTTAGCTCGCCGCAACTGCGCTCTGCCAGCCGACAACGGGCGGTAGTGGTATAAAATGTTGTGTGAGGTCCAAAACAAAGTCAGTCAAGCAGCCAACACCAGCAAAGCGCACAGCGCGATCAACAGAAAAGGAGCCAAGGATTACCCTTTTCATTTTGTGCATTATTACATAAGGATACAAACAACAGTATTGTGGAAAACTTAAGCATTTACGAGTGTTAAGTGATATTTATTTTTATTTCGAAACCTAATTCAGGCGAAACAAGCAAGAAGGTGAGTTTGGCAGAAAGCAAAAATTAAAAGTTCAAAAACCAAAAACAAAAACTTTACGAAATTATGAAATGTGTAAAACAAGCAAAAAGCGTTAATTGTGTCAACAGTGAAGGTAAAAGGTGTAGCAATAGTGAAAAAAATTGTATGTAAAAGGCTTGTCAATCAAACTGCTTGAATGAAAATCGTTAAATATAAGATTTTATTTCAATATGAAAAAACAGTGTGCAAGCAAACACAAAAACATAATTTGTCCAGCATTTATAAAAACATATGAAATATTAAAAAAAAGTTAACAGTAAAAGTGCAAGCGAAGTTGCAAGAAATTTATAGTTGCCATTGAATTCGAAATGACGCGCAGTTGTTGCATGGCGACTGGCTGCAAATTCGCAGCGCGCGTGTGAAATGCGAAATTAATGTGCATAAATTTCTATTATGCATTATGATCACTATCGAGGAGAGCGCTAAACGAAAGACCAACTAAGGAAATGCAAACTGCCAACAACAACGCTCTCTAGTGTAGGTTTAATGAACTGAACAATGAATGAGTTGCGAAAACCATTTTGAAATATTTTCAAATTTTTTTGTATATTTTTCTTATTTGCTGGCAGCCAAAGTGGAATTATGAAATATATGGACACAGTTGTCATAATTTGACATAAATAGACTTAAAAGGTTTTATTTGTCCAAGTGATTAGGAAATACATAATTTTAATGCAAATTTCGACTCTAAATGGAACCCGACAAAGACATGATATTTTTTCACAAAGTTTTAACTGCCAATATTACTTACCAACGATTAGTGGAAAAGCATTTCGGTTTTAGTTTTTGTTTTGAAAATTAAAAATTTAAGAAATCTGTGTCAAATTGGCTTATAAAGGGTTCCCTCAGTAAAATTAGAAATTTTTTAATTCACCGAAATTTCAAAGGCCAGTCCTACCAACTTAGCAAAATACATTTTTTCCAAATATGCCAACGATTTTTCCAGTTCTCGAAACACTTTTCCTAACCACTTTTTGGGATGGACTTCAGCTCCTTCAGTGAATACTATTGTTTTATCTCTACAATCGACTGAAAACGGGTGCCATTCCGGTGAATGTTGACTTGCTTGCATGACTCATCGGCAGTTATGAAGGCTCTTCATGAATGTAGGATTCGAATTCGCACAATCAAGCATGTCTAAAGAGACCTGTTTAAGGTACTCTTTTTGAAAAAAATTCAGCTTTATCGGGACGAGCCGAGCAAGTACGCGTTTCAAACCCAAAATATCCACTAAAATCATTCGAACGGTATCCTTCATTTTTTTACTATTTTCATCAGTTTGAAGAGATCGAAGGACGTCCAGAACGAGGCATCTCTTCAACAGCTTCACAGATGTCCAAAACTTAATGCGCGCTCTGAATGGCCTTAAGCTGGAAGTTATTAAAGGCGTTTTCTATGTCAATGAAGACAATGAAAGTGTATGCTTTTACATCCAGAGATTTTTCAGTATCTGTTGCACCTGTGCTTACTGCTATTTCTGTGAATTTTCTTTTAGAATTCGCATACTCCAAAATTGCCAGTTTTCCTGAATTAAATTTCGACGTTCCAAGGTTTTTAAGAAGAATCAGAAAAGACTAATGGCTTTGTAATTATTTGGAGCTTATGGCACCTTGACTTTCTTTCATAACGAGGGAATATAGTTTATCTGCAGCGCTCATTTAAGAACGGTTAAATCAATTTGTCTGCCTTCTAGTACAGTTATACGCGAACTTGTCCCTCAGTTTTTGAGATATCGTTCTGAGAATTTGCAAACACTCATTTCGCTTCAAAGAGCTGCCCATTTGTCGGCACCCCCGATATCGAACCACTATAGCCTATAGCTGCCATACAAACTGAACGATCGAAATCAAGTGCTTGTATGGGAATCTTTTTCATTTGACGAGATATCTTCATGGGTTATTATCTAAGGTAAAGGTGCATTATTCGGAGAACCTTTTCAAATAGATTTTAGATATAGCTGTACATTTTGTATTTGTAATTTAAATCGTCTTTTAAGAAAGTTACAGGGTCTTTCAATAGAGAATTATTATTTTTTTATTTATCATTATTAAACACTATTTTTAAAATTTAAAAAAGGAAAATATTATTTTTTTAGTAAATATTTATTTTTTTAATTATTAATTTTGAAGCACGAAATTTTTCAAACATATTATATTCTTACAATTTAAATCATCTTTTGAGGGTGTTTCAATAGACAATGTGTTTATTGTTTTTTTTTTTCAATACAGAATATAATGAAATTTCCCAAAAAAAATTGAATATCTTGTTCAATAACATTTTTAAAATTTTAAAAAGGAAAGTATTAAAAAACAAAATTATCAGTATTAAAGGGTTAAATATACATTTTAAATATTAAAGCAAACATTTTTTCTAAAATTTTCATTCCAACTTAAATCATGCATATTTTGCGCAATTCGAAATTCAAAAACCACAACTGTACATTTCTCGTACAATAAAATGCAACTCGGCCCGCAAAACACAATTACAAGAGCGAAATTTTCAAACCGTAACGGGCCAGTCACCGGATCCAGCGCCCGTTGCAATATTTCCACAATTTGTTTTCGCAAAATAAGCCGTTATATACGCAGCGTATACATGTACGTTTATGCATAACGGATGCGATTGCATAATAAAGTGAAAAACAAAAGTAAAATTAAAACAAAATAAAAGCATACAGACAATGAACTATTAAAACGATGCTTAAAATTCAGCTTCACACATGCACACTTACAGCACGCAGCTAATATGCAAGCCGTCTTTGTAAGCATCCGTAACGTTTTTCGCTCCAGAAGACATAATTAAATCTTAAACCCACACACAATCATAGCAACAAAGCCAAAAAATAGACAACGAAACCACCAGCTGCTTGATGTCTTGAACCCCCACACTCAGGCCATACACACACATACACAGATACACACTTGGACATTTACCCATTGCATAACAACGCCAAAAAACAACAACCGAAAATTGTCAAGCAACATAAGTCATCCAGGTCTCCGACGCATTCAAGTAAGACACAAGAAAAGGTCTTACACAAAAGCAACACAAAGCAACAAGGCCAAGTAAAAAGTCACGACTTCTCCCCTATGCCATTTGCTCCGCCTGACGGGCACGGCGCGCAATCGCTGATTTGCTCTGACACATGTAGCGCCGCCGTTCGCACTGTGCTGCATTTAAGGAGTTAATCCACAAATCACACGTAACCCTCATTGTTTGTCGGTACTGTGTTTTGCAAAAAAGTTCATGTTTTCTTTTCTTATTATGCAAATGACTTCCCGCGCCAAGCCTAAGCGCTTACATCAGTCCGAGCGGTTTACACTTCCTCCGCGTCGAGGTTAAGCTAAGAGTAAATATAATACACACGAAATGCACAGCGGCGCCTTCGCACCTGGTGTACATCCGCACTCCACTTTTGCGACTTGCAACATCACACCAGTTAATTTCTTGCTGTTGTTGTGTTTCTTTTTTCGTTTCAAGCTAACGACCTTAAAACGAAAGTAAAAGTCTTTCGCGCCTTGCTTCGTCCACAGCGCGCACAAGCAATTGCTACCTCAAGCGTGACTCACTGCCAGTGCTGTGCCGCTCTGAGCGCTAAGCTCTCCGACGCAATGGCAGAGAGCCGGCAAACCGGTTGCTGGCAATTGCCGCAATGCTTTTACAATATTTATTGTTGATC
Source organism: Bactrocera neohumeralis (assembly GCF_024586455.1). Taxonomy (NCBI): domain Eukaryota; kingdom Metazoa; phylum Arthropoda; class Insecta; order Diptera; family Tephritidae; genus Bactrocera; species Bactrocera neohumeralis. The sequence goes on along the minus strand of NC_065923.1, from coordinate 40,616,691 downwards.
TTTACGAAAGCGCGACAACAAAAGCAAAAGCCGCGGCTGCAAAGTGGCACAATGACCACAAATCTGTCTAGCGCCATCATTAATATTTAGGTTAATTAACACACTACGCGCACGGTAAACGCGTGAGCAGCGAACGAGTAGTAAAAATCATTGAACTTGTGAAACATTTCAGTTGTTACCTCATTGCCGTTTGCCGCAATCACTAATCACGCGTTCATTTATTATTTTTACACTTTTACAGCACAGACGCCTGCACTATGAGATTAACACATCATTTGGCTTTTATGGCCGCCATACTTCTGGCAGGCTCTGCTCTCAGCAACGCTGAGGAATCAGCTTGGGGTGGCGGCTGGGAACCCACGAAGGAGTCAATGCTCAGCAGACGCTCAGCGGAGTCTGAGAAAACAGATGCCGCTGCAGTGCAGCCCGTAGAGGTACAGGGTCGTAATTATGGTGTGCATGAAGCGATCTACAGCAACGACACGAATACCGACATCAATGCCATTATCGATCAAATTATCAACTCACGACGCGAAGGACGTATTTTAGGCGATTACGATCAAGTGTATGCCGATGGTAATATCGATCAAGCGCTGCAACAAGGTGACGATTTGCAAGCACGCAATCTTATACGCGATAAGCTTTGCGGACTGGGTTTAATGAGTTGTGATGTTGAAGAGAAGCGTCCTTACTACTCAACCATCTACGCACAAGGCCCACCACCATCATCATTTGGTGGCGGTCCATATGGACCGGCCAGACCTATGCCACCACCCGGTCACTTCAACAGCCGTCCTCCACCACCACCACCATCGTCTTTGAACTCTTTTGGACCACCACGTAAGGTAGGTTATGAAGGCGCTTACAAACCACCTTTCCGTCCGTCGGGTCCTGGCGGTCCGGTATATAACGGCCCATATTTGGAAAATCCACCACCATCCGCAATTGGCACGACAGGTCCAAACACCTTTAACAAACCTCCACCTGGCGCTATTATTTATGGCAGTAAACCACCAGGTCCAGTATATACTGGTAATTCCGATGCACCACCACCACCGTATGCCTTTGAAAATCCTATCGGTGAGAAAATTCAGGCTTCTGGTTCCTCCCAAACAAATTTCTATGCCCATCAATCATCTTCGGCCTCTTCAGCTTCGTCTTCGAAAGTAGTTGTTGGTAACTTGAATGCCATACCAGTGTCAGCGCCTGCCGGTGGCTTGCAGCAGCATGTACACCACCATTTCCACCATGTCGAGGGCGGTGAAGCTAGCGCTAAGGTGCCTACAGTACCCATACCAATTGGCGCTGGCCAATCGATCAACACCGACTTTTCTGCTCTTGCACAATCATCGGCTTCCTTCACACCACAAACACAAGGTGGCTTCACCGAATCGAATGCATTTAATGCCGGCTATAATGGTGCATCACAAGGTGGTTTGCTCTCACAGGCGGCAGCTAACAGTTTCGGCAACTACGAGAAACCCAATACTGACCTTTACAAACCTACAGGAGGTTTTGGTAATGCTGGCGCACAAGGCGTATACGAACCAACTGGTATATCTGGTGGTCAAGGTGGTATTTACGAACAAAATGCTGGCGCTAGCGGTTTCGGACAGAGCGGATTTGCACAATCCACTAATTTCGGCCAATCGAGCAATTTTGGACAGTCCAACAACTTCGGACAGGCCAGCGGCAGCTACCACAGTCAGAATCCCGACTATTATAAGAAAGAGTTACAAAACTTTGGCGGCATTGGTACTTCGGCCGGTTACAACGGCATCGGCAACAGTTTGGGTGGTCAATACCAAGGTGGATATGATACGTCACGTCAACAAATCGTGGATTGTCAGTGTGTGCCATTTAATCAATGCCCTGCTGCCGATCGTATTGGACGCAAAGAAGATTTGATTTTGGCCATCGATCCGCGTAATTTGGGTAAAGACATTGAAGCTCTGGGTGATGAAACTGCAACAAATGCGACCGTTAGCGCAACTGAGGATAAAAAGGAAGAAAAGAAAGAACAGAAAGATGAGGAGAGTAAACGCAGCAAACGTCAGGCGACGGCCGAAGATAAACAGTCCGATGATGGTGCAGCCGATCTACCGCTGGATGCTGAAGGGGTAAGTGTAACAGAAAGTCCTATTTTACTAATACCTTTATGTTGTTTTGATAATTGTAACCCGATTAATTTCGTCTCTAAAAATCCGCAAAAATAAACAAAAATGTATAACAAACTAATTGGCAGCACAGGTTAAAGCCGCATCACTCTACTACGTTCCACAAGCACATTCATGAACCATATTACGCGTTGCGCGATACACGTCCCCAGCAACCAAACCAGCCGACTTAAAAATATATACATAGTTCAAATTGGTCGCAAACAAAGTGGATACCTGGAGACTTTTTAAAATAAAATTTTAAGGTTTCAACATTTCTTGACGCGCTCTCAATGTAACTAATCACACTAAAAACTCTCCATCTCTAACTGCACTGCCAAAGCATTCATTCCATTCGGTTGCAAATCGCACGCGTACTAAGCATGCCAAAACAAAAACCTCACACACGCGCCATCCGCTCTAAACCTCTTACCATTTTACTCATTTCCTATTTTTCACTTATCCCTCCCCAAAAACATCTACCATGTATAGCGCACTGGCATACCCGATCTGGCAGCCATCGAGCTCATAAAGCGTAAAATTCTTCCCACATATGGTGTATCATTTGGATTGCCTTACCCCACCGGTGGTGGTGGTTATCCCGCAAATCCACAAGGCGACTTTTATCCAGCACCGAATCCGCACTTCGGTTCGATCGGACCGAATGGCTTGAATTTAGGTCTTCTAAATGTAAATCCATTGGTCTCCGTACAGGTGCAGAAAACCGAGTTCGGAGATAAAGTCGTGAAGCCCCTAGTTAATCTTCATGTCACACCAAATGCGAACATATTTCAAAAAGTCAGTGAATTATTCAAGTCAAAGCCTGAATACATTCACAACACACATTATCATCATCACGATCATTACAGTAATTTTGAGCATGATCATCACTCACATCCGCATGCTGTTACCGCGCCTGGCCCCATATATGACGGCTCACTGCCCAGTGCCACTATTCTCGATGTGATACCAAGCAAACCGATTTACGAGCATCACAGCACAGTAACGGCACCGGCAAGCACTATAATTAATACCGGGTTCCTCCACCAACAGCAACATTTCGCCACACAGCATACATCTTTTGGCACAACCTCCTCAGCAAACTTCTATCCTGGGCCTTCTGCTGTTGCTGGACATGCATCCTATCCAACCACCGGTGGCGCGCATTTTGGTGGTACGATTCCAAGCGGCTTCGGCGCTAGTGGTCACGGCGCCGCTCATTTTGGCGCTTCAATTTCAAGTGGTCCCGGCGTTAGTAACCACGGCTCCGCTCATTTTGGCGGACCAATTCCCAGCGGATTTGGTGCAAGCGGTCATGGCGCGAATTATTACGGCGGCGCTTCAACGCATCCTGATTACTCAATCGGATATGGCTCTAGCGGACATGGTGGTGAGATTTTCGCCGGTGGGCATTACAATGAATACGAAGAACGTAGTTCCAATCTCAGTGTGGCCTTCAGAGGGCCAGTTGAGCACAGCAGTAAGCAGCATCATTTGAATGCATTGGACAATCGTAGAGGTAAAAGCCTGCGTTATGAGCAAAGCTTACGACCAATACCCACACAAGCGCCTGGTGCGGCTGAAGGTAGCGACTATGTGACATTTCCACGTGATCGGCGACGTCGCGATGTGGTTGAACATGAGGAAGCTGCGGAACGTAGAGAAAGTGTATTGGCGCGAACGGTAAAGGCAGAACAGGTAAAAGCGGAAATCCGAAAACGGAGATGTTAGAGACAGGATCATATTAATAAAACTGATATATTTCTTTGTGTGTTATGTCATAAGTATATGTATGTATATTAACTAGTTTACTTTACTACTAGCGCGCTTATTATGGCAATCGTCCAGTTGAGAAGACTTGCCGCGTCAACGAAGTCTGCTGCCGTCGTCCATTACGTCCAGCCCCACAACAACAACTTGGTCGCTGTGGTACACGCAACGCTGCTGGCATCACTGGCCGTATCAAGAACCCATCATACATCGATGGCGACAGTGAGTTCGGCGAATATCCATGGCACGTGGCCATCTTAAAGAAGGATCCCAAAGAATCGATTTACGCTTGCGGCGGCACACTGATCGATGCACAACACGTAATCACTGCGGCTCATTGCATTAAATCGTAAGTTTTAGTAAATCATCAAAAGGCTTAACATTTAATTAACCTGTTTTCTTTTCTAAACTATAGGCAAAACGGTTTCGACTTGCGCGCTCGTCTAGGTGAATGGGATGTTAACCACGATGTCGAATTCTTCCCATACATCGAACGTGATGTGGTCTCAGTACATATTCATCCCGAATACTACGCTGGTACTTTGGACAATGATTTGGCCCTACTGAAACTGGATCATCCCGTTGACTTCACCAAGAACCCACACATCAGTCCAGCTTGTTTGCCTGACAAATTTTCCGACTTCACCGGCTCACGCTGCTGGACCACTGGCTGGGGTAAAGATGCTTTCGGCGATCACGGCAAATACCAGAATATTCTGAAAGAGGTCGATGTTCCAATTTTGTCTCATCACCAATGCGAATCGCAATTGCGTCAAACTCGTCTCGGCTACAATTACAAACTCAATCCCGGTTTCGTTTGCGCTGGCGGCGAAGAGGGCAAGGATGCATGCAAAGGTGACGGTGGCGGCCCATTGGTGTGCGAACGCAACGGCATCTGGAATGTGGTCGGTGTTGTGTCCTGGGGCATCGGTTGCGGTCAAGCCAATGTGCCCGGTGTGTATGTGCGCGTTTCGCACTACTTGGACTGGATTCGCCAAATTACGCAATACTATAAATGAGTGGTGGCACCAGCTGCGGCGACGCCTGTGCGGCCAACCACAACAGCCTATCACAGCTGTCAGTCGCAAGACCGAGATGTGTTCCACTTTCACTTTCGATAAGCCATTATTTTTGAGTAATACGACGAGTATGAGTATATGATAATGATATTATTTATTTTTGTTAGTGTTGTAAGTGTAGGCACATAAGTATTTAAGTGCTCTCCAGTGCGACTGTTTGTTTTTGTCAATTATTGTTTTTGTTTTCCTTATTATGTGTAAATATTTATTGCCTTCTTCTACATTTGTTAAATTATTTGACTGCGCTTTGCGCGAAATGCGGTTGCTACGACCACTTTTCAACACTTTTAAATTATTATATTTAACTACTTGTACGACACACGAATGTCACAACTTTTATAAACTTTAATAAAATAAAATATTTATAATAAATTTATATGAACTGTGGCTCTTGAGTTTCGATGGAGAAAAGCTGAGGTTGTCATAAAATTGTATAACTTCTTGCCTTTCAAACCCATGAATAAAATAAGGGGTGATCTAAGTAGAGGTTTTTTTCAATAGCCTTTCTTGGAAAGATTACGCGTGAGTCGTCTCAAGCTGTTTAAAATATTGCTTGGCATTTCACCATGGAAGGGCTTTCGCCTGAACAACGTTTGCAAATCGTTCAACTTTATTACGAAAATTCACAATCTGTAAAGAATGCGTTACGCGCGCTTCACTCCACCTATGGTCAACATTATCGGCCTACTTATAGTACGATTTCGGTTTGAATACTGGAATGTGAAGAGTCTTATGGAATTTGAAAGTTTGCAACATGAGAAGGAGGCGTGGTTGTCAACCCATTACTCCCATCGGCCTACTGAGCATGCCCTTCGCAATGTCCCATCTTGAGACCCATAATTAATTATTGGATAATATTCGACCGAATACACCACGTCTAGCACGTAGTGAAGACAATATAGCAGCCGTAGCTGGGAGTGTGCACGAAGACCGTCGAGAATCGATTCAGCGCCATTAGCAGCAACTCGGACTGATGTATAGGCTCTTGAAAAGTTCCAAGAAGATCCGACGTTTTCGAGCCAAATTTTGTTCAGCGATGAGGCTCATTTCTGACTCAATTGTTTAGAAGCTAAATTGCCGCATTTGGGACGAAGAGCAACCTGAAGAGATTCAAGAACTGCTATTTCATCCAGAAAAAAAAGGTTTGGTGTGGTTTGTGGGCCGGTGGATTTTCTTCAAAATGATGCCAGTGAGAACGTAACCGACTATTTGATGCCTGAAATTGAAGCTCGAGATCTCGGCGACATTTGGTTTCAACAAGACGGAGCCATTTCCTAAACACCGCATAAATCCTTGGATAGACTGAGAAAACCCTTTGGTGAGCTGATAATTCAACGCACCGTTAGAACTTTTTCTGTGAGGATATGTAAATTCTAAAGTCTATGCGGACAACCCTGCTTTGATTCAGGCCTTCTAAGACATAGTCGCGGCCTACGTGTGAAAGAGAAATCTTAAAAAAAAAAAATAAATGCCAAAAAATTTTCTTTGGAATCATAATAAACATTCCCCATTAATTTTGAAGTTTCCGTGTTTTTTCTTTAAAAAAGTTGGGAACCTCGAAATGAATCACTCTTTTCAAATTTTCATCACCAATAAACATACATACATACATACATAATGTATGTATATACAACTAAAAGGTTTTTTGAGAAACGTGGTTTTGAAGAGAAAATAAATCTATATGTATGACTAACGTTAAGGCCATAACTTTAATTTTATTATAAAGATAAGAGTTTATCACTATGTTTTAAAAATTATTTCAGTAGAGTGACCGCCGCGGCTGGCGCGAATAAATTCCGGGAAACTTAATTTTCGTTCACTTTTTGCAGCTGATAGGGCCGTCTGCCAGCGATAATACGCCGAATAGTCTCTTCCAAGGCGTCAATCGTCTTGGTCTTATCTGCAAAGACAAGCGACTTCACATAACCCCACAAAACGTTAAGAGGTTTTTAATCGTACGATCTAGGAGGCCACACTGCAGCCCCGCAACAACGCGAGACGAAAAAGTCAATAATCATGGCTCTTTAGCGTTCCCCATTGTCTGTAACATTATTGAAATATGAAGACATCTGCCAATAGTGCTTACCACACGTGATTATTCAGGATGTAACAATGTCTTGTCAATTATCATCACTCCAAATACAGCAACATCGTTTATTAACGTACCCATTCAAGCAAAATTGAGTTTCATCGTTGAACAAAATTTTCTTGGGAAAATAGGTATCGGTTGATTGGTGATCATTTGGCTTCAAATCTTACACGAGTTAGTTTTGTAAGCCTCCAAACCAAGATGCTTCCACAAAATCTTTCACAAAGTGTATGGCCATTGCTCCAATTGTTGTTCTTAGATGGATGGCTAGACTCATTCAGGTCTTCTTCGATACTCTACTCCGCAGCAGCAATAGCGTCTTCGGCGGTACTGTGCGGAGTTTCTGAGGATTTCCATTATGCACTAGAGTAAACGGTGTGCGAAATAGATCCATGGGTGCTTGAATTACTGACTCTGCTGGGCGATTATATCGACCGAATATTGGACGCAGCACGCCGTATGTCGCGCGAACGGAACCAATATTTTGGTAATATATTCAAGGAATAAGTCAGTTCGTTATAAAATGAGAAATCGAACTGAGTATAAATCAAGCAATAACAAGTAACTATCTAAAAGACCAACTCCTAAAAAAACATTTCGTCTGAGCCTTATCTATGACATTTTGATTGAAAATTTAGACATTTCAATGAAACTTGGACCAAAGTTTCGTATTATAATTGGTTCACAGCATCTCCTAGCCTCGATATACCGAATAGGCTTTATACGCTACAGATATTTCGAGTTATACTCAGCTACAGTCAAACGCCACTTAAAGCCGTCTCTGTATAGAACGTAACCAAGTGCACCTTATCTGAGTGCCCGGTCACCCTGGAATGAACTGGCTCATGAGCTCGCCCGCTCCGCAGCATCCACCAACATTGTAGGACCTTTCATTGCGGTTGGTCCTCATACGATAAAGGTGCTGCTCCGTAATGATGAAGGAGTGGACAGGGAATGGTATTGGCAACAACCTCGAGGCATTCACCATGCGAAGTTGCTAATGGGTGGTTAAAACCTTAAAAGGTTTAAATATGTAATCAACCTCCCAAGGGACAAACACCGGCTACTTGTCGCTTTCTACAACGGCCATTGTAAGCTTTACTTGAGCTTATATAACATGGGTCAAGTTTTTGTGCAAATTGCCGGTTCTGCGACATGGAGCCTGAAACTCCAGAACACCTGCTAATCAAATGCACAAGAGTATGTGGCGCAGGATAAAAGCCCTTGGATCCATGTCTCCAAATAGGAATCATATTGCCTCAGTAGCACCTAGCAGTATATTGGAATTTATCAATAGCTGGGATGGCACAATCCTCATTTATATATTTATCTATCAATCTATCTAGGTACCTAAGTGCATTTAAGTGCACCTGATTTCTGCCGTTTAGTATAATTGGCGCCAAAAATTGTTGAAATTGGTTTAGATATGTTGGGACGAATGGTTCATAAGAAATCATGAAATATATGATAACACTATCTCACTAGTTTTATATGATTTTTAGTTAGTCCCAAAAACTTGGCTTGATGACGAGTTTCCGGACATTGCTCCAGGAACATCAGCCGTATAAGATTGTTATGCTAAGTTTAGAGGTAGTGAAATTAGCACCGAAGACTGTAAACGCAGTGAACGCCCAAAAGAGGTTGTTACCGACGACACATCAACAAAATTTAAAAAATAATTTTGGATAACAGGAAGGTGAAACTGTTTGAGATAGCAGGCACTCAAAAGATTATCATTCAGTCAGACAGTCGTTCGAGTTAACTGTATACGATGAACCCGCTCTAAAGCGTGAAAAATGCAACCGACTGAATGAGTTATAAGACAATGCACAATGTCACAAGTCAGTGAAAACGGTGGCAAAAATCCTTGAATTGGGCTTCGAATGGCTTCTGCATCTGCATCCACCGTATTATCCAGATCGGATTCAGAGCGACTGTTTCCTGTCCTCAGTTCTCAAAAGAATGTTTGCTGGGATGAAATTTTCGTCGAATGATGTGATCGAAGTAGCTGATGCCTATTTTGAAGCAATTGACCAATGGTACCACAAAAATGGTATCGAACATTTGGAGGATCGCAATAATTAGTGCATCACCCTTGAAGGGGACTATGTTAAATAAAAAAACGAATTTTGGCAAAACAATGAGTTTTAGTGCGGTATGCTGGTGGCTTTCCAATTGACCTGTTATGCAATTAACAAGATGGAAAAACTAAAGAATTTTGGCCTAATTAATAGCGAAGTAAAAGTATAAAAGTCTTTCAGGATTATGTAAGAATTTGTTTAAGAAGTTTGACTTTTCTAGGAGAACTGGGTTACTGCACAGCGGAACAGGAATTGAAAAAATAAAAATTTGTGAATTTAATGAAAGATTATATAACCTAGTATTTACGGCTGCCAAAGCAGATGGTGCCTGGTTGCATCTGTTTATGATTTTATTGGCGTTGGAAAAGCGCGCTTGCGAAATTTGCCGCTTTTGATTGCTTTTCTCAATATTTTATATTGCGCTTTTATTAACTGACCATATGCAACAGCTCATTAAATTTCTTTTACTATTTTTAATCGCAACACAACACAACCTCACCTGAGCCCATATGCCCGTAATACCTGAGCAGCAGCAAGCGTGATAAATGCCAGTTGGAAATTTCACTTCCTCAAAAGCGCTTTATGCCACAATGTGTGGTCGAAACTAAGCGAAACGAGTGTAGTAAAACCAAAACTTACAAGTAAAAAGAATAAACGCGTCCACTAAGTACCTTTGTGAAAAGTAACATAAGAGTACAAAGTAATGAGCACACACACGCACACCTGCACACATTTGATTGGCCAGTGCCGCATTGCTTTACACCTAGGCAAGCAAGCAAGCGGCCAACTAATAAACTTGGCAACAAACAAAGTAGCCGCCGTTGGACAAAATTGCGTTCATACCGCATTTTGTGGCCGTTACAAGTGGCTGCACGCCGCCGCCGCCGCTGTCCGACCTCCCACCGACACGTGCCACAAGAAATTCCTCATGTGTTTGTTTATGTGTGTGCGCATTGTTTTTGCAGGTGTTTACAAGCCATTTGCTGTGTATAAAATCAATGTGCAGGATATTCGAAAGCTCATTACTGAATTTGCAGCAAACATGATCAAGTGCAACCTAGCAAACACACTCACCGTGCCGCTACTACTATTGGGTAGGTATTCAAACATTTGCAAACGCTCTGACTCTGACTCTGGTTTGGTGTTTCTTTGCGCAGCGCTCAGTTGTTCCACCGCAATTGGACGTCTCAATAAACGCAGCGGCTATATCTACAAGCAGCCAGCTGGACCGCCGCATGCGCCAGCACATGGATTTTACGAGAACAGCAACTCACTGCATCCACATGAGCTGCCGTCCGGTCCGTCTCATGAGGCGCCCAGTGGTCCTTATTACGAGTACAAGCCATCGCTGCCGAGTGTGCATTCACATGGTGGAGGCGGTGGTGGCAGTAAGAGCGTTGGCAGCAAGTCCGGCTACAGCATTGGCAGTGGTCTGCGCTCCATCGCGCAAGGCTCAGCCAATCAGGCATACACTGCGGTGGCCAATCAACACGCCGCCGCTAAACAGGCTGCTTTCATAGCCAAAAACACGCTAGCGCAGGCTGCCTCGCAAGCGGCTGCCACTGCGCAGGCTGCGCTGGCCGGAAAGAAAGTGATTTTGCAGGAGTTGGAGCAACAGGCTGCGGAATCGCAGCGCTCACTGTCGCGCGAGCTAGAACAATTGAAATCTGCAAAGATCGCGGCGCAATTGGCACAGCAAACAGCGCAATCTGCAAATCATCATGTTTCTGTGCTGATAGCGGCGGTGAACAATGCGAAATCGCTGGCCGAACAGGCGGAGCAAGCAACCAGTGAGGTGGCCAATCAGTTGGCTTCACAATCGTCAATGGTCGGTCAGGCAAAATCGCGTGTGGAGCAGGTGGAGGAGCAGCTGAAGCAGGCCCGTATCGATTACGAGGCTACCAAGGAGGCGACATTGAAAGCCGCATCGTCTGCCGCCGAAGCTCAGGTGAATGCATCCAAGGCGGCTGCGCACGCTACCATCGGCTTGCACGAGAGCACCAATCACGATCCGCCTAGTGCTGAAGGCGATGACTCGTCGTATGACATTGAAACTACTGCACACGGTCAAGAAATACAATATGAGACACATGGCGAGCATAGGCCGTAATGATGGTATGTAAAATGGTGTATGCTTTTTGTAGTACACCAAGATGGTGTAGGGAACCTTGAAAACCAAAATAAATGAAATGAAGATACCAAGCTCCACTTTTTATTTTAAAGATTAGTGCACACATTCTAACAAAAATATTAAAAAAGGGTGTGTAGTTATCACCTAAGCCAATAGGGAAGGTAGTTACTAATAAGGTGAATTGCAGTCTCTCAGAAACCTTCTCTAAATACATATGTATTGTATGTAAAATACTGAAGGTTCAAGCGATATCTCCAACTCAGAATGTATTCAATTCGGAGCCACATATGGAAATACCTATAAAGTGGAACTTGACAAGTAAGCATTTTGCAAATAGGTCAAAGCTTATGGCGGAACAGTCTTCTGACGGAAGCCATCTATCAACTCTAGTTTTATTCTTCCAAACCAATGTATTGTAACACCACTTATGCGGCCGCAAACTTTTTCTGCTCCGACGTATGGTAAATCGCGAAACCGGTGATGGTCCCCCATTGATTGTCGATGTTCTTTGGAAGAAATCAAGGTAGAATCATCTCAACACTTCCTTTTTGACTTTTCCACTTTTGCGAGGATAAGATTGACTCACCTTGGATCTCACAACTTCCGTTTCAAGTAAACTAACTAAAGTTTAATAAGTCGCCTAAGCAGATTTCTGGCATCACTGAAGCTAGTCTTTAACAGAAAAGCCTTAAATATTCAAAATATATGTACTATGTTGTTTCAACCGACTTACGCGGTTATAGCCGAGTTTACGTTCGTAGTAATCGTTCTTCTTTCCCGCTGCTTGACGTCAATTGCAGATTCCAAGTGTACCTACGTCTTTCTCCACCTGGTGTTTCCAACGGGCTAGCGGATACTGCGTCAAATACTTTCGGAGCTGGAGCGTTTTCATCCATTCGGATGTCATGATGATAATTAGAACCAAGCAATACAGGTTTCGTTACATTTATTTATTATTGAACTATACATTGGCCGATAGTTTGGGTGATCATTTAAGGTAGTAGTCTGGCAACTTATGCCTATTTTCATGACTTCTTTGGAGGGTGGTTTTTTATAGGAAAATAAAAATTAATTATCTTGAATATTTAGAGTACATATTGAAAATATAAAAAAAAAAAGTTATTTGAAAAATGTTAATGCTTTATTACTATTATTATTGTCGCTCGAAGTTGGAACCTCAAAAAAAAAATGCACGTGGGTGGCCCGGGTGATTTTAACAAAGAAAGGGTTGTAAAATAAAAAGTTAGGGGTGAAAAAAATTCTCGTTAGTACCGACGAGAACTATAAGTGTGTAGAACAGCCTGTTAAAATTTGAAAAGCAATCGGTTCAGTAGAAAAAAGTTAGGACCCGGGCCGACCAGAAAAACAATGTTTTGAGAAAAACGCGTTTAAAGTTCAACAACTCCGAGAGAGAGGACGCCAAGGCGCTCTAGAAAACTCGTTATAATTCCCGAAATATTTCGAATTTCTGTCTGAAATTTTCACAGTATATTCTCAAGCCATTGTACTTTCAAATTAAACAAAAAAATTAGATTTTTTGAACCCAAGTTACCAGACTACTACCTTAAAATAAGTCAGGTGCCACACCCTGAATACTATATTTGCGCAAGGTTTTATTCCGATATATTCATTGATGTTTGACTTATAAAGTGTATATCTGAGCAGACTGTTGGTTCTAGTGCCATTTCCACACTGTGATATAAAAATGTTGAAATCAAAATATGCGCCATGTTTCCTAGGGATTTGCTCCAAAAGTCGACGATATCGCGCCTGGCAACTTTTCTGTGCCAATGAATATGCTGGCAGTTTCGTTATATTTTCTGTACGCGGTGCGACAGACTACTACTAGTACGAGTATACTATACGTATCTTCAGTGAAGTCTTCAGTGAAGTCACAACAACATATTTTTCCAATTTCATTTAGAAAGTATTAAATATGAGCTTAAAAATTATTAGAATTGGACAGAAGAATGTTTCCAACCCTGAAAGTATTCGACGCAGTACCCGCCGGGGGAAGCAGAGAAAGAGGAAGACATCCACTCCGTTGGAAAGATCATGTAGAGAAGTACCTGACTACACTTGGAACCTCCAATTGGAGCCAAGCAGCGAAAAGGAAGAACGACTGGCTTAAACTAAGACTTACCGATTTAAAGGGGTTTAAATCTCTGAAATAACAACCACCACCTTTTTGCATGCCCCACCAACCCCACTCATCTGACACACCTCTCTCTCTTTGGTCCGACCCCGTCGAAACAGCACGTTTTTTGGGACTTTCATTGGATGACGTGGACGACAACTTAGCTAATCCGTACCATACTAACGGGGATTAGGTACTCGTTACAACAACAAGAACGACTAGCACGCTTTGTAAACTCGGCTATAACCGCATAAGCGGTGTCTACGCCAATAAAGAAGAAGAATATCTGGGTTAATTTGGAAACATCGTTCATAAAAAATAATTTGCTGATTAAATAAATAAACAAACAAATAAAATATGTAAAGAAAATTAGCAAAAATACGGTTAGATAATTCTTGCGCCCTAAGCAATTGCCTAACTTGCATATGTAGGCGGGTCGGCCCTGAATACATTTGAATATTCATATCAGTATTGATTCCGAAATAAGCTTTGAATGTGTTGTTCCCACACGGCTTGCTGCGTTTTCACCTTGTAAACAATTCAAATATTCCGACTATAATCGATAATACTTACAACTCATATCAATTTCATATAAACGTATGAGTTTTGTCTAATAGATAAACTAATTTCATTAATATTGACTTATTTAGAGATTTTCGAAACTAAATTACTTAATTTTTCTATAAAATGTGGATTTGTTTATTTTGTTGATTTTAAAATAATATAAACAACTTCGATATACCATTTATCGACTTTTTGCGGATATACAGATACATAACAAATAAAATTCGAAGCACACAAGTACTATTTTTCATACAATTGTTTGATACACAATACCATTGTTTTGTTTGAAAGTGTTAATAAAAGTTGTTGCAAATGGGAAAAAAGAATAAACGAAAGGGTCACCCAAAACCACATTATGGTGGAAAACCACTTTGGCAACTGTTGGAGAATTTACCAAACCATGGCGTTGGCCGGCTAATAGTTCGTGGCTCCTTTCAGCAGGATGAAGAACATCCTAGTTATATGCGTATACTAACTGTTGATATGACATCAAAATCAGTAAGTTGCTTCTAATAAACGACGAGTTTGCTAACTTTTTCTCTGTGAACAGATAAAACATCCCGACAATCCAAAAAATGTAAACAAAATAAGAATCCCCGTTACTGTGGAAAAAGTATGGCGGGGAGTAATTTCCCCTAGACCTTGTAATATCCAAAGTACCAGCTACTTACCAGATTACATACTTATTCCTGAAGCAGAAGAAGAGAAGTTCGTGCGTAACGCGAAGACTGCAAGTGAATGTAACCATGTATATTGGACAGCTGGTCAAAAGAAAAGGATTAGAGAGCGCATAGAGCAAGGAATGTCGCCAGAAGAAGCTAAACAACGGGAGAAAGAAAGAATAGCCTTACAAGAAGCTGAAGCTGGAGGATCAACCAGCAATGGATCTTTTAATCAAAACCAATGTAGCTTCGAAGATAATTTTGATGAGGATGATGAGGATGATGAGTCTTTTGACTATCAAAATTTTCCTGAAAGGCAGGTTCAGAAAAATTCAGCATCTGCTAATAAAATAGGACATGGACCAAGTCGTGGTTCAAAGAGAAGCTGGCCTCAAAAGAGTAATAAAGTAAGCGCGAAATTAAGAAAACAATAAATGAATAGAGAAATTTAAAAGCTTTTTCATCAGATACATACTTATATACATATGTATTAATTATTGTTTTATCATGGTTAGATAAAAATCTTAATTTCTAATCTTAACGATTTGCCTGAACTACATATATCTATACTTGCATCTGTATTAATTATTTCATGCAAAGAATAAATAAACATAAAATTGAATTAAAATAATTTAATTAAAATTCAAGTATTTTTAAACAACTTAATATATTTCGGTTAAGCAGGACATAGAAATAGCACTTATAAAACGCCTTCATATAGCTTTGGACTGGCTGGAGTACCTAGCCCCATTGTACATTCAATAGTCGGCTTTTCACCCTCTTTAGCCAAACGTGTTAGTTTATTGTGGTTCACCTTATGATGGACTTTCATTAAAGGCTCTTTCACACCAGTTTCCTGCCGAATGAATTCGCGCAACAGTGGAGGAAACTCAATACTATTTGCTAATATTTGCTCGGACACTTTTTTGGTATTGTTCGTGTATTTTGATTCTTCTTCTTTGGGGATTAACTCGTAGTCTGGCTTATAGCTAGTGCTGTATATGGTGACTGGCTTTGGATTAATTACACCCCTCCACGTCTTCTCTACTGTTACTGCCACTTTACGTATAGGGTCCTTAGCAGGCTATGAAATAAATTGTAAGGTCTTTAGTAGAAGGTCATAAGTTAGAATTGTTTGAAATTTTACTCACATCATGTGGTGTAACCTCCACTTTAAGTATGCGCATATAGCAAGGCTCTTCATATCGTTGGAACTTGTTACGTATTATCAGCCGGCCAACTCCATAGTCACGCAGATTGCCTAAAATCTCCCACAGGCTCTTGCCACGAAAATCGGTTGTACGTCCTATATATTTAACTGCGCTCATTGCTTTGTGTTAATTTATATTAATAAATTAAATATTAACAATTTAGTAGCAATAATTGGAAGTTATGATTATGGATTAAAATACCTGCACGGTGATGTCGATCAGCTGTTTCGGTATTGTTGCTTGAACGCACCCGCATTCAATGCTGCCGGTGCTGCCACTCGAAATTATCAAAATAAAATCAAAGCATTTGTTTTCTTGCTAATTTCTCTAAATGAAATGGAAGGTTACTTTTATACCCTCAAAATGAAACTTCGGAGACCCTATAAAGTATACTACATGTACTATTAATGAACAGCGTGAGGAATTAAGTCGATTTGGTGATCTAAAGAATTCATATTAAAATGCTCAAAGTTCCCCAATTTTATAGTTTTTTTTATTTTTATTATTCATAAATATATTATCTTATTTATTCTCTTTGCATAACTTTGTTTGTTCATACATTCTACCAAAATGCACATTTTGGAAAGTATATAAAACTACCTTACAAAATGGAATGTTATTTAATTTGAACTATGTATGTAGTTTTACAAATGACTGCTTGAATTGTTATAATTTAAGCTAATACTAAAAACAATTTTATAGATTTGTGGCTCATATACGAATGTCGCAGTCTTGCTTATCTAAAACATTGGTCTGTGTCATTCTCTAGACTCCATAAGCCTTAGTTTTCTGGTTAGGTTATCCACTTCCAAACCTAATACATCTAAATTTTCCTGTAAAACATAAAAAAATTTAAAAATAAAAATTCTATATTATTCAAATGCTATTTTAACTACCTTTAAAGTTATATTTTTGAGCAAAGTATCCTCTAGTACTGCCTGCAGTTTCTTATTTATTTCCAGTGACAATTCTAATGTCATACTCTTGGTGTCGCCTTTAATGCCATTATATATAGCTGACATTACACCATTGCCATATTTAGCCAACTCAGACTTGTTTTGATCACTTCTCGTTGAGGTAAGTGCACCTGCTTGATCGCGCAGCATATAATACTGTACGACTTTCGACTTTTTCTGCAGCTCCGCAACAAGAGAAAGTGTGTGATTTTCCAAAAAATCTATTTTTTCCGTTTGTCGCGCTGAGGCTTGCTGCAGTCGTAGTATGCGGTCAACTAAGTGTTTTTTGGAAGGACCCTAAAGCACGATTATTAATATTACGAAAAGCAAAAATAACATTATGAGAGTTACCTGTAAATCTTGTTGTATAGTCGTGACGCTGCTGGCCATTGTTTCCGACTCGGATGTCTCGCTTGGCCGCCGACTTGTGCTCGGTTGACTACTTTGACTGCTGGTACGGCTATGCGTGCGATTTTGCTTGGCTGTTGACGCAGTTCCATTTTCCTCAAACCCATTTGTTAATGGCACATTGGCTTCCGCTCTACTCAAAATACTCTTACATTGCGCGCAATATTGACTTGCAGGATGATTTTCTGAAGTGGTTGCATGCGCCATAGACTTTTTGTACTTTTGTAATTCACGTTGCAGTTCCTTTAGAACAAATTAAATGTGGCATTAATGTTTTATAAAATAAATTTCTTAGTTTGTACGATTTTACCTTTACAACAGTCGCATGTTTATGCTTGGTCGCTTCGAAATCGCCTTCAACGTTTTCCAGTTTACTTTTCGTCACTTCATAAAGCTTGGTTTTTTCTGAAAGATGCTTTGCAAATAATTGTCTTTCCTCCAGTTTTTTCTCGGCCTCATTTTTCAAGCTCTCAAGTAATTGGTTATACTTGCTATCATACTCTAATTTCTCTTTCTTTAAAATATCATTTTCTGCCCCAACGCCTTGAACCTGGTGAAAATGGGAATGAAATTGGATTACTTTATAAGCAGTTCTAATTCTTAATTATAATAGCGTATAAATAGAACAATGCTGTTTGACAGACGGTGAGTACAGCCTCGGTGGCGCAGTAGGCAGCGCGTAAGTCTCATAATCTTAAGGTCGTGAGTTCGAGCCTCACCCGGGGCATTAGTTTTTTTACTCTTTTTTAGATTAAATTTTTCTCACCTTAGACTTTAGCAAACAAATCTCGTTTTGTAAGGCAACTATTGATTCACTAATTTCCTTATTAATACTTAACAGCTCACTTTCTCTTTCACGCAACTGACATAAATCTTGTTCGTTATCTTGTAATTTTTCTTTCATTTCATCAGCTGATTGAGTGAGCGTGGTGATTTTTTCTTCGTTTCTAAAATAGAAAACAAATTTCAAAATAAATATATACATTTTCTTATAAAAAATTAATTAGGTATAATAAGCTTACAAAGTATTTTGAGTTTTTAGCACCTGCAGCTCATCCAATTGACAACGCAATTTTGCTGAATTCAACATTTCTTCGCTATAAGCGTTTTGCAATGAATTGTGTTCCTCTTGCAGCTTCTGCAGCGCAGTACAGAGATCAGTTCTCTATAAAAAAAAGCAATGCACTTATAAAAATACATACACTACTATAAATATTTGAACAACAATTACTTCCAAAATCTCTTTACTACATTGCTCTTGTAGCGATTTAACTTCCTCCTTTGATTTATTTAATTCCCTGTGCAAATGCTCTATTTGATCTGTTTTACTTTTAATTTCATGTTTTAGTAAAATGGCATTGGCCTCAAACTCCATTTTGAGATTTTCTAAAATTATGAAGAAAATAATAATAATTTCGAACAATTCGTATGTCACTAGGCCACTTACCATTAGCCTTTTCTTCCAATTTATTAGGCGCATTCCGTTCTTCCTCAAGCTTTCTTTCTAGAACCTGAATATAAAAAATGTGGAAATCACCTTAAGTCAAATTAGTATATTGATTACCCACCATTCTTTGTTCTATTTCAATGTTTAATTTATTCGCATGGTATTTAAGCTTCGATTCCAAATGAGAGTAATCTGTCTTTAGTTTCTCACACTCGCGTTGATATTTTCGCACTTCGTTACACTGAAGAAATATTATATTAAATACGTGTCCTCAATTCTTTATAAATTTCAAACCTTTTCATCAATTATGTAGGACATACGAGATTTCTCTTCATTTAGCGCTTGAAAGCGGACGGACACATTTTTCACCTCCCTTTTGGCATCTGCAAGCTGCTTTTCAACCGTTTCCTTTTCCTTCTTGGCATCTAACAACAATTTCTCTTTCATAGCAAACTTAATTACCGTTGATTCTTTCTCTTTATTTGCGAGCTCTTTTTCTTTTCGAAACTGTAATGAATAAAATTTTTAAAATGTGCATGTAATTTGGAAAAAAAAAAAAAAAATATAATTACAGCATTTTTCTCCTTATCAAGTATGGCATTCTCTCGTTGGTACAGTGTTATCATGTTATCTTTCTGCGCTAGTGCAGTCTGCAATTGTTCCAGTTGCTGTTCGTAATTTTGCCGTTGTCGCTCAATTTGCGCTAAGCATTCAATATGTGACAAGCTATCAGCTTGTGACCTGGGTGTGCATGGTGAGCTTGGCGTACCCCCCGTAGATGGTGGCGTTGAAATATTCGTTTGTTGCAGATTTTCGGAATTGTCTGTCTGATTATCGGTTGCTTCCAAACCAACTTCAGCCTTTATAGCTAAACCTTGGTTAGATTTTTCATTTTCGTTTGCAACAGCTGTTTCAACCAGTTGCTGCCCTGCAATCGATTTTTGTGTCAGCACCGCTTCAATTAGCTCTTCAACTGGGTGTTCGACCTTTGGTATGACCACGTCTTGTGCAACACTTTGCAACTGCAGATTTGATTGTATTTCCTCCACTTCATCCCCTGCGATATTTTCGTTAACTAGTCCCAGGAGATTGTCTTCTGGTTGCACACTATTTGCCGATACTTCCATTTTATCTTCTACCGTGCTCATTTTACTTAATCGACCACAAGTGCATATTTTACAAAAAGTTGTTTATTTAATTATGTTTTCGCGAATTCCTCACCGATTTCTTTTTCATGTTTACGCGTCAAGTATTCACACAAGTGCTCCCATATTTTTTGCCAACAATTGTGCATTTTCTTATTACAAAGGCAGCACTGAAAACCAGCTGTTTATAGATATAGTGATGGCACTAATTTCATTCCAGCGGTTAATCGATTATTCAATACAATACGATAATTTTGGTGGTATATTGGAGGACGATATACATATAAGTATATAAACAGAATTGTACGAGGGTTCGTCTAGTATGACGAGATAGATTGAGTCTTTCGTCTAACGGCTGGTAGCTTGAGAGGGAATAAATGAATATTTGGTTGTTTCCTGATCATAATGTCATATTAGTCATGTTAGATGCCGTTACTCTGCAAGTCCCCTATCGGTTAAGTCACGGGTTACTTATTCAACAACGCTACCGCAGAGTTCTTTTAAAGCTTCTATGAGTTTCTTAATGCCGAATTGACAAATCTAACCGAAACTGTTGTGATTGTTCATTCCATTCTTACGGAGAGGCCAACCTTTCTTGTCAGACAAAGTTTTAGGATTTTTAGAGTGCAGTAGCAAGAATGGTCGGATTGATCAGTTGTGTGCTTTTCAATAGATACCATCAATTCCAATGCCTCGACATTGTAATCCAGCAGTGATCAGCATATAAGGTGGGTGAACTGAAAAACGAATTCTTGCTGATTGTTTAGGCCCAAGTAGAGTGTAAAGGTGGACAGTAACGTCATCCCTACTCATGACCGGATTCGTAAATAGTTTGATACATCTTGTTTGACGGTTATCGGAAGGGTCAGTTAAGGTACAACCCTTCCGATTGAGCTCTAATTGGTTAGTTAAAAGAGCCATGTTGATTATCTTAGCGAAATAGTGCCACGCCAAAGGATTTTAATTTTAGTTCTATCAGAGCCAGTGAATTTTGACCTTCTTCCATGAGCGATGACTTTTTGAATCTTTTCTATAGTGCGAGCAAGAGGCACCCAGTTAATTTGTGGGTAACTTCATATATTGTACGGCCTTTCGACGGAGAGCTTATTCAAACAAGAAGAGTGAATCCGTACTATACATACAGAAGCGAGCAAAACCGTTCGGATGTTCATTTACAAAAAACAAAAGAGAAGTAAGTACAAAGTTTTGCTTGACAAAAGTACAGTAGCCCACAAATTCTCAATCAAGTTAAGGTCGGGACTTTGTGCTGGTCTTTGGATGCGTTGAAATCGTTCACTTTGGTGTCAGCGAGTATCAATTTTGGCTATGGGTTTCGGATCGGATCGGATCGGACCTTTTGAAAAACGATCTATTTCTCTGGGTTTTGCATAAAGTCCTATAAATTTCACTGTAAAATATTCAAATAGTCTTCTTTTTCATAATTCTCATCTTCTCATGTTCCCTACAAAACTTTAGACGTGTCTTAATATTTTTATTAGACAGAGCAGATTTCTTCTATTTAACGGCGGCCACAAAACCAATTCTTTGAAGAGCTCTCCGAGCGGTCCATTCGCCTGATGTTACATGTGGGCGCCGCCAGTGGTGCAGTTTGCCATCCGATTGGAAGCGATTGATTTTCGTTTCGTCTGACCTGATAACAGTCTTTCATGGACCAGTTCTCATGCTCCTTACAAAACTTTAGACGTGTCTTGACATTTTTATTAGAAAGAGCAACTTTTTTATAACGGCGAACACAAAACCAATTCTCTGAAGAGCTCGCCGAGCAATCCATTAGCTGAAAGTTTTAGTTACGGCGATTGCAGCCTTCTTCGGTGTTCTATATTATCCACTTTAGTAAGCCGTCTCACTATTCGCCTAGCATCAGCGTTTGTTAACGATAGTGGGCCTCCTCTCACGTTCGGGGAACCTAAAGTAATATAGTTATAGTATATAAAATGTTAGATCATTGAAAGTCCGTACGGTTTCCTCGCCACTGTATGTACATATTTATGCGCATATAAAAATTGCCTTTTGTATAAGTTCGAAAATGAAATCGCACCGAGCCGTCTGCGTATTTTAGCACCTGCTAGTTAACCGCCTCCTTCGAAGCGGTCTCGTTATTTTGATTTTCCATTTGTTGTCATATCTGTTGTTGTGTTCGCCAACGCGGCAACAGTAAAATTACCACGAATCGCACGAGTTAAACGAAGCAGATTAGGTGCGGAGCTTTGGGGTGATCCGAGGGGGCGAAGCGCCGAAAGCAGCAAGACAAAAATAAAATAAGCGTGTACATACATGTATGTATGTGAAAAGTTCAATGGCCACATTCGAATGAAACGCAGAAATATTTTCCTACCAACCCAACACCCCCGATCGTCCGTCTTGCAGATCCTTGCGTTTCCGCTTTTTGAAGAAGTTTGCGCTCTTCGCTTTAAATTGTTCGTGCTTTTGCGTTGTTGTTTTTCTTGTTTGAGTGCTTCTAGGCGGGATGTATGACTGTATGTACTACATGTGTATGCAAAGTGTATTTGGAAATGATTTTTCTTCTGCTTACAGGCAATATAATGAACATTAGGGCATGTCATTATTCTCTTTTTATTAGATTGGCTTCGAAGCTCTAAATTGGTTGCTATTTTGTTGACAATGTTTCTCACGCCGTGATGAATTTAAATCAGTACCAATAAATTAGAAAACTACAAAACATTTTTGACTTAATTTATTATTCAAAGGAAACTGTCTTCGAGGAATATGCACCCCTTATGGTGATACCATACTTGAGGTACGATTTGCCTCAAGTCTTATCTCGAATTCTGAGGTACGAAGAAGTAGCGGTCCATAGAATATGTTGTGAGTTGTCACACGCTATTTTATCTTGCTGAAAACGCACATTCTTCTACTTCAAATTGAGCCGGTTTCCCCCGATTTCATTCTTGAAACGATCCAATATTGAAGATTTTTCATTTTTCAAATTAGTAATGAAAACTATTTCAAAATAATGACGTCAGAACTAACATAGCTGATAACCTCTCAAAAAATGGATATGAATTTGTCAGTCTATCCTCTTATATAAAATGTACCACCAGTCGAATTGGCTGGTTTGTCGAAACTTACAATTCGATTTAGCGAAGAGTTTCAGTTTCTTCAGTTATCCTTCTTGGCAACTGATTCTTTAATTATTTAAAATTTGAGTATTAATCAACACACAAAATATTTCGTCTCACACCTCGATCGGCTAAAAGTGACAGTTTTATGGATTAGTTCACGATTATGGTATACCATCTATTGATAGGGTTTCGAGATCTCAAGTTTTTCTTTTCTAACTCTCAGTGGCGATCACCTCTTCATTCGACGAAAATTTCTTCCCAGCGCACATTATCTAGAAATCTGAGAAGAGGAAACAGTCGCTGGCGGCTAGATCTAGAGGATACGTTGGATGCGGAAGCAATTCGAAGTCGAGTTCATGGATTTTTGTCATCCTTTTCACTGACTTGTGATACGGTGCATTGTATTCTTGAAACAACACTTTCTTTCCCTTCAAATACTGGCGTTTTTCGGCGATTTCATCCTACAAACGGTTTAATAACGCTATGTAATAGTCGATGGTCCTTTCCTTTTCAAGGTAAACATTAAAAAACTATTCCATGCGTAACCTAGAATACAGACGCCATAACCATGCAAGCAGATATTTGCGTTTTACCACGCTTTGGAGCGGGTTCATCGTGTGCAGTCCGTTCGGATGACTGTCGATTGGATGTTGGAGTTAAATGATGGAGCCAAGTTTTATTCATTGTTACATAAAGTAGATGGAGTTCAGCTTTCTAGGACCAAAAGGAGTACTCATTCTTTAGGATGCCTGTGCTTGACGTGGATTTTAATAGACCCTGCGGCCTTACTATCAATACCTCCTCCAATGTATCATATGGTGGGGACCCCAGATGCCTACAGCGTAGGCATACGGAACAAGTGCATGCTCCATTGTTTCCCTTGTGCCCTTCTCTAGACATTTCCTGCAGTCTTCTTGTTCTGTCAGCCCCATCCTGCGGGCGTGTGTCGCCACCCGACAGTGACCGTTAGTATTCCCCAACGACGCATAAACTCGGATTCATTGCACTTAAACATCTCCAAACACTACTCTGAATCATAAAGTCGTTATTGTTTTTGGTCAAAAGTGGGCTTGTCTACTCATTTTCTCTCTTCAGCTTTGGTAACTGTAAGACGGTGCACCTTCCAGTTACAATTAAGAGCTTATACTTGGAGAGCCTGTTTTAGAGGTGTTTAAGAACCTATTTTTTAGATTACCAAGCGAAAAGCGTATTCGGTTTTTTGATACACCCTAATCTACATACAAGTATATATGTATCCAAGAAATTTTATAATTATAATGGTGTTGATGAATACTGAGAACGAATGTAATAAACGTTATACTTCCAAAGTAAATTTGTTTTATGACACACCCTAATATGTAGTATATCATGTATATTCATATATACTTCATATTTTCCTCCTTTTTTGTACCAATTTAGAATTAGTTTTCCATTGACAGCGCAATACGAATCGCCTTCTGTTCTCCATCCGAGTGCTTACGAGTAATAGAAGACTGATTGCCACCAAAAAAATTGACGAATGGCTTACTGATCATTGCTCGATGCTTGGCGTTCCGTAAGCTTCTCGAAGCTGTGCACTTGTTTCGTGAATGACACTTGTCCATTTAGCTGGCAGGCGCTTTGAACGCAAATGAGATTCTAGAAAATAAAACAACAATGGAATTAGGTTAAAAAAAAGATCAGAAAGCAGCAGTTACTCAATGCCCTGGCGAAAGCCCCTACCAAAGGTATTTTGTGATGGCTTTTAGTCTCGCGGTTATTAAACGGCTGAGGTGGCGGCAATGGCGCGTCATTTGAAGTTTCTATTGTGTACTCCCTGTATTAGTCACACTTGACGAGTGCAGCATAGAGTCGAACACGCCCTAAGGAAGCTGCACGCCTTCCTTTGCTTGGTTTTTAGCACTTGTATGCCGCTTGAAAGACTACTTGTTAAAAATAGACATTTATGGTGTTAGTTTCTTTGAAATGATCTGAGAAAAATCACCACCATATCCGCTCAAGCTCACAAATGGATCGCCTAAAAAATGTGTACACTTGGACTAGTGCATTCAAGTTGCTAGGCACACATGCATTGATACTAACTGTGCATGTGTGTGTGTGTGTGTGGGAGCAAGCGCATAGCCAATTTGCCACAAGTCAAAGGAAGTTGGAAAGGAAGACACATGACGAATGATTTGTACTTTTTCGAAAACACACACACATACATACATATGTACTGTATGCATATCTCCGTGTTTGCATATAAACTCGTGCAAGGCACTTGTTTCTGAAAAGCCATTTGTACTACCCGTTAACCACTGCAACGCCGGTTTCCTTTTTTATCTGCCTATTAAGAAAACATTGCTGTTGATATTTGTAAATAAAATTCAGGTGCAACGACACCGCAGTTCAAACAAGCAGCCAAAGAAGGTTTTCAAGTGCGTAGTGTGAAATTTTTCCAAACAAAAATTGTTTTGAACGAAGTGATTTATACAATTATGGATGTTTATACTATATACAAATATGCGCTGTCGATTTACATAGCTACTTATATACAAAGGTGATTGCACCAACAAATTTTCATAAATGTTTGGTTACCTTCATTGTATGTATATCAATGAGAGTTGTGTGAAATGTCAGTGGTGATGATGGCATAAGGATCCATTATCGAACTTAGAGAAAACCCTTGAAACAGGCGCTGTTTCGAGAGCGTTAGTTTCAGTTTTTGAAAGAGGTTTAAGTTGGTTCCGTCCAACTGTGCAACGGACAAATTGATCGAATTGAGATACATTGACTATAATTTGGCTGTGGATTCGGACCATAGCTAGAGCCAATTTCGTTCTTACTACTCATATACATATTTACTACCTATGTATGCGTTACAACCACTTATACTTTGCTACTTTAACGCTCATTTCCAATTTAAAGTGATAATCAAGCATCAGCTAAGGTTAAATTAAGTAAAACCAAGAAATTCACTTGCAACGAAGAAGTGCTTTCATTTCGAATGTCTGAGTTTCTAGCTGTTTTAACATCAGTTTGCGCTAAGCTGGAGAGACGAGAAGAAAGTGTGGAAAGGTTTCTACCTTGACTTCTTCAAGGTGACTTAGCATTATTTTTTAGCTCCGACTCGTTTCCAGTCTGATGATATTAGGACGAGGGTAACCGTTCCCTGACTACAATAAACTTGAGGATTGTAATACTGTAGTATTTGCACTTGAACCTTTTCTTTTTTTCTTCCTTCCATGACAATAGCTTCTCAGTAACAATAGCTTCAAGCTATTTCTATTCCTATTTCCCTTGTATGGGTGTCCGGTCACAGCATAAATGCCGGAAACTGTGAAGCGGATGAACTTGCTAAGGAGTAGGTTATTTCCGCAATTTCATTTTCATTCAAAATCATGTCTTCTTGCGTTCTGGCGGTGGTGGTCCTCCAGTAAGCTCAGATGCTTTCTTGAATGCCAACTGACTTGACAGTTAAATCAGATATCACTCACATAATTGTAATCGGCCTCAGCGTTCTTCTATGCAGGTTCTGCCACAAAGAACCCAGTTTTTAAATATATACAACAGGTTTTTAGTGTTTTCTGAATAGCGTTCAAGTCTCAGTCTCATTGAGCTTTTGATACGACTGGAAGAAATGACACTGTGAACTAGACGAATGAAGGTTGGGGGGAGGTATTGATCAGGCTGGGAGTTATGATACCTAGTTGAGCTTCTTGAGAACGTAGATGTCCTTTGTTGGCCACTCAACTAGGTTGGTAACGCAATGCACGAACTGTAGAAGTTAATGTGTGTTGGCAGCTTAGGTCACATAACGTGTGGTTCACTGCTCTCCTAAAGTCTTAAGATGGTTTAATCTCTTGAAGTATTGCACCTAACCGAGGTGGAGTTTGGATGCAAACTTTTAGCACAAACGCAAAGGTTAACCTCAATGCCAGAAAAGATCAGGCTTTGATCACCGAAATAAGCATCTTTGACTATAAAATCCGGAAAATCATCTGTCTTGGGAATTACAGAAATTATCCCTTTACCGTCTGCGTAGGCGCCTTTTAGGTGAATCAAGAGATCATTTCTTGATTACATTGAACAGCATCCGACCATACTACGGACACAATAAACTTCAGACACGTACTAACCGCCAATCGCAGTGAAGCCATTAACACCTTTACCGATTCCCTTTAAGTGAAAGGCCAGCTTGTAACCAGTAAACCACCAGCCTTAGCCAACTAAGAGCTCGAGTTGCACTGAGATACTAGAGTGACCCTTGAGCAACTTCTTTCTAGATATTATAGCAGGTTATACTCCTACTTACCCAGAATTGGCCACCACCACTTTGCATGCCCAACGAATCCCAACTATCTCGCTATAATGAGACTCCGCGTAGTTGAGTTTAGACTTCGTCAAAACAGCACGTTTCTTTGGCCTACCTAACCTTGACCTTACCACATAAGCGAAGATTATATAATCGGTACAAAAAAATGTTATGAACTAGTATTCCATCCACCATGTCCGACAAATTTGCCTCCAGTGATCATTTCTTCTTTTTCAGCCTTAAAGCAAACAAAAACAAGAAAAAAATTTCAGTACTGCTGCACTAAAACTATAATACCCTCCACAGGTGTATTTCTTATACAATAAAAAGATATGAAAAGATCCATATGTTGATTTCATCGGTCAGTTTGTATAGCAGCAGAATGCTATAGTACCGATATTGACGGTTCCAACAAATCACAATGACAAATATAGATGCTTGAAAAGGCAAGTGTTAGAGAGATGGCAAATTCGGATCCCGCATTCATGGACAGCATTATAACTGCTGATGAGACATGGATTAATAAGTTTGACATGCAAGCAAATCAACAATCATCGGAAGGGAGGCGAAACAAAAAAAAAACCAAGCTGAAGACTACAAAAAAACAATGATCATCAGTTTTTTCGATATCCATGTTTTGATACATCATGACTTTGTTCCGTAAGCACTGACGGTCAATAAGGTGTTCCATTTCACCATATTGAGGCGTTTGCGTGACAACATCCGTCGAAAAAGTCGGAATTGTGGAAGAACAATGCATGAATTTTATACGATGATAATACACCATCGCATCGAGTCCAGATTGTGATCGAATTTAAAGCCAAAAACGCAATGAATATCATCTATCAACCACCGTATTCACCAGATTTGGCTCGGTGCGACTTTTCCTTGTTCCCCAAACTGAAATTGTTGCTCCGTCAAACCCGTTTTCAGTCCATCGAAGAGATAAAACAAAAATCGCTGAAGGAACTGAATGCCATTCCAAAAAGTGCTTAAGAAAAGTGTTTCGAGAGGTGGAATCGTTGGCATAAGTGTATTACATCTGGTGGGGATTACTTTGAAGGCGACAAAAGAAATATTGATGAATAATTAAATATTTTGGGTTTTATTTACAATTTCCGGGTACTTTTTGTTACAATGTATACACTTTATAGGGTCTCCGACGGTTCCTGTGGGTGTTACTCTTCGTTTTAAACTTAATATACCCTATTCAGGGTATAAAAATAGATATTTTTATATTTCTTGGTTCAAATAAAAACTCTACGGATCTAGTCTAAATAATTCCTAAATCAACAGTTAGTTTGATGATTGGTCATGCGTATGACTTCTAAGTGGCCACATTCATCCATCTTGCTCACACTAGTACACAAACGTATACATGTATGTATGTATGCGTAAGCAATAAACCTTTTTAAATAAATCAAAAATGTAATATGTTTACGATGTAATTATCTCTTGGCAAGTGCGGTGATTTTAACGGCTCTGCATTTATTTTCATCCAATTTGCGTATGACCTGTATACTTTTGGCGGAATTGGCTGCTAAAAATTTGTGGCATTGCACTCGCGGCGCAGCCCATACAGCAAATCAGCGAAGGCGCGCACACACAGCAGCGCAAATATGCATATAAATGCCATAGCGCACAACGACACATACACATATACGCGGGAAACGCAGCGGGGTGAACTGATTTTGATCATTGAACTAAATTTTGTAAATAAATCGAGAAATAATATAAACTGCACGATATGCATGTAACTGTACAAATGCGCAAATGTACATATGTACATACATACTATATACAATACATATGTATGGTATGTACTTGTCGGTGGGTATGTGTGCAGGCATTCGTGCTTGTAAATTCTGAGCGGCAGCAAAAAGTGTAGGTATACCTACGCAAAGTTGTTCATGAAATTATGAATCTTAAAATAAAAACCGAATGCACCCCCCACCACCGGCGGAAAAACAAGAACGCCACTGCCACCAGTAAGATTGCCATCAGCACCAACAACGCCGCCACCACCACCATCACCACCACTAGTTGCTGCCACCACGAATGCGACGTGTCACTGCACGCTGGTTGGGGTGCAGTGGCATTGCAGTGGCAGCCAACAAGACACAACAACTACAGCAACAACATCAAGTGTGGTTGTTGCCAACGATTAATGCAACTACACACACTAGCATACATACATATATACACAGATATTTGTGAGTGCAAGTGTGTGCGCAACATAGGCGAAGGTTGCTTCAAAGCCGCAGCGTCGCGTCTTGTTGCCCTCTGCATGTGTTGCATTGCTTGTTTGTTGTAATGCAGGAATCCAGGACGAAAATAGATTTATTACCGGCAACATGCACTGTGTGGCAGTGAATGGCTATGCGCCAACAGCAAGCAAACAGCAGCAACCCCAATCGCAGAGAGCACAACGCGCATTTCACGCCGCCGCTCAACGGACGTGCAGTGTCCGCTGCCGCTGGAGCTGCATTCCAGTGCAATATTGCACCATTTGGCTCCGCACAGCACCGCAACGCGCAGCCGACGCGGCGAGTGTCTGCAGTTTGGCCAGTGCAGCAGCTCAACAGATGCCAATGACTATTTTTAAAACAAATGCAGACAAACTCAACGGAGGGAGCCGACACACAGCACACACACACATACAGCCAAATGATTTCTGTTTCCTATACACACACACGCATATACAACACTGTATGCCACGACTCCAGCGACTGCATGCGCCACCCGCCCGGCCTCGCCTTGCCAGCCACGAGCACGCGTGCTCAATGACCGCCCCTGACATCATGTTCAACACTATTTTCGCTATTTTCGCTTTTTTGCCATTCGCCTTCGCTGTAAAATTTATTAATGATTTGCAATTAAAAAAATGTTCCACAGCGCGCTTGTGTTTGTGTGTATGTATGCGCGCAGTGCGGTGTGTTAAAGGTGAGTCCAGCGCGGAAACGGAAGTGGTTGTTGGTGTTGGCGCGTTGGCATCGCAAATACGCCGCCTAAATACTTTTGGCACATGTGTCACGCATGCCTGTTAGTCAGACGCCAGTTGGCAGCCACCAGCCATCAGGCAGGCGTCAGGCGTCAGGCTTCAACCATTTACCATCGCCCATCAGCCATCCAACACTGCAACAACCAAGCATCCATCCGCCAACGACCACGACGCAATAAATTTTGCCATCAACATGGCAGTCACATTGTGCCACATCACTGTTGCCGCCTTACTTTCTTTGTTCCACGCACATAGTATTTGTAATTGTTGTTTAATGTACGCATTTCATCCGTTCCGTGTCTAGAGAGTCTGTGAAATGCTTTGACCTTTCTTTTAAATTGCATTTGCTTGTCTTCTGCGTTGTTGGCACTTAAAGTGCCATTTAAATACACCTTCTCTTATTTTCCGCACAAAGAATGGATGTCGAGCGTGTCGTAGTGACTCGAGTTTATCCGTAATCGGGTATGTTTAATGTGCCTTGTGTTGCTCGACTAGTGGGCGATTAATTTTCAATTTCACATATCGCACGTTTATTGCTGTGACTGCCACGAAATTTGCATTCATACAAGAAATAGTACCGATTAGTTCCGATCTATCGATAAATAACCCGTGAATGCTTGGTTCTGCATGAGTTATGAAGAGCTTTATGCAAACCTTCAAAACAAGGGAAGCTTGCGTTAAATTTAAGAAATAATAACCCCAAGTTATTTACTAGGAGTTAGACCGATTTTTACCTCTATTTGTGCGATGTGTGTCTATTATCCGTCGACCAAAGAAGATGTGACAAATTTTGGGTAGTTTCAAACTGAGTAATGAAGAGTAATGGATTATTTTAAAGTTTCTTTGTACCAGAAATGCAGAATCCACTGTTCCAACACCGCATTTTATCAGGATGATTTATTCTAGTAACCATCTAAGACATTTCGGCATTCATTTTCATATTCGTATTCTGTTGGAAGCTACATTTTGAGCATTTTTCTTCTATGAACTTAATGTGCCTCTACTCACTCATTTACAGGTATCATATTGTAGCTGACTCCAAGTCTAGTCTAGTCTAGCTAGTCAGACTTTAGTGTACCAGAACCACCATTTATTAGAATACCAAAGCAAGAACAATCTTGCATAATAAATATTACTTATATTCTACCGATGGGCCGTAACGTACGGTCTAAACTTTAATGCTGGCAAGACAGAGCTATTCTTATTCACTAGGAAACACAAAACTACAGAAGTTATGCTACAAGCTACTTGGGACTAATTTTAGACGGAAAGCTTTCATGGAATCCAAACTTAGACGCTAGGTTAAAGAGAGCAGAACTTCAAACCTGGAAAAGAATGTTGGGTCCCAAATAGCGAATAACACCTCGGCTTACTCATTGGCTCTACACAGCAGTTGTAAGGACCAATATGACATACGGTATATTGGTATGGTGGAAAAGAAATACGAAATAAATAAATAAGGCGCATGGTAAATAAACGAAGATCTCGTAGTATTTGCATCAGTGGAGCTATTAGAACAACGCCAAGTCAGGCACTAAACACCATTTCACATTTACTACTAAAAGACTTGTTTTGTAAGCAACTGGCAATTATGCCTGCTCTTAGGCTGATGGAATTCTCCTTACTCTTATTCTTCTTAATTGTCGTAGACACCGCTTACGCGATTATAGCCGAGTTAACAACAGCGCGCCAGTCGTTTCTTTCTCTCGAAAACTCGTAACGTCGTCTCATCGGTTGCTGTCATCGTCCAAGCCTCTGCACCATATAGCAGGACGGGAATTATGAGTGAATTATAGAGTTTGGTTTTTGTTCGTCGAGAGAGGACTTTACTTTTCAATTGCCTACTCAGTCTGAAGTAGCACCTGTTGGCAAGAGCAATCCTGCGTTGGATTTCCAGGCTGACATTGTTGGTGGTGTTAATACTGGTTCCTAAATAGACGAAATTATCTACAACTTCAAAGTTATGACTGTCAACAGTGACGTGAGAGCCAAGTCGCGAGTGCGACGACTGTTTGTTTGATGACAGGAGATATTTCGTCTTGCCCTCGTTATCTCGTTGTTAGTCGGTTGTAATAAAGGGCGTTCTAAAATATTTCGTTAGTTCCCGGTTCTGCGCAATTCCACGGATTAGCGTAATCTTATAGAATTCAACTTAAATTCGGTCCGTAAACTTTTCCTTGCAGAAAATAGTGGGGAAAGTGGCGAGATGGATAGGAATATAGGGTAAAGCATTGATACAGATGGGTCTAAATTAGATAATCGAATGGGCGGTGGTGTCTTTTTAACAAAATCAGATACCAAAAACATCTTCCGATCCAAACCACTGCAGTGTTCCAGCGGATATCACAGTAATTAAAAAAAACGTCTTGTTCTGACAGGAAGTGTGCAAAAAGGTATGTAATTACATATAGAGATAGCCAAGCGGCTTTGAAATCACTAAGGTCTCTAAGGGTTTCGTCAAAGATAATGAAAGAATGCCTGATCACTTAGTGGTTCTAATATTATATTTCACGATAAACCTGTATTGAGTTCCTGGACATAGTGATATTTCTAGTAACTAAGAAGCAGATGAAATAACCAGAACAATCAAT
Organism: Bactrocera neohumeralis; assembly: GCF_024586455.1. NCBI lineage: Eukaryota > Metazoa > Arthropoda > Insecta > Diptera > Tephritidae > Bactrocera > Bactrocera neohumeralis. The sequence continues at coordinate 40,583,865 of NC_065923.1, read as the reverse complement.
ACCGTACAACCAGACTTAGAAAAAAGGAGAATTTATATGCCTCTGGCTACTTGTAGATATTGAAACGACAAACATGTTATAAAATTAGTTGAGTAGAGTCAATCCCAAACTTGCTCAACAAGAAGGCAAACGTGGCATAATATGGATATGCCGACTATTAAAATTCAAAAATTATGACATAAAAACTTTAGGAGGTGTGTTAACAGGCCGCTGTCTGATTGGCAGACATACCAGCAGACTAGGAATACCATAGAATGACTATCGTAGAAGCTGTTAGGATTCTATATGAATGCAATCGTAACTATCGGTCGAAGGATTCCGCCGTTTACACACATAACTTCATCATAAGCAAGACGTGGTTCAGAGAGGAGACAATAGAGTGAGGGGATTTTACTCCCAATGATTTCACAAAGAGCCTCCTTAGACATAGGTGGGTCGTCACAGCAACTCCACCTACCTACCTATTTTTAAATCTCTCCCCGAGTCATCGGAACTCACTGAAATTTTACCCGCCTCATTATATGTAAACAACTAACTCAATTAAATGGAAGTATAAAATTAAACATACTATAGTTTAATGATAATAATATGCGATATCGATTCACTAATTATTCCAGCTTCCATATACTATGACACATGTAATGAATTGTATTAGTCAGAAAGATTGTTGGTCAAAGATTACACACATGGCACCACATGAGAGCCGTAAGCGCATTATGAACGATGGCTCATGTAAATTGCAGGAAAGTAGGCATAAGAGAGACGCTAGAACACCTCCTCTGCTTATGTTCGGCCTTATCTAGAAATCGGCTAAGATATCTAGGAGTTTCCCAGGTCTAGGGATTGATCAATTAAACTTTCAAAACAACGTGGACTACGAAAGCTTCAGCTCATATTAAGGGGTTACATGGGTTTAGGGGTTTCAAAAAATCGATTTTTTTTATTGTGATATTAAATTCTACAACACCTCTAGAATATTGTCCGAAATTTTCAAGTTGCTCCGAGTATTAAGTAGTTTCGGAGATACACTGTGTTTTTGAGGTCCGTTGGCAAGACTTCTCGAAAACTTCTTAAGCGATCTTCCTGAAATTTTACAAAGATCTTTCATATATAGTTCTAAGAAACTTGGACAAAGGATTTATTTTTTTCGATGACAACTATTTAAAAAAAAAATCGCCAAATTTTCACTGAAATATTATTTTTTTTGTAAAAATGTCTGCCAAAAATCCAATTTTAAGTTCTTTTCCCCTCGTATAAGTTCTAAGTAAAGGTTTTAACTAGAACCCGCATTTTTTCACTTTATATGATCATGTAAGAAGTTATCCTGCCAACGCGGCGCATCTTTTTAAGTTTAAGATAGTTTTTCCCAAAAATTTCAGAATTTCTTTGTTAATAGTGTATGTTTGTAACAATAAAAAATCTAATAAAATATTTAATTTTTTATATGAGAAAAAAATTGTTGAAAAAATGCTGTTTTTTACTTAAGGAAACCCATGTAACCCTTTAATAATGAATAATCGACTGGCATTATATAAGTAAAATGCCTGTAGGTCTATGTCAATGAGTGTAACCTTATCTAAGCTTCATTACAGGAAAATTTCCATTCAACGTAAAGTATAGATACATACATATGTATATTTTAAATGGTTCCAAGAAACGCAAACTTTTTTTGTTTCCTTTTCTATGATTTCTGTGCATTATTTTATTATTTCTTTAGACCTTTCTTTTATTTTAAGTATTTTAACCATAACCACTGCACATATTATGTTCGTATATATTTTATATATTAATTTGTCTTCGCAATTAGTAGATTTGTCTACAGCAACAGGTGCTCCCTGCTAATGCCATCGATGTATATCTTCCCTATTCCGCACGAATATTGCATAATTTGCATACATATTGTACTTGTATGCAAGTGTGTGCATGCACTTTTTGACAATTCTTTCAAAATCCATTAGAAAAAAAGCAAAATTTATGCATTTATTTTTGCGCGCAACCATTGCCAAAATTGTGTTCTATTTTGCCTTTCTTTAGAACATTTCTTTGTTCAATAGGAACATGCATACTTACGCAAATACTTTCATATACATATATTCGTATATATGTATGTCCATAGGTATGTACATATGTGCGTCAATGGCAAGCAAGGCAAGGGAAATTCGAAATGAGCCCATGAAACTCGCACAGATCACCTTATTGATTTACCAAAGCAAACTAAGCCGCAAAACCAAATATTTATTTATTTATAGAACAAAGTGTGGAAAATTAATAGTATACGCATACATATATACACACAAGCACACCTAATGATGTCTTTCGCACCTGACAAATAGTGACATAAAGTTCATTATACCATACTAGCGAAAAGCTCAACACATGCACGTTAGACGCTCACGTCTATATGAGTGGCACACACCTGTGATCAAATCGTTAGAAGCATTCGCATATAATGTGTACAGGGTGGTTCGTCGAATAAATTATTCATTTGTAAAATTTGGTGGCTTTTTTGCTTAAAAGAGTTGGTTAAGTAACCACTAATATTGGATTGTCGAAAAAGTTATTTCGTATTTTGTCAATATATGTTGTAGTCGTATATCTCCAGTGCTACCAATCAGGTGTGTCATACCATATGTGACCTGGTCTACGGAAAGGGGGCTTAGGTGTCAAAAAAAAGGAGAACAATTAATGAGATAACGAGAAACGGACGATTATTTTTAACAGCTTTTCCCAGAAAACTAGTTTTCGCACGTTAGCTCCCTTTTCGTAGACCAGGTCGCATATAGTGTTGGAAAGGTGAGATTTTACCTTCAGATTAGAAAAATCTGAGTGATTAGAGGTTTGCGAGCCTGGGCACTATGGAATTCTCGCACACTTAGATTTCATTCCAAAATACTTGTATTACCAGGTCACCACATCGAGGAAGGTATGAGAGGGAAGGACTTGCTGGAAGAGAGGTAGAGTAGGTTTTTTTACGGATGGATCAAGGCTTGTCGTGATGTTTAGTGGAGTAATACACTGTCGGGAACTTTCCATCAACTCCAGCTTTATGCTTTCTAAACACTTCAGTGTCTTCCAAACGGAAGTGGCTATCACAAAGGTAGCAGTAGATCTGCTGCTCTGTACCGCAGCCTCCTTCAGCGAGGGACAGCGAGGAACCTAACATAATCCACTACTCTCTCGATAAGATGACAATTATTGCATCCAGTGGCATATTTCTTGTAGCCAGATTTCGATAATGCCTTCATTGAAATCCAACATTACTTTTCCTAAAACAACCGTGGCTTGAACCCAGTTGTATATGAAGAAATAGAATGTAATATAATTTGGATCACCACGTCTCCCATCAAGATCTTCAGAAAAGTGCAAACGATGCAACAAAACGGTAAATTAACTATTGTAGTAGATTCAGTGATTTCGTTATGATTTTGAGTGGTAGAAGTATACGGTCTCTATTACAACTTTCCACAAGTGGGATAGCAATTCTTTAAACAGGTAGTTTTGAGTTGATACCAACTTGACTGTGTATAAATCTTTCCCTTCTACCTTACGGATATTCCATATTTGAATAATTGTACACTGAACAGGGTATATATGTATGTATATAAGTGATCAATATGACGAGCTGAGTCGATTTAGCCATGCCCCTCCTGCTGTCGGCATCTATGCGAACTAGTCCCTCAGGGTTTGAGATATCGGTCTGAAATTTTGCACACGTCCTTTTCTCTCCAAGAAACATGATCACATTTATCGGAACTGCATATAGCGGGCAACTATAGCTTATAGATGTCATACAAACTGAACGATTGGGATCAAGCCTTTGAATGGAAAACTTTTCCTTTTGATAAGATATCTTCAAGAAATTTTGCATGGAATATTGCTTAAGCAATAGTATGATAAATTAGGTCGAATGGGTTCACTATAGCATATAGCAGTCTTACAAGCTCAGCAATCGGAATCAAGTGCTTGTATGGACAACTTTGGTATTTGTAAAGGAAATTATAATTTCGGTGCAACCAAATTTAAAGTTTTTTCTGGTTTTGTGTCAAATTATAACCTGTATATGGGTAACCCTTTTAATATTTCAATTTTGGCTAACATAATTCACATTGCGCCGAACAATCTAAACCTGCTAATGTGGAAATTGTCAAAAACGCGTGCTGCGCATATTTTTTACCTCATCGAAAATCATAATACTCAAGCGAAAAAATACTTTGGCACTTGGCTAGTAAACAAAAAAAAACAGTAAGGAAGAGCTAAGATCGGGTGCAACCAAATATTTGCAAGGTGTAAAACCTCAACCAGAGGATCTCAATTTTTACTGAAGTTACAGCTTGCACAGACGCACAGACAGACATACAGTCCTCGTCTCGTCATCCTAAGCATTTACTCGTATACACATACATATGTATATTTAACCTTTTATCAACCCGCTTATTTTTAAGTGATACATACAACCGTTATGTGAACAAAACTATTATACTCTGTAGCAACATGTTGCAAGAGTAAAAACACTGACACTAATGAAAAAATGAGCAAACTTAATGTTGATTTACAAAGAAAATGAGTGAAAAATGGAAGCCAACTACCGCTAGATCAAATTGAAAGATGCTCATATGAAAATGGGAATAAAAAAAAAAACTTTAAAACACTTTTCGAACATCGGAGACCGGCGAATTTTCACCTTTCCCTCGATTGTTTGGAATGTTTTTGTGAGTTTTTTGACACTGATTGTTGACGCCCGCAGGCACAATGCGCTCTAACAGCGACTCATTAGCTAGCGATCGGCAATCGAACGCCAGAACATTGTTAACTCAGTTCGGCACATTTTTTGCTCGCCTTGATTCTGCGCAATGCTCCTTTTGTGATCTCTTACTCATTGTCGGGATAGCGTGGCACGTACCATGAACTGAGTGGCTGACAAAAGAAGCTATCGCCCCGTCAGCTGAGCGCAGGATGGGATGGTGAGGTAGGGGAAGAACACTTACTTATATATACATATGTATATGTATGTATTCTAACGCCTCTGCCATTATACGCGGCCAATAGATTGCGCATGAGGGTGTCATGCTTAATGGTGAAATAGCTCTTCTACTAGTAGATCACTACTTGTATACTTACATGATCGTTTCCAAGAAATGGCTTTGTTGTGCTTTGACTTCTTTTACATGCAGAAATTCCCCGTTTGTTCCACCTTTTCGTCAGCACTTCCTTCAATTGCACACAGCCACTCACACGCTAAAATATATGCATACATGTGCTTGAGCATCGGTTGCTCTCGAGCAAAACTGACTCGGATTTATTTTTAAAATATCACACTTGTTTGGCAGCGCTCGCGATCCTCTCAGCTGTCTCCCGCAGCACAGAAGAACGAGGGAGGCCTTTTCGTATCCTAAGTGCGCTGCGCAGCTGCTACCGTATCGTTAGCAATGATCGGCGTTACCGTCATCCACGCAACCACCACCGCCAATTGCCACAGCTCAACACAGGCGGAGACGACGACGACGGCGACGACGACGACGGCGATCGACCACCGTCATTCGTGGCATAGCTAAGCGTCAACACCAACGCCATCAACAGCATCCCCCTGCAGCCTGAGCCACAACGGTGGACGGGCGCGTCGGAAACATTTTCGAGATGTAAAAATGTAAGTGGTATTTTCAAAAACATTTCAGTACTTTTCGAGATTTCCAAGTGATTAAACGTGTGTACACAATCAGACCACGAACCAGGCGACGACCAACAGCGATCAGGCCAATACGGAGCTAAAGAAAAACAGACGAAATACAAATAAATTAAAAAATACAATCTTTTGTGCGAAACCGGTGAAAAGTTGAAAATATTTTCCACAGAAAAGTGCGACGAAGTAGTGAATACAAGTACATACATACTTACATACATATGTACATTGCATGTTTATTGCGAAATTCTTGACAATGCCTGTGTGTGGGGATTTTAGATTTTCATAATTCAGTGGAACTTCTCGACCTACAGCAACAATCAAAAGACCCCAAAACTGAACTGAACTAAACTGTTTTTTGAATATAAAAAAATAGAGAAAACTTTTAATTAAAAAACATCGAATTGTGACAAAGGTATTCGTAGACGTGTGCTGTGCTGGTGGTGTCGCGGAGTGTCAACGCTTTGGCACACGCGGTCTCACACTTTCGCCGCGTTGGTCACTTCCCGTCCACGCCGCTGAATCATCCGTCTAAATTCTGTCTGTGTGCGCAGCGTCTTTTCGCAGAAATATTGAACGCAAATCGCAAACTAGAATTTGAAAATCACGCCGCCGTGCGAGCAGCATAGTTTCCGACAAAATTTTGTCTCCAAATTTCAGGTAAGTCTTTATGCGTTTTTGAGTAGCAATTTGCTACGTTTTAATTTGTACAACAAACACTCTGTTTATCGCGACGATGATTTGGCAATAATATGGCTTTGCATAACATTTTATTCGTAAATATCTAAATTTGTAAATATTTATCATAAATATTTTGCTAAATCTTCACGCTAATGCGCACATACACACACATAGTATAGGCACGTTTATATGCATGTATGTAGTGGTCAAAATTTCCTTCAGCACATCGATTTTTAGGAATTGTTGTGAAATTAGTGATCACAGGGTGGGAATTGAAGAGACCATAAATCGGACTATTTTCGTGCAGATAGTCATAAAAAAGATTTTAAATAAATGCATTTAGAAATTTTACGTAATTCCATTAAGGCTATAAAGTTATACCGACAAATTAAAATCTCATTAAGTGGCCTGTGTCCAAGAAAGTGTTTTTATCGTTTATAAAAGTTTCTTCTATCACTCAGCCAGCGCTTATACTTACTTATGTAAAATATATTTTATTTAAATCTCGTGTGTTAAATAATATCTCAGAGTAATGTAAACATTCATATACTTACATATATACATAAAAGTGTTCCCATGTTCCAAACGATTTTGATAAGCTTCGAAGCTGCCGATGCCAAGTCAAATTAGGAGCTTGTACTACAGAAATATGATAGTAAATATATCGATTGATGGCACTGGCGTCGAAAATCGTTTAAATTATAAAGGCCATATGCTCACATACAATATTTACACTTTAAATCAATACTGTAAATTCGCTAAATTGGCAAGAATTCATTTTCGTAGACATCTGTTTCCACTTTACAATTTTCACGAGAGACAATTTGGCTTTAAAATTGCTTTCAAAAATTGTTTTAAACAATTTCATTCAATAATTCAGTAATATTATTTCTCTTTATGAAAAAATTTCGTGTAAAATTAAAAGTTTATCCATTTCCCTACTATTTTAAAGAAAAAGCACAGAAACTTCAAATTTTATGGGGAATGTTTATTACCATTCGAAAGAACATTCTTTGGCATTTATTTTTTGAATATTATCTCTTTCAAATGTTGGCCGCGGTTACGTCTCAGATGGTCCATCCGTTGAGTTCAATTTTCGATGACTCTTTCGAGCAATTCGACTGGTAACTGGCGTATGATAGGCGTGATGTTTTGCTCCAAGGCCTGAATCGAAACGGGATTGTCCGCATAGACTTTAGACTTTACATACCTCACAGTAAAAAATCTAACGTTGAGTTATCACACGACCTTGGTGGCCAATCAACCAGCCCAAAACGTAAAATTATTTAATATAAATAAATACATTGGCTGATGCGATGTGTAAGAAGACAGTGTCTTGTGGAAAGCAAATGTCGCCGATATCACGAGCTTCAATTTCAGGCAACAAATAGCCTGTTATCATGGTGCGATAACAGTCGCCATTGACGGTTACCTTCACATCGGCATCATATTTGAAGAAATATGGACCGATGATTCCACCGACCCACAAACCACATTAAATGTTGTTTTTTCTGGATGAAATGCCAACTCTTGAATCTCTTCAGGTTGCTCTTCGTCCCAAATGTGACAATTTTGCTTGTTTACATACCCATTTAGCCAAAAATGGCCCGTCGCTGAAACAAAATTTGGCTTGAAAACGTTGGATCATCTTTGAATTTTTCAAGAGCCCATATAGCAAATCCGAATTGCTGCGAGCGGCGCCGAATCGACTCTTCACAGTCTTTGTATACACTCTCAGCTACAGCTGCTATATTTTCTTCAGATGCGTGCTGGACGTGGTCTATTCGGTCGAATATTATCCAATAATGAATGCTGAGTCTCAAGATGGGTGATGGTGTTGCGAATAGTACGCTCAGTAGGCCGATTTTGTTGACCATAAGTTGAGCGAAGCTCAAAGACGTGTAAACGTTGTTCTTTTTTACCATGATTAAAACATTCGAGACAAATTATTATAACCATTTTAAACAATTGATAAAACTTTGCAAGATTACCTGCAGGAGCTTGTAAAAAATTGTTGAGCTCGTGGAGGAAACAGTTTCTCTTTGGAAACACCCTAATAACAAATTTAAGTGACCGTGAGAAGTGTTTCGAACATAAGAAGTCGGTACAATCTACTATACCTAGGAATATACTTTATGATTAAAATTAGTTTTCAGTATTCATAATATTTAAGTCCTCCTAAACAACCATAGATCATGGTAGACGCCATCCCAAAGTTAAAATCATTTAAAATTTGTTTATGTTGGCAAGACCGATTAAACTGTGAGTGTGAGTTGAAGTTCGAAATACCAAAAAAAAAAAACAAAGAAAAAACGTTAACCCTTCACGGGTATATTTCTTTTATTAACTATGTGTCCAGTTTGTATGGAAGCTATATGCTATAGTAATCCGTTCTGAACAATTTTTCGGAGATTATGTAATTACAGTAATCCATGTCAAATTTCGTGAAGATACCACGTCAAATGCGAAAGTTTTCCATACAAGCCCTTGATTCCGATCGTTCAGTTTGTATGGTAGCTACATATATGCTATAGTTAACCGATCTGACTAATTTCTTCGGAGATTACATTGTTGCCTTAGAAAATAATCTATACCAAATTTGGTGAAGATACATTGGCAAATGTGAAAGTTTTCCATACAAGAACTTGATTCTGATCATTCAGTTTGTATGGCAGCTATATGTTATACCTAGTGGTCCGATATCGGCAGTTCCGACAAATGAGCAGTTTCTTGAAGAGAAAATGACGTTTGCAAAATTTCAAAATGATATATTAAAACCTGAGAGACTAGTTCGTATATATACAGACAGACGGACGGACAGACAGACGAACAGACAGACAGACGTATGTACATGGCTAAATCGAATCATCTCAACATACTGATCATTTATATATGTATATACTATATAGAGTCTCCGACGCTTCCTTTTGGGTGTTACAAACTTCGTGACATACTTAATATACCCTGTTCAGGGTATAAAAATGGGTGAACTGCTTCAACTTTATTTTTGGCTACAATTGGTGATGCTCTTATTTACGAAATAGTTTCAAATCAACCAAGTTATAGCAAAGTCCCCCCACATTCCTTGTAACGTCATTTTCTGACAGTTCACTTGTCTTTATAGATACATACATACATATATAGTTAGTAGACCCAAAAAACGATTTTTCCAATTTTTTTTAAGAAAAGTTTTAAATTTAAAAATGTGTATACACATATTATGGAATCTTTTAACTTTAAGACTTAGTATTAGTAAAAATATTTATTTCGAAAGGAACTACAGCTGATCTTCGGGAGCTCTTCTCAAAAAATATTTGTCGGTGAGAAAAAATCTTTCGATTAATTACTACAAAATATATTTAAATGTATTATGATTAAATTTGAGACTTTCGGTTTAGCCGTTTTTGAGTAATGTTGGTCACCGAATTTGAAAACACCATTTTGATTGAGAGAAACGCGTTTAAAATTTGGGATGCACCACCAAGCACTCTGAAATACCTTTTAAAATTTGCGTGTAACTTCGAAAATGTTCGCCGGAAGGATATGAAATTTTCTGTGTGTATTCTTAAATATATGTGACTTGGTCTACGGAAAGGGGCCTTAGGTGTCAAAAAAAGGAGAACAATTAATGAATAACGAAATCGATTTTTTTAACAGCTTTTCCCAGAAAACTTTTTCGCACGTTAGTATAAAGACCAGGTCAACATAAAATAATACATTTTTTGAAAATTTTAACTGTATAAAACCCAACAAAATAATACAATAAAAAAAAAAATAAAAAAAAATTGTTTCGGATATATTTTAAAAATTGGTGAACATTCACCCATTTAACAAAGAAACACATTTCCTTCAACTGAATTGAAGACTTAGCGGATGATTTAAACAATATTTGGTATGGTTTTTTATTGTAATGAATCCTAACATAGAAATACTTATGTAGTATATGATACCAAATGATCCTCATTTCACTACTACCCTCAAAATATCGAATATATGTACATACATACATATGTATATAAGTAGATTTAGTTCGCTAGTAGATTTAACAGCAAAAACCTCTATCTATTTAACGAATATATAATGAATGAATCCTTATTGAATGTAAGAAGGACCGGTACCAAAAATTGTTGAAATCGGTCAATGACTTCCAGAATCACACACATAAACAATACTCATATATTTAATATATACTATATATAGTTAACATTCAAATGCCTGAGATGTACTTATAGGAACCATTACTATACAATTTATTCTGCACTCTTAAAACATTGTCTCATTTGGGTTCCTTCTTTTCCCATTATTATTGAAATATTTCGAAACGTCAAAATTTCTAGCGCAAATCATAAACGTCAACAAATGTACACAATGTTTAAATATATATGTATAAGTATATTTGTATGTATATCTTAAGTTAGTTTGACTTTTCACTTAGTATTTGAAATGTGCTCGCATTTATTATTCTACATATACTTGTACAATAAATGTTCATAAATTTCTAAGCAAGCGCTGCGGTTGCGATAATTTTAAATTTGCTTCCTATATTCTATCTTCGGCAGCAATTAGGACACTAATTTATGCAGCTCTTGTATTTGAATACAAAGCCATACACATGTACATATGTATAACCATTTAAAAGTGGGACATTATAAGCGAAATATATATGTATATATTTAGTACACACACTTATTTCCAATTTAAATTGCATCTGCAATTGCAACAGCTGATGACAATTGTAAAACATCTGCAGATAATTTATCTGATAAAAGATGATTATGGCAAAGCATTTAAGAGAATTGCTACAATAATATACATATGTATGTATGTATATCGAAATTATAAATAGTATGTACATACAATATATAAGAGGGCTTGAGGAAAAATACAAGATATGTATAGAAAATTACTTACGTTTGTAGTTACAGTGGGCAATATCTGTCAAGGTGGATGTACTGCTCCCAAAGGAAATTTTAAAATTCTTAATTTATTCTTCAAAATCTATGTCATCACCTTCAAAGTAATCACTTGCCCCCAATACACTTGTGCCAGCGTTTTTTCCAACTCTCGAAACAGTGGTTAAAGTCAATTTCCGGAATAGCCTTCAATGCGAGTAGAGAATCATGTTTAATGTCTTCAATTGACTCCAGCGGAGCGGTTTTGCTGTATAGCCAGAAGTCACACGGAGCTAAATCAGGCGAGTACGGTGGTTGCGGCACGATATTCATAGAAAATTTAGCGAAAAACTCACGAAAAATCAATACAGTATGGGGCGGTGCATTATCGTGGTGCAAAAGCCGAGAGTTGTTGGTCCATAATTCTGGTCTCTTTTTACGAATAATTTCACGCAAACGATGCATAACACTAAAATAGTATTTCCTGTTCACGATTTGGCTGGTTGGAAGGAAGTCGGAGTGCACCACATCTTGATAATCGACGAAAACTGTCAACATAACCTTGATTTTTGACCTGCTTTGACGTGGCTTCTTCGGCTTTGGCTCACCGTTGCCACAATATTCGGCCGATCGACCGTTTCCGAGTCGTAAGCATAGATCCAAGTCTCTTCGGCAGTAATAATACGTTTTATGACATCTTGGTAGTCGGAAAGCATTGTCTCACAGAAACGAGACGCTGGTTTCACTTTTCTTAGGCCCAAATGATCTTTAAAAAATATTTTCACTGATCTTTTCGATATTCCAACGATTCCAGTAAGATCTCTGACTGTTAATCGCCGATTCTCAAGCACCAATTCCTTTATTTTTATTGACGCCTTGATCATCAATTGATGTTGATGGTCTACGCGCTCTCGCCCCTCTTTGAAAATGATTACCGTAATTACCTTCGATATCATAATTTGTACTGATTTGTCGTTTAGCTGTCCTTCGCATTGACGATCGGCGGACAGGAATCAATGCGTCTCATCATTTTGAACATTCCAACATAAATTATTTCGCATAAAAAAAAATTAATATTTAGAAACTTTGTATTTTTTTTTTATGTTTATGTTTGTATATTCATACTATATACATAGATATAAATATCCAGTGGGACAAATTCGAGCGACTATACGAGCTATTAGAGCCGTCTACAAGGCGGAAAATAGCAGAGAGAACCAAGACTCTTACAATGTGGCATCAGTGGCAATATGGTAAACCTCATCCAAAGGACTATAGACTCACAGACTGATCCCAGACATTCATTCATGGATAGACAGATGACATGGGGACCTAAATTTCCACCATTTGGATGAGTGACCATGGATGCTTTAAAAAGTATTTGTTCTAAATTAATCATCACGTTAGTCGGTATTGTCCAGAGTGCATAGAAGACTCTAAACACACATTTTTTTAGTGCCCCCTTTTTTTACAACACAAGGAAAAAGCATACAATACATATACTTATGTCAGTCCTCAGATAAATGGAAAGCTGTCAGGGAAGCGTGAACTCTAATTTTGGCAAAACTAAGAAACTTAGATTGGAAGTCAGTCAGCTCGTAAAATTGAAGGACTTAAATGTTATCTTCTCCCCCATGAAGTAGTACCTAATCCGGTGGTTCCGTGGGAGAGACATAAGTTGGGAGTAGGTTAGATTAAGCGGATTAAAGTTCCGTACTCCGTCTTTTGATTTTTCCCTCTACTATCCAAAAAATTCTAATTTCCACTAAAGATTACAAAATTTCGAAATTTAAATTAATGCACTCGAATCCTTTCGACTTATATTTGGCTCACTTAAAGCTTATATTTTCCCCTCAATTAAGGCGTAAAGTACTCGTATTGTAAATAATAATCATAGTAATCGTATGTCTCCTTTAAAAGTCTTAAGCAAATCGTTTAAATAACATCACAGATTCGCGTGTTTACATATTTATGTGTGTACGTGTGTGTATGTTGTGGCATACACGAGCCAGCTGCATTTACGTTGCCGCAATCAATGTCAAGTGTGATAAATGTGATTGCCTCTGTAAATTATTCTACTCATAATAATTAACCAAATGCGTTGAAAGCGGATTTTCGCAAATGAAATTTCAATTGTAGTTTACGCGAGTTTGTGTGCCCTGGTGATGTACATGTGTATGTATGTGTTTCTGCAATTGCATGCTGATACCTGTGCGGATAATTAATGGTTTTGCGCATGTGAATATGTGACGAATCTTACCTAATTACGAAGCAAGGTATTCGTGTGTGTTATTTTTTATGACTGCACTTGCACTGAACGCTTTCGAAGTATTTCATTTAAAAGTAGTTAAAGACGTTGCATATTTTAGGGCGTATAATGCATTATTTGAACTACTTTTGGTTAATTTATTTCAGCATAAATATGTTTTGAATCGAATTTATTTGAATTTAGCATTATTTAGTCGCTAATGATTGTTGTATTCCTTCAGTCCAAGAGTGAATATTCCTCAATTTAAAATTTTTATTGTGACAAAATAGTACCAGAAAATCGTAAATAAAACGCAAAATATTTAGCTATTCATCAATATTTATTTTATCGCCTTCAAAGTAATTTTCACCAGATGTAATATACCTCCTCGAAACACTTCTCATAAGCACTTTTTGGGATGGCTTTCAGCTCCTTCATCGAATTTTGTTTTATCTCTTCGATCGACTGAAAACTGGTTCCACGGAGCAGCAATTTCAGTGAGGGGGATACGCTGGTTGATCGATGGTAATCACCAAAATATTTCCATCAGCTGAAGAGCTCGAATTTTGTTCAGAACAGGCATGCCTTCAACGAACTCTTAACTCAATCATTGCGTTGCTCAGCATTCTGAAAATGTCAAGTTTTTTTTCACTACCAATCGGTAGTACGGAATGGACACACTAACCACCTTGGCAGGGTTAGAGGCCCATCTTGGGTCGGCACCCGGTTGCAATGCTCGATACTCCCTAAAGGACCATGCCGAATGAGCAGTGTGAAGCGAACTTCACGGGCCCCTGCGAATTAAGTCCCCGCTTAGACCTCACTACTAACATCAAATCATCCGTTAGCCCAGCTAATCCCCCATACCCTGAGATCCCTACTGCCCTAGTACATCAATAACGTGCAACCAATCCTCTAAACGCATCCAACACAAGTACCCCGACATGTCAGATAGGTGCCCATGTCCAGTAATTTAGAAACCCAGACAAAATCCGAACTCTGGATTACCCTCAACAAACGCACAGTCCCAGATGTACTCGTAAATCACCCGACCGGTAGGTCTATTGTTATCAAATGGTCTGTCAGTCCAGCTAAACCCTCATACCCCTATCATTTCCTAAATGTCCGAATACATCGGACAGTTCGCAATAACGTGCAATTATCTAACCGTCTCCTCCTCGACCACAATCAATTTTATAGTCTCATCAACGTTTAATCTCTGTGGTCGAATATCGCCTTGGGTTTTGTTGATTTGTTTTAAAACTTCAGAACTTTGGAACAAAATAAACACATCAAATTCTATTGACAAATTTAGTTCGGACGAGCCAATTAGTTTGTGAGATTTGTTCTTCGAAAGTAACACACACATGACTTCTGATAGAGGATACGTGATTTTTATAAAAGAGAAGTTTTAGAAGGAGGAGGGAGTTCACGCAAGTGAGGAAAGTTCTCCGAGCGCCATTCACTTGGTAGTGCACAGAAACGAGCAGTTCAAGCAGTTCACCACTTCCGGTCCTAGAACAAGTATCCTCTAGATATCCAAAAAACATTCGTTTGAAGGCGAGCCCCAGAATTGTGCGCTGGTTTTGGGACCCGCCACGTAAAAAAAGTCCTCAATAAAAAGAGGAAAACCACCTCGCGCTGTTGTAAACTCGGCTATAGCCGCGTAAGCGGTGTCCTCGCCAATAAAAAAGTAGAAGAAATGTTAGAATAAGACGCTATTAAATCATCAAGAAATTATTTCCTTCCAAGTTTCTAAGAATTATTTTACTATTTACCACCTTCTCTTGCAACTACAGTGCATACAAATTAATTACACGCATACAGTCCATCTCACAAAGCAAGAGTAAGACCCAAGCAATGCAGAGGTCAATGTCGGCAAGTAAGAAAAAGGATAATTATGGCAATGAAAACATACATACATATGTATTCCTTCATAAAACACTACACAGTAGTCGCGCTGACTTCTGTTTATAACGGAAATTATGTAAACAAATCGTTCAGGGTTCAACTTCCAGATTATAGTGCTCAATAAAGGTTATGCACACACATACTTATGTACATAGATACATACACACACATTTGTATGCACTTGTGTACAATATTAAATAGATAAAAATGTAAAACGTCTTCAAGTCTGTGCGCATTAAACGCTCCAGGCGGCCCAAGACGGTCGCATTGCCTACGGTGGCCGCGTCGTCGTTAAGTTCGACCAAGTGCCTCCGCTTTTGTTACAAGCACATACACATACACACATGTGTTGAAAAACATGCGCTTGTATTCGCCCATACATACATATATATGCATATAACGGTAGCGGCGCTGTTTAAATCGATTTCAATGTTTTTCAAGTTTGAACTAAAATGTAAATTAACAATTGCTAAAAATAGACCGCCACGAAGCCACTGATCGGCCAATACCACCAGCAACAAACAAACAGTAGCGCTAGCACGGCATGCACGAAAGAAATATTATTATTGTTGCTGTTTTTGTTGTTATGCAGGCGTGTTTATTGCTGTCTCAAGCGCTGGTGGCCTGCAAGTCATTTGCATTTGTTTATGCTCATTAAAAGGATTTTGAACTTATGTCGTTCTATTTTCTTAACAGTTCGGTGTTTTGGTGTTTTTGTTTTCCTGCAATTACATACACTGTTTGCACTGCTTTGTTGCAGCAAGCAATTAAACATAGCAGAACTAGACAAAAACAATATAATATTTAGTTGCAAGAATGGTAGAATGGTGAAGGTGTTTTCTACTCAAAAGTAAACAAAGCACGGAAATCAATTAAAATCTTTGTTGTAGTCTTTCCAAGAAGTACCGTTTCATTTTCAAATATACATACATATGTATGTATGTATTCTTATATTCGCATATGTATGTAAGTATATTCGCATATGTGTTCGTGAATAAAATATATTCTTGTTGAATGCAAATCAAACAAAGAAAATTTCCCAGAAGCAATTTAATTAATATAACAATTTTTAATTCTGCAAAACATATAAACATTTATACATTATATGTATTTAATTGTAAATACTATGTATGTATGTTTAATGTGTTGGAAAATTTTCAAATGGCACTTCCTAGTTTTGATCAAGCTTTCTTCCATAATTACATACATACATACATATGTATGTACGTATACATGTTTAGTAAATTCTTTCACAAACTCACATATTTAAGTACATACCCAGTAGGAAATTTCACTAGCTTTGAATTTTTATACCTTGAACATAGTTTGCGACACCAAACAAAGGGCAGAGACCCTATAAAGTATACTTATATAACGGGTAATCCAAGTAGAGGTACTTTTTTCAACAGCCTTGTTTTGACAGATCACACGTGAGTCGTGCCAAGCTGTCATATTATTTCTGTTCAGTATTCTTTGGCATTTCATAGTGGAAAGACTTACGCCTGAACAACGTTTACAAATCCTTCAACTTTATTACGATCCACGTTCCGTAATGAATATGTGTCGCACGCTTCGTTCAACTAATGCTTAACATAATAGGCCTACTGAGAGGTACGAGTATTCGCTACACCATCATCCATCTTGAAACCCACCATTCATTATTGGATAATATTCGACGGAATATACCACGTCCAACACGCAGTGAAGAAAATATAGCAGCAGTAGCTGAGAGTGTACATGAAGACCGTGGAGAGAGTCGATTCATCTCCGTTCGCTGCAACTCGGACTGACAAACCTAACGCATTTTACGTCGATATTTTAAATTGAAAGCGTACCAAATACAGCTTCTGGAAGAACTGAAGCCGCACGACATTTGGTGTGGTTTGTGGAATCATCGGTCCATAGTTCTTCAAAAATGATGCCGGTGAGAACGACCGTTATCGCGCAATGATAACCGACTTTTTGATGCCTGAAATTGAAGCTCGGGATCTGGGCCATATTTGGTTTCAACAAAATGACGCCACTTCTCACACATCACATCAACCAATGGATTTATGGAGAGCACACTTCGGTAAGCAGATAATTTAAAATTTTGGGCCGTTCGATAAGCCATCAAGATCGTGAGATATTACGCCATTATACTGTTTCCTGTGAGGCTATGTAAAATCTAAAGTCTATGCTGACAATCCCGCGCAAATTCAAGCCATGGAGCAAAAGATCACGCGTGTCAGTGACCAGTTACCAGTCGAAATGCTCGAACGAGTTATCGCAAATTGTACTCAACGAATGGACCATCTGAGAAGTAGCTGCGGCCAACATTTGAAAGAAGTAGTATTCAAAAATTAAATGTCAAAGAACGTTCTTTTGAATGATAAAAAGCTTTCCCCCATTAAATTAGAAGTTTCAATGTTTTTTCTTCAAAAAAGTAGGGAACCTCGAAATAGATCGCCTTTTAGAAATGACCAGCAAGCGCTTACTTTTCGGAATCGCCTATAGCAATTCCGGAAATAGAGAGTATCTAATAGAAGTATTTGGCTTGGCAAGATAAGACGAAAAAAATTAAAAAACTTGAATACAAAAATAGCACCTCGAGAACGAGTTTCCCTACAAGGTTTGTTTGACTATAAATGCATTCGTCATACGGTAAACTTTCCTTAATTTGAATTCACTGACAACAATTATATTTATTATATTATATTTCCACGATGTTTGGAAAACATAAAGAAAACATCGGAGAGCCTATAAAATATCTAAATAAATTATCAACATGTCGCGCTGAATCGACTTACCCACGTCCGTTCATCCGTCCGACTGTATATATGCCAACAAGACCCTCAGTTTTTGTGATATCGATCTGAAATTTTGTATCCATTCTTTTTCTACCAAGTAGTTGCACATTTTTCGGAACCGCCGATATTAGCCTACAATAGGATATATCTGCCATATAAACTGAACAATCAATGTAAAGTCTTCGTCTTGAAATGTTGCGAAACGTGCAAATCTATAACCTTCCCCACTATAAAAGACATCCGCTGAAGAATCAGTCAGGTTAAGCCAAATGAGAAAATCGTAAAGTCACTATGTTAATACATACATACATACATACAAGGTATATATACACACATACAAACATTTGTAGCGTGTCCGCTTAATAATTCGTCTTCATGACAAATCTAATTAATAATTTTGCTGTCAAAGAAACATGTGAATTGCTAGCAGACATCAAATAGATTACCGGATTCCAACAAAAACTATACAGCAACCACGATATTCGCGTATATAGCCACATGGACATGGTCACAAAGATCCATCCATACATTATACGATATTTATATAAGACGCACATGTACGAATATATTCGTATGTAATTTAGAAATTTCCCAGATGTCAGCTGTTGCTAGCAGTCGTCGTGACCGCTGAGATATGCGCGTGTACACACCATAAGTATGTCGTAAATGCTGGTTGGGGGCGGTGGCTGAGGAAAATTTGGCAGCGAATGTACCGCGTGTGTTTCCCGGTTTGCGTCTTAAGAGCAAAATTCGTACACAAACATTATAGAAACAATAACAATAACAGAAATAATTAGAAGAAATATGTATGTTCCAAAATCGAACAGGTATGCGAAGCAGTATGAAAGCTTTTAAGAAACATACTTACACAACACAAATGTGTCTCGTGTGTATACAAATAAATGAAAAATGAATAAAAAAAACTTGAGCCTATTAACGCAAACGCAACTTAGGGGGGCCTTACTTTTGCTTTTTGTTCCAACAAATATTGTTATAAAAAGGCGAGGTAATACTTTCTAGGTGAATAGGGGATAATACGTGTGCCACGTTTTTAACATCTAAAAGGAAATGTCGGATAGACATCTGAAATATAAAGGCTGATCCATTTCTAGGTTCCCTACTTTTTTAAAGAAAAAAACCACAGAAGCTTCAAATTGAATGGGGAATGTTTATTATCATTCGAAAGAACATTCTTTGGTATTTATTTCTTAAGATTTTCACTTTCAAATGGCTTAGGTAGTCCATCCGTTGAGTCCGATTTTCGATGACTCGTTTGAACATTTCGACAGGTAACTGGCGTATGACATGCGTGATGTTTTGCTCCAAGGCCTGAATCAAAGCGGAATCGTTCGCATATCCCCTCAGGCGAAAGTCTAACCGTGTGATATCACACGATCATGGTGGCCAAACGACCGGCCCAAAACGTAAAATTATCTGCTCACAGAACTGTTCTCTCAATAAATCCATTGATTGAAGCGATGTGTGGGATGTGGCGCCGTCTTGTTGAGACCAAATGTCGCCGATGTCACGAGCTTCAATTTCTGGCTTCAAATAGTCGGGTATCATGGCGAGATAACGGTCGTCATTGGCGATTCGTTCTCACCGGCATCATTTTTGAAGAAATATGGACCGATGATTCCACCCGCCCACAAACCACACCAAATCGTTGTTTTTTCTGGATGAAATGGCAGCTCTTGAATCTCTTCAGGTTGCTCTTCATGTTGAATGCGATTTTGCTTGCTTACTTACCCATTAAACCAGAAATGTGTCTCACCGCTGAACAAAATTTGACTCGAAAACGTGGTATCTTGTTGGAACTTTTCAAGAACACACAGAATGAAGCGATGTCGCTTGGTAAGGTCGAGCGGTTTCAGTTCTTTCATTAGCTGTATTTTAATGCTTTCAATATTAGGTCTTCACGTAAGATTCGCCAAGCCGTTCCATACGTCAGTCCGAGTTGCTGCTAACGGCGCCGAATCGACTATCCGCGGTCTTCGTGCATGTACACTCTCAGCTATGGCTGCTATTATTTTCTTCACTACGTGTTGGACGTTGTTTAGTCTGCCGAATATTATCCTTCCTGTTCTTTATTCTTTACACAACGTGGATTTTCGTAATAAAGTTGAACGATTTGTAAACGTTGTTCAGGCGTAAGTCTTTCCATGATGAAATGCCAAACAATACTGAACAAAAATAACAAAACAGCTTGACACGACTCACGCGTGATCTGTCAAAAAAAGGATATTGAAAAAAGTACCTCTACTTGGATCCACCCGTCTGTCTTTATATACACGAACTAATTACTCTTTCGTCTCACAAGTTTTTAACACATCGTTCAAACGCGAATATTTCCATAGTACTCATGTGAATGTTGAGGTATAAAAATTCGTTCATTGTATTAGCTGTCCTGACCAACGTCCCTACACCATACCACAAGACCATCTTCCTACCCACGTGTTTAACGGTTTTTGTGGTGCATAGAGAAATAGTTTGCCATCGGATCCCATACGGTGCACTTTTGTTTCATAGCTTCAAGGTACCGTTTTCCAAATTTTTACGTCATTTTCTAAAGATGATAATTATTGAACTGATTTTGTAAGATCGTCACGATAGGTCATGAGATTCAGACAAATGTAGGTATTAGTGGAACCAGCATACATTAAATATTGATTGAGGATTTTACTAAAAACAAAAAATGTTTTCACGTTGGATACCACATAACAATTTGTTTATCGCTCAGAAAAGGCTGGTATCGCTTGTTCGAGATAAATGTTAACAAAATATAGATAGAGGTGCTTCGAAACATGTCTATGACATCATGACAGTTGATGAATCGTGGATTTACGTGTATGAGCCCGAAAGTAAGCAGTAGTTGACTATATGAGTGTTCCAGGATGAGCCGAATTCAACAAAAGCTGTTCGCACATTCCCTGTGTTTGGAAATACTGGATATTTCGCAACCATACTCTAGAACAACGCAGAACAGTAAATTCTGAGTGAGACACAACCATTTGTTTGTCAGTTGTCTTTCAAGATATCGGGAAAACCAACCACAGATCACCTGGAAATCACGAACTCTCACACAACGACTGAAACAACTGTACTTTTTGAGCACTCAAAACATCGCTTTGATGAGTCATCCACTGTATAGTCCTGACTTGGCACCGAAAGACTTGTTTTTGTGTCTGTGCGTAAAAAATAAAACAAGAGATAAACGTTTTTCGCCACCTGAAGAGGCGGTTGTTGCGTTCAGAACGCATCTTTTAGAGATACCTCAAACAAACTGGCACAAGTGCTTCGACAACTAGTTCAAACGCTTGCAACAGTCTATATACTATAGATCTTAATCGGTAATATTTTGAAAAACAATTAAACGATTTTCGATGATTAATATTTGATTTTGTTCTCTAATCCCGAAATATGAAAGACAATCCTCGAATACTGAAAGTTCACTGGAAATAACTCTTAAATCACTTCGATCTATGCCAAGATTTATTTTAATTTAAATATATTTTTGAAAATCTAAAAAAAAATATGCGCTAATTATAAACGATAAAATTATCTTTGCGTCTCAAATTTTCATTTCTAATACACACACATATACTGTATACATACATATACTGAAATATGTTTCAACATAAAAAATAGCACACCTTCCTACTATAAACAACAAGAAAAAAATAATAAATAAATTAAAACACCTTCCATTTTGAAGAAATGTGTCGGAAGTGAAATTTCCACGAATCGTCTATATGTGAATTCCAACCATCAGCAAAGTGACCACAGATCTTTATAATTAATTGTGCGTTGTTTATAAGCATTAAATTGGCTTGAGTGCACGAAGATACACAAATATACGTATGTATGTATTTATGAATGTGC
Organism: Bactrocera neohumeralis; assembly: GCF_024586455.1. Taxonomy (NCBI): domain Eukaryota; kingdom Metazoa; phylum Arthropoda; class Insecta; order Diptera; family Tephritidae; genus Bactrocera; species Bactrocera neohumeralis. The sequence continues at coordinate 40,561,785 of NC_065923.1, read as the reverse complement.
GAAGTGTGGATAAGCGTATGTTTTGGTTTTTCCCACACTCGTCGTTTCGCCGAACCGACCAGTCGCCCGGCCCAGCCGCCCCCTGCACATGTTTCGTCTATTGCCGTCTTGTCGCGCGCAGGGTTGAACAGTTTTTTTTTTCGTTGCCGTCTTCTCGGCGATTTGGCCCCAATTCAACTCATTAAATTATGGGCGTCTAAAGAAAAATGACGCACTTTTCGTATTTAGCAGGTTGTTTCACCTATCTCGTGGCATTATAGCCACAGCTACAGCGTCGGAAGAACAGCTGAACCGAGTTGGCTGCGTCATGCGCTTCTTGCGAATTTTTGATTGCGCACAAAAACAAAATTCGCTACTTAGCAATTTGGCAGTGGGTTTGGTGTGGCAGTGAGAGGAGCAGCGTGCAGTGGACCAAGTGGCAAAGTGGCGATCACTACTGGTCAAATTTACATGTAAATATAAAAAGATGCATATATAGAAGTACTCCTTTAGTTACGATGTGGCTGTGGTCGGGGTTTAGAGCCTTGTGCCAAAAAAAACAACAATATTAATTATGATCATATATGAAGTCTTTAAGGGGGTCCATGTACAAGTGGTTTAGGTCGATCACGCTTAAGTATATACATACATACATGTATGCAAGTGTGTGCATTCAGCTAAGTACATTGTGAAATTCAAATGGATTCGCTTTTGGCCACTCATTCCGTATACCCTCACAGAGACCTCATGTGGTGTGTGAATGTTTTCCTAAAAAATAATATGTTATTGTTGCTGAAAGATACGTACATATATTTGTGGCAAATGAAAATTTCCATCTGATTTGTAGTTGGAATTGATCCACATACTAACTTTTATGAGCATTTCCGCAAACGATAAACGGGCAAAACACATTTTCTGCAACATAAAAATAGTAATTATGGCTTGCGCGGCTTTATTGGATTATAATGTACATACATACATATGTAAACACAAAACACATACATATGGTACATATGTATGTGTGTTAAAGTATATAAGTTTATAAAGACTCAATTATATATTTCAAGAAGATATCTATAGGCATACATACATACATATCTTCGTATGGCAAAATATGACTGATATGAGACAATACTTGAAAAAATATGTATGTACATTAGGGTGTTTTTTTTTTCTTTGAACTATTAATTTTTTCAGTCCCCTCACGAAATTTCCTTGGAAATACCCTAAAAAAAATTCCCTGAAAATTTTAGCCCTTAATATTAACATTAAAAACTGGACCAGGGCCTGTAAGCATTTTCCATAGAAAATATACTACAATCGTGAGTTTCTTTAAATTCCTACAGATCAGAGGTATTTTATGGCATCGCTTTGACTTTAGGCGCATATTTCTCAGAATTGCTTACACTACAAAAGTGCTCAGTGCAACAAAGTCGTAACTCACACCGGCGAGGTAGTACGGGGCTCTAAACCTGATTTTTCCATGAAACTCGCATTTTTTTGTATTTATCTCGTAAATGACAAGAGCTATAGAAAAATTTAAATGACAAATTTGTAGGAAATTTTATTTGCGAGCTGTATGCAATTTGCATAGATTTTTTATTACATACCATCTATAAAAATTCTATATAGTCTTACTTAAAAAGTCGAATATCTCCAGAAGTATTAATGATAGCGATTTTGACTCGGACCTTTTTTGTAGCAAATAAAATTTCCTACAAGTTTGTCATGTGCATCTATTCTATAGCTCCTGTCATTTACGAGATATATACAAAAAAATACGAAATTTTTTGTGAGTTACAATTTTGTTGCACTTACTTTTGTAGAGTAAACAATTCTGGAAAATATGCGCAAAGTCAAAGCAATGCCCTAAAAAAAATTTAAAGATGAAAACTTTGTAGTGTATTTTCTATGGAAAATTTTTTACAGGCCTCAGTTCCAGAATTTAATTTTAAAATTTTCAGGGTTTTTTTTAGGTTTCCAAGGAAATTTCGTGAGGGGACTGAAAAAAATTAATAGTTCAAAAAAAACAAACACCCTAATGTATGTACATACATATGTATGTAAGTATATACTTTTCCTCATCTTCATTTTAGGCGTTATACTATAGCTATCACGGCTTCCAAAAATCGATTTCTTGTCGTCTTCTTTAATTCTATAACATCTCAAGAATATCGTCCTAAATGCTCAAGTTGATACGAGTAAACAAAAATTATTGAAATTATACATATTTTTGCTCAAGAAAACCAGAACTGACATTTTAATGTTTATTCGATATTTATTATTCTTCAATGTCGAAAAAAATGCAATTTTCTATAGGCAGGTATAAAAACAGAAAGGCTCAACGGATTTACAGGATTCACAATTCCATTGTATTTACTTCTACCAGAGAGTCTATTCGTAAGAATAAATATAGACATATTCATTATGACAAAAAAGGTCCCGGAAATTACAAAATAAATTACAAGTCGTCTTCAAAATAATCCCCATATACGAGTATATAATAAGCTTATGCTAACGATTTTCCAGACAAAACACTTATCATAAGCACTCTTTGGGATGGCCTTCAGCTTTTTACTTTATCTCTTCGATCTACTGAGACCGGGTTCCACGGAGCGACAATTTCAGTTTGGGGAACAACAAAAAATCACACGAAGCCAAATATGGTGAATACGGTGGTTGATCGATTGTATTCAATGCGTTTTTGCTTTAAATTCGTTCACATACGTGGCCCGATATGATGGTCCATTATCATCGTGCAAAAACCATGAATTTACTTCCACAATTTTTGGCCATTTTCGACAGATGTTCTCAAGCAAACGCTTAATTACGGCCAAATAGAACTCCTTATTGACCGTCTGTCCCTCCGAAACAAATTCATGATGCTCCAAGCCACGAATATCGAAAAAACAATGAGCGCCACCTTGATTTTTGAGCGGCTTTTGCGTATTTTTTTTTTTTTTTTGTTTCGCTTGTTGCTCGCTTTTCCCCCTTTATTTTTACACCCGATGTTGTTTTTTGTTTTCGACTCGTTTTTATTCACTCTATTCCGATGATTGTTGACATGTTTGCATGTCAAACTCATTAATCTCTGTCTCATCGACAGTTTATTGCTTTCCATCAATGTGGGATCGAAATTCGCACGATCAAGCACATCTAAAGAGACCTGTTTACGGTACTCTCTTTAAAAAAAATTATATTTATTGGGACGAGTCGAGCAAGAACGCGTTTCATACACAAAAACGAACGAACGGACTCATGAGAAACGACGAGCTCTTTTGCCATCTCTCTAATAAGTGCGTGACGATTTCCAAGCACCATATTCTTAATTTTATTTTTATATTTTCATCAGTTGAAGAGGTCGAATGGCGTCCAGAACGTCACATGTCTTCACGATCTCGAGACCGTCTTTGTGTGTTTTCGATAAAACTGAATCACTGCTTTAGGTCTTTGTTCGATATTGACACTATTACGGTGACTCAAATACGTTTAGGAAACGCAATTGCATCCATAAAAGTGGGTCGCTTGTTGTGGATTCTGGTATGACAGCATCATTGGGCCGTATTTCTTTCGATATGCAGGTAGGAAATGTCGTTAGTGAGCATTATAACACCATGCTGTTCGACCTTTTTCCCGGAATTTGATGGAATCGACGCCGACGATAGAGACTATTTCCACCAAGATGGTGCACCGCCTCATGTTTCAATTCTAAACATGGACACATTGCGTGCAAAGTTTGACGACTCATTAAATGGTCTGATCAAATAAGCGCCAAGATCATACGAGTAAACTCTTCTAGATTAATTTCTCTGGGGTATGTCAAATCAAACGTGCATGCCAATCATCCAGGTCAGGTCTATTTTTGGCATTAAGTTGCATTAAATTTTAGTAAGACCACTAAATTAGACATAGAGTTAACAGGAATAAAGGAAATACTTAATTAAAATATATAGGCAAGAGAAATAACTGGGCCGATTTTATAAATGTTTTAACAATATTAATTTTTAAGCAAATTCTGTACTTAAACATTCTTTAATTTCAACACAGACATATTCACTTTTCATTTTACACAACTTTAAGATTGAATAATCTAACTTAATCAAATATTACTCCATAAGTACTTCAATCAATGTCGTTGTATTTATTTTCAGAACAAAAACGCATTAAAATATAAGGCCAAAATGACGAAAGAGCAAGCAACCGCAATACCAGAAGAGCTGTACAATCTCACACAGTTGGCTGAGGTCACGCTGGCTGCCGGACGACTTAGCACAACTAATATCACAGAAATTAAAGACTACATAAAACGCCACAAGGCATTGGAGTATCTTGCTGATGAGACAACCGCCCCGAAACCTGCCTACGTTCCTCAAATATCAGAACCCACAAGTGTGATAGCAAAACCTTTCACCAGCGTAAACACTGACTCCGGTAATGGCTTGTGGCACACAAACCAAGAGTTCAGTGCCAAAAACCAACGTTACGACAACACAGAGTTTCAGAATAACCAAACGGATCATCATAGTTGTAATTCCTCATTAACAGTGCCACGGACCGCATTCTATTCGTCCTCCGATGATGATTCCAACTACTACAGCCACAAGGTATTTGATCGGAAGAAGTTGCGTCGCTCTACAATTTCCGATCACTCACGATACGATGAGCACTCGTGCAGCAGCTTGCCTAGCTGTAGTAGTGACGAACATTTCATGGGCTCCTCAAGTAATTCGAGCAACTCAGAGGGCAGCAAGTTGAGCGATGGTGCCGACAGCAGTGCCCGTAGCGTTAATTTACTCGACGATGAACACATATGTCCGGAATGCGGCAAGAAGTACTCGACATCGTCCAACTTGGCAAGGCATCGACAAACACACAGGTATTACAAAATATTTTTTACAACCAAATAATGGTGTAATTGAATTTACGAATATTCTGCCGTAAAGGTCAATCATGGACAAGAAGGCGCGACGATGTCCGTACTGTGAGAAGGTCTACGTCTCAATGCCCGCCTTCAGCATGCATGTGCGCACACACAACCAGGGTTGCGAATGTCAGTACTGCGGTAAATGCTTTTCACGCCCGTGGCTGTTACAAGGTCACATACGGACCCATACCGGTAAGTCTTGAAGACACGTAAATATCTAGAAACGACTGTCTACTAATCAACAACGTGCTCTCTTCAATCAATTAGGTGAGAAACCCTTCAAGTGCAGCGTTTGCAACAAAGCTTTCGCGGATAAATCCAATCTGCGCGCTCACATACAAACCCATTCGAATACGAAGCCACACACCTGCGCCCGCTGTGGCAAGGCGTTTGCACTAAAGTCCTATCTGTACAAACACGAGGAATCTTCGTGTATGAAAAACCATCAACGTAACGGCGAACGCGGTGAAGCGCGCACAATCAGAAATGCAGCAAATGCGACGAACGCCCCTACCGTTAAAAGCCTGAATACGCACTCGTTGACGGACACTGCTAAGTCCACGTTAGCCACAAAACTATTGCAAAAAGAAAAGGATCGACGTCAAGCCGGCACACTCATCTGTGGTGAAATTCTGCCCGAAACCATCCACAAGCCACTTGAAATCACCACCATTTTGACGCTAACCGACAACAACTGCACGATGAAGACGAATGTGGCGCAGGAAAAGTCATATACAATGCTGACAAGCCCCATGTCTCAGGAAGAGTATGAGCGTTTTAAGCGCATCAGCGTCATACAGACGGCAACACCAAGTGATATTGTCTACCGCGACCATGCTATCGGACCCATTGGCATTGCTAATGCGGCCACGCACATGCCCTTACAATATTGTAATGCGGGTAATGAGCCTCCACAACAGGTACAAGATCAACCGGTTGACTTTTCGCCAAAAAATAATTTTACACATTCGACAAAGACCAGCCCTTTTGAGTTGACCGGCAATTATGCAATCTTGGCTTAGTGAAGAGGCACGTAAACGTTGAAAATAGTTCAAAAAGACAATGACAAATTTGAAAAAGTTAGACTGTTGGTATGTATGAAAACTCTGGAGCTCCACTACGGATGTGGCCAGATTCAGAGGTTAAAATATTACATAGAAAAGACGTGAATGTTACGGATTGATTTTGATAAAAAAAGTAAATTTCGTATTTTATGGAATGTATCGCGCTCGCCGTCAATTGCTAACAAAGTTCTAAGCAAGATGCTCATAATGCAACAACCAGGTATGAGGGGTTACATGGGTATCCTCGGGTAAAAACAGCCTTTTATCAACAGTTTTTTCTCATATAAAAACTGAAACATTTTGTTAGTTTTTTTATTGCTACGTATACAAACATACACTATTAGCAAAGAGGTTCTTAAATTTTTGGAAAAAAAATATTTTAAATTCGGCCATTGTGACGCCATTTCTGGTGACCCCTCGGAAAAAAGATGCGCCCGCGTTGGTGAGATAACCCTTACAGGATCATCTAAAGTGAAAAAAATACTTGTTTTAGTTAAAATCTTAACTTAGAACTTGGACGAAAGAAAGAAACTGAAAATTGGATTTTTGGCAGACATTTTTCGTCCAAGTCTTTAAGAATTGTATCTCAAAGACCTATGCAAAATTTCATGTAGATCGGTTAAGTAGTCCTCGAGAAATCTTGCCAATCAACTTCAAAAATACGCTTTCAAGAAAAACGCGTTTCAAGACGACACTAGCCTCGAGCGTAAAAGTTCTCAAGGACAATTGAAAATTAGGACAATATTCTAGAGGTATTGTAAAATTTAATAATACAATAAAAACAGCGTTTTTTTTTAAATTAGTAAACCTATGTAACCCCATAATGAAGAGAACGTAAATTAAGTCGAATAAGAACTTTGAAAGAGTCCCACAAAGTTATAGAATTTGTTGAAGTCCTCTTTAATTAACTGACTAAATTATCGTAAAAATTTAAAAGATTTTAAAAATTGATTTTGAAATCTTAGATTAGCAAGGTTCACCTTACCTACAACCACTAAAAGGTGGACCTTGCTGAACGCGAAGAGTTCCCCATGACCTCCTTCAATTGTTGCTTAGAACTTTGTAAGCATTGGAAATGGCGATACTTATTGGACTAAACACAATATAAATCAAGAAACAAATATGTTAAAAAAATGGTTTAACTGAAAAATATATACACTTGTAGTTTAGTAGAACACTGAAGAAAACTGATTGTGATAATTATAAAAAGATTAGTCTTAGCTCATTACAAACTACGCCATAAGCAAACAAAGTGGCAGCACTTGTAATACAAAAAAATCACTCAAATTGTTTAATACTATAAATATATTATTTTACAAAAAAATAAACAAAAAAGTATCATATATATTGGAATTCATAGACGTAAAATTGTATATGTGCGGTTAGTTTAAGAATCCTTTTGTATATATTTAATCATAAGATTATTAACACAGTGACTTAAAATGTGTATTTACCGTTAAAAATATTACGCTGTTTGAATGGTGAACAAAGCGCAAACCAATTTTCTTACACTGAAACTCAAAACCGCGGCAAGAAAATAATATTTTAATATAAATATTTACTAGTTAACAAACGGTCAATATACTCAAATAATCAAAATTAATTTTTATGCATAAATTGTTCAAACAATAAGATAATAATTATAACTAAAAGAATTTATTATCGTCTGAAAACCTAACGAACACCAAGAATCCCTAACCTAAAATAAATAAAATTACATATTTGGCAAAAAGCGAAATGCAACTTTGTGCTGCAACTGCGCTGTTCCCAATATTCTACAAATTTATTTATTTTCATTGTGACAAGAAAGTACGCGGAAGTTGCAAATAAAACCCAAATTTTTAATTATTCATCAATATTTATTTTGTTTGTAGCCTTCAAAAAGTCCCCGGGGGACTTTTTCCAGTCCTCGAAACACTTTTCATAAGCACTTTCTGAAATGGCCTTCAGCTCCTTCAGCGAATTTTATTTTATCTCCTCGATCGACTGAAAACGCATTCCACGGAGCGGCAATTTCAGTTTGGGGAATAAGAAAAAATCGTACGAAGCCAAATCTGGTGAATACGGAGGTTGATCGATGGTATTCATGGTGTTTTGGCTTTAAAATCTTTCACAATCATGGCTCGATGAGATGGTGCATTATCATCGTGTAAAATTCATAATTTTTTTTCCACAATTCCGGCAGCTTTCGACGGATATTCTCAAGCAAACGCCTTAAAACGGCCAAATAGAACTTCTTATTGACCGTCTGTCCTCCGGAACATATTCTTGATGCACCAAAACAGGAATATCGAAAAATTAATGATCGTCACCTTGATTTTTGAGCGGCTTTGGCGTGGTTTTTTTGGTTTGGGCTGACCTTTTTTCCCTCCATTCCAATAATTGTTGATTTGTTTGCATGTCAAACTCATAAGCCCATGCCTCATCGGGTATTATGTGGGATCGAAATTCGCACAATCAAAGGATGCCTATAGAGATCTGTTTACGGTACTCTTTTTGAAAAAAATTTCAGCTTTATCGGGACGAGTCGAGCAAGAACGCGTTTCATACCAAAAATATTTACCAAAATTATTCGAACAGACTTGCGAGAGATGTCGAGCACTGTTGCCATCTTTTTAATACTTGCCTGATGATTTTCAAGCACCATATCCTTCACTTTTTTAATAAAAAGTTAAAAAGGTGGAATGTCGTCCAAAACGAGGCATGTCTTCAACGATCTCTCGACAGTCCTACCAAGTTAGCAAAATATTTTTTTTCATTATCATTTACTCGGGGAATTTAAAATATAATTTCCAAGTACTTGCTTGTCACAATGTATGTATGCTCTTCAGATTCGTAGAGAGGAAACCGTGACCTGGGTGTGATTCTAGTGACTTGTTGTGGCAAAAAATCTGCAAAACAGAACTGAGAACTCTGAGCCCGGGAGGAATTGTCTCCAAACTCTACCGCTCTCTCCTTCACGGATGTTCTATATCATTGCACAAACTTCCTAAAATAAAATAGTGAATTTATTTTAAATAGAAATATATATAAGTATATATTTTTTTGCGACTGTGTAATGCTCACCTGCGATTTTTTGAAAGATTTTTTAAGCAACAGTACAGTATTTCATGCAACGTACACGTTGAGGTAGCTTTCCATGAATATTTAAACGTTCAAAAAACACAAATAAATAATAATAATAATAATAAATATATTTAGAGCAACAAGCGAAGTCATAAATTAATCTTAGAAGTACTTGTAGATACACACACACAATGATCTTAATTACATATAGACACTCGTACTTGTAAACATTTTTAGACAGCTTTTTGCACCAAATCAATTTTTTTCTATTAATTATGCTAGTATACTCAAATGTTATTATTAATTGTTTAATTAAACGAATATCATTTATTGTGTATATATTTATGGGTTTCTAAAATTGTATATTTGTAGCCACACTGAAACGGACGAGATGGTCTAGTCTTTAATTTTAAAAGTTGAACTCTGCGCAGCCTCAGCTAAAACTGTAAAATGCATGCTTCAACTCAACATTTTCTTTTCATTTCTTTTTAATTTAATATAGTTTTTATGAATCATTAGCTTTAGGCCGTATTATGTGCAATATTAAAACATAAAAAAAATAAAAAATTAGAATATGCTAAACAATTACTTTAAGTTGTAAACATCTTCGTGAATATTTTCAAAATCTGCACGCCATGAGTAGGCGTTGCTACCAACTTATGTAATATGCAAATACTTCAATTTACATATGACCATATATAGACAAAAGTATGTACTTCATACTTTCATATGTAAATCGCTCTCATGGCGTACTCATTTAACTCAAGCCAAGTAGTTTTTAATTTTTTTCTATTTCAAATATTTTTTAAGTAGAAACAGCGCATTTGTATAGCCTTTCTCAAGTTTATTTTTTATATTTAATACTCATATAATATACATACTTACATTTATATATATATATATATATTTTTATTTATGTACATACAAAGAAATATACAAAAAGCTAATTATGCCAAAGATTATGTTTAGTTTTGCATTAAATGCTCGTGAAATTGCCGAGCGTTTGCAAATTAAACTCTAAATAAAAAAGAAAACAAAAATAAATAATATATTGTTTTGATTGACTGAATAAATTTAACGGGAATGCATAATTCAGTTGGCACAACTAATGTGGCGCGGATGGTTCAAGGTGAGTTCCTCATTTTAATTAGAATTGGGAAAATACATACACAACAAGTAAGGAATGGCTAAGTTCGGGTGCAACGCGAACATTTTATCCTCTGGCAACTTGCAGGAATCAAAGCCAGGAAAATACCTTAAGGTGTAAAATGTCAACCAGAAGATCGGAACTCAAGCGATTTTATATATTTTCTTCCTCGCCTACGCGGTTATAGCCGAGTTTACAACAGCTCATCGTTCCATTGAATGCGCTATTCGCCGCAGAACCTTTCTCTCGAAAGGATGTTGGAGATTGTACCTTTTTTGTTCTTCTTCTTCTTTACTGGCGGAGACACCACTATTACAGCTGAGTTTACAACAGCGAGCCAGTTGTTCTTCCTCTTCACTGTTTGGCGCCAATTGGAGATTCAAAGTGTAGCCAAGTCCTTCTCCACCTGGTCTCTCCAAAGGAGTGGTGGTCTTCTTCTTCCTCTACTTCCTCCGGCGGGTACTGCGTCGAGTATTCTTAGAGCTGGAGTGTTTTCATCCATTCGCACGACTGTCTCTTAATTCGTTGCACCATATCAATGTTGTCGTATATCTCATATAGCAAATCGTTCCATCGACTACGGTATTCACCGTTGCCAATGCGCAAAAGACCATAAATCATTCTCTTGAAAACTCGTAGCGCCGACTCATCACTTGTTGTCATTGTCCATGCCTCTGCAACATAAAGCATGACGTGAATGATGAATGTCTTATAGAGTTTGGTCTTTGTTCGTCGAGAGAGGAAGTAGCACCTGTTGGCAAGAATTATTCTGCGTTAGATTTCGTTGCTGACGTTATTGTTGGTGTTAATGCTGGTTCCAAGATAGACAAAATTATCTTCGGCTACGAAGTTATGACTGTCGACAGTGACGTGAGAGCCAAGTTGCGAATGAGGACTATTTTATAATGACAGGAAATATTTCGGCTTGCCCTTGTTCACTACCAGACCCATTTTTTTCGCTTCCTTATAAAGTCTGAAGAAAGCAGAAATAATAGGTTGTTACTGCCAATGATATCGCTGTCATTGGTGTACCCCGGAAGTTGTATACTTTTGTAGTAGATTGTACCTTATCTGTTCAGCTCTGCAGTTCGAGTTGTCCTGACGGAGCTTTTGGTATTGCTCAACGTCGTTTACATAGCCTTATTAGTTTTGCGGAGTCTCCTATCTGTTAGTTATCAAAATGGCACATCAAGTGCTAATTGTGCCCGATAGGGCTGCACTCTTACCTCCTCCTATCAGTACTTCTATCAATATTGCTAAAGATATTGGCATGCCTCTAAAATGAAACTAATCGTGATATCTAACACTCCAAGACCTCAACGAAATGTGATGTACATATCGAAAATTTGCCGATAAGTAACCACTTTGTAAAGTGCGTTTCGCGCAAAATCACAAATGAGCCTTGTCTCAAGTCAATGAAAAGTTGTTTCAAATGACTACCGCATTCCACTTATTCTGTGGAACTGACTACCCTGAAAATAATCGCTAGAAAGAGCAATAAAGCCGAATCGCCGAGATTGACTCCTATTTGCAAGCAAATATTTGGGTTCCCGATCACAGGAACATTTTCGGCAACGAAAAACAGACGAGTTCGGCCATGTCAGGAGCCTCTTTAGACGATTCCCAAGCAGAGATGATATCGTACTCGCTAGGAACGATCTAGAGGAAGTTCAATACACAATTTGAACAAATAGCAAAATAAGGAAATCTATATCCAAATGCAAGACAGCGATGCAGGTATTTGTCATTTAGAGAACATGTGTTAAATATAACAATATTTTCCGCAGCTACTTACTGGAAGGAAGTAAGTAAGCCGTACTACACTTGCTCTGTGAGTGTCCAGTTTCCTCACAACCCGCCATAGAACTCTTGGAATCATTATGTACAAAATATTGAACGTCTATCTACAAAATGTATAACGGATATTAGTAGTTTCATTGAAGGCACCAAATGGTGTGAACTAAAGTTATTGAGAGTGAGAAGGGAAAAAACATAAAAACAGTGCTAGCCATCAAAGAGAGATTGATGACAAAAAGTACTATAATAACTGTAAATGATGATTATATTTGTATTAATCTCTGCATTTCATTGTTTTTTGCGAAATATTTCTAAACTGTGAAGTAATACTACCGGAAGCGATAGTATCGGCTGAACCATGACTATTTTATGTGGCATTACTCTTCCCTCCGATAACCTTAGATTAGGAAATTTGCGAATTTTATTTATAACTTATGGCTTCATTTGTGTTGCGTTGAACTAGTGGTTGCTAGAGAACCAGACGCCAGTGAAATAATATTTAGTGTGAATGTATGAGGTTTACATAAAACATATTTTGACACTATTTTATTTAGTTTTCGACTTTGCTTTTGCCAAATTTTATTTGATATTGTCTAACATTGCTCCAATTCAGATTATTTACATACTATATATTTATTATTCTTGTTTAAAACAAAGAAACATTGAAAGCACTTTAACCCTCTTGAATTTAGAACAAAACTTAGCTTATCAGGAAGCTAACCTCCAACAGCTTCGAGTGTGTTTTTTGTGTACATGTATGTATGTATGTGTAATAATACATGCGCCGCGATTGCGTACGGTCGCACATATGGGTGTGTATGTGTGGGACTGTATGTATACATATGTATGTGTGCGTATGCGCTATATTGGCGCCAATAAATAAAGTGTTCTAAAAAATCAGTCAAGCAATTTGATTCAAGGCTATCAAGACTTCAATTTGTAATCTTCACGTTTGGAACGCTCACGATTCAGGCATACATATGTACATATAGTATAACTGTAAATTTACACATATGTATGTACATATATGTATGCAAATTACATGATATATGATGCATTAAGTGATGATAGTTTTCAGTATGTGGCTATGAGTGTGTATGTGTGCGTGCCAGTGAAATTGAATGTGCGTGAACGCCTTCATTTGCATGGCTAGTTGGTGGATGTGTGTGGCGCTGACTGATGAACAATGTTGAAACCCAGATTGATTATATCAATTCCATCTTCTACTGAATGAATATTAATTAAAGTGTACGGCAGCGTATGCAAATCTATTTCAAACATCAAGAAAATAAATTAAATTTTTCTAAAAACAACAATAAATTGAAAAGTGTTTGGCAAATAGAATTGAGGTCGATGCGATGACATAATCGAATATTTATATTGAAATATTATCAGCTCTAAGTAACTTCACGTGGTGTAGTGGCGATTGCGCTAAAGACAAAAACAAACTACTCGCATTAATCTTTGAGCACATTTACGGTAAATTAGAGGACGTCAGAGAAATCAAATGGCTCGAATGAAAATAATATTCCTTGTCGACAGTTTGGCCGGTTGGAAGGGATTCGGAGTGCACCACACCTCGATAATCGAAGAAAACTGTTAACATAACCTTGATTTTTTTCAAAAAACTTTTGAGTTGTTTTTTCGGCTTCAACTCACCTTTGCCACAGTATTAGACCGATTGATCGTCTGTTTCAGGGTCGTAAGCCTAGATACAAGACGCATCGCCAGTAATAACACTTTAGATGACATCCAGGAAGTCGGAAAACATTGTTTCCCAGACGTTACCGCGACGTTGTTTTTTGAAAAAATTTACCGATTTTGGAACCAATCGTGCTTTCACTTTTCTTAGGCCCAAATGATCTTTCAAAATGGTTTTCACTAAATCTTTCGATACTCCAACGATGCCAGTAAGTTCTCTGACTGTTAATCGTCGATGCTCAAGCACCAATTTCTTTATTTTTTGTTGGTCATCAGTTGATGTTAATGGCCGTCCTGGGTGTGGTTCGTAGTCAACACGTTCTCGACCCTCTTTGAATAATTTGCAGCAATCAAAATACTTGCTCGCGACAAACCGCGACTGCAGGCCTTTTCCAACATTCTGAACATTTCGGCACAAGAAATTTGATTCCGTGCACAAAATTTAATGGAACTTCTTTGTTGCATAATTTCACTCTTCGTAAATGATTATTTTGATGTGACATTTGGCACGGATGTCATTGATAGTCTTACGAACCGAGAAATAAATTATTTCGGCGAATGGGTTTTCGTGGGAAATTTTTTATTAAACAATCTACTAATCGCAACCGAACGATTTTCTACTCGACTTGCACTCCTGTTCTCTGAGAGTACTGATCAGCAACTTCGTATAAGGGAACTATGGGACGACATTTCAAGCTTCTTCGGTACATCTACTTGTACAAACGAAACCATTGGGAGATATACTGAGAGTTGAAGACGGAAGCAAGACGAGTTTGCAAACAAGAGAGAGGCTGAAATGCGTGAGTACGAAAGCTTGACAAGCTGGCCGACAGGGGTAATGCTCAAAAATTCTACGAAAAGATGAGGCGACTAAAAAGGTTTCAAGACCGCAGCATACTCTTGAAGAACCTCCGGAGGCGATCTAGTGACTGATGCCCAGCAAATACTGAAATTATGGAGGGAACACTTCTCCAACCTGCCGAATGGCAGTGAAAGCATTACACCAGGAAATGGGGAACCCAATCGATGAAGTTGAACCGGACGTTCCATTTCCCGACCATGAAGAAGTTTAAATAGCAATTACCTGTCTAAAAACCACAAAGCGGCAGAAGCCGATGGATTGTCGACCAATTGAAATGAAAAGAACCGTGAAAAGAGGATCGATACGCACTACCTCTTTGGTCGATTTCAATGCTGCTTTTGATAGCACGAAAAGAAGCTGCTTTTATGGCGCGTTGTCTGAATTTGGTATTCCCGCAAAACTAATTCGGCAATACTAAAAGCTCAGTCGGATCGGGAAGGACCTCTCCGAGCCGTTCGATACCAAACGAGGTTTCAGACAAGGCGATATAGTGCGACTTCTACAATCTACGAGCTGCAAAATTGAATAGAGGAGATACAATCTTCTAAACAGTTGCTGGCGTACGCCGATTATATTATGATATTAAAATCATTGGCCTCAATACCGCCCCGTTAGTTCTGTTTTCTCCTGACTGGATATAAGGAAGTGAAGGAAATTGGTCTGGTAGTGAACGTGGGTAAGACGAAATATCTCCGGTCATCAAACAAACAGTCGTCGCACTCGCAACTTGGCTCCCACGTCAATGTTGATAGTCCTATCTTTGAAGTCGTAGATAATTTCGGAGGAAGAGGAAGACCTTCACTCCATTGGAAAGACCAGGTGGAGAAGAACCTGGCTGCACTTGGAATCTCCAATTGGCGCCAAACAGCGAAGTAGAAGAACGACTGGCAGGCTGTTTTTAACTCGGCACCCATAAAGCAAGAACACTCTTAACTATCCATTGTTCAACAAGTTGCAACATACCCTCTTCAAACGCAACAATGCCACATAAATTATAATTACAAGCAATAAAATAATTTCTTATACGAATTGTGGGACATGGCAATGTCGCACATTCATTAAAGCAATTGAACATTTTACATTTCCAAGTCAAACAAACCGAAGTTTAAGTTAGACATGTAAATACTCGAATGTGTGGGGGATACGTTTGTAGTATGAGTGTGTTGGATACATGGCAAGTATAGGGATAAACATCGGCATAACATGGTAATTATGTAAAATATATACATACATACATATATGTATATGTATGTGGACGATCAACTGTAGATTTAATTGAAATTATGTGGGTTTTAGCTTTATGAAAATACTCAAGAGTAAAGCGTGGAACAAATGAGAAAGTACTTACTTGCCACATATGCTTTTAAATTGAAATATTGCACATATGTAAGAGTATGTATGTATGTATGTACGGCTAAGTGCTCCTATCCCCAATAGGCATTCATCCCACAGCCGGCGTTTTGTCATGACAAAATGTCCATATGTAACGTATGTATGTATGCATGCACTCGAAAATGTATTGCAACAATCGCACAGCGATCGATCAAATGCGAATGCTTTTAATGCAATGTTCATATGTATATGTGGTTATGTTAACAGTACATAGGGACATTGGTGATTCGGCGATCGACTATCGGCGGAAAGGCAAAATGCTGCTAAGCAGCCGGCAAATGACAAACGTCAAGCGGAAACAGATACATCTGAAGGCGATCGCGCAGTACGAGTGTTCTGATCTACAGCATTTAAAGAGAGTGCATGGCTTTACTTGGGTCAAAGCATCTTTGCAATTAATACAGTACATTGTGTTAAATAAGTTCTCAGTTTCAATTGATTTTTAGCCGTTGTTTTAGGTGTTTGTATATTTAACATATTTTTATTTATAAGACCATAAAAAGCTTTCCAATGTGATTAGCTTAAAGAGTATAAAATTATAATGAATTTGTAGAATATTGAAAGAAAAGTTTTTGTCCACAAAACCAGAAATTACGAAAAGGACGATAACTTAATAAATATTTGACTCATTGTTTATTCAATTATCATTATTCTTCTTAATTGGCGTAGACATCGCTTCCGCAGTTATAGCCGAGTTTACAAAAGCTCGCCAGTCGTTCTTCCTCTTCGCTGTTTGAAGCCAATTAGAGATTCCAAATGCAGTCAGGTTCTTCTGCAGCTGGTCTTTCCCACGGAGTGGATGTCTTCCTCTTCCTCTGCTTTCCTCGTCACGTACTGCGTAGAATACTCTCAGAGCTGGAGTACTTTCATTCATTCGGACGACATGGCCCAGCCAGCGTAGCCGCTGTCTCTTAATTCGCGGAACTTTGTCAATGTCCTCGGGTATCCCATACAGCTCATCTTTCCATCGAATGCGATATTCGCCGTTCCCAATGCGCAAAAGACCGTAAATCTTTCCCAGAACATTTCTCTCGAAAACTCGTAGCGTCGACTCATCAGATATTGTCTTCGTCCATGCCTCTGCACCATATAGCAGGACGGGGATGATGAGTGACTTGTACAGTTTGGTCTTTGTTCGTCGAGAGAGGACTTTATTTCTCAATTGCCTACACAGTCCGAAGTAGCACCTGTTGGCAAGAGTTATTCTGCCTTGGATTTTAGTTGTTGTTGGTGTTAATGCTGGTACCAAGATAGACGAAATTATCTACGACTTCGTATTTGTGACTGTCATCAGTGATGTGACCGAGTCGAGAGTGCGAGGACTGTTTGTTTGATGACAGGAGACATTTCGTCTTGCCCTCATTCACCACCAGACCCATTTCCTTCACTTCTTTGCTCAACCTGAAGAAAGCATAACTAACGGCGTGGTTGTTATGGCCAATGATATCGATGTCATCGGCGTGTGCCAGCTGTTGTATACTCTTGTAGAAGATTGTGACTTCTTTACTCAGATCTGCAGCTCGAACTATTTTCTCCAGGAGTAGTTTGAAGATGTTGCACGATAGGGTATCAAACGGCGCGGAGAGTTCCTTTCTGATAATGACGGAGGTTTTAGTATTGCTCAATATTACTTTACATAGCCTTAATAGTCTTGCGGGGATTCCGAATTCCAACAAAGTGGCATAAAGGCAGCTCCTTTTGTGCTTTGAAATCGCCGAAGAGGTGATGTGTGCTCGATCCCCTTATTTACGGGTCTTTTCCAAGATTTGGCGCATGCTGAATATCTGGACAGTTGTTGATTTTCTAGGCCTAAGTCCACACTTATAACGTCCAGTCAGTTAGTTGACGGTGGACTCAGTCTTTCACACACTCGTTTGATAGAATCTTATATGCGATAATGAGGCCACGGTAGTTGTCGCAGATTGTGGGCTCTGCCTTTTTGTGAATGGGGCAGAGCATACTTAAATTCCAATATCGGGTATGCTTTCGTCCGACCATATTCTATAAAGAAGCATGCTTCTTATGAGTTGTTCGCCGTCATATTTGTAAACCTCGGCCGGCAATCCATCGGCCCCCGTTGTTGTTCTGCAGGCAGGTAATTGTTATTCGAAGTTTTCTTCTTTTCATTGGCGGTGTTTTGTAGGTGGCGGGTCCCAAACCCAACGCACAACCGTGGGTAGGGGATGTTTCGCCTTCTCACTTTAGCTCGCCTTCAAAAGGATGTTTTTTGGCTACCCAGAGGATACTTTGTTTAAGGCCGGAAGTCGTTTAAATTTTGTTTAAAAGAGAAGAAAGTTATTCAAACCTTCTAAAATAATGTTTTTCGCACCATAGTGGGTGCACCTTTTTATAATAGAAATGACGTGCTGAGCTATATGTTCATACCAGTTATTATATCTAAAAGCAAACCAGTGGAAGATGGAGTGCTTTGAATATTCAAAAGTTCGGATAATTTCTACCTTAGTAACCTCCTCGTAATCGAGGAAAAATGGAATATTAAATAATGATTATTTTCCCAAGAAGACAAGGAGGAAACGTGAACCATTGCGACTGTTAACCGGAATTTGTCGAATATCTGACGACAGGTTCGGTTTAAATTCACTTATTTTTCTGAAACCGTTTAGAAAAGGATCTTTTTTGACAGAATGTACGTTTATCGTTGTAAACATACATAAATGCATTTATTATACATATGTATACAAGTTTTTTTAAGTAATTCTTGTTGCTATTTATTGTCAAAGAGGTTTCATACATCTGTGTTTGTCCACAAAATAGGTCAAAAGTCTATGACAATTTCTTTAGCAATTTGAAGAAAACTCCCAGACCACTTGACGCAATATGTTGAGAAACCAACCGGCACAAGTTAATGGCACAGACATGAAGGAAAAGACATTGAAAGATCAAAAACTTGTATTGCCGTTGTAGGCTGCGAGTATTGCCTGGAGATGGTGGCGCCTGAAATGCACATTCTGCTCTCGGCGCAGCAAACCGGGCGATGAGCTGCGCTTCGCAACTGAAGTGGAGCAGCAACGAGTAAAATGATCGATTCACGCGATCTGAAATGTTTATGGGTTTCGGAAAAATTGTCTATTAGTGACGCTTCTACATACATACAGACATCCACTACGTGCTTGTATGTGTGTAGGGGCATATAAACGTTTGAGCGTCAGTTGTGCTGTCTATGGCTTAGCGATTCTCAGACAGTGCGTGTATGCGAGCTGGTAGTCCTACATAAGCACACATATACATACACAAAACAACATACATACATGTATATAGAAAATTGAATTTGTAAGCCTGTGTGTTGCGTGTGTTTGCGATCACATTGAATTTAATGTAAATTTATAAAACTCTTCATTATATACTTATTTTTATTATTTGTTGTTATTACTCTTTCACATAGACAATGACAATTTGGAATGAACGCACTCGCCATTTCCAATTGGAGCTCTCCAATTGTGGAACCATCGGTTTTCGTTGCTGTTATTCGCAATCCAGCGGTTGTCGTGATCGGAAGCCCTGAAATCGGAATTGATTCTTGTAAGGAAAGAGTGCTAAAGATTGAATTCAAACTAAGCATTTGTGTAGCATTCGAAGGATATGAGTTTTTAGTGAAAATAACGGTGAACGTGTAACAACTATTGTATTTGTTGTGTTTCAAAAATCAAAAAAACTTCATTAATAAGTAAACAACAATATGAAATAATGAAAGTTACCAAAATATTAAAACCGATAAGTAGTATCCTTGAACAGTGAAAATATGTTATGTGCACTTTGACATGTGAAATATTTATATAATATTTACTATATAGGAATATTGTGTTGAAAAAAAAAATTAATTTCAATAAATATATATAAAATTATTTCAGTTCTAAAACGTGCGTATTTATTTCAAATCGAAGTGGAGTGCAAAGTATATGCTAAAGAGTTTTACAGCTGTGTGTGTGCATAAAGGATAACAATGTTGCCCATTCGTTGGGCTTTCGTCGGCATCGCGCTGTTGATTGCAGCTACAAATGGAGCAACCATAGTAAGTGTGACCCATACAAAAACATTAAAAATCGTTAATTAAAAAAAAAATAAAAGAATCGAAGGATAATAAGCATGCAACATAAAAAATGTATACATATAATATATAAAAGGTGTTAACCAACTCAAATTAACAAATTTGTATGTTTGAAAAGGGTGACATGTACGTGATAAATAAATATAAAAAATATAAGAAAAATTATTAACTTTCAAGATATATGCTACAGTCTTCCGCTCTGAACAATTTGCTTGAGGATTATAACGTTGCCTTGGATAACACCACCTGCCTCTCACACTGACCCTTATATGGTATATATATAATATATTAGGGCAAACTCGCTATCATTAATACTTCTCGAGATAATCGACTTTTTAATTAAGGCTGTATGGAATTTTCATAGATTCTTTATTACATACCATCTATGAAAATTCTATAAAGACTTACTAAAACAGCCGAATATCTAGAGAATTATTAATGATAGCGATTTTGACATCGGATCATCTTTTTTATAGCAAATAAAATTTCCTACAAGTTTGTCATATACATTTTATAGCTCTTCAGGTCAGGTTTGGACCCCCGTACTACCTCGCCGGTGTGAGTTTCGACTTTGTCACAATTGACACTTTTGTAGAGTGTTCAATTCCGCGAAATATGTGTCTAAAGTCAAAGCGATGCCATAAAATGTCTCTGAGCTAAGAATTTTTACATGATTGTCGTGTATTTTCAATTTCTATGTTCTTAATGTTAATATTAAGTTCTCAAATTTTCAGGGATTTTTTTTGGGTATTCCTGGAAATTTTATGATCTGATTGAAAAAAATTAATAGTTCAAAAAACAAAAAACACCCCAATAATATATATGTATATATTATTGTAATTCCCTTACAAACTTCGTGACAAACTTAATATAACCTGTTAAGGGTGGAAATTTAAATGTACTCTCCAAGATTTCCACTGTCTTAAAGAGATATACTGCAGAATGATTTATCTAAAAAACGATTTCAAAAAACTAAATACTGACAGTTTTTAATAAAATTATGAATAATTACACTGGACTATGATTTTATTGCCCGAAGCAGCAGATCGATTTTGGATATATTTGTGCTCACACTTGCTACTTTCCTTATGTAACATGCGGCTACCTAGAGGTTTTATGTATCACAAAACTGTGAACAGATCTCTTAATCACATCTATCGACATTGTAAAAATGGATGAAATAGAAAGATAAGCTCGTCCCCTCCCCATATAACGGTACGATAAATCAATAACTAAATGTGCCAGAGACATGAAATTAGAAAGCTTACGTAACAATTGTATGGTGGGCTTGCACCGCCCACTTTTTGGTGAAATTACATATCTTGGGACCCGACCAAACGCTTCCGACTAAATTTAGTGCGTTGCATTATTTTCACTTTCCTATACCAGAGCTTCAAAATGGGCGAAATCGGACCACAACCATGCTTACTTCCCATATAGCACACTTTTAAATTCCTTTTGCTCCTTTCACTTTCCAGTACTTGTACTAATAATTCCTTTAAAGGATCAAAAATTGTCAAAATCCAGTATCTATAGTTGACTTTTGACCGAAAAGCTTATTCCGTATATGTCAGTCAGTGTATTGAATTCCGATCCTTTGGCAGACGTTTTACTGCTTATCCCTTGAGTATAAAACGTTAAGTTTTACCCGAAATTAGCCCTTCCTAACTTGTTTTTAAAGACTTATTTCCATTTTGCATTACAAAGCCTTAAAAAATAACACACTTCGATTTTGTTTTTCAGAAACATATGTTTTTTCCAGTTGACAATATCTTTTTTAAGGACCAACACTAGTCTGCCATCATGTGACGATTCCATATAGTTTGATATCTTTCTTCTCTCACTTTATATCCTGGTAAAACCTCTCTCTCAATTCCTCACTATTATTTCGCAGATTATCCAGAAATTTATCCAGATGATTGTGAAACTAGTTCTAGTTTGGTCGCACTTGCTCCTCGAGTCCATAAGTTGGTCAGCATATTTTTTGCAATTTATTTATAATTTGGTGCTTTATGGTGAGCTATGTATACAATTTTCGACTAACAACATAAAGTTTTTCCGGAATAATCATAACCTAGTTGAATACTGTGTCTTTTATTATTTTATTTTTCACAAATGACTAAATCGCTTTTAAAAATTACTTTATCATTCCTCATTTTATCACGTATTAAATCATTGAGTTACCCTTCCATTCTGTTCCATTAGAAAACTGTACCGATTTATGGGAATTTTTTGAGACGATAAATCTCAATACAAAATGTCCCTGCTTTCGACTTTGAGCGGGGAATTCATATTGGGACTGATTTCATTGCAGTTCAGAATTTCTACAAAAGATCTTTTAGACTTCATTGGAAAAGGAATTAGGCGAATGAATGGTTTCAGGATACGTTTTTGCCTATGAAATAAAAATATCTTCCACTTTCGTCTCACATTTTTATGATAATTTTTGTTCGATAATGATATTCCAAAAACATTCAGCACTCTATCATTCTTGGTGATTTTTAATAATAATTATCCTCATGTATTTCCGTTAATATGTACATATACTCTATGATTTCGCTTTAAGATTTCAAAACATAATACTCTTGATTATGCAATCGAAATCTTAAGCTTCTTATATGCTCACACAGTATGTGTTATATCAAAATAATAACTTTTTAATAGAGAATCTGTAGAATCATAGAGACTGCCGGCTACTGATAACAAAATAGATTAAAAATATTTAAATTATAGCCAAGGTCAGTGCACAGAATCTAATTTAATGTTTGAACATAACGTTAATTGAGATTCATACTTTCGCATACATACTTAATATAATATTATAGCATATTATTTCGAAACATTAGTTCCGTCCAGTTCATAGATAAGAATAAAACTTGAGTGTACCCTTGCAGCAAAATCTTTGAAAAGTTGACAAAGCTGGCATATTAAGTACATACGTAACTTAACAGCTAAAAATTTCAACGGCATTATGAAATCTCATACCTGATTATATACTATACATTGATATTTTATTAAAAATAAATTTACGAAATAGCGATCACTCTCCTCTAAAACCTTGTGTTTTCCAACACCATTATAAAATCATCTACTAGGTCATTTACACAGATTTTTATTAAGAATAAATCTTCAAAATTGCGATCATTGATCTCGAAAGAATTTGGTATCAATTCAATATTTGTGGGTAAGGGCAGATACTGAAACGAAATGATGAAATTCTTCAAATTTGTCGGAATTAAAAGAGATTACGAAGCAAGTAAGGAAGTGCAAAGTTCAGGAGTAACCGAACATATGTATCTCTTGCAATCTTGCAAATATCAAATCCGGTGAAATATAATACCTTCAGGTGTTGGCAAAACTTTCTTTTAAACAAATAAGAAATAATTTCGGGTGTAAGCGAACAGATCATACTCTTGCAACTTGCCAGGGTCAAAGCTAGGGAAGTACTCTCAGGTTGATAAGACTTGTTAGTTATATATGATCTAGAGCGAGATTTCACCCAATTTTATTCACGCTAAGCACAAAAATGTACCGTTAAAAGAAAAACCCTCTCTCTCAATTTAATTAAGGTAACTCACATATTTAGAGAGGCTAAGGGAAGTATTTACCCGAATCAACACATTTTTAGCCTACATGCAGACTACTATCAGGAAAGGTTTCTCTCTGAATTTCAATTATAATCCCATACATTGACCGATAGTTTCAGTCAAAAGTCAACTACATACTGGAGTTTACATTTGCGAAGTTTTTGGTCATAAGGTGGCATACTTTAAAGGAGTTATTAATTTTATTTATTGATTCAGTTTTTAACCGAACCTTTATATGGAGAGTGAACAGTGTTATCTTCCGATTTCATCTATTTTTACACTGCCGGAAAGAGCTCGTATAATATTTGCGAAAAGCACATTTCGTTGTAGTAGCTGAGTAGATATGTACATTAAACTTATTAGAGGGCGGTGCCACACCCACTTTTTCAAAAATTTTTGCCCGCTACTGGGATCCCCTGTACCATATTATATCTCAATTTAGTGCTTCCTTATGGGCCTTAATAGGTTTTCGGTTAATGGCGTTTTGTAGGCGTGGCAGTGGTTCGATTACGCTTGCACGGACGTACGGCCGACAGACAGACAGTCACCCGGATTTCAACTTTTCTCGTCATCCTGATCACTTATATATTAGGTTGTCAAAATAGTCTTGCGGTATTTTCGCTAGTTGGCGCTGAAAGCGCGTAGTTCTAGTTTTATTCGTCGCATCGGGTCATGCTATATCTTTTTGGAAAGCTCATTTCACGCGCTAACACGTGTTTGATTGGTTGTCGTTTCTTCTAAGTCGTTCGTGAGTTATACCGTCGCAAACATGGAGCAAAATAAAGAGAAAATACAGCATATTTTACAGTACTACTACGATAAAGGCAAAAATGCATCTCAAGCCGCCAATAAAATTTATGCAGTTTATGGACCCGATACAGTTTCCATTTCCACCGCACAACGATGGTTTCAACGTTTTCGTTCTGGTGTAGAGGTGGTCGAAGATGCGCCACGCTCCGGAAGGCCTGTCGTCGAAAATTGCGATAAAATCGCTGAATTGGTCGAAAGAGACCGGCATAGTAGCATTCGTAGCATCGGTCAAGAGCTGGGCATGATTCATCAAAAATTCATTTAAATTTCAATAAAGAAAAAAAAAATTCAATAAAAATACCGCAAGACTTTTTTGACAAATCATTATATGTATATAACTCTATATCTATCTCGATTAGTTATATGTGATACGAACAACTGTTCGGTGAACAAAACTTCCATATTCTGCAGCAACATGTTGCAAGAGTATTAAAATATTGCGAAAGAATCAATCATCTATTATTTAATGAAATTGTTAGCTAAATTTATGTAAAAACGTCTTCAAATGTGAGATGTGTCATATCAACTCGACCGAAAAGTCTAAATTTAGTATATTGAGTTGATGTGGAAAACATTAACCAGAGGATATCATTATATTAGGGATATGAGGTACATACATACCAATTTCATTCTAATTCAGCGCTAAACCACATAATTTTTGAGAAAACTTGTTAATTTAGTTTCATTGAAATATAACACACTTTGGCCAAACCGAACAGTTTAAATACCGGTGGCAAGACCGTAATCATTTTATGGGGTATTTTGGGGACAGAGTAAGAGATGAGCTGATTGCATTAATTTTGATAACTCAGATATACTCGAGAAAATTTTTTGGTGTTTATTTTTTTATTCGGCAAAAAACTTGTTAGAAAACGAAAATTGTTTTATGTAGCATATGGGAGTTGGGGGTAGTATCGTCCAGTTTCTGGGCTGGGTTTCATTAAGATACCTAGGTTAAGTTAAGGCTAGGTTAAGTTCTCACCAAATCGTATTAATTTTAGGCACAAATATACAACATTATGAGAAGACACGCTCTCTAATTTTCATTGAGATAACGCACATATTGGCCGATACAATGCCAAAAAATAAGGTGGCATAGTATTTATTTTGAAAATTCCTTATTTATTCTTCCAAATCAATTCAATCCCCTTCAAAGTAATCCCCTCCCGATGCAAAGCACTTATGCCAACGGGTTTTCCAATCTTCGAAACACTGGTTGTATTCACTTGCCGGGATGGCCTGCAGTTCCGTCTTCGCTGTGGCTTGAATCTCCTCTATCGTATAAAAACGGTGTCCCCGGAGCGGTCTTTTGAGCTTGGTGAATAGCCAGAAATCGCTCGGCGCCAGATCAGGTGCGGAACGATATGAGTTGAGTTTTTTGATCACGAATTACGAGGGCAGTATGGGATGGTGCATTATCGTGGTGTAAAAACCAAGAATTGTCTTTCCACAATTCCGGCCTTTTTAGGCGGATAGCGTTACGCAAACGACGCATAACGTTCAAATAATATTCCTTGTTGACTGTTTGACCGATTGGAAGGAATTCATAATGCACAACACCACGATAATCGAAGAAAACAGTCAACATGACCTTGATTTTTGAGCGACTTTGGCGCGATTTTTTTGGTCTCGGCTCTCTTTTGGCACGATATTCGCTCGATTGATCGGTTGTTTCGGGATCGTAAGCATAGATCCAAGTCTCATCGCCAGTTATAATGCGTTTCATGACACCCTGGTAGTCGGAAAGCATCGTTTCACACACTTCAACGCGACGCCTTTTTTCCAAAAAATTCAATGTTTTCGGTACCAGTCGAGATTTGACGCGCTTGAGGCCCAAAATATCCTTCAAAATGGTATTGGCTGAGCCTTTCGATATGCCAACTTCATCAGCAAGGTCTCTAATTGTTAATCGACGGTTTTTCCACACCAAATCTTTGATTTGTTGAACGTGAGCTTCGTCGGTTGAGGTTGATGGTCGCCCTGGACGCTCTTCGTCTTCGACACGTTCACGGCCGGCTTGGAACTCACTATACCACTTGTAAACAATTTTTTTTAGACATAGCCTCATCACCAAAGGCTTTCTGCATCATCCTCAACGTATCCGCAGCAGAAAATTGATTCCGTAAACAAAATTTAATGCAAATTCTTTGCTCAACAAATTTCGACATCGCAAAAAACGAAAAACTCACTTTTACGACACGTATCTCAAACACTAATCAATATTTTGACATGAAATTTGACATAAATGTTACTGACAGTACTGCCAACCTAAAAAAAAATAATTCTCCAAATCCTTTGACGCGCGCAGTTTAAATTCAAATGTCACCTTATTTTTTGGAAACAGTATATGCGGTACAAAGCAACCGGAAGTTCGAAATTGTTTATATTGGCTAAAGGGGACTATATGAAAATCTGCAACGATTTCTGAATAAATTAAAACATGCCCTAGAAAACATCGATTTAATTCTATTAGACTACATAAAATTTACTGGATATATATACATACATAAGATCAACTGGACGAACTGGAAGAAAAAACTGTATTTAGTAAAAGTATAACATAATAACTGTAGTATTGAATCACAGAGCGGTCATGGAGACATGTCATTTAATTTCATTTAGATATCTCACATTTAGTATATGGAATCTAGAAAAATTGTGCACCGATTTCAATTAATTTAAGAAGAAAGGTTTCAGGTGAAAATAAGCTAATGACTTTCGAAGCTAATAGCATTCGTTATAAGGAAAATAGAAGCCACAATAACTTCTGCTTTTTAACAATTTCAAACTATCATAAAAATTTATTTCACATTTTATGAACCAAATAAGATAAAGTAGTTGAGAGCATAACCATTTATTTATTTTTACACTGTGGCATAACAAGTTAAACGAAATGTTTCTACCGACCTTGGTTGACATAGTTAAATGGATACTGAGTGAAAACACTTTACATATTTTTAACTTCGGCGTGCATGATGTATTGTGAAATTATAGAACCCCAAAAAAATTTATATAATTTCGTGAAATACCCAAAAAATTTTATAAACAACTATTTATTGATTTTTCTCTTATGAGGAAAATATGCTTAATATGATACTAAATTTTAAAAGCATAAGTGAAGTATTTGTAGAATCTCCAAGTATATTGTTTGCACTTAAATTGCGAGTTTCTGTCCGATTTCAGTTGTTTGCGATACTTTCACTATCGATGCAGATGGTCCTAAAAATTCGAACGGCGCACATTGGGATTTCCGTGGCTGAAATTCAAAAATGGCCGTTTGATTTGAATGAAAATTTCACAGTTTGTTACCAACTATCTTTATTTTACCAAAGTATTATTCTTTGCATTAGTTTTTTGTCCAGAACTGCTCTTGGTGAGTGGAGAAATCAAAATTAGCAAAAAATTTACTCAAAAGTCAAATCATTGATACAATAAAACAAAATTCAACTAAAATTATTTTTCATTTATAATATGTATCAAAGAAAAAAATTTGCATTAAAATCCATTGAAAAAAATAATGCATAAAAAATATTGTGGAACAACATAATTTGGACTTCAAAATTTCAATGTTCTTCAAAGTGGTATCTTTTTAGCGCTGTCTACCGCTGTCGACATACATATACCGAATTAAAGCCAGCTAAACGATAAAAAAAATTGAGCTGCCCCAAATTGCCCCCCTTGAAAAAAACAATGAGTTACTCTAAAATGGCATGTTACCGCCCAAAAGTATGCAATATATATATAACAAGGATGTATTGTATCATTCCAGAAGAATTGGACTTATCCACTAACAAGATGTGTTGCATCACTTATTAATGTCTTCGTCCGTACTAAACATTTTTCTACTACTAAATAAAATTTAAAAAATTAGAATGTCACGAAGATTCGATAAAAGAGAATTTAGTTTGTATGGGAGGTGGTCATTTAACACCAACATATATAATGTCATAAAAATGCTATGTACCAAAAATCAGTGCTGTAGGTCAAAAATTAAGTTTCACCTTATATGGGAGGTGGGCGTAAAAAAGGGGGCGTGATTTTGATTTTTTTCATTTTTTTCTTGATTGGAATCCAAAACAATGATGTACCAAATGTCATTGTCCTGCGACAACTCCTTATATTTTTAGCCGCAGTATGCACTAAGAAACCTATGTGCGGCGGTCAACGCTCATTCATACATCATTATTTTGACTTAACTGTCAAGTCAATACTACTAACCTCACAATTTTTGTAAAAAGCCCCTTCACATCGAATTTTAAACTAGTTTTATTGACGTTATTTGCGAGTGTCACAATCATAAAGTTGAAATCTGAAAAAAGTACTCAATGTCTGAAAAAACAGGAGATCCCACTAAAAGTTTGCTTATATAAGTTTTTATATTCTTTCAATTTCTAAAATATTGCTGTCATAGTTGCTTTTTATAAATTTCTGTTTTATTACTAAATTACTGATATTACCACACCTAGTTGTTCTATATTTAAATTCACCATTTCAAATTTCCAGATATTGTGACCTCGGCACACACTAGATTTAGTTATAGGTATAGCCGGACTTTGATTACTGATTTGTGCTCTTTTATTTCAAATCGTGGATACCCCTAAATTGCGATTCCATACACACATTAATTCAAACAAGAAAAAACTTTAACTTCGGCTGCACCGAAGCTAATATACCCTTCACAGGTGCATTTCGTTGAGTAACTATGTGTTCAGTTTGCATGGAAGCAATTTGAACAATTTTTGCGGAGATTATATTATTACCTGAAGCAGTAATTCATGACAAATTTCGTGAAGATACCACATAAAATGCGAAAGTTTTCCATACAAGCCCTTGATTCCGATCGTTCGGTTTGTATGACAGCTATATGCTATAGCAAGCCGATCTGAACAATTTCTTTCGATATAATATTATTCCTATGAACAATAACTCATACCAAATTTCGTGAAGATATATCGTCAAATGAGGAGGTTTCCCATGCAAGCATTTGATTTCGATCATTCAGTTTGTATGGCAGCTATATGCTATAGTTAGCCGATCTGAACAATTTTCTTCGAGATTACATTGTTGACTTAGAAAATAACCTGTGCCAACTTTTGTGAAGATACATTGTCAAATGTAAAAGTTTTCTATACAAGAACTTGATTCCGATCGTTCAGTTTGTATGGCAGCTATATGTTATAGTGGTCCGATATCGGCAGTTCCGACAAATGAGCAGCTTCTTGAAGAGAAAATGACGTTTGCAAAATTTCAAAACGATATCTTAAAAACAGAGGGACTAGTTCGTATATATACAGACAGACGAACATGGCTAAATCGACTAAGCTCAACATACTGATCATTTATATTTATACTTTATAGGGCCTCCAACGCTTCCTTCTGGGTGTTAAAAACTTCGAACTTTGAAATTTGGACCAATTTATTGAAAGTTAGGACAGGAGTTTAAAAAAGACAGTTTGATATAGATGCTTCAGCCACATATCAACAACTTTAAAAATAACACAAAAGACAAACGCAAACTACATTTGATGTCTTCTTGACAAAAAAACAGAAAAATAATTGTTTGTAATTATGTTAACAAAACATAATTATTTAATTTAATTAATTCAGTAAAGTTTTTGTTGCGAAATATTCATTTTTTATACTCTCGCAACAATGTTGCTAAGGAGAGTGTTATAGTTTTGTTCACATAACGGTTGTTTGTAAGTCCTAAAACTAAAAGAGTCAGATATAGGGTTATGTATACCAAAGTGATCAGGGCGACGAGTAGAGTCGAAATCCGGATGTCTGTCTGTCCGTCCGTCCGTCTGTCCGTCCGTCCGTGCAAGCTGTAACTTGAGTAAAAATTGAGACATGATGAAACTTGGTATACGTATTCCTTGGCTCCATAAGAAGGTTAAGTTCGACGATGGGCAAAATCGGCCAACTGCCACGCCCACAAAATGGCGGAAACCGAAAAGCTATAAAGTGTCATAACTAAGCCATAAATAAAGATATTAAAGTGAAATTTGGCACAAAGAATCGCATTAGGGAGGGGCATATTTGGACGCAATTTTTTTTGGAAAAGTGGGTGTGGCCCCACCCCCTACTAAGTTTTTTGTACATATCTCGGAAACTACTATAGCTATGTCAACCAAACTCTACAGAGTCGTTTTCTTTAGGCATTCCCATATACAGTTCAAAAATGGAAGAAATCGGATAATAACCACGCCCACCTCCCATAAAAGGTTATGTTGAAAATCACTAAAAGTGCGTTAACCGACTAACAAAAAACGTCAGAAACACTAAATTTTACGGAAGAAATTGCAGAAGGAAGCTGCACCCAGGCTTTTTTTAAAAATTGAAAATGGGCGTGGTCTCGCCCACTTATGGACCAAAAACCATATCTCAGGAACTACTAGACCGATTTCAATGAAATTCGGTATATAATATTTTCTTAACACCCTGATGACATGTGCGAAATATGGGTGAAATCGGTTCATAACCACGCCTTCTTCCAATATAACGCTATTTTGAATTCCATCTGATGCCTTTTCTGTATAATACGAGTATATACATTAGGAACCAATGATGATAGCGGAATAAAACTTTAAAAAATACGGTATTTGAAAAATATGTAAATGACGTATAATGAAATCTCGATTATCACTTTATCATGCGAGAGTATAAAATGTTCGGTGACACCCGAACTTAGCCCTTCCTTACTTGTTTTGAATTGGAATTGGAGTCTCTCAATTTCCCATTAAGCTGCTTTAATGTGGTAATGAATCCAGGTATTAGAAACAAATCCACGTACAAGTGAAAAGGATTTCCCCTAACATAAAAGAGAGCTAGTTATTTTGGTCAACACAAAAATGAGGATCTTTAAATGTTTCCTATTTTCAAAACGTACTTCAAAGTAGTAATACACGAATTTAATAAAGGATGATCTATCTCGAGGTTCCTACTGTTTTAATGAAAAACACAGAAGCTTCAAGTTTAATGGGGAATGATTATTATCATTCGAAAGAAAATTCTTTGACATTTATTTTTTGCAGATTATCTATAGAGTTCTGAATAGAAGCGGATTGGCTGCATAGACTTTAGGCTTTACATATACATACATAACGGTGCGATATCACACGATCTTGGTGACCAATCGACCGGCCCAAAACGTTAAGTTATCTGCTCACCAAAGTGTTCTCTCAATAAAGCCCATAAAGCGTAGCGATGTCGATTGAGAAGGTCGAGTGGCTTCAATTATTGCACAAGCTGTATTTTGTACGCTTTCAATTTAAGATCTCGACGTGAAATGCGCGGAGTCGTTCCATCCGACAGTCATGTACGCCGAATCGACTCACCATGGGCTTCGTGTACACTCTCAGCTACGGTTGCTATATTTTCTTCACTGCTTGCTGGACTATACCACGTCCGTTCGGCCGAATATTATCCAATAATGAATTCTGGGTCTCAAGATGGCGAATAGTACGCTCAGTAGGCCGATTATGTTGATTATAAGTTGAGCGAAGGCGCAAAAAACATTCTTTACAGAACGTGCATTTTCGTAATAAAGTTAAACGATTTGTAAACGTTGTTCAGCCGTAAGTCTTTTCTTGATGAAATGTCATACAATACTGAACAAAATGAACATGAACGCTTGACACGACTCACTTGTCAAAACAAGGATATTGAAAAAAGTAACTCTATCGGGACCACCCATGTCTTGCATAGCTTTATTGAGTCCTTAATTATATTTTAAAAGTGAAGTTATGCATTACATTTACTAGATATACATACATGACGGTGTTCGCATAGTTCTTAAAATACATTTTAACCTTATGTTTCAGGCGTCATTAGATGAAAGCGTGCCGGAATCGAATTACGAGGTTGATAATGATCAACTTGATTTGGATAGATCAAAGCGAAGCGGACGAGGATAGTAAGTTTCATCGTCGAGATATAAATTAAAATAACGTAAATCATTTTATGTTCTCCTTTAAGTATGCGTGGTCAGACGCAATCTCAGTATCTCAATTTTGGAAAACCAGAACAGGATGGCAAAGCTGAAGCAGAGGCTAATGAACACGGATCTAGAACAACAGTTTGTATGAACTCCAGAAAAATTATATATAGTTACATAAATAAATGATTAAATCTACAAATTTAGCTGGAAGCCATGGTATGGGACAAGCACAGAGTCAATTCTCAATGGGAGATTGCAGTGATTGTGCATCAAGTCCCACTTATGGTAAGTTATGTTTAACAATACTGGTACATGATACCTTAGTTAATATACCCACATATTTAATTTAGAATATCCCGCGGGTTCTCCCGATCCCCTCACTTATGTTGGCGGTAGTGGTAGGCCAGATGCCTTGAGAATCATTCCTGGCACTGCAGGTACTACTACAATTGGGGGTCCTGGAGCTGCTGGCACATTGAGGCAAGGGGGTGTTTTGGCTCCTGGCGGTGTACAGCCTAGTGGCCCTGGAGGTCTAGGTGCAAGAGGCCCTACTGCTGGACAACAGCCCGGTGCCGGTTATGGTGTTGGTACTGTTGGACAGCCTGTTGGACCTGGAGGCGTGGGCGGTATTGGGCGACAGCCTGGCGCTGGTTATGGCGTTGGTACTGCTGGTCAGCCCATTGGACCTGGAGGTGTTGGCGGTATTGGGCGACAACCTGGTGCCGGTTATGGTGTTGGTACTGCTGGTCAGCCCATTGGACCTGGAGGTGTTGGCGGTATTGGGCGACAACCTGGTGCCGGTTATGGTGTTGGCACTGGTGGTCAACCCGTTGGACCTGGTGGAATAGCTGGTATCGGACGACAACCTGGTGTTGGTGGTCAACCCATTGGACCTGGACCCTCAACTCCTGGCTCAGATGCTGGTGTTCAACCAGGTGCGATTATAAGGCCGGGAGCTAGACCCGGGACATCTTATGGACCTGGAATCGGTCAACCAACTGGAACTGGTGGCACAGGAGCTGGTGGAGGACCTCAAGCAGGAGCTATTGTGAGACCTGGAGCAATTTATGGACAACCAGAGAGCGTGCAGCCTGGTGGCGCTTTGGGGCCAGGTAGTGGATATGGTACTGGACAAATTGGTGGTCCTAGAGTAGAAGGAGCTACAAGACCTGGTCAGCAAATTGGTGGCCAAGTTGTACATGGAGGTGCGTATGCTCCCAGTGCTGGCCTTCCTACTGGTCAACCAGGGACAGGAGTGGTCGGATCAGCTGCTGATCAAAGGCCTGGAGCACTTGTACAAGGTGGTCCACAAATAACCGGACAGCCAACTTACACAAGTGTTGGTGGCGGTTTACAACCCGGTCAGGTTGGTGGATTATATGTACCGCAACCAGGCCGTCAACCTGCGCCACCGGGAGGTGGGATTGGTGGTGGTGCACCACCCAGTGGTATTTATGGACCTGGTATAGGTACGACGGTTAGCTCAAGGCCTGGTGGTGGTATTCAACAAGGTGTAGATTTAAGTTCGGGTCAAGCTTATTCCCCCGGTTTGGGACCTATTACGGGGTCAAGGCCACAAAGTGGTTATGCGCCAGGAACCACAGGTATTCAAACTGGTGGCAGACCTCAACCAATTGGTGTGCAAGCTCCAGGAGTTGGTATTCCCTCGGGATCTCAAATCTACGGCCCCAGTCCAATCGGTCAAGCTCCTGGATCTGGTCAAGCTGGTATCCCGACAGGTGGTGTTACACGAGGTCAGCCAACTGGACCAGTTGTAAGCACTCATCCAACTGGATCTTATTGGCAACCTGGAAGTGGAGTATCTGGTATTCCATCTGGGCCTAGTGGAATTTATGCCCCAGATGTCATTGGCGGTCCGGGAGCTCATCCTGGTGCTGGTTATCAACCAGGGGTAGGGTATCAACAAGGTGCTCAATTACAACCAGGTGCAGGATATCAACCAGGAGCGAGCTTGCTACCTGGTGCAGGTTTGCAACCTGGTGCAGGTTTGCAACCGGGTGTAGGTTACCAACCACAAGTGAGTCCTCAACCAGGAGCAGATGCACAACCAGGTGCTGGACTACAACCCGGAGTAGGCACAGGTATAGGATATCACCCAACAGCAGGATATCAACCAGGATCTGGACAACAACCAGGTGCAGGCTTACAACCAGGAACAGGATATCAGCCAGGAGCAGGTTACCAACCAGGAACAGGATATCAACCAGGAGCAGGTTATCAACCAGGAGCTGAACAACAACCCGGAGCAGGCTTACAACCAGGAACAGGATATCAGCAAGGAGCAGGTTATCAATCAGGGGCTGAACAACAACCCGGAGCAGGATTACGACCAGGAACAGGATATCAGCCAGGAGCAGGTTATCAACCTGGAGCAGGATATCAACCAGGAGCAGGTTATCAACCAGGAACTGAACAACAACCAGGAGCAGGCTTACAACCAGGACCAGGATATCAGCCAGGAGCAGGTTATCAACCTGGAGCAGGATATCAACCAGGAGCAGGTTATCAACCAGGAGCTGAACAACAACCCGGAGCAGGCTTACAACCAGGAATAGGATATCAGCCAGGAGCAGGTTATCAACCAGGAGCAGGATATCAACCAGGAGCAGGTTATCAACCAGGAGCTGAACAACAACCCGGAGTAGGCTTACAACCAGGAGTAGGATATCAGCCAGGAGCAGGTTATCAAGCAGGGGCTGAACAACAACCCGGAGCAGGATTACGACCAGGAACAGGATACCAGCCAGTAGCAGGTTATCAACCAGGAGCAGGTTATCAACCAGTAGCTGAACAACAACCCGGAGCAGGATTACAACCAGGAACAGGATATCTGCCAGGAGCAGGTTATCAACCAGGTGCTGAACAACAACCAGGAGCAGGCTTACAACCAGGAACAGGATATCGGCCAGGAGCAGGTGCTCAGCCAGTAGGTGCAGGTCCAGCGGGAACATACCCCGCTGTTCCACAAACGGTGTCAACATATGGACAAGTTGGTGGTGATGGTTCTGGTGCGCAGCAAGGTGATATCTATGGGCCAGGCACATTACCTGGCAGTGGAACATTTGGACCTCTTGGAATTCCTGGAACTGGAGCTACTGGTGTCGGTGGAATTGGTGGTGCTGGTGTCCTGCCAGGTGGTGTTTCCGTAGGACCAAGCGCTTTAGCATATCCTGGAGCTGCCGTCCCTGGCGCGGGAGCTTTGGGTGAGTATAAGGAAGAAGGTAAATATTTAATTAAACGTTTGTTAAAATCAATTACAAAAACTACAATATCAAAAAATATTAAATTTAAGGACCTGGCAACTTAATAACAGCAAGTGGCGCAGGAGGAGCCGATGATGCATTCTCTCAAGCTGAATCCTCCATCAGCGAAGGGCAAGCAGCTGCTAGTGCACAAGGCAAAAAGAATGGTGGCACTGCCAAAACTCAGGTATCAGGAACATATAGTGCCACTGGAACATTCAGTGCCAGCGCTTCAACTTCTGATAGCGATCGCTCAGCCAATGCCCAAGTGAGTGGAAATAGTGATGGAGCAATGAGTCAGTCTCAAGGACAAGGTGGCGCAGCACAGTCGCAAGCTCAGGTTCAAGTCAACTCGAAAGATGGAGGCACTAAAGCATCCTCACAAAGTGGAGGTGTAATCCATCAGAGTCAAAGCGAGGTATGTTAAATATTTGGAAAAATAAAAACTTGTTTGGCAGTGATACATTTACTTTCCCATTACATTCCTAATAAACGAATAGGTACAAGCTAACGATAAGGGAGGCTTAGCTGATTCACAGTCCAGCGGACCTGGCCAAACGTCATCCCAGGCACAAATTGGTTTCCGACCCAATCAAGATGGTAGTGCACCACCAACAACGGGAGGTGGTCAAGCATCCGCTCAATCTGGTAGCCACTCAGGACAGAGTCAATCGCAGATTCAGGGCACATCCAAGTGAGTTTCTCTTACAAATATACATACATACATTGTAAACAAAGTTCAAATAACTAATTTCAGATTCGGTGTATCATATCACGGTGCAGCGCAGTCTGCATCCGGAACTAAGGAACAAGTTGCAAGCTACCGCGAACAAAATCGTGAACTATTCCACAGTATAAGCCAGTTTGGAAATAGTGATGCGTAAGTTAATGCCCTTTCCAGACACACATAACCTAACCAAAGTAAAAACGACTATTTCTAGTGTAACTGATCGTGTAGACACCGTATATAGTGGACCTAGCGGAACAGCATTGACAGCTGACGGCAACGCTTTACCAGATCTTGAGTTGAAGTCTTCGAAGAGTGTTAAAGAAAGTAGGTTACACAAAAGTTTTGACAAACATATTTTCAATCTGACATATGCATATGTATGTTCGCATACTCGTGGAGTTTTGACAAATCATTGACATGATCTTCTGTACATATTTTGACGTAAAGCATAGAGCACCATTATTTTAGCGTATGTGTCAGAAGCAAACTCTGACTTTTTTGAATCTCGCTTAAGAGAGGTTGTAGTTAAGCAAGTCCATCAAGGTATTGATTTAGGTAGAAATCGGATATGTTGGGTTTGAACAGTTGTTTTTATCTCATTTTTAAAAGACAGTAGTTAATTATTTAAGAACAATATTTTTACAGACTGAGGTTAGATCGGACTCTAGTTCATGAAAACTGTTTTGTATTAGAAGAATTTTGAGGAATACCAAATAGTTGTTTTTGTCGAATCTCCACACATTCAGATTTTTCATAAATGTATGTTCAAACCATTTTCTTTTAGTCGTGAACGCCAACAAGGTTACGGACGAAGATTCCACTTTAAACGAAGATGAAGAAGAGGAACCTTACGATGAATACGACGATGAAGATGAGTACTACAATGAAAATTCAAAGTTGGATAGTCAAACCGGTAACAAACCCGAATCCCAATCACAATATCGCACATATACACAAAATTCACCGACTCAGAGTCAACAGGCTGCCGTACCCAATTCGCCTGATAAATATCTATTAGTACAAAATCAAAATGGACGTGTACAGAAATACCCCTTCCGATCGACCACAGAAATGGTGCCACGTGGCTTCCGCGGCACCGTTAACGTAGAGAAAAAATTCCACACCAAGGCAGTGAAATCTCAACCCACGGATAATGATCTAGATAGTGCTGAAGAGCCGGCGACACCCACGAAACACCGTACACCGGACAGCTATGTAACAGTGACCAAATCGATTACTGGCAGTATGGATAATACTAAGAATCCACCACAGGAAAATAAGAATTTCCAATCGACTTACTACACCAAGTCATCGACTTGTGGCTACTTCACATTTTCCTGCAACATAGTATACGGTGCAAATGGTCGCAGTAAAATCTGCCGGCCGAAGGCACCAGCCAATGGAAAATGTTAGATTTTTACATAATAATCGATAATTTTTCGTACCAATAATAACTTAGTTGTTAAAATAAGCTGTAGCCTAACTCGAATGTATTCTTAAATTCCTAACAAAATGTAACATTTAAACTTACTTAAGTCGGATTAATTGTTTGCCACACAATCAAAGCATTAAAAGGGCGCCTTGAGCACACACCTCAAGTCTCCAATGTCGTAACTAATAGTATATTTTGCATACTTACTAATTGTAATACACTGCCACAGAAAGACCCGATAAATAGAAATGCCAAAATGATTATTGATAATTTTTTAATAAATGTAATTGTTATTTTTTAACACAGAGCTGTTGTTTTAATAGTAAACCTCAGAAGGTAGAACGATAATGTCAAAAAAGTCTTGCGGTATTTTTATTGATTTTTTTTTTTTATTGAAATTGAAATGAATTTTTGATGACTCATTCCCAGCTCTTGACCGATGCTACGGCTGCTACTATGCCGGTCTCTTTCGAGCTCACAAAATTTTCACACAGGCCTAAATTGACCAAACATATGTATATATAAATAGGCGGCTTAAATTTTTGCCTTTATCGTACTGTAAAATATGTTGTATTTTCTCTTTATTTTGCTCCATGTTTGAGACGCTATAACTCACGAACGGCTTTAAAGAAACGACAATCAATCAAACATGTGTTAGCGCGTCAAATGAGCTTTCTAAAAAGGTATAGCATGACCCGATGCGACGAATAAAACTAGAACTACGCACTTTCAGCGACAACTAGCGAAAATACCGCAAGACTTTTTTGACAACCTATTATATCCACAATTTTACCGGTATAGTCGGCTTATAGTTCATAATAAAGGTAATCGTCATAACTTCTTCTTTATTGGCGTACACACGGCTTATGTGGTTATAGCCCAGTCTTCCTTTTCGTTGTTTGGACATTCCAAGTGTAGCCAGGTCCTGCTCCACCTGGTCTTTCCAACGCGGGTGGAGTCTTCCTCTTCCTCGTATATCTCGTACAGCTCATCGTTCCATTGACTGCGATATTCGCCAATGCCAATGCGCAAAGTAACCATAAACTTCCGCAGAACCTTTCTCTTGAAAACTCGTAACGCCGACTCACCAGATGTTGTCATCGTTCATGCCTCTGCACCATACAGCAGGACAGGATTATGAGTGACTAATAGATTTTAGAAGATTTTGCCATACTTCTCAATTGCATATTCAGTTCGAAATAGCATCTTATGGCAAGTGTTATTCTGCGTTGGATTTCCAGGCTGACATTGTTGGTGGTGTTTATACTGGTTCTAAAATAGACGAAATTGCCTACGACTTCGAAGTTGTGACTGTCAACAGTGACGTGGGAGCCAAGACGCAAATGCGACGATTGTTTGTTTGATGACAGGAGATATTTCGTCATGCCCTCGTTCACCACCAGACCCCAGAGGCTAATGATATTAATATCATCGGCATCAGCAGTTGTACACTCTTATACCTTCTCTATTTAGTTCTTTCTGAAACCTCGTTTGGTATGGAACGGTTCGGAGAGGTTCTTCCCAGAGCACACTTAATTTCCAATCGTCGGCCGGCAATCTATCGGTCCCCTCCGCTTTGTTGATCTTCAGACGGGCAATTGCTATTCGAATTTCTTCATGGTCGGGCAACGGAACGTCCGCTCCATCGTCATCGATTGAGGAATCGGTTCTTGGTCATTGCCATTCAGCAGGTTGGAGAATTGTTCCCTCTTTAATTTCAGTATGCTCTGGTCATCAGTCACTAGATCACCTTTTAAATGGCTTAAAATAAGCTGGAAAGTATAAAGTAATTAGACTGGGGCTAGGAAAGTGTTTGAACTGATTACATTTACTTTCAGCATTAAACTAAAGTATGCTTCTGAGAATATTTCCACGATTTTACCGATATAGTTGACTTTTGGTTCATAATAACGATAATCGCCATACCTATGTTGTATAATTCGGTTAGACTAATTCTTGAGTCGATCAAAACGATTGTACACTTAACAGGGATAAGTTTGTTTGGTTACACTAGCTGGCTGTCAACCTACAGGTCATTTATAGAACTACAGGTCATCTATAGACCTACAGGTCATCTGTTATGCCAGGTGGAGGTTCATTACGGTTATGTTGACACTTGATGAAACGTATTATTATTATGTTGACAGTTTGATACGATTATCAAGGTGTGGTGCCCTCCGAATCCCTTCCGACCGGCCAAAGGGGCAACAAGGAATACTATTTGAGTTATAAGCGTGAGCTATTCGTAAAAAGAGCCGGGAATTATGGTTCGACAACTCTTGGTTTTTGGATCACGCTAATGCACCGTCGCATACTGCATTGATTCTTCATGAGTTTTTTGCCAAATTTTAAACCATACGACCACCGTATTCGCTGATTTAGCTCCGTGTGACTCTTGGCAATTCAACAAACTGAAGCGACCGCTTCGGTCGAACCGTTTTGAGTCAATTGAAGACATTAAACGTGAATTGCTATGCACATTGAAGGCTATTCCGGAAACTAGCCTTAACAACTGTTTTGAGAATTGGAAAAAACGTTGGCAGAAGTGTATTGGGGCCAAGGGTGATTATTTTTAGGGAGATGACATAGATTTTGAAGAATAATTTAAGAATATTAAAATTATGAACAAAGCCTTACTATTTTGTGCGCATTGTAGTATAGCCATTTAAATGGGGATTTTATTTCACAATCCAGTGATGGAACTCAGTAGTGAGTTA
Source organism: Bactrocera neohumeralis (assembly GCF_024586455.1). NCBI lineage: Eukaryota > Metazoa > Arthropoda > Insecta > Diptera > Tephritidae > Bactrocera > Bactrocera neohumeralis. The sequence continues at coordinate 40,521,309 of NC_065923.1, read as the reverse complement.
CAAGGAAGACGATTTATCGAGCAATCCTTTACATTATTACACTTTGCGCAATATACATTGTAATAAAAAAGCAACCGGAAATTACAATTAAATTCCACAGAAAAATGATATTTCAAAAATATATATTTTGTTAAGTTAGTAGGTCGGTTCTTAATTACTATACCGCGATCTGTCAACCAGTTAGTTTACAGCAGCTGCTTAAGTTGGAACACCTCTTCGAAAATATTCAAAAGGTGAAGGATATGGCGTTTGAAAATCGTCAGGGAAGTAGTTGAGAGACGGCAAGAGAGTCCATCTCTCTCGCGAGTCCGCTCGAAAGATTTTGGTGAATACTTGCTCAAACTGTAATACTGAACTGATAAAACTAAATTGTTTTTCATAAAGAGTACGACTGTGACCGAATGTAAAGTCAGAAGCACAATGAATACCATCGATCAACCACCGTATTCACGAGATTGGGCTTTGTGTAATTTTTTCTTGTTCTCCAAACTAAAATTGCCGCTGCGTGGAACCCGTTTCAGTTGATCAAAGAGATAAATCAAAATTCGCTGAAAGAGCTGAAGGCCATTCCAAAAAGTGTTTATGAAAAGGGTTTCGAGGACTGCAAAAATCGTTAACATAAGTGTATTACTTCTGGTGGGGATTACTTTGAAGGCGGCAAAGTAAACATTGATGAATTATAACGCTAGTGAAAGAATTAATCACCGTAAGATCCTTGCAACAAGTAAAACACATATTTTGCTTATAATAATTTGTTTCGTTTTTTATTTATTTTGCTTGCAATAAATCTTTTTTTTTCGTATTAGGGTTTCCATTTCACATTTATGCTTTTATTTTTTCATTTTCTTATTTGTTTTGCTTCTTTTTTTATTTTGTATTTTTTGCAGTTATCTGAATCCATCATATTGTTTTGTATAACTGACAATTATTTTTTTCATTTTGAGTTGCATTTTTTCGCCATTACAGTTATTAAAGTTAATTTGTTTTCCATACATACAAATGACACATTTAAATTTCCCGTTAAATTATTTAGTTATTTTGCTTGCTTTGTAGTAGTAACTACTACTAGTTATGTACTTACATATTTTATAAATTTTATTGAATAAATTTCGAAAATTACTGTGTTGCTGTTGAGTTCTCTGCGATTTGCAACGGATCTCTATCATACAAGTAACGGTTTGTTTGCTGGACTTTTACTCAATTTGTTTTTTTTTTGTTTTTGTTGCAAATTTTTTATACGAGGACTTTAAAGTGTAAAGACACTAAATTTCACAAAATTTTTAATTTGTATTGCAGCGAGTTTTTCTTAGTACTGTACATTTTTGTTTATTCTGTCAATTTGCTACAATGTGTTTGATGTTTGATCCTTGTGTTTGCTTTGTTTGTTATGCTTTTTAATTTTTATTTAAAAGATTTTTGCCGCCAAAGTCGGTTGAACAGCAGCGAAGAGTCTTTTGCGGTTTCTACCATATTTTTATATTTTATTGTTTTTGTTTTTTTTTTTATTGTAATTTTTGTTGCTGCCTTTGCATTTTATGACCGCCTGGCATTACAAATATTTAGTAAAAATCGAAATTTTGCAATTATTTTTTATAGTTTGTTGTTGTTTTATATCAATCACGTTATTCATATAATATATGTTTTTCATACTTTTATGAATGCTAAAAATTTGTAGAGTAAATTAAAATTATTTAGAAATCGTGTAGTTTTCTATTACTAAATTTTAAGTGTTTTGTTTTTGCATTTTAATTTTTGTTATATTATTTAATACAAAAGTGCTTTACTCGCTTGCTACTTTACGCAATATACTATATGGTATATATGTATGTATGTATGCTATCATATGAACAGCCATAAAGTTAAATTTATTTGTGTTTTAATACAATCATTTTATTTTCATATTCACATATGTTGATTTCAAACTCTTGCATAATATCTTAAGTGTTTTATAAATTTTAAGACACGCACACAAATACGTTTATATCTAACAGGATTTATTCAAAAAAGACAATTAGAAAAAAGTTATTAAATTTTTAGACACATTAGCGTTTTGTATGTATGTAAATTTGGTTGAATGTGTTATGAATTTTTAGCAGATGCATGAATCTTAGTTGAGAATGGTTACCATACGTTTAAAAATCAATTCCATAAAACTTATGTAAATATATGTTTACAAGCGTGTACTGTGGTTCATATTTTAATTAATTTGCCATGGCAAAGCTTATAATTATGTTATGTTTCAATAGCATGTTTTGAAACATTGAAGACTGGCTTACTTTTACTTTTTTTTTTTTTTTGAGTTTCCAATATAATTTCGAGTAGTTTAAAACATAAAAAATAAACTTTGGCAGGTAATGAAAAATTTGTATTAAAACATAATTTAGGGAATCTGTTCAAAAACTAACGGGAATTTTCGTTTGAAAAAATAAAATCATTTATTAAGCGCACGCTTCTTTCAATTGTCGAAACACTTCTTTAAATCGATTTTAGTGATAGCTCATAACTCTTTCAATGATTTTCGTATATTTTATAAACCAAAGACCCTTTAATGGGTTATATACAGTTAGAATTTTCAAAAAATCTAGTTATTTTATTTTCTTAATGTACATATATTTAAGAATACACACAGAAAAATTCATATCGTTCCGGTGAATATTTTCGAAGTTACACGCAAATTTGGAAAGACGTTTCAGAGTGCTAAGAAACGCATTCCTAACTTTAAACGCGTTTTTCTCAAAATGGTGAGTTAAAAGTTGGTGACCAACATTCTCGAAAACAGCTAAACCGTTTAACACGAGCTTCTAAAATATATTTTTTAGTAATTAATCGAAGACCTTTAAAGCCGAAATTTTGGTCAAAAATCGATTTTTTTCAGAAGCCGCCATTTTGTCAAAAAACTGTATTTTGCTTATTTCTTCGATTAATTGCTAGATTTAACATTACTTTAACTAAATCTGTTTAGTTTTTTTCAATTGCTGAGGATCCAGTACAGAGATATATTGTTCATCGCAAAACGTCTTTTTGAGAGGAGATCAGCTGTAGTTCCTTTCCAAATAAATATTTTTTACTAACACTAAGTCTTAAAATACAGTTAAAAGATACCATAATATGTGTACACACATTTTTGGTTTAATAAATTTAAAAGTTTTCTCAGAAAGAATTCTGGAAAATTCGTTTTTTTCGGTCTTCTAAATGTATCTAACGTCTATCCGAGAAGGCTGCTATAGACAAAGTAAGCAATCAGTACATCTGAAATTTTTTTCGGACTTCAGTGGCATTTAAACAATTTGGAGAATGCGACTCTCCATCTCCCGAAATTTTTATTTCAAAATTACCGTTAGTTTTTGAACACACCTTGTATAAAAAACACTTGCGGGCTCTTAGTTAAATTATTTGAGAATTTTATAAATTAATTCATGGCCGGAACTATTGCTATCGGTCAACTTTGGAAACAGGACTATATAACAGGTCAATTGAAAAGTTCCCGGCCTCACATATGGATGATTTTTAGTTAGCCGTAATCTTCAAAAGGCGGCTGTATGAATTTGACAATATTTTTGTGAATTACATATGGATACAAGTATCATTTTGAGTAAAGCATGTTTTGTTTTTGTCAAAAAATGGCTAAAAAGGAATTTTGGATGGTGATAAAATATTGCTTTTTGAAGGGGGAAAAACCGTTGAAGAAAAACTTCGAACTTTGATAACGAGTTTCCGGACTCTGCCTCAGAAAAATCAACCATCAAGGGTGGGTATTCTAAGTTTAAAAGTGTTGAAAAGAGCACCCAAAACGGTAAACGCATTGGACGCCCAAAATAATATTGGACAACCGTAAGGCGAAGTTTTTTAGAGATAGCAAGCACTCTGTAGATATCAACTGAATGTGTATACCATATCATTCCCGAATATTTGGAAATGAGAAAGCTCTGTGCAAATTGGGTGACGCGCGAGCTCACTTTTCACCAAAAACAATGACGAGTTGATGATTCGGACCAGAGGACCATCAGTAGCTACTGTTGCATAGCAAGGGATAGAATTTCCCGCGGTAAGGAATGCCTGTCGAAAGAGGCGACTAAAATCCAATATCCACTATGCCGGTTTTTTGGCTTACCTTGTCTTGTCAGAAATAGTGTTATAATACTCAGCTTGAGCTGATATAATAGACTTTGAATGAGATTCCTTCTAGTGAAAAGGCATTTGAAATTCAAACGAAAAACGCCACTAGTCATTGAGTTTAATGGGTGCTCAATTGGTAGTAGCAAAAGCTACAAGGTCTGACCTGAGACTTAAATCTGGTACCACGGGGACCAGTTAGCTCTTGGAGTTCGCTCCAACCTGCCCATTGTGGAGATTCGTGGTGACTGTGATTTAAACCTAAAGGCATTGAAATTTCAATTCAGTGTGAAGTCGCACTGCGGCCGTGTGCCGGACCCCCAGCACGGCAGAGGTTTTAGGTCGGCCTCGAACCCGACCAAAGTAGAAAATATATCCCTTCCACCTAACCAATTGAACCAAATAGCACTTGCAAAAATCTTTTATTATTTGGGGCGCTGATCAACGCATTCTATTGATATACTTGTAACTTGTTTTTAAGCCCCGTGGGTTAAGGCCGTCACCAGCAGTTACTCACGTAAACACACAACGACTGTTGTTGCATATCGTTATTGGACCGGTTGAAATACGATATTCTCGAAAGCGGCTTATGCACCAACGGTTTCAAGAAGACAATGAATAGTGTCATAAGTCAGATAAAACGATGGCAAAAGTTTGGCTCCGCATTGCTTTCGCATCTACCGTATTCTCCGGATCTGGATCCCCAGCGACTATTTTCTTTTCTCAGATTTCAAAAGAATGCTCTTTGAAAGAAATTTTAGTCGAATGAAGGTGATCGCCGAAACTGAGGCCTATATTGGAAGCAAAGACAAATCGTACTTCCATAATGGTTTCGAAAAGTTGGAAAGTTACTATAATCAGTGTATAACCCTTTTAGGGAAATATACTGAAAAAAAATATATTTTTTTGCCTAAGCTTTTAAACTGACCTGTTAATTCGGGGACTAAATGAAGAAAGCGCTATAAACCACAAGTATTCAAGTGAAATCGATTACAGAGCTCGGAAATTTTTTAAAATTTATTCAAAAATCTAAAAGGTAGGCCGATAAATGAAATCAATTAAGTCAGAATGAAATTTAATTAAATTTCTTTAGTGAACTTGCCTTAAATAGCGATGAGTTAGATTTTCATCAATACAGTTCAATATCAATGACTATGTGTATAATATTGCAAATATAATTACTGAACTAAACTTTGTAGGTACATACCTCCTAACAAGCGAACATGATGTTGATCAATTATTGTATGAACCACAGTATCAAAATGTACGAAGTTCTCGTATTAACATGTTATTAAACACTATTACTCATGTAACCCAACAGAAATATATTTGGCCTATAATGCCAAACAGTATTTTGTAAAATTCATCCTCACAAATCCTTAAGAGTTTCAAGTTGTGCTGCCTACTTTCTATACATAAATTTACAGTGTTTTTATTTGTATCATTTGTTATTAAAAAAAAAAAACGTTACAATTATTAATTAAACACCAGCTGCACTTGTTAAACTAACGGCATATTACTTTAACACTCAGTAAAGTGCAGGCATGCATATTTTTAATTTATGTACATATGTATTTCAGCGTGTCTGGGCATTTTAGTCTTTAGTGAAAGTTTCAAAACTTTGAATTAAAAACCGAAACGATTTACCGTTACTCGGTGTGCTAAGGTTCTTGTTGATTAGATTTCTTTATACTTATACATATATTGTGTGTGCAACTTGACTTTTGTCTTTTACACAAATCTACGAATGTTAATTTTATATATTCATATATGTATATATATATGCAAAGCTATTTTTCCATATCTTATAATAATATAATGTTTAAAGCTTCGAAACTACGTTTACGAATTTCGCTTACACACTTACATACGCTGACACATGCATAAATCGCATAAATTAATTTTGAATATTTATTATTATTTATTATTTATTTTTATTTTTTTGTTAGCAATTTTTAGTGAAATCTCTGAAATTTCATATCAATAGGACACCAAGTATGTAGGACATTCAGGAGTGCATTTTTACGAATACAATTGCTATGTTGGATTTGTGACAAAAGCTTTGCCAACACTTTGAAATTCTTAAGGTTAGAGTGCACAAGCAAAATAATAAGCAAACAAGTGCTTTCGGCTAGACCGAATGATAAATGCCTTTCATTAGAAGTTTACAGTAAACTTAGGCTGTGATCTAATTCATTTAGCAAAACAATGTTTTGGTAGCGATCGCTTTCGCCCGAGAGATTCTAGATTATCAATAATTAGATTGTAAATAAATGGGCTAAGGACGAGCTTCCACAAAATATATATTATTAGGGCAAAGCCGCCTTCGAAAGTTTACTCTATCGTTAATAGGTCGAAGGCTCGAAAATTGACGGTGTAGTTGGTGCATTTACTGTCCTGAGTTAGGCACAAGGTAGCCTTTTAAGTTGCCGAACACTGCTGTATATTTCAAGCTGAGTTGCTATTGCGAAAGCCGCGGGGCTAGCTTCTCATGCATCGGCAGGCAATTTTAGAGTCAACATCTAAGTAGACAGCCAAGCAACAATCAAGGCAGTAACCTCGTATCGCATATCGGCCAGAAATGTCTTGGGTAGCAGGGCAGCAGTGAAAAGACAGGCCACAAAGGCATCGAGGGCAATGAAATGGTGTACGGCTAACACTCGAAAACGTGATCAACATTGGGAGAACTATGCATTCTCTATACGACGATCTGGACAGAAGCATGGTAAAGAAAATCAAAACACGATGAAACCAGCTACTTGGGTGCAAACATGTGTAAAACGGTATATCGGAAGTGCACAAAACTCCTATTGGCACTCGATAGTAGAGTCTGTAGGAACATGGTCGAAATGCTAACTGGTCACGGTCTGGTGGCGACACAAGCCCGCAGAATGGGGCTGACAGATTGAAAAGACTCCAGGAAATGTCTACAGCAGGCCACCAGGGAAACAATGGAGCATCTCTTGTGCACTTAACTCGCATTGGCAAGACTACGCTGTAAGCACCAGGGATCCCCACGGTATGATACTGTAGGAGGTAGGGTGAGGCCGCAGAGTCTGTTAAAATTCGCGTGAAGCGCAGCAATCCTAAAGGATGACTACTCCTCTTGGACCTGGCACCTGAACTCCATCTGGTATCACAAAGGACCCAAACTGGTCTATGCGTGGTTTATTGGCCAACCAGATTAACCTAACCTACCCTTTTAGGTCAATATTCGTTTGTAGGTGGCACTTCTGGTGCTGATGTTAAGCTTCCGAAAATGACAAAAACTGCAAGAATTGTTTCTGATCCCGAATAATAAGAAACAATCTACTTCAAAATTTCTCAAAGTTTGACACAGATGGACAAAAGGACGAATTGTGTGATGAACATAACCTAACTACTGCAAAAATTATTACTTGAAAAGGTACGAATTATAATATGATGTTCTGGACGACCTGCGACCACTTCAACCGATGAAAGTATTAAAAAAGTGAAGGATGTGGTACTTGAAAATCTTCAGACAAGAGAGATGGCAAGAGAGCCCGTTCTAATGATTTTGGTGGATATTTTGAGTATGAAACGCGTTCTTTTTTTTCAAAAAGAGTACCGTAAAAAGTTCTCTTTGGACATGACATGTTTGATCGTGCTAATTACCCACATACATGGAGAGTGTCAGAGTTTTCCCGAAATTATACCGAAAAAAACTTTTTCTTGCAATTTAATGAAAGGCATATGATAATACAAGCATTTGCCTTCGTAGCAACATTTTACTCGGCAACATAGATGTGCAACATAAATTGCTTTAGGTCACAAGTAATATTGTGATTAAAGTTTGTTTTTAGTTGGGACACAAGGGATACCAGGCAATGTACAAAATCTCCAATGTTCCCGCTTCAAATAGATTTGCTTGTTTTTTTTTTGTTTTTTACTTTTAATTTCGTTGTTTTACCTAAGGATTTTGATTTCGCTATAAAAGAAATCGTAAGAGTATTCTACTTTTTGCTTCACGTTAATTAATTTATTTTTTATTCGTTATTTTTTGGCTATGCGTGCAAGTCTATTTGTGGGTATTTTTGTTTCATAATTTAATATATATTTTTTTCTTTTTTTTTTGTAATTTTGTTCGTTTTTTTTCATTACAATACATTTGGTGGTTTTGAGTGGATGCAGAAACCAATTTAGTAGTTTTTAACATTTAAAAACAGCGCTTTATTATATTTAATTATATTTTTTTATTAATTCTTGGTGTCCATATTTTGCCAGCCTCAATTTGTCTGCTATCAACTACATATACGTTTTAATAAGCATTTCGAGTTATTATACACAGTAAGTAAGCCTTAAGTACATTCCTTAATACAGTTGAACTTCCATAACTCGAACTTCTATAACGCGAAGTTCTCCATAACTCCAACTCTTCAATTGGCAATAGAAGTCAAATTTCATACAAATTTCCTTCCATAACTCGAAGTATCTCTAACTCGAAGTTCTTTGTGGAATGTATTGATTCGAATTAAGGAAGTTCCACTGTATTTAGTATATAATAACAAAAAGAAAAGAATTAGCCAAGTCCCAGAGGATCATTCGAATGAAAGGAAAATGAAAAAATAACAACTTCCAGCTGGAAATGAGAGAACTGAAGCAGGGTTATTCCTAAGAAACTAGGTCTGCATCGCAAGTGATCAATGCTACTTCCATCTTAGCATATGTCATGGGTGGGCTTACTTAAAGACATGAATTAGACATATGTATGTATGTATATCAACCCGTGATATAATCGAATATATCTAACCTTAGTGCAAAACTAGAATCTGACAGCACTACTGAATCCACAGGAATTTAAAGTCCGATTGTGTGGTTGCCATCATTATAAATAATGAATGAACACACTCCAGAGCAACGTTTACAAATTGTGCAAAAATATTACCAAAATAATGGTTCGTTCAATATTCGATCAACAAAATCGTCTAGGAGAGTCGGTAACTCAAGCAAGCATGGATCGGTTCTGCACAACGTTTACTGTAGTGGATAATGCACATCTTCAGGTACGCCGTACAGTGCGCACAAGACATTGCTGAGATGCCTTTACATTCTCAAAACGAGACACCATTCTATGGGCAGGGAAATCATTGGTCCATATTGCTTCAAAAAAGAAGCTGGCCATAATGCTACAGTCAATGGGAAAAGCTATAAACCCACAATTAATAACTTTTTCGTGACTAAATTGGAGGATATTGATGTGGACGACTTTTGGTTCCAAAAAGGCGGCTGTACGGTAAGCCAATGAAATAAGCAATTTACTGAAAGAAACTTTCGATGAACTGTAGCGTGGTATCCAAGATCGTACGTTTTAACACCGCTGAAAAAATTTTATGGGGTTATGTGTAGTCGCTTGTCAGATAAGCGCGAGACGTTTGAGCCTTGAAGGAGGTTATTTCTGACACACGAGCCCAATTAGCGCAAAAATTGAAACTCTCGGCTGGAATTTATTCAAGCCAGCAGCAGCAGCAGCACTTGCTGAAAATCATTTTAAAACCTAATGGCATCGCTTCGCTCTATGGACTCTTAAAAAACACATCGAATCAATCAATGGATTTATTGAAAGAGCACTTTGGTGAGCAGATAATTTTTCGTTTTAGGCCGGTCGATTTGCCAGCAAGATAGTATGATATTACGATTATTTAATGTGAATATATGTAAACTCTAAAGTCTATGTGGACAATCCCGCTTTGATGCAGGCCTGTCATTCGCCAGTTACCCAGTCGAAATATTCGCACGAGTCTTCGGAAATTGGACTCAACGGATGGACCATCTCAGACGTAGCCATTTCCCATTAAATGTGGAGTTTCTATATTTTTTTCTTTAAAAGAGTAGGGAATCTCGTAAAGAATCACCCTTTATTTTTAAGTAAATCTCTGAGAGACTTGGCATAAACATATATAAATGTATATACAAACTAGGCATCAAATGAAAGTATAAATATTGCGATATAAATTAATTTGACTTCCTTGACTTACTATTCTATTGCTCGCCCATAAAAATAGATAACCCAATAAAATTGGGTCTAAAAAAGTTATGATAAGTGTTTCACACAGGACCTTTATACTTCAGAGAATATAACTAAAATAATGATCGACGGCAATTTCATAAAAGAAAAAAATCTAAAGCAAAACTCTCTTGGCCAATGGGCACTACTATTTCAATGCTCGCAACTGTACATACATAGACTGTGCTACCGCATTTCTCAAGTTGCTTGATTTACAAGTACATATATATGAGCAGTTATATAAATAATTTGTATATTATACATATTATAATTGGAAATTATTTGAATTTAAGCTACTTGCAAAAAATATTTAGTTGTATTTACATAGTTACATTTGTTATGTAATTTGCCACGTTATGCTAAAGCTATGCCGTTATTTCACTAAATGTACTCATATATTACAATTATTTAGAAATTTCACATTTTTCTATGCGGAAACACACATTTGTAATTCATTAATTTAGTAATTACTTTATTATAACCAATTTCATTACATACATACATATATAATTGATTTGTACATACAATAAGTAGCTAGTTTATAATCTAAGAAATTTTTGTTGACATATAAAAATATTTTTCTCTTTATACTCCGAATATACATAATATGCGTTATTACTAATTATTCAAATTTAATGTTGTTTGTCATTGCCGATGCTTGATTTGTTCTCTATGCAATGGGTTACTACCACACTGAAAAGCTTTATATGCGTGCATACATACTTGCTTCCGCGCTGGTTAAATTATTTGTGTTGATAAATAAATTTCTTCATTTTTTTGATAAATAATTTTTTTTTTAATTTATAATTTATTTTTTTAATAAATATTTTTTTTTTGTTTTAATTTTAGTTGTAATAAAATTTAATTTTTTTGTTTTGTATTTCTATAAAAAATTCAAATACATACATTTATCATTTTGCATTACTAATTATTTGCATTAGAATGTCTATTTAATGTCATACAATTAGCAATTCATATATTTGTATTAATATTATGTCCATTTATATAAACACCAACACTACATGCATCATTTGTATGTGAGTAGGTGTGGTCTAAACTACTTTTAATAATTTTTTGCATAATTACTTTTTTATATAACTTATTTAACGGCTACTTTGTATGAGCCTTACACGCACACATTTACACGTATCATCGAAAAGGTACCATAATTGAGTTTTTGTTATGCACTTTATTATATGCTACTATCTTTATACCATTTTGCATATTCTTTATGCATGTATGTATGTATGTAGTTAGTGTAGGTAATGTTAAATACTTGAATATCGTTTGCTTTTTCTTTACTAATTAATAGGTAGGAGAGATACTATAGTCTTATGAATTTCACACATCAACATTATATGCAAATGTTTGCCTTTGTCAAAGTTGTATGGTACATACATATACATATATTTATAAGGCTCTATTTAATCAGTTAGCAGCTACAAAGTATTTAATTGTTATTCATAAATTGTTATCTACATATTTACTCGTTTGTATGTATGTTAGCTTAAGCCTAAGAGTTTCAATACAAAAATGTTAAACCTTACAGACGCAAATACACAGATAAATACAGTACACATGTATGTATGTATGTATGTATGTATGTATGTATGCCTTTTTATGCAGCAAAAATTTAAATCACAACTATTTGAAAACCAAAACACCCAATTGACACTTTTTAAAATCCTATACCTGTAAAAAAATAAAGAGTTCGAGCTTGGCAGTTGATTCCAAATAAATACCAAACAAGAAAAAACGTTAACTTCGGCTGTACCGAAGCTAATATACCCTTCACAGCTTACATTGTTGCCTTAGAAAATAATCTATACCAAATTTGGTGAAGATACATTGGCAAATGTGAAAGTTTTCCATACAAGAACTTGATTCCGATCGTTCAGTTTATATGGCAGCTATATGTTATAGTGGTCCGATATCGACCGTTCCGACAAATGAGCAGCTTCTTGAAGAGAAAATGACGTTTGCAAAATTTCAAAAGAATATCTTAAAAACTGCCTGCTTTTTGACAGCAAAAAATATTATCTTATTAGATTTAAATTGTTTCAAGTAGAATTTTCTCAATCAAAAAAATGTGGAAAATTTCTTTGGAGATATATGTAATAATTTTTGTAAAATTTCCTGAAGATACTATCTCGTCAAATAAAAACGTTTTCCATGCAAGCACTTAATTTCCATCGTTCTGTTTGTATGGAAACTATAGTGATCCGATGAGCAGCTTCTTGGTGAAAAAAGTACGTCTGCGTAATTTCAGACAGACGGACATGGCTAAATGGACTCAGCCAATCACGCTGATCTTTTACCTATGTATATGACGGGTGTTCCAAATAGAGTTACTTTTTACAATAGCCTCTTTTTGACAGGTCATGAGTCGTGCCAAGCTGTGATGCTATTTTTATTCAGTATTATTTGGCATTTCATCATGCAAAGACTTAGGCCTGAACAACGTTTACAAAGACCGCGTCCAGCACGCAGTGACGAAAATATAGCGACCGTAGCTGAGAGTGTACACGAACTGCTCCGTGGAGTGTCGATTGGGCGTCGTTCGCAGCAACTCGGACTAACGTATGGAACGACTTCTTTAGTTGAAGGCATACAACTGAAGCCACTCGATCTTCCCAATCGATAACGCTTTGCTCTATGGGCTCTTGAAAAGACCCAAGAAGATCCGATGTTCTCGAGACAAATTTTCTTGTATGGAATATTTTGCATTTGTGACGGGATTTTATAATAAAGTGCAACCGAAGTTAATGTTTTTTTACCCTCTTTTAGCTCTATTTTATTTTACAATTACTTATGGATTTTTTTCCGAAATTGGGTAAAAGAAAAATTTCCTGAGGCCGCCTTTTTGTTAATTTAAATCAAAAGCTTCGATTGTTTTTTATTAAGGATTAGTGGAGCTCATCGCAAGGAGCTTCGGTTGGTACTGAATCAACACAAACAGGCATTACTTTTAAAATGATTAATTTTTAATTTTTATCAAGGCGAAACCTTTTTTAATGATGCTATGCTTTTATTTCTTTTTTTATTAAAATCATTTACTGGCAAAAAAGTTTAAAATTGCTATTTTTTCTTGTCTCTGACTTTAAAGGAAAAAGTCCAGCGATTTCAAATATCTACGCTGTTATGTTCATTGGAAATATAAATTTGCTTACTTCATGCCATCATATTTAAACACATACATATATGCATACATACATACATGGTACATAAACTAGTATTTACAACTCGTATTAGCAGTCACAATAAATATTGCAATGTAGTGCATTAAATTTCAAACTTCTTAATTGAAATGCTACTTTAAATGTTTCTTTAATTTGCATTTAATTAATTTAGATATTTTTTTCTTTTGCTGTTTATACTTGCTTTTGTTTCGCCGGAAATTTCATTTCGTTAAAATCAAATTTTATTTGGACGGGTAGTACATCAATCTTGCACGTAACTGTATCTAACTATTCACCAAGTGCCGCAGAAATTTCAAACTCCTTTGCATTGTACGTGTTTTTTTATTAATAATTTAGGCGTTAAGTGTTCTTTTACATTCCTACATACTTATATACTTTTGTGTGTATTTTTTTGGTTTTAATTTACCGTTACATCTAACTTAGAGTGCGCTATTGCTATATTTTTCGCTTAAAGTTGATTATGAGATAGGCATACATTTATATTTTTGTCTCTTGCATTTTTGTTGCTTTGTATAAGTTGTAACTGCTTTATGTTGTTAGTGTTTTTGTGTGATTTGATTTTGGTTTTTTTGCTAAAACGGCGTTTGCGCCATATAAATATTCTTTAAGCAATTTCATAAACTATTTGGTGTTGGCTTCTTTTTATTAAATCTTCTTTGTTTTGTTTTGCACAGACACGCGCCTACATGCGCATATTTGCGTATGCATGCGCAAACCTGTTGCAGCAGTTTGTATGTTTGCTGCTTTATTGTGTTTGCAATATTTACCGTTAAATGCATAAAATCGCGGTGTGAAACACATTTGAAGCGTGGAAATGAATCATTCGAAGCTCATAAATCTGTGTCTTTTGGCTAATTGTAAGTATATAATCATTGTAGTTGTTGTTATTGTTAAATTGTTACTTTTTTGCTTAAAAAATATTGGCATTGTGTTAAATATTACATACATATTTGAATTACTATTTAATTTTGTGTTTTATTTTAATTTAATAAAGCTGGGATTGCAAATTGTCGCAACGGTGTTTTGCTATCTTTTTTATTTAAATTTTTTTAGTGTTTATTCGTATTTTGATTTTATTATGCTTTCATAATTTTGGTTGCTCTTGTTGTTGTTGCTTGGTGGGATAAACATTTAGTGAAATATTCTTATTGGTTTTTTACGAACTACACTTTTATGCCAGTATTACAAATTACAATTTGACATTTCCATGACGTCACGATGCAATCACTTGCCGATGAACATAAATGTCGTGTTTCTGTCGATAAATTTTAAAAGCTAGCAATCTTTAATTTTTATTTTACAATAATTTATTACTTTATTTATATAGCTTTTACTGAAAAAAAATAAAAAAATTAACAATGTAAAAAAATAGTAACAAAATATTAAAAAATAACAAAAAAAAAAATAATCAAAATTAAAAAATTATTAAAAAAAAAAATAAAATATGAAAATAATAATAATGAAATGAAATGTAAAAATATTATTCTGTAAAAATGTTACGCATCTACATTTCTCATATTTTAATATCAAATGTTTACACAAATGTACGCACAGGGTTTTGATTTTTTAATAAAAACAAATTATATTAATAAGTAGATTTTTTATTTAATTCCAATTTTTAGCTAAAAATTATATTTTCAATTTTTAATGCAAAACATTTCGGAAAAATAGGAAAATTTCGTGATTAAAAACTAAAAATTTAATTTTTAATGCAGAACATTTTGAAAAGATTAAATAATTCGGTATTAAAAATGAAAATTAGATTTTTAATTAATTTAATTCTTAATCCCGTAATACGGACATACATACATACATACATATGTATGCATAGGGTTGCGTATTTTTTATTTGAAAATTTTGGAACCAAAATTCGATTTTCAATTTTACATGCCGTTTTTTAACTAAAAAATTAATTTTCAACTTTTAATCAAAAAAAAAAAAAAAATTGGAAAGATAGAAAAATTTCGTGATTAAAACTAAAAATTTAATTTTTATTGCAAAATGTTTTGGAAAAATTAAAAATTTCGACATTAAAAATGCAAATCACAAAAAAATCTCCAAAATTTATTATTAAATTAAACATTTAAGCTTTAATTCATAATGGGTATTGCACAATTTAATTCGTAGTCCCAAAATTCACCCATACGTACGTATGTATGTATGTATGTATAGGGTTGGGTATTTTTTAATTGAAAATTTTCGGCATAAAAATTCAATTTTCAATTTTACATGCCGATTTTTAACTAAAAAATAAATTTTCAACTTTTAAACCAAAAAAGTTTGGAAAGATTAAATTGAAAATTTAATTTTTAATCCAAAACATTAAAGAAGATTAAAGATTAAAAATTTCGGTATTAAAAAATTAAAACTTTACTTTTTATTTTTAATCCTAAATATTTATTATTATTAAATTGAAAATTTAAGATTTAATTCAAAATGGGCATTACACAAATTAATTTTTAATTCCAAAACTCACACATATGCATGTATGTACATACATACGTACGTACATATATGTATGTATGTATAGGCTTGCGTATTTTTTAATTAAATAATTTTGGAATAAAAATTCGATTTTCTAACTAAAAAATAAATTTTCAACATTCAATCCAAAACAAAAAATTGGAAAGACTCAATTGAACATTTAATTTTTAATTCAAAAATCCCAATTAAAAATTGATAAAATATAAATGGTGGAAAGTATAAGTCTGCCGATCACTAGAGAATATTAAAGATGATAGCTATGTACATATGTATGTGCGAACTCTGGTCCAAAATGTATAGAAAGCAAACGAGAAAAAATGTAAAATCAAAAAAAATTTAATTCCAAAAAAATTATTTTTTTTAATTAAAAAAAAATATTTTTTTTTTATTGTTTTTTTTTTAATTAAAAAAATTATTTTTAGTTCCAAAAAAAATATTTTTTTTTTATTGAAACATTTTATTTTTGTTTAATTAAAAAAAAAATTATTTTTAGTTTCAAAATTGAAATTAACTTTTTTAATCCGGTATTTGATAGTAGTTGTCGTCAAAAAAGGGATTAAAAATTTTAAAATTATTTCTTAATTCGATTTTCTCGACTAAAAAATTATAAACAAATGTTAATTTTACTTTTGCGCATTATTTGCAACCCTACATATGTATGTATGTATGTAGTCGTGTTCAAAATTGATTTCCCTTTTTTAATTAGTGTGAAAAATTTATCATTGCTCTCTATACAATGACCTCAGGTTGTCCCAGTCTTGCATGGAATATGAGTTACAAAGAGTCCTCAGAAACTTCCATATAAATAATGTTTTGATTCCTTTTGCCATTGTTATCGAAACGCGACTTCACCTTTAGACCATAAAGAGTTCTGAGGCAGCATTTTTTTACAACCTGTTTGCAATTCCTTTGTATTCCGAACATCTAGGGTCTTTGTGTGACCTAGAAAGTTACTAAAAATCCTAAAAGATTCCAACAATCTAATGCAAAAAAAAAACATCTCCGATTTTATTTAAAGGTTCAGTTATTTTTATAAAATCTTTGGTAGAGCAAACCAAAAAAATGAACTCATTTTATCAATGTTCGCTCTATTTTTTGTGAAATATTTTATAAGATTCTGATTTATACCAAAAGATGCGACGAGTACGGCTTAAATTTGATTCTAAAAGGTTTCAAGCGAATCACCGAAAAATTTTCTCAATTTTTGATTGCAATACGCTTTTTTATACTCATAAACGAAGTTGTGTTAAGACTTCACATGAAAAACCAAAATTTCAAAACAAATTGAAATTAAAATCTACAAACTAAAACTATTGCAAATAAAACAAAGAATTAATTTAAATTTGCTGCATTTAAATCATATATTTAATATTTTAGTTGAATATTATTTTTGTTTTGCATTTTTTTCGTAACTTTTTTCCAGTAATTATTAAAATAGTGTTAAATGTATGTGTACACATAGTTATGTAAGTTTATATATTATATTATATTTGTATATGCAGTAATTGTGATATAAAGTAAACATATTCCATTAGAATTCATTAGACAATATTTTTCGTTTAACATATGTATATATTTGTATGAGTGATAGTGGTTCGATTAAAAAATAGAAAATTATTTGTAAAATAGTATAATTATAGTTTTTACGAATTTTTAACTTTGTAGTTGTAATGGTATACATGTATGTATATATTTATATAGTACATAAGTAAAAATAGATAATTAATGTAATTATAGTTATATAAACATAGTAGTATACAAATATCAAAAGCGCACTACATGCTACAGTTAATGATAATAATAAGAATAATAGTAATAATAGATTGGATTAACATGAAATTGCTTTAATTTGTTTTACGTAACATGAAAATAATTAAATTACTATATTGGGTTTAGATATTGGTATTTACTTTGTTTCGAACATGTGCCTTAATTATTTTAAATATGTTTTTCTAAAGTCTAATTTTTAGCAAATTATATTTTAATATACAAATATGTTATATGTTATAATGAAAAAAATAATTTTATAAAAAAAAATTAATTTGATTGCAAAAAAAAATTAATTTTATTAAAAAAAAATTTTTATTAAAAATATAAATTTTATTAAAAAAAATTGAAAAGAATGTATTGTTTGAACATTTTTTGTTTGCTTCTCTACTAATTTTATTTTAATGTACAAATTTATTATTTCTAATGACAAACAAACAAAGTTGTTAAGCAAAATTAAAAAAAAATAATAAATTTAAAAAAAAAATAATAAATTTAAAAAAAAAATAATAAATTAAAAAAAAAATAATAAATTAAAAAAAAATAATAAATTAAAAAAAAAATAATAAATTAAAAAAAAAAAAAATAATAATAAATTAAAAAAAAAAATGTATTTAAAAAGAATAAATTTTATAAAACAAATTAATTTTTTTAATTTAAATCATTTAATTTATTATTAAATGTACAAAAAAAAAAAATTTATTTTATCAAAGAAAAATTCAATTTTGTAAAAAAAATTATAAAAAACTCAAATTTTTAATTTTTTACAAAACAATTAAATATTATTAAAACACATCATTTATTACAATATTTTTTTATATACGATAAGCAGCTTGCTTTCACATACACTCATATTTTTACAGATCAATTCTTGCATTTAATTTTATGCTTGGTTCTTACCGCACTAAGGACATACACTGAGAAGTTTCAAGGCTAATATTTGCTAAAAAATTCTAAATAAACGATAAAAATAAAAGAAAAAAATATTTTTATTTATATATACATTGCGCAAAGCAATAAGTAACTTCAATACTATAAAAAGTTGAATTTTGACATTCGTTTGGCTACATTTTAACCTCAAATAGATTGCGTTAGTGTAAAATTACGCACATTTTATACAAACTACAGATTTTCTACTAATGTATGTATGTAATGTATTTGTTATTTTAGACGCCTTTCAACTTCTCGCGTAAACCAAATTTAATTTATTTTTTGCACACAAAAAGTTTTAAATATGTTTTTATAGCGTTTAATTTGTGTTATGTAGTGCTAACATTATCTTAATTAGCTAGAGTTCGTAAAAAACATTTATGACATATTATAAAGCGGAAACTCATTATTTTTTATTTTTGTTTTTACTTAAATTATTTTAGATTTTTTTCAATTGCAGCACTTTGTTAATTTTGGTGTCTTCTTCTGCTTCAATACGCCGCTGGTACAAGCGTCATGCTTGCATTAGGAAAGGAAAAAAATTCAATTGAAAACTTTACAAAACTACTATTTACTATAAGTGGAGCAGGGATTTTAAAACTGTTGCCCCGTAAACATCTAAATTGTGTGTAAAACTAAATTCACGCAGTGTGTTTTGTAATATTGAAATATAGTACTTAGAAACGCAATTATGTGCCGTTACTTGTTACTTACTACTACTTTAAACAGCTATTAAGATTTTGCTTTTGCTTTCAATATTTAATCGTGTAATATTTTAGTGGAAATGACAGCCTATAAAAACGTTTGCGCCCGCCAACTGGCTGCGACGCGTTTACATTACATTACACAAATGCATCAGCGCCGGAGCTGTAGCAGTTTAACACAAGGTCATTCACAACACATTTAATTACATAAAATTTATTTGTTTACTATTTATTTGTTTGTATTTTTTGCAATAATGTTCGCATAACCCTACTTTTCAATTATAACTACAAGTAAATTCAAATTTTAGTTACATTTGTAATGATTCCCTATTCCTTTTGCGTTTTAGTGTTATTTGTTTTTCATCTTATAAGTCCATATTTTACACAAACATTAATTTAAATTTAGATTAGTTGAATAAGCACCGAACTGTGGACCGCATATATGCAAACAAAAAAAGGAGCTGTTTTGTTAAATAAATTACGTCCTGAGGTTCTCGCAAAATACAAGACAACAATAGCACGGATACTTCTCACTTATATTGTAGCAGCCGATGGCAGCAAAGGTAAAACTATAAATGCCGTCTTAAAGGGTCAGCGGGCCTAATTTTACGCGTCTTTCAAACAAAAAACTTTTGTCAAATCCGCTCAGCACGCTTCTCCACTTCAATAATGATATTTTACTCATAGCGCTCCTCTCCATTTGCTACCACATCAATAATGATATTGTACTCAAAACACTTCTAAACTTTCTTTCACTTCAAGCATGTTATTGCAATTAGTGCTTGAACTACCATCAGCTGTTGAATTTGTGCACACAGTGGGTGCAGACAAACAACATAAAATTGAAAAGTAATAATAAAATAATATTGAGAGTTTGATGTGAAAGCTGTGTAAGCAGTCCAACGTCTTTTAAATGTTGTTGTTACAGCGACAAAAAACATTCTTGCAGTAATTAAGAGGAATGCTGCCGGTTTGACAATTCTTGGCCGGCTAAAAATAGGCGTCTGTTCCGTTTAGGTAGCCGGACTGTCGCCTAGCGTTTCTTATTTCGCGCGCCAGCATTAAAAAATACGAACAATTTCAGTAAAATAAATTCCCATCGCCGCATTTGCGCTGCCCACAATCTGGTGCGTCTAATGTTTACACACAGTTAGAAACAAATAAGTTTAGTAGAATATAAACGTTAAACTATTAGTTTTGTATATGCATTTTATATGTTTGCAAAGTTTCAAATTTTCATCAAGTGGTGAGTTGTAAGTATTTTATGTTTGCTTAATTTGTTTTTTTGCTATTTATATGTAGGTTAGGTAGAAATATTTTTTCGCTTGTTTTTTTGTTTTGTGTTTGTATAAGAGTTGCACTAACACTAAATTTATTTCAATAAAAATGTATATAAAGTTTTTGTATCTAAGTAATTTATATATATATGTATGTATATATATTTATGTATGTATGTCTATATATAAGTTTGTTGTTGCTTATGCATATTATTAATATTAATTTGTTTGTATGTGTATCTTTAACGTAATTTGTATTTACCATATCATATATATACTTTATATGTTTGTTTGTATGTGTATAACCATTTAAAAACTACATCACAATAATTATAAGCTAAATGTCTAGTTATTTCTTTATTATTGTTGTGTTTTATTTATTATTAATTAGTTTCACATATTTGTGTATGTACTTGCATATTTTAATTTTCTGTTTTGCTTATATTTTTCGTGCTTTTTTTTCATTTCACATTTGCGTTGCACAGTGTGCTAACACCGTGCTTTCTTGTTTAACTTTGTTTGCTCCTTTGTTTCGACAACTCGTCTCTTAAAACACTAGTACTAGTACGAAATTCAGTTAATTATTATTAATTAATTTTGCGAATAAGCTAGTATAAAGCGAAAATTACTTTAACACTAACATAAAATTAATGCGTGTGTATTGAAAATAATAATTTATTTTAAACAATTAATATAGTTCATTGATTATATGTATGTGTACTGTTTTGGCAATATATACCCCACATGCTACATATATACATACCTATGTACATATGTGTATACATACTTGTAAATAATGTTAGTACAAAAATTACATTTATGTCTTATTTTTGCTGTTGCTGAATTTTTCAGGCTGCTTGCAATCATAGAATTGGTTAGTTGTTTTTTTTTTACCAAAAATTAAAAAAAAACTAAAAATAAAAAAAACATATATAAAATTAAACAACAAATAAATAAAAAAATGTAAAATGATTTTAAAGAAAATAAAAGTATTAAATAAAAAGTAAATAAATAATTAAAAAAATAAATAAACAATAAAAATAAATAATTAAAAAAAAATTAAATAAAAAATTAAAATTAAAGAAAAAACGTAAATAAAAAACTAAAAAAAGATAAAAAATTAAAAATAAAACAAATAAAAAATTAAAAAAAAAACAAACAAATTAAAAATTAAAAAAAAAAAAACAAATTAAAAATTAAGAAATAAATAACTTACAAAAAATAGTAAAACCCTCAAATTTTATATTATATATTTTAATAAGAAAAGTTTATTAAAAAAAACAACTAACAAAAAAAAGTAAAATACTCAAATGTTATTTAATTATTTTTTAATAATAATAATTCAAATTAAAAAAAATGTTGATTATTTTACTATTTCTTGTTAGTTGCTTTTTTCAAATTTAAGTTTTTTTATTAAAAAAAAAATACAAAAAAATTTTAAATTCATTAATTATGAAAAAAAATTAAAGTTAAGAAAAAGTAAAAAAGAAATTAATATTAAAAAAATTAAATTAATTTTTTTATGCCCCTATAAGAAAGTTTTGGTGTTATTCATGCATAAGTTTAAGAATAAATATAATAAATTACATATATTTGTAGTTTTATTTAGAGTCTTTTTAATATACTCTCTGCTTGTATTGTTATAAAATTAGTGCTCACTTATTTGACGAAAACCCAAACTACAGTGGGCCTTTACTAAAAAAAAGCACGCGCGTCGTACATTTAATTTTCGTTCCAACCAAAACGCGAATTAAAAAAAGAAAAAAAAAAATTACATAAAATAGCTTATGTACGATATACGTGTACAGTTATAAAGCTATGCTATTTTTTTACATTTAACACAAAGACAAGCGCCTAGCAGACGCTGGGCACAATAAAGGCTTTAAAATGTGCTTTAGATATTTTTTTTAAATTTACAAATCGAATTATTTATGCATACTTCATAAGTAAACGCGTATAGTGTTTAACATAGATTAGTGTTATTAATATAATATAGCATTTCGTACATTTCTTTACGTATCTTTGCGTAAATAGCAGGTTAAAGGCGCGATATAAATTAAGCGCTTAAAAGTAAATCAAGTGTATAATTCCAAAACTAAACTAAACAGCTTGACTATTATATGGATCCGTTGTAGGTATTGTGTATATATGTATATTCATGTAGGCAAGAAGTCCACATTTTAGAATTATATAAAAATCAAACGACAATTGCGCATATAAACAGTTATGTGTATGTAAATATAATGCTTACAACTAAAATAAAGCAAATTTTTAATTGACATATATATATATAGATACACTAATATATATGTATAAACATAAGTGTCATTTCATTAGTGACATATGCACGAAAATGTTACATAAACGCTTAGCTGTGCTAGTCTGGCCACTAACACAGCCAAAAAACTACATTTTTGCTACTGTGCACATTCAAGCACAAGCTTTGTAATACAACTTGTGCGCATCAATGCTCATCAAAAAAAAATCTCACATGCAACACTGCATTGAAAAATAACGCTGTAAGCAATTAAGAAATGGAGTGCGTTTATTCTCATGTATGTATACGTATATACGTATTTCTCTATTACATAAACATAACATTTATCAGTATTTTGTTTTGTTAGCTTTTTTGCAAACGTTTTTTTTTTAAACCACAGGCGTACATACTAAATTTTTAGGGTAAAAAAGAAAACTCTATGCCAAAAAACAGTTATTGCGGCAATAGCGCAAAATATTGCAGTGTCCATGCAAAAAAAGTAACTGCATATAAATGTTGGTGTTTGAGTTCGGTATGCTTTGATAAAATGCTATATCAAACTGTTGCGAAAAAGCAAAGTTGTCTGCTTCAGATGTTGTAAAATTTAATTTTATTATTTAAATTTAAATTTAAGTTTAAAATATTTGCAATTTAGATTATTTTTCATTTTTATGCATTCACGCATTTTAGTTGTTGTTGTTCTTATTGTTCTTGAGGTTTAACGAATTAATGCCTTTAAACAAAAAAAAAATAATCTTTTAGAGAATTTTTATGCTTAAAAAAAAATCTTGTAAGTGTATAGTTAGTATTTCGTGTAGTTCAAAAACTAATTTAATTGAAATTGATTATTTCGAAATTATTTTATGCTGCATTCAATAAAAAAAAATTAAAAATATTTTTCATTAACATGAAAACTCAATTTTCCGCTTATAGGGTATGTAAAATAAAATTGTATAACAAAATTTATATTGAGTTCGTGCTTAAAAACATTAAATTTATATTGAGTGCGTATTTTAGAAACAAAAATTGAAAAAAGCTTAAGTTTCAGTTCTAAACTTACAAACCAGCGCAATAAATTCATTTTCGCATATGCTTTGTTGTTGTTGTAGGGCAACTTAACTGTTAAAATTTGTTATTTAAATTTGCATGAAATATTATTTAACAAAAATTAAGCATAAGCTGCTTGTTTAGTTTTTTTAATTGAAAGTTTTAGTTCTAACCTAAAAAAAATCTGCGCAATTAATTCATTTTCGCACATGCCATGTTGTTGTTGTAGGTCAACTTAACTGCAAAAATTTTTTATTTAAACTTGCATTGAATATTATTTTAGTCTTTCTTTTATTGAAAACAAAATGTTAATATTAAATTAGCGGCGGTTTGTTTAATTAGCAAATTGAAATGCATGAAACTGCACCTTAGCATGTACTTTTAGGTGCGTAGTGATAAAAAAATTAAGTTTTGGCAATTTTGAAGCAATTTTTTAATAAACTAAAATTTAAAAAATTAACTTTTAGCAGTTGTGAAGTATTTTTTTAATAAATTAAAATTATATTGGTAAAGTTATGCGTTTTGTGTTAAAATATTATTATTTATATTGCTTGTAATGTTATTATTATTATTTTGAATACAGTGCGCCAATAAAGAACAAGTAGAATATTATTATTGTTTGAGTCAAAGTAAGGAAAAAATTATATATTCATAATACAATATATGCAATGAAAATCAAATGTGCTGTTTATAAGCGGCGCAAATGCTGTAAAAATTGAGCTTAAACTTAAATTAATATAAAAAATCAGTTTACAATAAAAAAAAAAGCGCAGTGCTTATTTCACAATTGCCGAAACAAAAACATTTTTTTTTTTGGAATTCGTTTAGACAATGTTTTTCTTCAGAAATTTGCATTTTTGTTCAGAAATTTAAATTTTTGTCAGCAATTTTAGCAAAACTTAAAAAAAAAATTTGGAAATTCGTCTGAACAATTTTTGCTTAGAATTTCAAATTTTTGTTTAGAATTTCAAATTTTTGTTTAGAATTTCAAATTTTTGTTTAGAAATTTAAGTTTTTGTTTAGAAATTTAAACTTGTGTTTAGAAAAAAATTTAATTTTTGTTTTAGATTTCTGAATTTTTGTTAAGAAAATATTTAATTTATTGTTTAGAAATTTGCATGTTTGTTCAGAAATTTAAATTTTTGTTTGGAAATTTGTTAGCGCGAATTAGAAAATATACAAGTTCATTCAGTACAACTTAATTGAAACCCAAAAAACACTTTATTGTGTGCAAAAAAACTATTATTAATTTAATTTATAATTACGCGTGCGTTACGCGTTTTTCGTAAAGTTTACTACACGCGTGCGCATAAAGTTTTAGTGACGAAAATCAGTTTTTAGACTTAAATCAGTTTTAGTGACTTAAATCACTTTTCAGCTCAGTTATTGAAAATGTCTGCATTATTAATATATAAATATATTTTATTTCACAATTATTAAGCACTTTTTATTAAAATGTTTTGCCCAGTGAAGATTTCATATTATTTTAGCAAGGAGTTTTTTCTTTATACCCTTCACATATAAGGTATCGCTGCTGTATGTAGTCTAATACACAGACGCTTAATGTTAAAGCAACAAATTCTTTGCTTCATCTTATGCTTTTAATAACTAATTTAGTTAGTTTAGTTCAATATATGCAGGGCTAGGTTTCAAACTGTGTGCCTTAACGCCTACATATTTTTAGTTTTGCAAATTTTGCTTGCGTTTTCTATTTTCTTGCTATTCTTTTGCTTTAAAGTACATTGTTACATTAATCACTTAGATTTGTTTTCCGCTTACAAAATTATGCCGTTGTAAACTTACGTAATATAAACGAAATATCAATAGGTATAATGCATATTATATAATAATAGTTGCTGTTAAGAACAATTAGAGTAATTTGTATTAGCAATATATATGTATGTATGTATGTTGCCGTATTTTTCTTCTTATTTTCTTTTTCAAAGTAATAATAAACGTGAAAGTGTTATAAATGGTATAGTTTGCTTATTTAAAAATCATTATATGCATGCGTATGTGTATATATGTGAGTGTTTGCTTGTCTTCAACTATGAGCTATATGTTTCCTTGCTATCAAATATTGCATATTTTGCCTACTGCGTACAAAAAATCACCACCAGGTTTATTGCGGCTATAAGTGTGTGAATGTGTATGTGTGGTTAATAAGTTAAATTAACTGTCATATACTATATGTATATACTACATAAATCATGTAGTTGAGAGACTCCGCTGCGTACTCCATATTTATGTATGTGAAAAGTAATTTCATCGGCAATATTTCAGTAAGTTTTTGTTGTATCATCAGCTTTTTTAAATCTACATACGCTATATACAGTTAGTGAAATAAAATTCCACATATACACGCTTTCTACCAATCAAAGCAATTTGGTATTTGTTGTGTGCGCCAGCTACCGCTGCCTGTGTGGCAGTAGTAGACACATTAATATTTATAGTTGCAATTATTCACTTGAAAATATGTTTGCTACATTCCCAAGTAGCTCATCTAAAAATGCTGCTGGTAGCGATGTTGTTGCTGTTGCCGTTGCAGCGTTCGTTCGTTGCAATATGTTGCTGTAATTGTAGTTGATGGTCTGTTGCATCAGCATAAACCACCAGCGTGTAAAAGACAAATTTTGATTATCCTCAATTGTTGTTGTTGTGTTGGTTTCTGCTGCAGCCGCTGCACTTTCAGCGTTCAGCGCGTTCCGTGTGCACGCTGGTAATTTAAAATCTTGTTGTTTTTGTTGTAGTTGGGCGCTTGTCTGCGAATGCTGCAGCAAGTCGCCTAAACTACCATTGTTATTATTGTTGTAATTGGGTTTGTAGTGCTTTGTATCGCATTTGGTGTTCGTAAATCTGTCGTTGCTGCCGCCAACACAATCAGTTAGAAACGATCTGCATGCATGTACATGGTGGGGGTCAAGGCAAAACAAATACAACACACCAAAAAAGTTTGTTGAAAAGAAAATGAGAAATATTAATGTAGAAATATACAGTTCTTTATGTTAAGTAATAATTGGAAATATTCATTCGTTTCGTTGGACTCACTCGAGTGTTTTAAACCAGTTTATTCTCCACCGTACCATATGTTCGTCGGTGCGTAATGCGCATGCTTGCTGGCGGCAACTTGTGCTGGACTTAATGGACCAAATTGGCTGTACTGTGTGGGGAAATGTATATGGGCGGGTAGTGGATGCGATGGTATTACCTGTCAATTAACAAAAGATCTAAGTAAGACAATAACGGTAATTTAAGAATACGTTTATTTCAGATACGTGGATATAACAGGACCTCAGGGCACAATAGACCTCAGGTCGCGGTGCAATCCTCATCTATATATCTTATATTATCTATACTAGGACCCTCCTTGGTTGAGGACTTGGCTTGCCGAACGACATTTAATAATTAACTATTATTTCATACGCTACACTAAAACTCTTAACCGTAATTTATATAGACGCAGCCAAACTTATCTTGATAACAATAATAATTTCTTTTGGAAAAAAATTAAGTCTATTTAAGTAAGGGGTACACCCGGTATTACAGATAAAAAAAAGTTCCGATCGTTCACTTTGTATGGCAACTATATACTATAATGGTTCGCTATCTGCGGGTTCGACAAATGAGCAACCTCTTAGAGACTGGAGGACTAGCTCGCATATATACAGACAGACAGCCCAGCTCGTAATACTGATCATTTATATACAATATCCGACAAAACTATGAATACCATATGAATTTGAGGACCAAAATGATTATATCTTTTGAGACAAGAAATTTATTGTTTTGTTTGTCTTTCTATTTTGTTTATATTGCATTAAAAAGATTAAATTTAAGTATTATATTAGCATTGATTAGAGCCGAAAGTCGCTGTTATAGCGGCAAAAAACATTGCTGAAATAATTTTGAGGAAGGTTGCCGAGTTTACAGTCCTTGGTCGGATAAAACTCCGGGTCCGTTTCGGTTACTTAGACCCGACTGGCGGCAAAAGACGTCGAGACATGCTGTCTATCAAGTTCTGAAGAAGCGATAGTGGTATATTTTCCTAGAAATCCTTCAAACTATTAAAAATCGCTGTTTTAATGGAGCGACAAGAAGATCGGTCGAGCTCATCATCCAAATATTGCCATAATTGCTAAGGTCAGGGCTTTGGGCAGACCATGGTAGGAGCTCTATCGATGTTTGATCGCAATATTCTTTCGCAACCCGACTTCGATCTTCTGTCTTCGGTCACTGTCCTGCTGGTATACAAAGTTATCTTGTAAGTCCTTTTTTTGCGCTGCGTGCTCTAAATTTGTACTCAGCATCTGTACGTGGATAGTGTTATTTTGATTGCTTTCGCCCATTACCAGATTTGATAGATCCTTGTAGCTACAATAACGCCAAACTAAAACATTTCCACCTCCGAACTTTAGGAAGATTTGGATGCACTTACTTGGAGCCTTTCATGACTCTCTCGGCAAATTTTTTTCTGTCTTTCCTAATTTTTAATTATAATTTGCTCTCATCACTCCAAATTACATTTTTCCAAAAACTTGGCGGCATTTGATGCTACTTTTTGTCAAATTCAAAACGCGTCTTCAAATTTTTTTTACTGATTAAAGGCATTTTGATCTGGTAGCGGCTGGAACAACAATATTCTCGGTTTCTCCGCTGAATTGTTCGTTCAGAAACATTAATTTGAAAGCACTGCTCCATAAATCGTGCTGAAACAGTCGGGTCTTTCTTCACTTCTCTGTTTTTTAGTCTTTTCGCGAGCAATGGGTGACCTGGAAGGTGGCCAGATCTTGGCGCATTCTCTAGTTCACCATTTTTCTTGTAATTTTTCACTTCTTGGATTGTGGCCTTGCTTCTAAAATATTTTTATGCGATTTTGCCATATCCCAGCATTTCACTAAATAACTATTGGCTAAAACACCTTATTTAGATTAGAAGGATGAAAGGTAAACAATGTGGTGGGGTATCCATTGTTTTGTCGGATACTGTATATACTTTAACGTAACTTGATCAGGATATAAAAATCAAACCAATTCGGTTGATTTGTTTTCGAATGAATTTGAACTTGATTTATTTTAAAATTTTTACACAAAAAATACCTAAAAAATTTAAAATGGGGGTTTTAGATAATAAAATGTAAAAAATATGATAACAAAATATGCTGGGATATAAATAACATCACCTTATGGACAATTAAAGAAAATGTGAATATTTACTAAATTCACTTTAATACGCGCGCATTCAAACGCGTGACGCAAAACTCACCTGACGGCTCGAACTGTTGTGTGCGGGGGGTGGCGCCACTGCGGCACGATTGTATGCATATGTAGGAGTCGCCTGCGACACAAACACCGTTGGGCGGCGATACATATCACCCTGGGCATAGATATCTGGCTGAAGCATAACTGCAGTGGCCGCGGCAGGCGAGCCACCGATTGGTGTATTCGCTTGATGCTGATGATGTTGCGGTTGTTGTTGTTGCTGCTGTTGTGCCGATGGTGCAACCACCTGTACAGCAGCGTGTGTTTGCTGCTGACGATGGTATACTTGTGGTGCACCCCACGAGGGCGGACCTGCAGCGGCACCAGAAACTGCACCAACTGCCACAGCACCGCCGACGGCCGAAGATGAGCTCTTCGAATGTGCCAATGGCGGAGCAGCTGCTGCTGTTGAGGGCGTATGCTGTACATAGGCCGAGGCAGAGGAGGCCGTCGAGGTGACCTCACGTTTATGGTGTGCCGGTGGCGCTTGTGTGGCGGCGGCTGCCCATGAAGAACGCTTGTTGTCTACAACAACCGATGTGGCCTGCTGTGGCGGATACTCGTAGAATTCGGCTGGCTCTTGCTTGGTTGGCAAATGCGGCAAACTGGCGGTTTGATTGCCTAAACTGCCGCTGCAGCCAACACCGCCGTTGCCGCCATTGTTGTAGCACTCGTTCTGGGCCATGGCCAAGATGCGCTTTTTCTGCGATTGCCCCGGTTCGTATTTAATATTAGGCTGTTGCTGTTGTTGTTGCTGCTGGGCAGGCTGCTGATATTGTTGCTGCTGCTGTGGCTGTTGTTGGTGCTGTGGTTGCGGTTGGTGCTGTTGTTGTTGCTGTTGTTGATGATGATGGTGTGATGAGGATGACTGCAACTGCTGTTGTTGTTGTTGTTGCTGGTGCTGATGATGCTGTTGCTGTCTGGGACTGTTGCCACCGCTGTGTGCATGACTGCCGCGTCGGCGCACCTCATCTGTGTCGTTGTCACCTACGGTTACGCATGGGATTACTAACTGTACATGTTTGCTGTGACGATGAGCGATGCTGGTGGTTGAGGAAGAGGCGGTGGAGGATGTTGATAGTATGGGTGGTGGATAAGGATTGGTGGTGGTGGATAGGTTAGAGGTTGGATGGGAAGAAGAATTGTTCGTATTTGAGGATATGGAGGAACTGTTGCTAGCAACATGATGATGATGATTGCTGCTGCTACTGTTGCTACTGTAATGGTGGTGGGTGGAAGTAGAAGTAGAATTGGAATTGGTGTTGGTTGCGGTAGAGGATGCGGAGGCGGAGGCGGAATTGTGAGAGAGGCTGCCGCATTGCTGCTGCTGTGGCTGTGGTTGTGGTTGTGGCATTGGTTGATGATGGTGAGTGCTTGCAATATATTGTGGCTGCATAAGCTGTGGCTGTGGCTGTGTCGGCGTCTGATGATGATGATGATGTGAATTATGATGATGATGATGCGTATGCGAGTGCGAGTGTGCGTGCTGCTGCACATGTTGCTGTGCCGAGCATGCGGCGACCGCGGCCGCGCCCATTGCAATATCTGCTCCGGCTCCTGCACCACCAAATCCAGTTCCACTTCCGCTTCCGCCCTGCACAGCATTTGATGCTGTACTGCGGGCGGCGGTGGCATATTGATTACTGTTACTACTGCTATTGCTACTATTGTGGTTGTTATTGTTATTATTATTATTATTATTATGATTGTTATGTACGCCACCGCCTTGACTATTGCTATTAATGTTACTGGTATTACTGTTATTGCTATTGCTATGGCTATGGCTACTGTTCGAACTACTTTGACACTTGATGCTGACATCAGCGCTATGGGTTAGATTTGAATGCGTATACGAATTCGTATGCGTTTGTGGCTCATGTGATAACTTTGCCTTTGAATGATTAGTGATGCTACTAGTAGACGTTGATGTGGTTGTTGATGTATTACCATAGATGTTAGCAGTATGATGCTGATGCTGCGGCTGAGTTTGCTGCTGCTGCTGCTGTTGTGGCTGCGGCTGCGGCTGCACCTGCTGATGTGTCTGATGGTGGTGATGGTGTACATGTTGCGGCTGTTGTTGTTGCTGCGACTGCACCTGATGTTGGTGGCCATTAGCGCGACACGACGAGGACGATGACGAGTGCTGCAATAAAGCAGGGTTCGTTTGCGACTGCGCATGTGCACGTTGCTTCATTACCGGTGCGACTGGTGCTGGTGCGGGTGGCTCGTTACCCTCATCCTCACTATCCGAAATCGTTATGACAGCCGAAGGTGATGGCGTGTCGTGTATAGTAATTGTCTGCTGCTTTACAATAGCGCCATGATGCTGGTGCGAATGTTGCACCGCTTGCTGTGCCGGCTGATGTTGCTGTGTGTGATGTGTTTGGTGGTGATAGTTGCCACCAACACTGTTATTGCCGCTGCAATTGTTGATAATGTGATGATTGCTATTGCTATAGCCGCCACCACCACCACCACCATTGCTGCTGCTGCTGCTGATCACATGCTGTTGATTGGCCGAATTGCTGCTGTGATGATGATGACCACCACCATTGTTGCTATTTTGGCTAACAATGTCTGCAAAAAGAAAAAAGTAAGTGATTTAGAAAATGTAAAAGTTATATTTATATATGATTTCTTCTTCCTTACTACCAGACGATGCCGAAGTAATAACTGGGCCAGCATTGCTGTTGTAGTTGCTGCCATAGTTGCAATTGTGGTGACTATGGTACTGCGGCGAAACGTGTGAGGCGCGGTTGTAGCGCTGTTGGTGTGGCGGTGAACTCTCCTTTACACGTTTCTTAACCGGTGATAACTGATTATTTTCCTTTTTATCGTGGCGCGGCACACGATACGAGTTGCTCTTAGTGCTGCACAGCGAAAAAATATAATTAGTTGCAAGCAAAACATATTGTCAAGCATTAAAAGTAAATAACTTACACTAAATGCTGCACTGGCGACTCCTTCTTGAGATCATTTCTGGGTATATTCAAATGGTGTTTAGGATAAATCTCCTCAACATTCAAAAATGGTGCCGAATCGACAATTAGCGAATGTGCTGGCGCTTGCTGCCACGAAGGCACCAAAGCCATTTGTCGTCCGGTCTGCGGCCAAGCCACGCCGCTGGCTTGTACACGATTTGTAAGCAACATGCGTTGTCCGGAAGCCGGTTCCACCATCGACACTGGCACAGGCACATTGACATACTGCTGTGGAGGAACCTTTGAAATGTTTAATTTTCATTACTTTTAAAAAGCTAAAGCTCAGCCTGTATACGTACTTGCAATGGTGGCTGCATTGTGGCGCTGCCAACAACCACGTGCTTGGTGGGACTGGGCATGGTTTGATAGGATGACGGACACAAAATATTTAACTGATGTTGGAACGCATCGGCGCGTCCCTGTGTGTACTGACGACCAACATTGCGACCGCCGTAGATTTGATAAAGACCCTCATAGGCTAATGGACGTTCACGCACCAAACGCTGCACTTGACTGGTCAGCTGATTGTTGATGGTAAACGTCATATTCTCCGTAGTGCTCGGTACAAAATTGGTAACCAATGTAGAAGCTGGCTGCACACTATAAATGCATAAAATAAATAAATAGTTGCATAAAAAAATATCATAAAATTTTCGAATGTGACATAGGAACATATTGTATACTTACGTATGGAAATCGCCACGTCGGCATACTTCCATCATCTGCACCGAGGCTTTTACATTATTACAATAGACGTAGTCAACTAGGTGTGTGAGGCGTACAAAGGAGTGATTCAACGCCTCAGCTGGCGTAAGACGACGCTCTTGATCAATGGTTAGCATACGCTTTAGCAGATCAATGAATTCGCGTCTATCCGTTTTCTCGGCCAACAATTGACCGCCTTCCAAATCAGTTGGTACATTTACCTGACCAATATCGTCTAAGCAATTAAATATATATTTGCGTGCCTCCTTACTTTTCGTATTAGTCTCTGCCTCGTGTTCCTCGGTGGTCTTCAAGCGCCAAAACGGATAGGTCGAATCGACATCGCGATAGAAAAACTTTGATGTCTTCGAGGCGCTGTTCAGCATGTGCTCCGTAGGCAGACCCTGTGTCTGTGATATGTACCTGTAAGGCGTAGAAAATTGTTATTTAAGTAATTGTTTGAAACAGCGAGGTTAATATGAGTAACTAACCTTATTTGATCGAATTCAGAAGAACCCGGATATA
Organism: Bactrocera neohumeralis; assembly: GCF_024586455.1. Lineage (NCBI taxonomy): Eukaryota > Metazoa > Arthropoda > Insecta > Diptera > Tephritidae > Bactrocera > Bactrocera neohumeralis. The sequence goes on along the minus strand of NC_065923.1, from coordinate 40,488,036 downwards.
AGGGCCAACCCAGGAACAACTCGGCCACCACACAACCCAGCGACCACATATCGATTGCCTCACAAAATGGCAAACCCAAAATAATTTCAGGTGCACGATAGTAACGGGACTGCAAGTAAGTGTTGCATACCGTTTTGCTGACATGCGACGCACTGCCAAAATCAATAACCTTCACCCTATTTTTTAAAAAAAGAATAATAAATACATATGTATAGTATATGTGTGTATGACAGTAAAGTTTGAAATTAAAAAAACGTGTGTTGAAGTGTTGTTGGGTTACTTACCTATAAGGTTGTCTTACTGGATCTACCAACATTATATTTTCCGGCTTTAAATCTGCATGAATCAAACCAAGTTGCTTTAACTTTAGCAACGCCGTTAAAACCTAAAGCGCGTGAGCGATAAAAAATCAAGAGAAATATTATGTATAAACAAAAAATATAACGGTATAAACATTGATAATATATAGACATGTATATTTCCATTAGACTGACCTGCTCTAAAATGGGCCGTATATATTTCAAAGGTAGCGGTGAAAACTTATTTTGTTTAAGGAAATCGTACAAATTCTGTTCGAGCATTTCAAACACCAAACACGTGTGGTTCTTGTGTTGGAAACACTCGAAAGCACGCACAAAATTGAACTCGTCGGCATTTTCCTGACTGAGACGCGATAGAATCGATACTTCAATTTGTCCCTGACGTGCATACGAAGGATGATTTTTTAAGATCTTAATAGCCACAATCTCCGACGTGCCACGTTTCCAGCATTTAACCACCTGGCCGAACGTGCCACGTCCCAAAAACTCCAAGACCTGCATAAAAACAAAGCAAAAGAGTAAAGAATTTTTTTTTTAATTTTGTATTATATGCAAACTCACCTCATACTCGGCGGAGAGCGAATAGAGAACCTCATGTTGCACCAGCTGGTAATCACCGTCGGCGCCGCTGCTCGAACGCTTGCTGGGGGGCTGCGTGTTGGCGTGCCCCCCAGACGTGGCGACTTTTGTGTGCGCCGTCTTGAGGCTGTTGGTCACCGTCGTTGTCGCCACCGCTGCCAGCGTTTCCGAATTGCTGCTCGCCGTTTGCGCTGAAGCAGTTGCTGCTGCTACTGCGGTCGTGCTGCTTATAACACCAACTCCGACAGATTCGTTGCTGTTGCTTAAGCAAATGGACGCGGCGGCGCCAGAACCGTTATACGAGGACGACGATGTGTATGAATCAACGCAACCGCAATCGCACTCTGTAAGTACAGAAATGGTAATTATGAGAATAATGTCACAGAACTTTGCTAGTTTTAGTTTTACATAATTTAAGAAATCGAAATGTAATTTGAACCGTTAAAAGTAGTAAATGTTGTAAATACGCAAACTGCACCAACAGCCAACAATAACAGCGCTTTATGGACTGCACAATTGTGGCTGTTCGAATAATGCGCGAGGCGCAAAAGCCTTTGGCGATTCTTCAGCTCCCACAACAATGGCAAATACGCAGAAATACATTCATACAACTTAACCAATTGCAGAATTAGTAATTAGATTGTGCGAAAATTGTATGAAATAAAAGCGTCGTCACACAATTTCCGGCAACAATTGTAGCTAGAAGGAACAACGGCATATGCGCACGAAAAACAACGACGACTGACGATATAGCCAATAGTGGGAATTCTTGTATTCTAATATTTTCATGGAACTGTTGCAAAAATACAAGTACGTACATACAAATGTATGTATGTACACAAATAGCTAGATACTTTTGATACGCATATACAAACAGCAAAAACAATAATGGAAATATTGCGACAATTTGTTGAAAATGTTGTTGATTTTATTACAAACTGCTGTTGTTATTGTTACGTTACAATAGCTTCTACGCAAATATTGTGCAATTGTATATACAGTCATGGACAGAAAAATAACACACTTTCAATATAAATTCCGAAACAGTTTTTGCTTTTATAAAATTATCGTGCTTATATGTACTTCAGTTAATGACCGACACAAAACTAAATGAACACTCACCACCGCTTCTACCGGCCGAATACGTGGATAGCCGCAAAACTTTGATTTTTCTAGTAGAAACGAGTCAGCTGTTTGCTCGCTTACAACACAGGGTTGCCAGTCTCGACATTTTGTAGTAATTAAAAAATAAACTTGAAATATTCGGAAGCTAACTCAAAATCACATCTAATACTAGTATTTAAAAATATGTACACTATTTTTAATTGTTTTCTGTTTATATTAGTAATAAACGTCGTTTCTATACATTCCCATTTCTCTGTCCATGACTGTACGCCTGTAAATAATTTAATGCACGCGTAAAAAATATTGCACACAGACTTATATAAAGGTACAGTGGCTATAAAAGCTCAATTGATTGAATAAAAATATGTTATTTGATAACAAAAATTATTTTTCAATGAAGTTGTTATTAAATAAACATATTAATCTTTAGCACTAAATCCAGCAGAATATGAGAATTTCTGCATTAAACGTCAGATTTATTAATACATATTATCCGCAAAAGTGAGGAACAAATTGCCACAGAAAAATGGCGCTCCCATCTGATGTATCAACAACATAATTTTTTGGTGATATTGGTTGAAAATTTTGAAAAACTCACGAAGAATCAATGCAGTATGCGACGATGCATTATCGTGACGCAAAAACCAAGACTTGTCGGTCCATAATTCCAAGCTCTTTTTACGAATAGCTTCGCGCAAACGACGCATATCACTGAAATAGTTTTCCTTGTTGAGAGTTTGGCCGGTCAGAAGGAATTCGAAGTGCATCACACCTCGATTATCGAAGAAAACTGTCAACATAACCTTGATTTTTTTACCTGCTTTGACGTGGTGTTTTTGGCGTCAGCTCACATTTGCCATGATATTCGGACAACTGTTCGTCTGTTTCCCTGTCGTAAGCATAGATCCAAGTCATCGCCAGTAATAATAGGTTTCATGACATCCTAGTAGTCGGAAAACATTGTTTCACATCCGGTAACGCGACGCTGTTTCTCAAAAAACTTTAGTGGTTTTGAAATCAATTTTACTTTCACTTTCCTTAGGGCCAAAAGATCTTTCAAAATGGTTTTCTCTAATCCTTACGATATTCCAACGGTTCCAGTAAGTTCTCCGACTGTTAGTCGTCGATTCTCAATCGTCAATTCCTTTATTTTATTGACGTGTTTATCTTCAGTTGATGTTGATGGTCGTGCCGGACATGATTCGTCGTCAACGCGTTCTCGACCCTCTTAGAATAATTTGTAACAATCGAAAACAATTGCTCGCGATAAACAATTACCGTCGAAGACTTTTTCCAACTTTCTGAACGTTTCATCACCAGAAATTTGATTCCGCACACATAATTTTATAGAAATTATTTGTGGAATAATTTCACTCATCGTAAAAATCGTATTTCAGAAAGACAATCATATACTAAACACTAATGATTATTTTCATGTGACATTTTGCACAGATGTCACTGACAGTCATACCAACCTAGAAGAAAAATATTTCGACAAATGGGTTTTTGCGCGATTCACGAAATTTAATTTCACGAATTTTAAATTTGCACTTTCAGAAGTTTTTAACAAAACCGTAGAATGATGACACTAAAGGGGCTGGGCCACGCCCACTTTTTTCATTTTTTAAAACACAGACGCCTCTCCCTAATGCAATTCGTTATTCCAAATAACAGTCTTGTGGTGCTTAGTAATGCACTTTACGGGTTCATGGCGTTTGTTTCTGTAGCAAAATGTCGAGAGAATAGAAAAATTAACAAAATGGCGGCGTTTGAAGAAGTTAAATTTTACCTAAAATTTTGGTCGGTCATTGTATAGGGAACCTGGAAAAAATTTCATTTAAGGGGGTATTCTGGTTTAGAAGACCGAATTTTAGGTATTTTTTTTTTTGACGCGATAGTAAAAAATCAAAAATTTTTTGGATTATCCATTTTTTTACATGGTTTTTATTGTCATTCTAAGAATACAAACATAATACAAACTTCAGGTAATTAAATTTAAAAAAAACTGCAGGTCGGCGAAGTAGAGACTGATGAAACAATGGCTTGTCTTAGTGTGCAGGATATAAATCCTTTCCGTGACCTAAAATGAAAATTTATGCGAAATCCGTGAAGAGTAAAAGTGTAGTTATCGCACTACGAAACGTTTTTGAAAAATTATTTTTTTTTTTTCAAAATGGTGCAGGTTTGAAAAAAGAGTTTCGTATTCTCCGTTTTTGCGTGGTTCGGAATTTTTTAAAAATAAAAAAAAATTCTTTCGAAAGCTCTTCGTAGTGCGAAAGAAAGCTCTGTATGAAATTTCAGGTGAATCGGTTGAGTGTAACTTTAGATATCATGCACACCGTTTCTAGAAAAGTAGTTAGGAGAAAAATGAGCTTAAAGTTTGAGAACTAGTCGCGCGCAGTCGGAGTCGGAGACGGAGTCACAAAATGAGCTGTAACTCGAAAAATAATTTGAATTTCGAAAAATCCTCTTAGGGACATTTTCTTGAAGCGTTATATACGTACATAGATGTATATACATACATTATATGCAAAAAAATCTATTTTTTCAAATTTCTAAACCAGAATACCGCCTTAAGCCCGTGTAATCATTCAAGCAAGTTTGAAAAATGTGTAGTTTTGAGAAAAAGCGAGTTTGAGGAGTGAGCTGATTGAACTGACCGGCTACACTTTAGATATTTCTAACTTAAAAATTATTTGAGATAACGATTTAAAGGTATAACTAATATTTAGTAATATAAAAAAAATATTTTTAGAACGATTTACTTTCAGTTTAATATTTAGCCTTGTATTTCTGCCACAATATTTTGTTGTGTCATGAAAAAACGCAATAATCAAATTTTCTATAATTAACCTCTCTCATTATATCAAATAAATTCGAAAAGGAAAAAATAAAGTAAACTGACTGCAGATAAATATTGGATATTTGAGTTGACTTGTCAACTTTGTGCAACAACAACACACAACGCTGCCACTTATGGAATATTTGATAAATTCTTATTTTTCATTTGTGTTTTTAGTTTTATTTAACTTAATTCTAAGAATATACTAAATGGCTGTGGTGAAATTAATTATTCAATGGTTATGTAAATAACCACGTGACAATCGAACTTGACTATTTTTATGCAATATAGTTGTCAACAAAATAAATGGAACAGCAATGTTTGAGTGCCATAGCTTTGATCGATTTGAGGCAAACATTCTGGTGGCACGACTTGTAATCATAACGAAAATACAGAGAAACTCAAATGTCAACAATTAGCGCTGAGCAAGCGGAGGGAAATGGAACAAATAAATTACGAAGGTATTGAAAATCTAATAACGAAAAGAAAGAAATCCAGGCCAAACATGCCAGCGGCATGAAGTAATTGCAATTAGCCGAGTTGACGTTCGTGTTGAACCTGAGCCGGGCGCCTTTGTTCATTGAGCCAGTATCGAATCGAAAAGTACATTCACTATGAAAACAAGAGAAAAATGAAAAACAAAAATGCATTTGTTGTTGTTATTCGGAGCCGGTGATTTCGCAAAACTTAGACAAATGCCAGCTCAGGCCCACAAGCCACTCGATCAACACGTCAAAAGCCAGACTTTCATAAGCATTTGCTGCAGATCGGCCAAACCGCGTTTTACATACTCGTACATACACACGCACACACACATCTCATTTGTGTAGGTATTTACATGAACTCAATCTGCTGGCATGCATAAATAGTCGGAGAATTGATTAGCAATCGCCGGCTGAAAAGCTGGCGCGCTCGTCGAGTTGAGGAAAATGAAATGCGCTTGTATGCGTGTGTGTTGTTATTTACACCCATTTGGATCAAATATCTGGCAGCATCGTAACCATTTGTGTGGATTTGTTGATTAACTGATCTTTTGATTTGCACGTACCCAGCGATATCGACACACATACCTATGCACCGCTTACATAGGAAAGTACATAGGTATGGTATATGGTACATACATGTATGTACATGCATTTGTAGCGTGTGTGCTCAATAAATATTTGTGCTTTCTTCATGCTTCATTCAATAAAAAATGCATCATATAATGAAAGTATTTCAGTTTTGATTGATTTGTAGCAGAAATACTGGGTTGCATTCCAATTTGCCTGCTAGCCTGCATTGCTACAGAATTTTTTACAGCATAATTAAAAATTCTAACATGCAAAAATTATTTGTTTATAAAAATTTACCTTTTTTTATAAAAAAAAAAAAAAAGAAAAATGTAGCTAATATAACCTTTACAGGTGCATTTCTTTTAGTAACTATGTGTTCAGTTTATATATATAGTAATGCAATCCGACCTTAAGCAGTAATCCATGTCAAATTTCGTGAAGATACATTGTCAAATGTAAAAGTTTTCCATACAAGCCCTTGATTCCGATCGTTTGATTTATATGGCAGCTATATGCTATAGTAAGCCGATCTGAACAATTTCTTTTGATATAATATTATTCCTATGAACAATAACTCATACCAAATTTCGTGAAGATACATCATCAAATGAGGAAGTTTACCATGCTATCATTTGATTCCAATCATTCCGTTTGTATGGCAGCTATATGCTATAGTTCACCGATATGAACAATTTCTTCGGAGATTACATACATTGTTGCCTTAGAAAATAATCTATACCAAATTTCGTGAAGATACATTGTCAAATGTAAAAGTTTTATATACAAGAACTTGATTCCGATCGTTCAGTTTGTATGGCAGCTATATGCTATAGTAAGTCGATCTGAACAATTTCTTCGGAGATTGCATTGTTGCCTTAAAAAATGACCTGTGTCAACTTTTGTGAAGATACATTGTCAAATGTGAAAGTTTTCCATACAAGAACTTGATTCCGATCGTTCCGTTTGTATGGCAGCTATATGTTATAGTCCTCCGATATCGGCAGTTCCGACAAATGAGCAGCTTCTTGAAGAGAAAATGACGTTTGCAAAATTTCAAAACGGTATCGTAAAAACTGATGGACTAGTTCGTATATATGCAGACAGACGGACGGACAGACAGACAGACAGACGGACATGGCTAAATCGACTCAGCTCAACATACTGATCATTTATATATATACTTTATAGGGTCTCCGACGCTTCCTTCCGGGTGTTACAAACTTCGTGACAAACTTAATATACCCTGTTCAGGGTATAATAAAAACGAATATATTCAAACCTTTGTACATATATCACAATGGAAAGTTGAAAATTTAGAAATCGTAAACATTAGACTGACTAATTATTTTTATAATAAAACATTTTGTCAAAAAAAAAGTATAGGTCCAATATTTTGCCACGAAGAACGCAACAAAAAATGTTTTGTACAAAAAAAAAATGTTAACGTAAATTTTGGATTTAATTACTTTTCCGGATGACGTCTGTCGTTTTACTCACACAAATTTTATATTTGATTTTGTGATGAAAATTAAGCAATATCGCCGATACATAATGTTGATACCAAAAATAACCAAAAATTCCAAAAATAAACGAAATCGTGCGTGTCCGTCCGAGACCTTTTACAGTAAATATTTTGAGCAATGATAAGTTTATCACTCAGATTTTCTACCAAAAGTCAAATCTCTCAATACCCTAGAGAATCTCTACGGATTTCAGATTCAGATTAACTTCAGTATGATTCCTCCAGCAATAACTAAATTAAACGGGGCAATGATTGAAGTTAATATTTGAGTTTTGTTAGTATACTGAAAATTGAAATTTTCAGATATCTCTTTCTTTTAACAAAAGAGATAATTTTTTTAGTATATTTTCTATTTCTTTTGACTATTGATTTCAGTTGAATCAAATAAGTAAATTCTATGCAATATTTGCATGAACTGCTGTGCGGAGGAGATAAGCTAAACGAATGATTGAACGAATGTGGTGAACAAAAGAGCAAATAATATTTCAGCAACAAATGAATGGCGTATTGATTGAATGAAAGCATAAGTACAGAATAATGCGCTTTGGGTGAATCTTTATATTGCAGCATTTACTAGGCGACATTTTGCACAGTGTCTCCTAAAGATATTTTCTTATAATTATTTATCAAACTCCCATATTCCTACATCGCAATATTGCGAAAAGGGTTTCAGAGGCTGCTTGTCATGTATGCACATATGTAGATTATACGGCTTGGTTTAAACTGGTTTTCAATTAAAAGTGTGGTTGGAGGTTTTCCTTTTTTTGTGTGGTTAGTAAGGAAATTTTTTTGGAGATACATATGACCGTCGTAACATATGCCAAATTCAAAATAATCATTATGTTTAAATTAGTATGTGGTTATGTTGACAGAACCAGAACAGAGAATTAAAAAACGTTTTTGAAAGCGTAAGATTTTTTTTCGCCACCAACCAATATCGTGCCGCAGGGGGATTACTTTTTTGTAGAATAAATTTTTTAAAATTAATAAGAAATATTCAGCTATTTTTTCTCATAGTTTTGAAAACCCATTCGAAAGAGGTCGAAATGTGAGTTTGACAATTCCTGGCCGACAGGGGTAATACCGAAAATTTCGAAAAAGTTGGAAGGGTTATTAAGGACCGACAAAGTTTGGTTTTGCAAGATTCGACTATAAGAACAAGATCGGCCGAGCTATTTTGAATAAAATTAACGATTGGAATTTAAGTGTGCTCTGCCCAATCCACAAAAAGTGATACCCACCAAACTGCGCCAACCACCGTGGGATAAGCCTCCTCAACATTTTTGGAGCGTATTGTGTGAAAGTTAAATCCCACCGTCAACAAACTGATTGGACCTTATTAGTGTAGACTTGACAAATCAACAACGGACCAGATATTCACCATGCGCAAAGTTTTGGAAAATACCCGTGAAAGGAGAATCGACACACACCAATTCTTCGTCGATTTGATTTCGACAGCACGAAAAGGAGCTGCCTTTATGCCGCGATGTCTGAATTTGGTATCCCCCCAAAAAAAAACGGCCTAAACTGACGTTGAGCAACACCAAAAGCTCCGCCAGGATCGGGAAGGACTTCTCCGAGCCGTTCGATACCAAACGAGGTTTCAGACAAGGCGACTCCCTATCGTGCGACTTCTTCAATCTGCAGCTGGAGAAAATAATTCGAGTTGCAGAACTGAAACGAGCAGGTACAATCTTTTATAAGAGTGTACAACTGCTGGCGTATGCCGATGATATTGATATCATCGGCCTCAACACCCGCGCCATTAGTTCTGCTTTCTCCAGACTGGACAAGGAAGCAAAGCAAATGGTTCTCACGTCACTGTTGACAGTCATAACTTTGAAGTGGTAGATAATTTCGTCTATCATGGAACCAGTGTAAACATCACCTACAATATCAGCCTGGAAATCCAACGCAGGATAACTCTTGCCAACAGGTGCTACTACAGACTGAGTAGGCAATTGAGAAGTAAAGTCCTCTCTAGGCGAACAAAAACCAAACTGTATAAGTCACTCATTATTCCCGTCCTGCTATATGGTGCAGAGGCTTGGAAGATGACAACAACTGATGAGTCGACGTTGCGAGTTTTCAAGAGAAAAGTTCTGCGAAAGATTTATGGTCCTTTGAGCGTTGGCCAAGGCGAATATCGCATTCGACGGAACGATGAACTGTACGAGATATACCATGTCATTCACAAAGTTCAGCGAATTAAGAGACAGCGACTACGTTTTTTCCATTTTTCGAATAAAATATTCGTTAGCTTTTGAGTTGTAGAAAGCAAAACCGAAAATTGTACGTATTTATTCCGGCACAGGGTGGTACTTTCGCATAATTATAAAATAGATCTGAATTTCGAATGGAAAACATTTACGAATCGAGATACAGGATAGGGCCCCAGCTCTGAGAATATTCGACGAGGTATCCGCCGGGAGAAGCAGGGGAACTGGAAGAGTCCACTCCATTGGAAAAACCTGGTGGAGAAGGACCTGCATTCGCTTGGAATATCGTAGTATCACGTAGCGAAAAGAAGAAACGACTGGCGCACTGTTGTTAACTCTACGCCAATAAAGAATAAGAAGTACATATCGTCACCTGAAATGCAAAATAACGTAACAACATTTTCGGAAATTTACAGTGGCATGAATGAAACATGAAATAAAATGGAACATGAGTGAAACAAGATTTTAATATTGGTTAAAACTGGTTTATATCTGACCGCAGAACCTGAAAATGTTGAACATATGTAATATTATGTAATATTATTATTGTTGAAGTAGTGAAGCGTAATCAATAAGACACTCAATTTCGAATTTTTTGATGATACGTTATTTTGCATTTCAGGTGACGATATGTATATTAGGTTTTACTCGACCAAATTTCAATCAAATTTGATACATAACATTTCCACGCCTACTTTACATTTATTTAAATTTAATCTGATTATTTCACTTTCCAGTAATCATATCAAATCCCACTGAATGTATTGCGAGACAACTTTGCACGAATAGTGCCTTTAAATTGTGCCACCTTACGACCAACGAATTTACAATATCGGACTAAAACTGGGCCTTTTTACCCAGACTAAAATATCGTTTAGCCTGCGAGACATATTATTGAAATTTGGAAAGAATCCTTTCTTGATAATAGCATGTCCGTGTGCCAAAAATGGGTTGAATCTAACGAATAACGAATTGAATTCTCTCACAAAATATTTTTAAGTAAAGTTCTGCCAACACCTGAAAGTATTTCCCCAAGCTACTGGATGAAGGAGAATTATCGAACAATAAGACTTCACTCGGTTGGCGGGTTTTCCACTCTTCCAGCATTTCATATATCGGGTTTATGGTATGAAGTGTGGTCAGCGACAGGTTGAGGACCTTGTTTCGGTATTTTACTGCTGTTGAACTTAAATAACAAATTAAAACTAAGGGAATCAGCCTCTCAAGAGAACTATATAATTTTTGCAATGCAAACAAAGGTCCCGCCTAAACACACTTTTACAATTTCTTTCAAAAACAAAGTTTAGAAAACATATTTTATTACGATTAATTAGCTGCTCATGCATATGAACGACTTCCTAACAGCGAACGCAGTTTTTGAGTCAAAAAATTTAAATAGAGCAACGCGTTTTCACCCACAACAAATTTGTAGGTAGCAAACTTTGAATATAATTATACTCAGGCACATACATATGGTACATATTCACTTACAGTTCAGTTCATATTTAACCTGCCGCTATGGCGTCAATGACGCCAGTATGTATGAATAATAACAACAAATAGGTGAAAAGCCCAAAACATTAGGGTAGCAAATAGGGCGTTAAGCCTGAAACAGCAAAAGTGGGTACTGCCAACTTCCACCAGGCCACAATAATGACCATAATTTGCATAACAAAACTACATTGAACGAACACGTTCCAGCGAGAGCGCACAAACTACTTGCAATAGCAACAAAAACAATATTTTGCACATTAATAACTTGGATGCCACCAATGAATGCCACCAGCAGGCATTTGTTGCGTTCCACGCCAACACGATTATCGCAGATGCCACTACTTTTGTTTTGCTAATGCCAATTTGAATAACTGAAGACAAAAACACGGCGCACACACATTCATAGCTGCATCCTTTTTAAAATGGATAATAGTGAAGTTTTACGTCAATCATTGTTTGTGCGTTTTTTGTTTTTGTTCATCCGTTTTCCCTTGTTGTTTCTGCTGCTGACGGCCAACACTCACCAACGCAATTTTTCATGGAATTTCTCTATTTTAATGGAATAAAATACGTGTAAAGGAAATCATGTCAAAAACACACTACCTTATATAAGAAATAATTGAAAAATACATGTATGTATATAAATAGTTACCAGCGGCCATCGCCCCGTTTACAATACATCTAAATCACCAACAAAAAGTTTACAGCTTCGAGCTTTAATAGTAATCGGATCGAGAACTTTCTTATGCTTGTATGTATGTACTAATTTCTAGATACGACTTGCGAGTCCTTTTTTAGACGAACCTTTTTGCATCGCAATTAATATCTACAGGCATCTCTGAGCCAAGTATATATGTATATACATATGTACATTTTTTCTTTAATTCTAGCAAACTTCCCAATTATTTTTAGAATATGTCGAAACTAGCTGGTTATGCAACGTATACGAAACAAGGTTTCACACAAGGCGACTGCCTATCGTGCGACTTTTTAATATACTGCTGGAGAAAATAATTCGAGCTGCAGAGCTAAATAGAGAAGGTACAATCTTCTACAAGAGAGTACAACTGCTGGCGTATCCCGATGACATCGATATCATTGGCCATAACAACCGCGCCGTTAGTTCTGCTTTCTTCAGGTTAGACAAAGAAGCTAAGCAAACGGGTCTGGTAGTGAACGAGGGCAAGACGATATATCTCCTGTCATCAAACAAACAGTCGTCGCACTCGCGACTTGGCTCCTACATCACTGTTGACAGTCATAATTTTAAAGTCGTAGAAAATTTCGTCTATCTTGGAACCAGCATGAACACCAACAACAATGTCACCCTCGAAATCCATGCAGAATAACACTTACCAACAGGTGCTACTTCGGATTGAGTAGGCAATTGAGAAGTAAAGTCCTCTCTCGACGAACAAAGATCAAACACTACAAGTCACCCATCATCACCGTCCTACTCTATGGCGCACAAGCATGGACGATGACATTTGAAGAGTCAACAACACAAGTTTTCGATAGAAAGGTTCTGCGGAAGATTTATGGTCCTTTGCGCATTCGTAACAGCGAATACAGTCTATGGAGCGTTGATCTGTATGAGATATACGATGGTCATGTAGTAGTTCAACGAATTAAGAGACATCGGCTAGGTCATGTCGCCCGAATAGTTGAAAACAGTCCAGCTCTGAGAATATTCGAAGCAGTACCCGCGGGGAGAAGCAGATGAAGAGCAAGAGCTCCCTCCGTTTTTGAAGTAGTGTAAAATAAATATTTCATTCAAAATAAGTCTAAATTTCGGCGTTTATTACTTACAAGCGAAAATTCGGTTGAGCTCTGAAAATAGCAAGAAGTTGCTTTGGGTCCGATTCGCAGAATACGGATGCGGAAGTGATTCGAAATTATGTTACCTTGATGAAACAACACTTTCTTTTTCTTCCAGCATCATTCGGATAAAGCTATACTCGTACAAAAGCGTTTTTGATATCGACACTTGTCTTTTTCTTCACAAGAAGCTAATTATTTGTCGACATCAATTTTTTAGCAGCAAGGCTAAATGGTATGAATCTGCTTTCGAGCTACTGCTTAAGGATAATACAATTAAGTGGTACACCGATGGCTCGAAAACGTCGGAAGGAATTGGTGCAGAAGTCGCAGAACCACGCAACGAACTCTCCATACTTATGGGAAATTTTCCGAGCATATACCAAGCAGAGGTCTTTGCTATAAGTCGGTGGTAGAGATAAACCTCCAAGGCAACTATAGCAAAGAACGTATAGTCAACTTAGCGACAGTCAAGCGGCACTTAAAGCGATCTCTGCGCACGAGTACAAATCGTTACTGGTGCAGGAGTGTATAGAACGGCTAAACAATTGTAACCAAGTGCACCTTATCTGGATGCCCGATCACAAAGGTATAGTCGGGAATGAACTGGATCTCAACCTTTTATTGCGGTTGGTTCCTATACCGTAAAGAAGCTGCTCCGCAAGTATGAAGGTGTGGGCAAGTAGATATACATATTGACAACAACTCCAAGGCATGCGCCATGTCAACTTACTAATGGAAGGTTACAACCTTAGCAGGTTTAAATATGTAATCAACTTCCCAAGGGACAAACTCCGGCTACTTGTCGCTTTCTACACTGACCAATGCAAGCTCAAGAAGATAATATGGGCCTAGTTTCTTGTGCAAATTGCCGGTTCTGCGGCATGGAGCCTAAAACTCCAGAACACCTACTAATTGACTGCAGAGCTGTCTGTAGACACAGGAAAAAGTCCCTTGGATCCAGGTTTCCGAATGGGGATCACATCACCTCAATAGCACGTAGCAATATTGGAATTTATCAATATGCTGGGGCTAAGTGAGTCGTTTTGACTTAGGAGAGGGCACAATAGACCTTTGGTGCAATCCTCATTTATTTTTCTATTTATATGCTATACACATGTATTTTATAGGTTCGCTGTAATTACGAAACATATTTCAAGACAATCGCGTAAAAAATTCAATCAAAACGTTTTCATTTCAAAAAATTACAGAAATACATAATTTTAATTTTAAGCAACGATATTAGATAGAAATGAAAATGAAAAAGTAAATGTGAAAGAAAGTGAAATTTCATTAGAGACACGCACACTGACCAACAGGTATTTGGTATTTGTTATTACTATCGGGTAGGGCCATGCAAACCATCAGTTCGCTAATGACATAGCGTATGGCATAATTCACATTTGCTATTTTTAATGCACGATCGATGTTTGCGAAAAACTCAAACGCAGATATACCTAGCAAAAGCTATACTATGAAGGTAGCTGCATGCAACATGTGTATGTATGCAATCAATAGAATTAACATTCTATTTTGGATCAAAAAGCAACTGAGACCAGTAAGCACCTCCACCATTGACGATAATTTATAAAATAGGTTAATGGTAACATTGAAAGAGAGTTGCTGAAAACACATAATTTATTTTTAAATGCACGTAGATATGTATATATTATATTTTTATATCAGCTTTAGTCCATTAGAATCGCATTAGACTTTTCAAAAGCCGATTCCATATACTCTTGCACTCACACATGCATATACATATATACAGACTTGGAGGAAGGACGATAAAAGCGCAGCCATAGTGAATATTGATTAAAATTGTTGCTGGCGAAAAGCAGCGAGCTAAGCGTGCAAGAAAGTAAAAGGCAAATTGATTGCGACATTTCGCACAGCAACTTCCAGAAAGCCACCACAACACTTTCTAAGAGAGCGAAGCAGCGAAGGTTGCGAATGGTGGACAATACCCGTTCAATGACAAGCAATTCGCCTTACCATGGCAAGGTCGCCATCATTCATGTTTTCACTCGCGTAACATAACCTTTCAATTTTATCGCAGCAACAGGACGTCGCTATGACTAAAAGCAGTTAAGAAAACATGTCGATGGCGCTACAAATATTATATATTTGTGCATAATATATAAGTATGTATATATGTACATTCATTATGCACTTAAGCATATAACGTATGTAAGTATATTATGGTATGATTGTTATTCCTACGTAAATGCGTAATTGGTGCAAATTTCCTGCTTACCAAGGCGACGATGAGTGTCCCATTGTAATTAATTCCCGTTAAATAACCACCTTATTGTGTAGTATTTGCCAAGAAATGTCGATATTTACCTGGAAGAAAAGAAAAAAAAAATTATTACGAAATGTTTAAAAATAGACGGTAAGTTGGCAAATGTAGTCGCAAGAATGTAATCTATAATATTTGCAAAAGAATGATTGTGGTGCGTATGCAGCCTACAGTTAGTTGCTTCACCTTAATCGATCACTTTAGGGGGAGGGGAAAACATTGCACGCTGGAAAAGAGAGCGCTTATGTGCGTTATGAGCAAAAAAGGAAAAACTCTTGATGAATTTGCTGAAATAATGCTCTCTATGCAACAAAAAGAGACCCATCTTGTGTCAACAAAAAGATACCAAGAAAACCGAGATCACGTAAAACCGATATTAGTATTGACAAAACCATAGTACGGAAGAGCAAAGCCGAACCTTTTAAGTCAGTCAGAGAAAATATGATCGAAGTTAATGACGAATACGGTATGGACGTGTCCAGAAAGCTTATAGAAAGACGGCTCAACGAACCCCAACTTTTCCCACGAATTGACAGGAAGAAATCACTCCTGTTAAAATCACAACTCACATCAAAACACGACTCTCATTTTCAGCACAATTTTAGAGACCGGTGCTTTGGAGCGACGAAACCAAGATAAATTGGATGGGTCTAGATGGAAAAACATGTATACGTCGTCTACAAGGTCAAGTTCTTAACCCAAAACCGTACCAAAAACAAAAACTATTAAGCACGGCGGTGGAAGTAACATGGTCTGGCGCGGGTTCTCATGGCATGGCGTCGGGCCAATTGGTCTAATAAGGGGTAAAACTGGGCAATTGTGCATAACAATTGTGCAGACAAATATTCGAAGCACACCGCAAAGGTGGTAAATCATTGGCACGACAATGAAAAAGTTTGAATATTGGTTTGGCCTGCGCAAAGCCCGGATCTGAATTAAATAGAAAATTTATGGAATGATGTCAAGACCAAAATAGTAAGCAAAAAACTCAAAATTTTTAATGATTTATGGGCTGGAGTTTTGGAAGGGTTGATCTTCCATTTCAAAGGAACGATGTCCAAAACTTGTGGACAACATGCAGAGAAATGTGAAAATGTGTGGGAGGTAGGTTAAAAATGGTGGATATAATACAAAATACTAACGAAATGTGCAATCTAATGCTATTTTTTAATAATTTTTATACATTTTTGTATCGTTTTGTGAACACTTTTTCAGATTGTGCTATTTTTTCAACTAAAAATTCAAGCTACGCACGGCAAAGATTATTCTTATATACCGTTACTATGAAATTGTAATATCTGCAAGGTATATGCTGCACAGAAACACTTTAAGAAAAATCTTGTAAGGTTTTTATACTTTTTTTGAACGGAAGTGAATTTGCAAGCTAAATCCAGAAGCTTTAGTTAATACAGTTTCCGTGGTGGATGGATGTCGGACACGTACTTAAACGAAAATGCAACGTGAACGAATGCGTGTTGCGTACAGTAACAAATAACTGTGGAACATAAAGTAGCCTGCTAAAATATACATTCCACAAATAGTCCATTCATTATAGTAAGTTCACCTCGGAATTCGATATACCCATTTATAGTATACCCTACCATATGTAGGTTTTGGGACAACTTTATGGTGTCAATATACAAGTATTTACAGACATATAAATTCCGAATTCCGAGATTCTTACCTAATTTAAGCTTAAATGACTGGACTACAAGGAAATTGTTCGTAAGTCAGCAGAAAGGCAGAAGGAGGTAATAGAAAACTGGCATTGAAGGTTTAAGACTTTTCGAAAAAATATTTTCATAATTTTATATTTATTTAAAAATTTTACCATACATTACATTTTATAAAAATATAAAATTATGGAAATATTTTGAAAAAGTAAAAAAAAAATGGTTTAGTTCCACCTAAAAATATATTTCCCAGAGGGTCAAGTTCTAGTTGATATCCTATATATACTATAGTCAACTAGAATGCAAAACTACGTAGTATCATCAAAAAAAAAATCGAAAATCATTGTCAGATATAATAACCAATATATGACCATTTTATAACCAAAACTCAGTTCCACAGTTAATGTCGCAGATTATGGGGTGGTTTTTGTGGCTACAATATTACAAAACAAATTAAATAATGTAATACTGATTTCTACTTGTACACACACTTTTGTTAGCAACTGTACATTACTTTGGTGGAGCGAAATTATACTGTTGCTTTTCACTGGTTTGGCATATCACAAAAAAAATGATGTTATATTTTCTTTCCTTGCTTTTGCATTGCAAATAACAAACAGCAACAAAACCATTAGGTGCGCAACTGGGTATGTATACGCACAGTTTAAACAATAAAAATCACATATTTAAGCCATAAGTGGACTAAACGCTGCCACAAGTTTAAAATTCAATTAGGAGCAAAGCAACACAGCAGTCGATGTATGTACATAATAAAGTTGCGAGTTATGTCCGCAGGGAAGTTAGCAACGTAAAGCAACGCATGCGGATGCCCAGCAGGAAATTGAAGTGGTTGCAGAAATGCAAGGGAAAATGCACCAATTCGATGTGGTTATGATATATAGGAGGAAGGGCAGGAAGAAATATCTTCTGTCATCAAACAAACAGTCGTCGCACTCGCGACTTGGCTCCCACGTCACTGTTGACTGTCATAACTTCGAAGTTGTAGATAATTTCGTCTATCTTGGAACCAGCATTAACACCAACAACAATAACTCTTGCCATCAGCTGCTTCTTCCGACTGAGTAGGCAATTGAAAGGCAAAGTTCTCTCTCGACGAACAAAGTCACTCATCATGCCCGTCCTGCTATATGGTGCAGAGGCATGGACGATGACAATATCTGATGAGTCGGCGTTACGAGTTTTCGAGAGAAGCGTCTGTCGAAGATTTATGGTCCTTTGTGTATTGGCAAAGGCGAATACCGGGATTCGATGGAACAATGAACTATACGAGATATACCATGTCATTGAAAAAGTTCAGCGAATTAAGAGACAGCGACTACGCTGCCAAAGGCATGTCATCCGAATGGATGAAAACACCCCAGCTCTGAGAATATTCGACGAGGTATCCGGCGGGGGAAGCAGGGGAACTGGAAGAGTCCACTCCGTTGGAAAGACCTGGTGGAGAAGGACCTGGCTGCACTTGGCATCTACAATTGGCGCCATACAGCGAAAACAATTCAATATTATTCGAGGTTAATATTCTTAGAGAATATACCTTCCATATCTTAAAAAGTTTTTGAATTACAGCTTTCTAAAGTGTAGCCGCTCAGGATCTGAGTTTATCTTTGAACTATTTTTTCTCGAAAAAGACAAATGATCCGATCATGTGAAAAATATAATTACATGTTCTATAGAAGAATCTTTCAAAATCACTAAAAGCTGAAATTTATTAAAAAAATCGTAAAAATCGTAAAATCTCGTCTTTGAAATAACACAAAATTATACACACAAGATATTCCAAATAGACAGATTGCAACGGAAACTAATAAACTTTGTTAAAAAACAAGCTCATTTGAAACACTCTATACTCTACTCTATAATTTCCCACTGGGTCTAATACTATTAACAAAACACACTTTATTGAATCGGCTATTGTTGCTGTTCGGGAAGTAGGGCTGGATGATACGCGGTGTTCGGGTGTGAGCTTTGTGCTGGTCGGTCGTTTGGCTTGTTGACGCAGTCGGTTCATAGCTAACTAGCGGAAGAGGAAGGAAATACGTAGCGCGTATGTAAGTTGGTTCAGGGGCGTGATTGGAAAGCGAAGCAATGAATGGATTACACATTACAATTCAAAGTGGTGAGGGAGATGTCAGGCGAAGTGTTTATGGTGCAAACAAGTTAATAATTTCCAGTTATGTAGATGCGTGCGCGGTAAAATGTATTAATACGGATACAAATTTCTCAATAAAAGAGAAAGAGAAATTGATAATGACATATAGGTTGGGGCTAACGTAAGCAGAACGGATAAATGATAACCGATGAAAAGTAATTTTATTAAGAGGATTTGCTTTCTTCGGCAGCAAACAGGAAGACGGCAAGTGAAAGGTGCGTTCCGAGAGTATGTAGTCGCGTTCTGGTAGGTAGAGTGTGCGGTCTCATCGGGCTAATATTGTGACATACCACTGGTGCTTACGACTCTGCACTTATATGATTAAAAATAAGAAAAAATGTTAACTTGCGTGGCACTGAAGCTATAATACAGATGCATTTTTTATAGGATACAAGTATGTGAAAAGATGATTGCTGAATCAGTTTGAATGACAGCCATATTCTATGCTGCTCGAATCTGAACAATCTGTGCAGAGAGTGTAGTGTGGCTTTGGAAAATAATCCTTGCAAAACTTTCTGAAGATATCTTGTCAAATCATAGAGTTTTCAATACAAGGACTGGATTTCTGAACGATCATAATATGCTATAGTGGTCCGATATCAGCGGTTTCGACAAATGTGTAGCTTCTTGAGGGGAAAAAGTTTGTGTGCGAAACATCAGCGCGTTATCTCAAAAACTGAGAGGCTCTATGGGCTCTTGAAAAGATCAAAGAAGATCCGACGTTTTCGAGCCAAATTTTGTTCAGCGGTGAGGCCCATTTCAGGATTTGGGACGAAGAGGACCCTGAAGAGATTCAAGAGCTGCATTTCATCTAGAAAAAAAAAACGGTTAGGTGTAGTTTTTGGGCCGTTGGAATCATCGGTCTATATTTCTTCAAAAATGATGCCTGTGAGTACGTAACCGGCAATGACGACCGTTATCGCGCCATGAGAACTGATTATTTGATGCCTGAAATTGAAGCTCGTGAGCTCGGCGACGCTTGGTTTCAACAAGACAGTACCACTCCCCACACATTACACTTCGGTGAGAAGATTATTTCACGTTTTGAGCCGGTCGATTAGCCACCGAGAGCGTGTGATATCACATCATTATTCTTTTTCCTGTGGAGATATGTAAAGACTAAAGTCTATGCGGACGATACCGCTTCGATTCAGACTTTGCAACAAAGCATCACGCCTGTCATTCGCCAGTGACCAGTCGAAGTGCTCGAACGAGTCATCGGAAATTGGACTCAACGGATGGACCATCTGAGACGTAGCCGCGGCCAATATTTGAAAGAGATAATCTTCAAAAAGTAAGTGCCAAAAAATGTTCTTTCGAATCATAATAAATTTAAATTTTCTGTGCTTTTTTCTTTAAAATAGTAGGGAACCTCGAAATGGACGGTTTACACTTTGTCATCTATAAAAATGAAAATATCAGCACAAAACTATAAAATCAAGGTTGATTTATGAAATGTATAAATAAATAGTGATTCAATAAAATAATTAAGACATTAGTATAAATATATCACTTCGTTTGCATATATATATGGATATAGACTGTCAGTTTACTAGACTCTCATGCAAATATTTACATTTGTATATGTAACAGTACTGTAAATATATACTAATTGCAGCTGATTTATTTTAATACATTTCTCATAAATTATAATTAGACATTTGCGTATGAAAAACTTTCCTAGCATTAAATTACATTACATACTATCGCGCTATATTCCTATATATTTAGCTCTAAACATTTCGAACGTAGAATTCTATTACACGATTTTCACATCAACTGGCAGTTGATAGTTAAACGTCAAACAAGTATAAATATGTATGTAAACAAAAAACAGCACGACTAGTATAACTATAAACAAATAGAATTTAATAATGCTTTTTTTGTAAGCACCTCTAACAGGTTTATTTATAGTTTTCGAACAAATAATAATATGTTATGGCGAAATTGTGGGAAACTTGGCATTGCATAAATGTTTACTTAACCTAACCTAAACAAGTGCTTAAGCATTGCCTATGTCTAATGTGAAGTACGAAGGTTAAAAAGCATGTAGTAAGGAGAGAAAGTCTCCTTAATCAATGAGAAGTTCAAAACGTATTGAACCCTAAGGATTGAAAAAAAAATTGTGTAATCATCTTCCCCATTAGAGTTAGACGCATTAATCAAAACAAAGATAATTTAAATTACGTTTAATATTAAAATTAAATCATCGCCGTTACCACGTGTTCAAACGGTTACTAAGCGAGCTATTTTCATACCTTTTCTATCAAATTTGCAAATTTGGCATTTTGAATGTCATACTGGTGATAAACAAACGTTAATTTCCGTTGCACTGAAACTACATATAATACCCTTCACAAATACAAAAGACGCCATACAAGAGTTTAATTTTGATCCGTCGGCTTGTATGGCTGCCATATGCTATAGTGGTCCGATCTAAACAATTTTTAGGGAGATTGAACGCCTTGCCTTAAGGGGGGATAGCCTGCTTTAGAAGCTTCAAAAAATCGATTTTCTTTTTAAACCTCTTAAAAAATAATCTAAGAATATGTCGCCAAAGTTATAGATGCGAATTCGAAATATTTTCGAAGCTACAAGGGAAATAGTGACCTAGCGTCTAGCAGATACATATGTATGTATGTAAGTATATGAGCGCTTGGGCAGAAAGCGAAAGCTTTGACGCGCGATTTCTCGGTTTCTCGGCGGGCAGGATAGAAAAAAAAACTAAACGTCATATGGAATTGTGGCAAAGTTTATTATATTTGGCATTAAATTATCTTCTGTTTAAACTAAAAAAAAGTAAGAAAAGTCAAATTTGAACATATTTTTAAACAACGTAAAGTAAAGTTTTTCTGGTCAAAAATTACTTTTTTTTCAATTTTTCAAATTTTTTTTTTTAAGTTTTACACTTTTTAGTGGAATTTTTGTTTTTGTTTAACTAGAAGAAAAGTTATTAAAAAAAAAACATGAATCTCTTTGAATTTTCTGTTTCCGATAGAAATTGCGACCTGCATCCTGCCCGCCGTCCGACAAATGCACATGCGAGATGCATCAGTTAGTTGCTTCTCAAAGGCAGAATATCAAAGATTTAGTATCCAAAAAATTTGTAAATGATGTTTCAATATATAACTATAAACTCCAGAAATTTCGCTTTAATCAATTATTTCTTTCCCTCCCAAAAAGATCATAAATAAAAACGATTTTTTGATGCCTCTAAAGCAGACTCCCCCCTTAAACAATAATCTATGTTACATTTTTTGAAGATATCTTTCCAAATAAAAAAGTTTTCCTTACTGGGACTTGAGTTTGATCGGTCAGTTTGTATGGCAGCTATATCTTATAGTGCTCCAATATCGGCGGTTCTGACAAATGTGCGATTTCTTGTGGAGAAAAGAACGTGCGCCAAATTTCAGATCGATATCTCAAAAACTGAGCGACTAGATCACGTATAAACCGACAGAAGGACATGGCTTAATCGACTCAGCACGGATATCCGACAAGGTATAAAATAAATTGCGAGCCGCGGAAGCTCGAAACAAGAAAAACAAAGGTTTTGCGGATCGAATTTATTCTGGATTCTACGCATTAGCCATAACCGTCTCCTAACAACTTCTTCCTCATCAGTGAAAAGAAAGTTTCAATGAATAAGAATGTGATAATCGCCTCTTTGAAGGAAAATTCAAAAAGTACAACAAAAAAAATTCATCAAATAGAGAAGGATGGCTATAATGAGTGCTGGGTCATACACGTTCATAAGCCTTCCTTAAAGTATAATATCTTAGAAAAATTCTCTGAAAATTTGCGGTAAATTCGACAATTTTTCGAGTTATTCGATAACATGATGGTACAAAGGGTTCTCAGCCGCTCTGGAACCTCAATGGCGTTTTTCTTTAAACTATATTTTTTTTTATCTTGGTGACCACTGTAGCTTGAGAACCGCTCGGTAGATTTTAAAGAAGTTTATACATCTTTTTGAAAACATTAAATTTTTTGAAACATGACGAAGGATTTTTTTTTATTTTTGTTGGTTTAATCCTAAAAGCTGTACAAAGAGTTCCTGAGGACACCACTGTTAATTAAAAACATAAACAGCTGAAAAAAAAATGCAGAAAACCATAAAAATTAAAAATAATATCAACGAAAAAAGACATCAATAACAACAAATAACGTATCGTCCCGTCTCGACATATTCATATCTTCAAGAATAATTTAAGGCGATATTGGTAATATAATATCTTTCCGAGTGATCCGACGAAGGCTACAACGAGCTAATTTACCTGGCAGGATAGCGACAAAAAAGCCTTTAATGCGACAAAAAGTTGCATTCACGGTTTAGAAAAAATACCGTTGAACATGGTGGCGGCAACACAATGGTATGGTGCTGCTTTTCATGACACGGTGTCTGACCAATACATCATATTACAGACACCATGAATAGACTCCAATCTGAAGATATTGTATCTTAGGGAATAAGATGCTGCCATATGCTAAGGAAAGTATTCCGCTATGGTAATGTAATGTGTGGTAATATGGACATTTCAGTAGGATAACGATCCTAAACATGCTTCGTACTTGATAAGAGATTGATCCCAGCACAAAGGTGTGAGTTCTCTTAATTGACCAAGTCAGTCCACCGACTTGAATCCAATTGAAAAGCTTTGGGAGGAGCTGAAATTTTGTTGGAAAAACTGGTGTGAGAGTTCAACTGATACGTGCCGTAAACTTAAGGGGGTATTCTTGTCTAGGATTTTGAAAAAATCGATTTTTTTTTGCATATCTTGAAAGTTTAAACTTTCAAAAATATGACCATGGAAGGAATTTTCAAAATTCGACTTATTTTCGGAGATACAGCCGATTTTGTAACGTGGCGTCCGTGTTCACTAGAATTGTCTCCTAAACTTTAAACGCGTTTTTCTCAAAACTGACCTTTTCGGAACGATACCCACGATTTCTCAGGTTCTACTGGACCGATTTACTTGAAATTTTTATAGAGTCTACTTTATAGGCTTGTCTATGGTTGGAACTAGCCCCATCCACAGATTTTTATTTTTATTATTTTTAAAAAATTCGAAATAGTCAGAAAAAGTTATCCAAAAAAACTTTTTTTTCAGGCAGTCGCCATTTTGTAAAAAAAAAGTTGCGGCCACTTTTTTTTGGTTTCAGATAACTAGGAGGGTTGAAGTCATGGGTATGGTCACGTGGAATTTTTAGAGACCCCCCACTTCGTCAGCTCATAATTTTTGAAATTTTTTACTTTTTTTAGTTTTTAATTTTTTTCTGTACTCTTCTAAAATTAACAAATAACTGATAAAGAAATGGATCGTAAAATAATTAATTAATTGCCTTTTTTTTACGACACTTTAAAAATTACCTGAAATTCATGCTTCTAGACCAGAATACCCCCTTAACGCCAGCATGACAAAACGAAATTCAAAACCCAGAGACTGAAAAATTAGATACTGATGAACGAAATAAGCAAAAATCAAAGAGGGTACGGAAAACTGAAACTAATACATTTTTTTTAGACACAGCTATCTGTCTCTTCATTATCTAATAGAAATTTAAGCTCCTATTCCAATATTTATTACTAATATCTTCATTCCTTTGATTTAAATGACAAAATGAAAATGAAATGCAACATTCTTTCCCACCAAACATGAATAAAAGTGTTTGGTCATTGAAAGTCACACTGGCGTATGCACTTATTATTTTGACTACGTGTGTATATGTATATAGCAACAAAAAATATCTGCGCATTTTTACAGCCGCATACAAATGTTAATGCAGTCATTAAAACACAATAATTATTTTTAATTTTCAAGCTTTTTTTGCACTTTGCATTTTGCTATTTATTTTTGCTTTTTTGCTTCAAGACACATGCATACAAACATACGCCGTGGAAAAAAAGGAAAAAAATCATGTAAAAATATGAAAAAACTGCAACAAATCAGCGGACGTTGACGGCCGGTCGTTTTGAAATGGAATGCCATGCAACACAATGAAATTACGCGGATTTACGGCAATGTGATTTTGGCTTGTTGCAGTTAAAGCAACAAATGTGCATAGCTGTACACAACAACCACAGTACGCTAAGCGACAATAACAATGCGTTTCACGCCAACGAGTGCAAGCAACGCATTCGCAGACACAGACACACACACACACATACACATACAAATGATTTTGCGTATTGCCACACGTCAGCAACGAACATTGTAACGTCCATCGCACGCCTCCCACTACCCACCGCCTGCTGGCTGGCTGCGTCAATAAAAGTGCAGCAAATGCGCAAATGGCAAAATATTAGAAAACAAAAAGCCAAAGCATACCATAGAAAACAGCCGCTCTCTCTCTCCACCTCGTCTTCAATCAAACGCCACAGTTGCTTTGTAAGTTGGCAAACAAACAATAATATAGACGAGAGATACTATAATACACACATATACAACAAGCAAGTTTAGTTTTGTTGTAAAATTCAACGCTTGCCAATTTCGAAAGCAGAGGTGGTTGGACTTTGCGTTTCAAGGCTTGAGAAATTGATGGGCCGCAAACGGTTAAATTAATATAAACATACATATACATATACCATGAATACATATCTAACTACGTTGCAGTAAAGCATCAAACATCATAGGAATTACTAGTTCATAACTATAACCTCTTCACAGAATTTAAACTAATATAAAGTTAGTTATTAGTAAATTATTCTAGTATAAGGTTCTATCGAGCGTACTGTGAAAGATTAAAGCTCACCGCCAAGAAACCGATTTGACCTTACCAGTGTGGCTGCAGGCCTGGAAAATCAACAACTGACCAGTTATTCACCATGCGCCAATCTTGGAAAAGACCCGTGAAAAACTGCTTTGACAGCACGAAAATTAGCGTTATTTCTGATGCGGCTATGTAAACTGACTTTGAGCAATACCAAAAGCTCCGTCAAGATCGGGAAGGACCACTCCAAGCCGTTCAATACCAAACGAGGTTTCAGACAAGGCGACTCCTTATCGGACGACGTCTGCTCTTAGAGAAAAGAATTCGAGCTGCAGAGCTGAATAGAGAAGGTACAATCTTCTATAAGAGTGTTCAACTGCTGGCATATGCCGATGATATCAATATCATCTACAAGTCATGGAGTCAGAGGAATGGACGTAGACAACATGTGATGAATCGACGTTACGAGTTTTCGAGAAATATTCTGCGGAAGATTTATGATCTTTTGCGCATTGGCAATGGCGAATACCGCAGCCGGTGGAACGATAAGCTGTACGAGATATACGACGACACTAACATAGTTCAGCGAATTAAGAGACAGCATCTACGCTGGCCGCAGGAGGAAACAGGAGAGGAAGTCCTTCACTCCGTTGGAAAGACCAGGTGGACTTGGCTACACTTGGAGTCTCTAATTGGCGCCAAGCAGCGAAAATGAAGAACGACTGTCGCGCTATTGTAAACTCGGGTCTATAAAGAAGTACAAGAAGCAAGTGTCTACATTTCTACTGAGTCACAAAAGCATCGAGGGTAATGAGATAGCGGAGGAGATTGTCAAGAGTGTTGTACGGCTTTCATCCGAGAACCCAGGCATTGCCTATCGACAATCTGAACAAAAGTATAGTAACGAAAATCAAAACGCGATGGAACGATCTTTTTGTACAAGCCTACAAAAGTCATATATAAAAAGGTAGATCGGATATTTACACTGGAAGAGGAATCGATAGTGAGGTGGCAGAGTCTGTCAGGCATCCTAGATACTGACTATTTTTTAGGAACTTCCTATTGTAACTGCAACTGGTACCTCAAAGATCCAAAACTTGTCTATGCGTGGCCAGACCAATCTAAGGTCTTTAGTTAATTTACCGCACAATTTTTGTAAGTAATTGAAATCTAAGGCTGATATACCTGTTTTGTCATACTTTACTAGGAACTTAATATTGTGAGTTTTTTGAACTAGTAAAAGATTAACCGAAATCCGACTATAAAAAATCTCGTTGCTCCGATAAGTTAGTACTGCAGTTCGAGCTATTTGTCAAGTAGTTACAGAATGCATTAGATCCGCAAATACGAAAAGTGAGCGCATTGCCTTTCTAGTCCACAACGCTTTAATAATAATGCTCGAATTTATTAGTGACTGACTATAGATCGCGGTACTTCGATATCGAAAACTGTTCAATTATAGTGTCTTCGATTCGGCCCACTTCTCTTGTGTTTGAATTCTCTGCTCGTGCGTTCAAAAATTTGCATATGAAAGCAACAACAAAAATTATCATATCGATTGCAATAAAATATATGTATATCAAATCTTCTATCTTATCTCCATTTGTCTCTGGAGTTTTCACTTCTATTTATAAGTATATATTAGTTGTTTGTTCGATATATCGTCAAGTTCCAACGCATCGAAAACAACTAAACATAATTATATTCTGCTATAGCATACCAGGTGTCATAAGACGATGATAATGTCTTCACCAAAACTTTCCTTCAATAAAAAAATTTTTTCGTAGCCTGTAAGCTGCTCCATCTTGTTGGAACCAAAGGTCGTCCACATCAACATCTTCCAACTCAGGCACGAAAAACTCATTAACCGTGTATCTATAAAGTTCCCCTGGACTGGAACATTTAATCGGCTTCATTTTTGAAGAGATATGGATCCTCAGAGACATCGTAGAGTGCGCAGCGAAGCCGACATTGTTGCTGTGGAGCAAAGTATCGAAGAAGATTCAAATGTGTTCATTCGCCATGGCGTGCAGCAATTGAAGCTGTGGCCATCCACTTTATGAAAGATTTTGCGGAAGTATTGTCGTTTGCGAGCTCACAAACTCCAAGATTCATGTAAGAATTAAAACCAAACAACCAACAAATGCGCCATGTTTGTTGAATAGGGCGAAAACGAGATGACAACCGAAAGCGGTTTTCACAAGAATTTTTTGTTCCGTGATGAAGCTCACTTTTTGGAGGAATGAGTACGTTAAAAGACAAAACTGTCGCATTTGCAATGATAATAATCCACAAGCCATTGAGGATATGCCATCACATCCACAAAAAGTCATTTTTGTGCTCTGTGGGCAGGGGGTCCATATCTCTTCAAAAATGAAGCCGATTAAATGTTCCAGTCCAGGGGGAGCTTTATAGATGCACGGTATACAATGACTTTTTCGTGCCTGAGTTGGAAGATGTTGATGTGGACGACCTTCGGTTCCAACAAGATGGAGCAGCTTACAGGCTACGAAAAAATTTTTTTATTGAAGGAAAGTTTTGGTGAAGACATTATCATCGTCTTATGACACCTGGTATGCTACAGCATGATATAATTATGTTTAGTTGTTTTCGATGCGTTGGAACTTGACGACTATAAAATCGAACAAACAACTAATATATACTTATAAATAGAAGTGAAAACTCCAGAGACAAATGGAGATAAGATAGAAGATTTGATATACATATATTTTTTGCAATCGACATGATAATTTTTGTTATTGCTTTCATATGCAAATTTTTCAACGCACGAGCAGAGAATTCAAACACAAGAGAAGTGGGGTGAATCGAAGACACTATAATTGAACTGTTTTCGATATCGAAGTTTCACAAATAAATTTGTTTACCAAACTGATCACACAAATTCTAGGTTTACAGTTGAACAACATAGTACGCTTGCCAGTAAATATATGGTAAATGCTTTATGAAAATAATATTAAACACGCACATAAGCAATATATGTATGTATGTATGTATGTACTTGCGTCTGCTTGTGTCCTTCGATAAGTGTACCGACACACCGAAGTGACCCGATGTAACCCAACCCAAGTTGTGCATGAAAGCAATCAAACAACAAACGAGGCGGCAAACCGGCAGACGCAACCGCCAACTAGTGCTCCCGCCAGCCAGCCAGCCAGTTGTCACTTTTTTATTTAGACAGCGAAGCAACAAGAAGCTTTCAGCGCACAACAAGGGGAGTAGCAGGCGCTACAAAACGAGTGCAGGCCCAGAAACGTCAAACGTTGATGATAAGTGACGGCTACGGCACCGGCAATTGCCACGACGGCGGCGCTATTAAACTAAACGCCACACTGAGGTGCATACAAGCAGAACGCAGCAGCGGATGCGAGTCACACGCCTCCCACTCGCATCTCGCGCAACCAACCACCCAACCAATTGCACAGAAAGAGAACAGTGAACATTCTAGCGGTATATTCCCGGCAAACTATACACACACATGCACACACGCACAAGCAAGTGTTTGTTTTCAATATTTGCCGCACACAAAGCCAGCACCGCGAATCGTTCGAGCTCGGCTGAGTATAACGAATGCTGGTTGAGAAGTGTTGACGTAGTCTAGAGGCGAGAGAATAAATTGCAAACGAACGGACGGTTGGTCGGTCGGTCGGTCAGCGGTGACCCAACTACATAAATATGGCAAAAAATAATTGCAAAAAGCTAAAGTGAAAGGGGTGCCAAAGCAGAAACCCACACAGGACCAACCACGAGGCAAACGCCGACACTCGAGGCTAAAGCGCTGGAAGAGCAATGTTATGAAAACGCTAAGAAAGTCTGCGGCAGAAGAGCGTAAGAGCTGACTGAGCGTAGTGAATTTTAGGAAAATAATTTCCATGCACACACATATACATATATATATATTTTTTATATATACATATATGTGTTTGAGTGCATTATGCAGGCGTAAGCGGTGTACAACTACAACAAAACAACTATTTTACTTTATTCAATTTTCTCTATTTCAGTTTTCATGCGCTAAGCAACAACAAAACGCCTCAATTAAGGTCACATGCAATGGCAATAGACGCAAAAGTACGCGCACACCTACACCCACACACACGCATACACCCATTCAGACGTGCATCTATGCACATGTGGCATGACGTGCAATGAAAGGCGAATGCACTGCCTTCGGAGCGCTACGCAAGCGAATGCAAAAACAAAACGTAATATTAATCGGGCAGCTTTGCGCTACTTTAAAGGGCTTGGGCTTGGGCTTGGTAGCGCAAGGAAATTAAGCTTTCAGTCGTTATCGAACGATCAGGAGTAGCCATTGAAACAAAAGGAAATTGTAAAACTTCTTACACAACTGCACGCCTATGTATGTGTGAATATTCTACGAAATGGATTTTTCAAAGAAATAAGTAGTGAGTATATAATACTTATTTAATCTGCTGAATAAAAGTACTTCCCGCTTTTCATTTACATACATAAATATTTTATATAAATTTCTTAGAAACAGAAAGAGTTTATAAGCGAGAGGGTAATTTTTTCCCCCACCAGATTGAATACAGCACGTGGCCACGTGCCTGGGCAGAAGAAGTGTCGAAAAGTAGGAAACAGTCCAAGGTACTCCGATTTTCAATAAACCACAAGTTAGCTGACAAATCGAATTACGTCTTTTGCAAAGTTATATCTCTTCATATTTAAACAAGTGGAGAAAGACTGGGTGTTAGACGGCTTTATACAGTACACACGTAGTTAGTAAGACTTCCTCGTATATGACGCTTCGAACTATGCTAAAGCAAGCTACATTACCGGCTGACTATCTTGGTCTAGTTCTACAAGTATATTTTCACTGACTGACATTGAAGGTGTTCAAAGCTCAAAAGACCTAGTAATTATTTTTATAAAAGCTTTCGGAATATTAAAGTAAAATATAGTGCCCAGATACACTAACTCTATAGGTTAAGCCGATGTGTGGCAAATCGGAAGAGTGGTCCTGCTACTGCTGGGAAACCCGCTAACAAATGGGAGTCCTATTGTCCGATAACTCTCCTCACACCAGTAGTGAAGACATTTGAGGCCTTGCTACGCCCGACCTTCACACCCCAACTGAGCCCAGCAAACCACCAGCATGGCTTCCAAAAAGTGCACAGTACCACCACAGCATTTAGCATCATGAAGGACCAGACCACCCTGTGAGAGAACGATCCTCGTAGCGTTGGACTTGTCAAAAGCCTTTGACACAGTCAATCACACAACGCTACTTGAGGACATCGAAAAAACTACGCTCCCTCCAGGTTCCTCCCCCACGAAATCCATAGCGAACACATTCACAAACTGTGCTCGAAGGAGTACAGACTTGACGTAAATATTGCAGTCGATGGCGTTAAGATTCCGACTGTCAATAATCTTAAAATATTAGGTGCGACTTTCGATAGTCTGTGCTAATTCACTCCTCATACGACCGCGATTATCGCCAAAATACAGAGTCGCAACAAAATCCTCACAGGATCCCTTTTGAACACCTACATACATAGTGAGGACCGTATGATCCCAGTTAAGGAGCATAATGAACTCCTCTCCAAGCAATTCCTGCTGTGGTGCTTTCGCAGAAATTATTCCAGTCACCTGCTTGGAGCGGAACCGCCTCCTAGGAGCATCAAGAGGTCATTCCTCAAATACATCGACGACATCAAGCAATACGTCGACCAGACTTTGACAAGCACTGACCGCCATTCATTCATGGAGGCATCAACACCTTCACCGACTCCCTTTCAGTGAATGTCGTACTAGGAGTCAAACCACCACTCGCGACAAACGAGAGATACCCTTCCGCAGCTTCTGCGTTCTGGATGTAGTAGCAGATTAAACTCCTAATTATCCAGAATAGACACCGATATATCTAATAAATGTCCTGCTCGCAATGAGTCTCCGCATGACCTGACCGAGGTGGTTTGCATGTCCCACTAACTATATTCCTCTGACAACTCTCTCCCTTTGGTCCGAACCCATCGAAACAGCACGTTTCTTGAGTCTACCGTTGGATGACGTCGCCGACAACTTATCTAATCCTTACCATACTAACGGGGAAGGTAGGTACCGTCCTGTTACGGACGATGACATCATCTGATTAGCCGACGTTACGAGTTTTCGAGAAAGGTTCTGCGGAGAATTTGCGCATTGGCAACGGCAAGTATCGAGCAGTACCCGCCGGGGGAAGCGAAGGAAGCAGAAGACTTCCACTCCGTTGGAAATACCAGGTGGAGAAGCAGCTGACTACACTTGAAAACTCCAATTGGCGCCAAACAGCGAAAAGGAAGAACGACTGCCGCGCTGTTGTAAACTCGGCTATAACCGCGAAACCGGTGTCTATGCCAATAAAGAAGATACAGTGTTTCTTAAAGAAACTTACAAATTTTGAATATAAATACAAAACAACGTTTCGCATTCGCAAAAATTTGAAAAAAATTTAAATTATTAAATGACCAGTACATGAAATTTCCACTTGACTAAGTAGAAAGTAGCTTTTATCAAGTAAAAAAAATCATAATTTCGACTGGTTCCAATGAGGCAAACAAACTACGGAGTTACCAACTGAACTGAAAGTGCCGCACACTTTGCCGCTGGCGTAATACGGACGGTCGAGGCAACAAGAAAGCAACGCAAATCATTACAAAAAATCTTTGAAAACTTCAAAAACTATTTCAGCATACCGATGCCATAGCCAAAAAGCAACAAGCGAACGGGTGGCATTTCAAAGGTAACACCACAGCTATTCGGTGCGCCGTACATTGTTGTATCGGCAGGGGGCGGGTCCATCGTTGAGGTTGATTTGGTATGAAGCGTTTGAATTCGGTACGATTTGATTTGGCGAAGTGGAATGCCAATGCTGCCATAGGCTTCGAACAAATTCACAAAGTGTGACAAGCGAACTGCCAACGTTAGGTAGGCACTGGCAAGTCTGTCATCAAACATACACATATAGTAAAGGTTTGTTATGTACTTAGGTATCGGGCTAGAGTTTGCATTGATTTGTAAATCGATACTTTGCAATAGCGGCGCCATAGCGGGGACAGAAAGCCAAGTAATAAAGGAAAAACAGCAAAAAAAAACAAGAGCGTGCTGTTGCATTCATGTACAGTGAACTCTATCGGAGCTCCGCGTAGACATAAAATTTGATAGGGTTCGCAATGACGAGTACGTCGTACCTCGATACCATTTGCCGGTGCAACCGAGAGCAACAACGGCTGGTGGCACTCAATTCGCTTTGTTGATTTCGAGTGCAACGACACTTAGTCCCCATAGTCAGCACATATAGCTCAGTGGAAGCAAGCAAACGAGCGTCTCACCTCAACTTCGACTTTGTACCCAAACTGCGACAGCAACACGGCTGCAACTGTTGCACGTTGCTCGGCGTCAAGGGAGGTAGTGTCGTTCGCTTTTAGTGCGCCATTGCCGCACAAGTATTTGCTTTGCCAGACACGCTGCATGCTGCGCAAGTTAGTGCAAATTTGTGTATATTTACACATATGGTCATTGAAATGGATACGCCCTAATATATGTATGGAAAATTTAAGGTGTTTACAGCTTCGACTAATTTGGCGTGCAACATTTTTTTATATTGTGATTGATGTATTGCTTCATGGATGTTTATTAGACTGATTGGTACATACTTATGTTGAAAAGTGAATATTAGAAATAGCAATATCAAATATTTTAGCTGCAAATTATGAAAACCTATTTTCAATAATTTTGTTTTTCATATATTGTACTACTGCGTGTATAGCTTCTCAGCGTATAAAAAATGCGGTTCTTATAAATAGCGAACTGGAATTAGCTTATGCCAAGATGTATCTATCGACCGCTAAAAGAATTCTACGTATGATTTTTCATTAATCTAACTCCATATTTTAGAAAACGTCGTTGATCTGTCGAACAAAGGCTTTTGAAAAAAGTACCTATTCTTGGATCACCCTACTATATTATATTCAATGTTTTGTTTTTTGCATATTTTATAACAAATTCTCAGTTCATGTAAATCAGATGGATTATTCAACGATTCTTTACAGGAAATATAGAAAAAAGAATAAATAAAGCATACATGGCATACTATACTTGTAAGAGAATCGTCAGCAAGAATTGGGGCCTCAAACCTAGTATAATCATGTGGATGTATACGGCTGTCATAAGACCTATACTTACATATGGAGCTCTGGTATGGTGGCCA
Organism: Bactrocera neohumeralis; assembly: GCF_024586455.1. NCBI lineage: Eukaryota > Metazoa > Arthropoda > Insecta > Diptera > Tephritidae > Bactrocera > Bactrocera neohumeralis. The sequence goes on along the minus strand of NC_065923.1, from coordinate 40,453,976 downwards.
GCGCTAAACAGACAATACAACATTAGAAAATTAAATGGAATACAAAGAGCAGCATGTGCGGGTGTTGCTGGTGCAATCAGGTCATGTCCGACTGCTGCGCTTAATGTGGTCCTGCATCAACTACCCATGGACATTTTTATTCACAAAACAGCAGCTTTTGCGGCGATAAGAATAAAAGAATTGGGTGGTTGGAATCAGCAGAACTACGGACATAGTGTAATCCTAAACAATCTCACCATTAACAAATCAGACTACATTCTCCCAAAGCTGGATTTCAATAGACACTTCCAGGTGAGGATACCATCTAGACGAGAATGGAGAAGAGGTTCAATAGGAGAGGAGGATACCATCTCAGTCTATACCGACGGGTCCAAAATGGACTGCGGAGTAGGCACGGGGGTATTATCCGCTGATCTAGGCATATCTCTTTCTATACGTCTACCGAACTCGGCAGGCATCTTCCAAGCAGAAACCAGGAGAATATACATAAAGCAACTATATTTACGGATAGCCAGGCGGCGCTCCTGGCCTTGTCTTCACCCATGATAAATTCCAGTATACATAGTTCACACCTGCAAGAAAGCACTAAGCTCAATAAAAGACAAGCTCCAACTAGACTTGTTCTGGGTTCCCGGTCACAGGAACATTTTCGGTAATGAAAAAGCAGAGGAGTTGGCAAAGACAGGAGCTTTCCTCGATCGATCAAAAGAGAGATCAACAGACAATTTCCACAAGTTGCAAATAACAGTTGGAAAAACATTACAAAATCCATCATAACTAAACAATTATGGCCAACATATTACAGGAAAAGAACCAACGACTTATTAAATAGGTCAAGAAAAAGTATCTACAGAGTAACAGCTATTACAACAGGGCACTGGCTATTTGGGGAACATGCGTCCAAAATGGGTACGCCCTACAACGACATCTGCCGAGGCTGCGGAGTAGCAGGGAACAAGGAAACAATTTTCCACTTTCTCTGTGAATGCCCAGCTCTAGCACAGATCCGACACAAAACACTTGGAATCCATCAAGCACCAAACCTTGAATGGATTTCTACTAAAAGCATATCAGACATAAGTAGTTTCATCGAAACCTCAAAATGGTTTGAGAGAGAAGGTGAAACGTAATAGCAGATACAGGAGGTTCTCCGAACAGTGTATCAAAATGGCACATCAAGTGCTAATTGAGCCCGACAGACATCAGGGCTGCACTCCTACCTATGTATCGGGTGATTTTTTAAGAGCTTGATAACTTTTTAAAAAAAAAAAAAAAACGCATAAAATTTGCAAAATCTCATCGGTTCTTTATTTGAAACGTTAGATTGGTTCATGACATTTACTTTTTGAAGATAATTTCATAAATGTTGACTCATGGGTTTCATAATTTTTACATGCCACACAGCTCGCGATTCTGTGGCCATTTTGAGGGAAAACTTCGGAGAACAGTTCATCTCAAGAAATGGACCCGTGATTGCCAAGATCATGCGATTTAACGCCTTTAGACTATTTTTTGTGGGGCTACGTCAAGTCTAAAGTCTACAGAAATAAGCCAGCAACTATTCCAGTGGAAGACAACATTTCCGAAATTGTTATTCCGGCAAATGCTCGAAAAAGTTGCCCAAAATTTGTTCAGAATGGACCACCTATGAGACGCAGCCGCGGTCAACATTTAAATGAAATTATCTTCAAAAAGTAAATGTCATGAACCAATCTAACGTTTCAAATAAAGAACCGATGAGATTTTGCAAATTTTATGCGTTTTTTTTTTTAAAAAAGTTATCAAGCTCTTAAAAAATCACCCGATACTTTCCTACCTAGCAGTAACCAACATAAAATCTGGCTTCTTGTTGATCATATTCTCGCGTTGACATTCGTACATCTTCCACTGGGTTTATAATTTTTATTTCTGCGTCATGATTATTTATTTTGATTAATTTGATTGTCTCTAAGTATGATTGCGCTAGAATACCTCGACAATTGCAAGTACAACGCGAACTGGTGGAAAGGCTAAATTGTTCTCACAGTAGAACGTTTGTTCAGCATGCATTTATGAGAGTAGCCTATCTACATATACACATGTACATATATTTGGATATACATATACATATGTATAATATAATTAATACATAAGTATACAATGGCACAATAAACGGAGGTCTCTAATGCACTTTTATTATTTATTCCTAAAGGTCATGGGAAGACATTATTCTAGAGAATTTCAAATAAATGGATAGTTTCAACCGACTAGCAGAATTTTTATATGAAACTTGGCTATGTGAGATTGACATTATATTAAGAATAAAATATTTTCTTGGCATAGTTAGCTTATTTGCATTAAACATAATAAAACTAGCTTCGGAAAATGTATATTTTTTTATTTTTTTCAATGTGGTTGAAACCCTGAGCAATTGTCTACATTGTCTGTAGAGTTCATCAGAATAAAAAATCTTTAAATTTTAGGGTTAAAACAGAGTTACTGCTTATAGATCTTGACTTTTCGTACAGAATTTGCAAACTTTCACCGAAAGGACGTTTCTTTAGAGAGAGAAGCTTTGGAGTCGGTGCTCAACTTATTGATATAATTTTGGTGACACAGCGTTGAAATTGCGCGCTCGAAACCTGCTATATAGTCCTTAACACTTTAAATACGTTTTTCTTGAAACTGTGTTTTCAAAGTCGGTTGTCAAAATTTCCCGCGAACAATGCAACCAGTCTTAATGAAATTTTACACATCTTTTTGATATGTAATTTACAATTTTCACTTTTTTGTTTTTCTTCCGTCTAATAATTTATGATCTTAACTAAAGCACTTCGAGTCGTGAGTCGTGTCAAGCTGCCATGTTATTTTTGTGCAGTATTGTTGAGCATTTCATCATAGAAAGACTAACGAAATTGGAGCTTGTGATATCGCGACATTTGGTTTCAACAAGACGGCACCACTTCTCACACATCGCATCAATCAATGGATTTATTGAGAGAACATTTCGGTGAGCAGATAATTTCATACTTTAGGCCGATCGTTTGGCCATCAATATCGTGTGATATCACACCGTTAGACTTTTTTCTGTGGGGATATGTAAAGTCTAAAGTCTATGCGGACAATCCCGCTTTGATTCAGGCCTTGAAGTAAACCATCACGCTTATCATTTGCCAGTTAACAGTTCAAATGCTCGATCGAGTGATCGAAAATTAGTCTCAACGGATGGACTATCTGAGACGTAGCCGCAACAAACTTTTGAAAAAGATAATCTTAAAAGAATAAAAGAAAGTGTGTTTTGACTGATTATAAACATTCCCCACTAAATTTGAAATTTTTGTTTTTTCTTTAAAAAAAAAGTAGGCAACCAAGAACTCTTTATGTTTGATGTTGTTGGTAAAAAGCTCCACCTACACCTGGCGGTATTTAAACGGCTTTGATCCTTGCTAGAATAAAAAATGTTCGGTTACATTCGAGCTTAGTGATTCCTTACTTGATTTTTTAGAATTTAAAAACTTATTAAAAAAACATATTAAAAAAAAAAACAAATTATTGGGTAGTCGAAAAAGTCTTTTCGTATTTCTAATCAAACTTCAAAATATTTTTTTATTTTATTTATAATGAACTTTAATGGACCAAATATATGTACCATTTTGGTCGACCACTTCTTGTCATTTTTCCGCAAGAGACATTATTCCATCAGTGTAAAACTTTTCTGATTTCTCGGCGAAAAACTGCGACAAGTAATTTTCACAGGCTTCCCTTGAAGCTAACTTTACTCCATTATTGGAGCTCTGCATTGACCGAAACATGGCATGGTAGTGCGATGGTGCATGGGCAGGGCTATAGGGTGGATGCATTAAAACTTCCCAGCCAAGCTCTCTCTGTTTTTGCCGGGTCATCAAAGATGTAGCGTTGGTCTAGCGTTGTCTTAATGAAAGACGAAGCCCTTTCCGTTGATCAGTTCTGGCAATATTTTTCGATTGTTTGCTTCAATTGTTCGACCAGGCTAGGCTGGAGCAGCTCATAATGCATTATTCCTTTCCAATGCCACCAAACACACAGCATAACCTTTCGAAGCGTCAATGCTGCTTTGCGACTATTTGTTGAGCTTCACCACATTTGGACCATGATCTTTTTCGCATATTATTGCCGTATTTGATCCACTTTTCGTCTTCTGTTACCATTCGCTTCAGAAATGGTTCGATTTCATTTCGTTTCAGCAAATAATCGCAGATGTTAATTTATTTTCGTTAAATGAATCTGAAAATCTATCCTTTCCAACACTATATGGTATGCCACAATGTGATTGGTAGCACTGGTGATATACGACTGCAACGACATCTATTGGCAAAATACGAAAAGACTTTTAAATACTAAAGTAAAATTATTAAATTTTTTTTTTTAATTATTAAAATTTTTTAATTATTAAAAAAAATTTTTTTTTTAATTATTGAAAAAAAAAATACTTTAAAAATAACAAATTTTAACGAAGCGCGAAAAGTAAATTTAAAACCATCCTAACATTATATTTTTATGTTAAATGAAAAAATGTTATCTTTCTATTGCTTTTGTTATAGGAAAATGTTAACGGTGTAAATTCATGTAATTGCAACATTACTGCAGTTTTCCAATATTTTCGACACACTTCAGTAGCTAACTCCCGACTGAATTATTTTAAAGTAATAACGTAATTTTCGCCTAATCGAAATTGGATAAACACAGTTTCAAAAGCAACAACAAAAATTAATAGCAAAAATAGCCGTCAAATCAAATTATGACAATCAAACTAGCCACAACAACATCAAAGCACGAACGGACACATAAACGCGATGTTTTTAACAACAACAATAACAACAAGAATGATCGATCGCCAGCGAGTTGGAGTTGAGTTGATTTAAGTTGCTGTTAGATGGATAAATGCAGCAATAAAACTTTCTTATCTGCTTGCGGTTGATGGTCCGTGCGGTGATATTTTGCGGTTGCGATTGCGATTGCGCGCACGCTGCACGGCGCAGTTGTTTGTCGTTTTCCGCTGTTTTCGTGCCTTGCACGGCACATTTGTTATTGTTGCTGTCATTTCGCTGTCCGCTAGCGATGCCGTTGATGATATCGCTTTGAAATGTATGAGCGCGCTGTTGTTGCCAAGGCGATAAATGTGTACAAATAACTAAACGTGCATAATTGCACACAGACCGAGCGAGAGCGATAAAAAACAGGCGCAACAAGAAACGCCGCGTCATCAACAATAACTCAGCCAATGGTATCGCATGCATGCAAGCGGCGATGTGGCGGTGCGCAACAACAATGCAACGGCAGCCAGCCACGACGCAAAGCGTTGCAATTGCACGTCTGTTGTTTGTTTGTTGGTTGGGGTGTACAACAAGCGGAGGTAAAAATATAAATTTCATTGCTGCAATAGCAACGCGTAGAAATCATCTCGTGTTGCATGCCGCACAAAAGAAAATGCGCCTACAAGACAGCGACAAGGCAAGCAGTTAAGTCAAATGCACAAATACAGTTGTAAGTAAGCCTGTGTGTGTGTGCGTGTTGTTGCCACACAAGTTTGTTGTCGACATCACTTCAACGATTGTCATACTGTTGCCGCGCAATTACTTTGTTGCAGCAATAAAAATTGATCCACAGTTTAATTTGCGCTTGCAACGATCATTTACCGGAACCTGATTGTTGACGTTATTAAAAATTCTATTATAGCCTATTGATGGTGCAGCCAATATAAATTGATTAAAAGCGACTGCTTCAGCGATAATACACGTCAATAACGGGAAATGCGTCCTAGGAGAAAAAGCATGTACCAGGCAAGTTGTGTTAGTGTGAGTAGCCTCTAAGTGGCACTTCCTGACCGCAAGTACTATGCAAATATAATAATACAGTTATGTTGGAAACATTCGAGTTTAAAAGTTGAAATAGTTGCCACTTAAAGAAAAAATGGTTTTGTGACTATATTGTACACGACTGGGTGTGCCGTTATGTTGATACACATATCTTAAAAGCTTTGGAAGCTACATCAATCAAACTTGCTGAGGACGAATCTCCTCTTGCTAACTCCTCAGACTCTGTACATTGACAATTGACAAAAGCGGTTAATAACCACGCCCACTCTCCAAAAAACGGTTATGTTAAAAACTCACAATCAAGCTGGGTCTCAAGCACTTGGAATCGGTAAATAAATTGGACATTGGGTACCGCCCATCTTTAGATGAAATTCGATATAAATCTCAGGAACATCTCTACCAATTTCCACTAGTTCAGTATATGTGAAGTGGTCTACGGAAAGGGGGCTTAGGTGTCAAAATCAATTTTCACTTTTTAGTTGATTCGGATGGAAGATGAGATTTTTAACAGCTGTTTCCCAGAAAACTAGTTTTCGCACGTTAGCTCCCTTTTCGTAGACCAGGTCAAAGGTCACATATAATATTCTCATGACACCTTTAATGAATAAAATTGGATGATTTGCACTAATATAAACTCTTAAAAAAATGCTATCTAAAGCCTAACAATGGTTGAAATCGCAACGTTACTTATCAAACCGTTTAGTAGATATGAAAATGAGGACTTGAAAGGTTGACTCTGTACCGAAAATATCTTTCGATCTGTGTGATATAACAATAAACCTTAGGAACTTCTTTTCGCGGTTATACTGTGTCATGGTGCTATAAGGTTTTTCAAACTTCCGGTTGATTTCATATTATCTTAATGAAACTCAGAGATCAACTTTTTCTTTTAACGATATGTTTTGAAGCTAAAATTTAAATAATCGAGTCAATGCTATCTCCGTAGTCTCCAAATACCAAATAAAAAAGTTTCAAACTTCCGAACGGCTTTGTACCGTATACATATGTAAGTATATCGATCAATATACAACTCTGAGCAAAAAAATAGTAAGCCTTTGTTCATAATTTTAAAATTCTTTATTTATTCTTCAAAATCTATGTCGTCCCCCTCAAAGTAATCCCCTGTGGCCCCAATTGTGGCAACTTTTTTTCCAATCCTCCGAAATAGCTTTCAATGCTCTTAGGAATTCACGCTTAATCGGTTTCCCCGAAGCAGTCGTTTGAGTTTGCTAAATAGCCAGCATTCACATGGAGCTAAATCAGGCGAATACGGTGGTTGTGACGCGATATTGGTTAAAAATTTGACAAAAAACTCACGAAGAATCATTGTAGTATGCGACGCTGCATTATCGTGTCTCAAAAATTAAAAGCTGTCGGCCTCTTTTAATGAATAGCTTCGCGCAAACGACGAATAACACTCAAATACGAGTAGTATTCCTTGTTGACAGTTTGGCCGGTTGGAAGTAATTCGTGGTGCACCACACCTCGATAAAATCGAAGGCAATTCTCAACATAACCTTTATTTTTGAACTGTCTTGACGTGTTTTTTTCGGCAGCGGCTCACCTTTGCCACGATATTCGAAAGATAGCTTGTCTGTTTAACGGGTCGTTAGCATAGATCCAAGACTCATCGCCAGTAATAATACGATTCATGACATTCTGGTAGTCGGAAAGCATTATTTCACAGAAGTTAAAGCGACGCTGTTTTTCGAAAAAATTTAGTTATTTAGGACCAATCGTGCTTTCACTTTTCTAAGTGTGAAATGATCTTTCAAAATGGTTTTCACTGATCATCCTACTGATATTCTAATGATATCAGTAAGATCTCTGACTGTTAATCGTCGATTCTCAGGCACCAATTCCTTTATTTTATTGATTTGAATTAGAAAGTCTTACCATTTTTTGGAATGTCAAGGATTTTCTAAAGAAAAAACATAATTTTTTGCCTTAAAGTCAACTTGAAGGCCCAATAACTTTACTCAAATGGTGAATAGTGAAAACAATTCCCTTCTTCAATCGGTTGCAGAGCCGAAGCGTTCGAAATACAGTTGAACTTCCAAATTTCGAACTGCTATAACTCGAAGTTCTCCATTATCGAACTGTTGAATTGGCAATAAAAGTCCAATTTCATGCAAATTTGCTTCAATAACTCGAAGTCTCTCTAACTCGATGTTTTTTTGTGGTTTTAAGTGTTTCAAGTTAGGGCAATTCTACTGTATTTTCGACTCTACATTTCTTTAGTTCGACTCTACAGCTTTAGTTTCGTACAAAACAGTAATACAAGCTCTGTCGCAAAAGAAACAGAACTTTTTAAATATAACTCTTTCTGGTGGCGCCACCTATTGGTGGGTATATGAAATAAAAAGTATGATCTCTTGTTGACATTTCGTAAAAATTTAAAGACAATTGGATAACTACAATCGATGTTATCGATCAAAAAGTGACAACAGCTTTTGGTCATCGGTCGTAAAATGCATTTTGAACAAAGAGCAAATATTAAATTTTGTTTTAAACTTGGGAAAACGTTTACTGAAACATTTCAAATGATGAAAAAAGTTTATGGTGATCAGTGCCTATCTCGTAGTAATGTGCATGAGAGGTTTAAGCGATTCCAAGAAGGTCGTGAGGACCTCTGTGACGATCAGAAGTCGGTCGTCTTCAGAAGTCAAAAATAGGGACAATGTGAATTTGTTTTTACGATTCCGGGGGTATTGTACACCGAGAGTTCGTCCCACCTGACCAAACGATTAATGCTGTGTTTTACCGTGGTGTTATGAAGCGTCTTTTGTCACGCAATTCGTCGTGCTCGACCACAATACCGTGAGGCAGGGTCCTGGCGCCTGTTGCACGATAATGCGCCGTGTCATCGGTCGACGCTTGTCACTGATTTTTTGACAAAAAAAAACTCCATATTAACCATTAATCACTCACCCTACTCACCTGATCTGGCACCCTGTGATTCTTACCTATTTGGAAAACTTTATTTCCCCATGAGAGGACACTGGTTTCAGGACATTTCAGCTATCCAAAAGGCGACAACCGATATTCTCAAAAGCATTCCGAAAAATAACCTTAAACACTCATTTGAAATGCTAATTGACCGGGCTAAACGCTGTATCGAAGTACAAGGAAACTACTTTGCATAAAAAGATATATCTTTTGAAAAATATTAATTTTTTGTTGTTTTTTTAACAGTCCTGTTTCTTTTGCGACCGACCTTGTATATAATTTATTTTTTGGTATTTTATTGATTTGTTTTTTTTTTTTTAACATATGGCAACCTATAACTAAAAACTGTACATAATACTGTGTCTTTTAGTAGATGCTGGACAACTTATATTAGGTAGTGTCGTTATTAATCAAATTGAGATTCCTTTGGTTTGAAAGAGGAACTCTCACAAGTGACTGTATTGGCGTATACCACTAAGGAAATATTACTAACAGTTAACTAACCGTTTTATAACCGGCCCTACGGTGTTGCGCTAACCACGTAGAAAAAAATCTAAAGAATAAATTAATCGCTATTATGGGCTGAGAACTAGTTCATAACACTTAGCCATTCTATATACATACATACATACATACATGCATACATATGTACATAAACATATATACGATTGCTTACACTTAAGGCAAACTTCGCCTCAAGTACTCGTGCACTCGAATGGGGGCGAATGCACAAACTAGGCCACCACTTTCGCAAAACACAGCGCCCCCTTGTCTGCCACATACAAACATACACATGCCTATGCACATATGTGTGTGTGTTCATAATTATAATGCAAAAATTATTCGAAAGCCACGCAATGCATTTGATTTCCATGCATTTGTGATTTTCACCAATGCTTCTCAACACACGTTGACTGCTGCGCAATGCAAATTGGTAAAGCGGCAATGTGAATTAATTCTGTTTATCAAAACTATCAACTCGTGTGCAAAATAAAATTAATTTAAATAATAAAGAAAAATAAATTTGTTATTTTCTTTAAATTCAAACAACCCGAAGGTGTTGAATTATTTATGGGTTTAATGCTATCGCAACAGCTCTGCAGCTTTGTTGACCGTTGCTGTTACCGTGTTGTCGTTGTTGCTGCAGCAACTAAAATGCCAAAATCCCAATAACGAGCGCGTGCATGTGTATTTGTGTGTCAGTTTGAGTGTTAAACGTCATTCGAAGTGTCATTTACGCGCTTGAACGGACAAAACGAACAAACATCGGACTGACGTGAAACGGCAACGGTAAAAGCAAAAACAACAAGCGAAGCAACAGCAATGACGCCGGAAGCCTGGGCATTGAACTCATCAACAATGCGGGAAAAACAAAAACATAAATAAGTAACTTTAAAATAAAATATATATAGTATATAGTGCATTTTTCGAGAGATCACAACGTAGTTATATACTTATATGCATGTATGTATGGATGTAATAAAGATGTATTTATTTTTATAACCATTTATGGTAACATTATTTGCGGAGGATATCTGCGCTATCGAGCTAGCTCGCTCGACATAGCCACGTGGCGTTAAGTATACACACAGATGCAATGCTCTTAAACCCAAACGGTACAAAGACTAAAAATTTTGCATTACATTTATGAAAATGTAAAAAAAAAATGTGTATTACAGTTTTTATGTTAGGATGGATTGTGGCAAGAAACTGTTGGTGGTAAGAGTGTAACTACTATAATATCTTTGATATGAAAACAATTATGATAAAATAAGAAAAATTTTAACTTCGGCTGCAGCGCAGCTTGAATATATTCACTGGTTCATTTTTATAACAGAATGAGTTAGGGTAAAAGGTATTTACAATTTGGCGAACATTATAGCGATGACTTGTACTTGTAAAATAATCTACTAAGTCAAATTTTGTGAGGATCCTGGTTTTCCATACAAGGACTTGAATTGAATCGGGCAGTTTATATGGCAGCTATATGATATAGTTGTACGATATCGGCGGTTCCCGCAAATGAGCAGCTTCAGAGTGAGCAAAAGACGTATACGAAATCTCAAAGCTATAACTCAAAAACTGAGATATTCCTGAACAAAGTATATGAAGTTTGCCGCGAAGTATGTAACTGGTGCCAGAGCTAGGCTCGATGAGTTCTATTCGGTTTGCGTAATAAACAAAGCGCCATTCATAAGTGGTTTCTTATAGGCAACAAGGTATAAGCACTGAAGACGATGAAACCAGTCTCAGTGAGCATGCCAAAGAAACTAAGAAATCCCTAGTGCATTTCGAGGATTTTAAAATGAGTTAGATCCAGATACCTGATATTCCGAAGATGCCAAAGAAATATATGGAGTGCAGATCGACGAAAACTTTGGTATGTGATAGCTCTTTTGATGAATGGTGCTATGTGTAGAAGATCACGCAAGTGAGGAAAATTCTCTGAGAAACGATTCTTTTACATATGACACAAGCAACTACGACTTCCGTTCTTAGACCAAGTATCCTCTGGGTATCCAAAAAAAAAACACCCGTTTGAAGACAAGCTAAAGTGAGAAGGCGAAACATATCTATCCAAAGTTATGCGATGGGCTTGGGACCCGCCACGTAAAAAACACTCCCAATGAAAAGAAGAAAACAGCCTACTGTTGTAAACTCGGCTATAAGCGGTATCTACGCCAATAAATAAGAAGGTACCTCTTTGAAAAAGTGTGTCACGTGAGTTCACAAACCAATAAACACAAGATCTATGTATATAATGATTCTGAAATTATTTGGCGATTTTCAATAACAATCCTTCAGTTGATATGTGACAATTGATGAAACATCATCTCGGTGCTTATTTCGGAGTCATTTGACAGACTATTTTATAGCATTCTGGGATTGTTTGATGCCGAAGTCGGGGAAACACGAAATAACAAAATAACGCGAATAAAGTATTGGCTGGGTTTGCAATTCTGCCTCATTGGACATATTCTCCGAATATCGCACATTTCTAGAGCTGCGGCTCATGATTTTTCGCGTCTTTTGGGACAAAAACTCGACTCATATTGTTCCGCAATGCATTTTTGGCTCAATGGGTAAATAAACAAGCGAAATTGCCGCATTTGGGACGAAGAGCAACTTGAAGAGATTGAACAGATGCCATTTCATCCCGAAAAGACAAAGATTTGGTGTGGTTTGTGGGCCGGTGTAATTATCGGTCCATATTTCTTAAAAAATAATGCCGATGAGAACGTAACCGTCAATGGCGACCGTTATCGCGCAATGATAACTGACTTTTTGATGCCTGAAATTGAATCTCGTGATCTCGGCGACATTTGTTTTCAACAAGACGGCGCCATTTCCCACACATCGCATCAATTAATAGATTTATTGAGAGAACACTTCGATGAGCAGATAATTTCATGCTTTAGGCCGATCGTTTGGCCACCAATATCGTGTGATATCACACCGGTAGACTGTTTCCTGTGGAGATATGTAAAGTCTTAAGTCTATGCGGACAAACCCCCTTCGATTCAGGTCTTTGAGCAAAACATTACGCGTATCGCTTGCCAGTTACCAGTCGAAATGCTCGATCGAGTGGTCGGAAATTGGACTCAACGGATGGACCATCTGAGACGTAGCCGTGGTTAACATTTGAAAGAGAAAATTAAAAAAAAAATAAATGCCCAAGAATGTTCTTTCGAATGATAATAAACATTCTCCACTAAATATGAAGATTCTGTGGTTTTTTTTAAGTAGGAAACCTCGAAATGGATCACTCTTTACAAGGGCGGTGACAACTTATTATTATTTAGTAGTAGGAAGTATGGCATACATTTTAAATTCAACATTTTCGAATAACATATTGAAGATATGCGCAACACTATTGCCTAAAATAGCGAAGATATGCAATTATTTTTATGTTTGAACACTTTTGCAAATCGTAAAATGACAGACGGAAATTTTAAGAGTGTCATAAAACAAGACAAATAAAACAATTGGCCAATAAGTAAACGCAACGAAAAGCTTGTGCTTATTACAAGCACAAAATCACAAACAAACACACGTAAGTGTCAACATCAAACGCCAACTCCAAACTGATGCTAGCACATGCGGTCCTACATACTAAACTTAGCGGACGTGAGTCACACACCAAAACCAAGCCAGGCCAGCCTCAACAGCAGTAGTGGGCTGACGAATGATGCCACAGACGGCGCACATTTCTAACACAAATACATGTGTCGGTACATATGTATGTATGTACGCATGTCTGGGCAGGATGACGCAGACAAAACAGCTAGCGAATAGTGGGACGCCGTTTGTGCAATAGCCGAGAGACATTGGCGGTTGAGTGAGTGAGTTGACGACGGCGCCGCCGTCAGCAACAATTTTCGCCGCGCTTGTTAGCCGAAGTTTTGCAATGAAAATTGACAAGCAAAGCAGCAAGAATAATAAAACTTGTCAAAACAAACACAAATCGTAAACAAAAATGAGAAATCCAATGAAATAAAAACCGAAAGTTAAAAGTGCATTTGCCAACAAACACGAGGTAAAAGACAAGGCTGCAAAATTCTGGATGACAGCTGAAGACCTTTTGGTTTTATTGCATTTATGATTGCAGAAGAGGCGCGAGTATAATGCAGCGTTACTAAGTTTATGATAAATCACAGTTTTCATGAGTTTCGTGCTAAACGAGGATTTGATGTTGTTTCTTTTTATTTATAGCTTTTGATTGGTTCGACGTCTTGAAATACTTGCGAAACACGTGGCACAATAGACCAAAATCATTATACTCTGTGCAACATGTTGCGGGAGTATAAGATAAAATTGCTATGAGATGATGTAAACGAATTCTGAGAGCGTAAAATAATAAAGGATGAAGATAGCCACGATTTTAGATGAATATCTGCAATTCCTAAACTCATCTGATGCGGACTGGTTCAAAACCAAACTTAAGCGATAAAAAGAAAGTTTTCAAAGATTGGTAACATTTCAAGCTTCATCTCCATACGCAAATATCTGGCGATTTTTATGATGCCACTTGTGAGTTTGTGTTTGCAAAGAATTCATGGCTACGGAAACGTTGAAAATTTTGCAGAAGTCGGGAGTAAACTTTATCAAACCGGTAACTAGTAGTGGGTTGGCACAAAGCATTCAGTTCGTGAAGTCAACGATCGACCTCCATTATCAACGATAACAGCGAAAAAGTTAAAGAAACAGTGCTTGCATATCAACGTGTTGGCATTAGAGAGCTAACAGAGGATCTCAACATCTTTTAGTGATCGACTTGCCACATTAACATATATGTTAATGTTTTGCGTATAAAACGTGTCAATGTTGGATAGCTCAGAACCCTACATTTATTAAAGGCATCATTACTGGGGATGAGCAACTGTATGCGACATCGAAACTGTCCAACAACCTAGGGAATGACAATCCAAAAATGAGCAGAAACCGAAAAAAAACAAATCCGCTGAAAGCACTAAAGGTCATAATATACGAGGGTATACTATACCGACCTGCATTAAATATATCCGAGTACTAACGGGTTTTTCAATAGGGGCGCTACGAAAGTAAACCGATAGGGGCAAACGAAGCCATATTTTTCCCCGCTCTTTTGACATTTCTCTTAAATAAGGTTTGCCATTTCATCATGGTAGGATATACGATCCAACAACGAGTCGAAATTATTAAATTTTATTGCCGAAATTCAGAGTCAGTGGCCTCAACTTTAACGTCCAATTTATGGTTGTTATAATCGTTTTGTCAGATCAACAATTGAACGTCTAGAGAAAAAATTTGAATCCATAGGCACAGTAACAGTGTGATAAATAAGTGCCCGTAGTGTCGAGGATATTGCTGCCGCTAGCACACAAATAGAGGAAGATCCAAATCAGTCTCTCACACGTCGTTCTCAAGCGTTGCGAACGTCTGTGACGTCGTTGTGGCAAATTTTGCGAAAATAGTCGGTCTACATCCTTACAAGATGAAATTTACGAAAAAACTGAAGTCGCTTGACCACCTGAATCGTCGCATGTTCGTGAATTGGGTGAGCAACAACTTGAAAATTATCCGGATTTTCATCGAAAAATCATCTTAAGCGATGAGGCTCTTTTCTGGCTGAATGACTTCGTCAATAAGCAAAATATGAGTTATTGGCGAGGCAGCCATCCACACTCACCATTGCATCCCGAAACAATTACGTACTTCTTCCGTAATGATCAAGACCGGCACATTACTGTGAATGGGAATCGCTACCGAATATTTTTGGCACAATTGGGATGATATGGACTTAGACCATATGTGGTTCCAACAGAACGGCGCCGCAAGTCACACAGCGAATGTGACAATCGATTTATTGATGTCCAAGTTTGGTGAACGTGTCATCTCACGAAATGTTCCAGTCAATTGGTCGCCTCGGTTGTGCGATTTGACGCCGTTAGACTATTTCCTGTGGGGCTACGTCAAGTGTATGATCTATGCGAACAATCCAGCGACGATTGATGAACTTTGTACGAATATCGAACGTGAAGTTGCAGCAGTATCGGCGAATTATGCTTGAAAACTGTCGAAAATTGGGTCCAGCGTCTGGACTTCTGCAAGCGCGCCCGTGGTAGCCATGCAAAAGAAATCGAGTTGCATACATAATGGCATTGAATGTACTTTCACAAGAATAAAGAATTTCATTGATATTCCAAACTTTTATGAAAAACCCGTAAGTTTCTGTTTTTTACATTTTCCAATGAGTTCAATGAGGTAAGCGCGAGTTGAAGGTTTCGCAAGAACTTTTGAACTTTATAGTCACGAATATTCTGTAGAAACTGTCTGGGCGCAATAAACAGCCGATTAACAACAAAAATGCCTTTCCCTAAGCAAACATTTTATATTTAAATTACTTGATTCAAAGAAACTAAGCATTCTACAATTAGCAAGCAGTAAGAAACTGGGCTAACATTTTGACGTTGTCGCGATGTCACCACAAAGCAACGCATGACAGCATTTAGTTGCAAGACATTTCAAACCAAGAAAAGAAACATGCAAGTTGCACATATTTTTGGATCGAGCAATCTAAATAGATTATGAAAAACATTTCTTTACGTAGGTTGCTGTTTATATTTCTGGCCTACGGCACTTTACGAACAGATAGTTTGCTTATGTACTTATGTATATTTTCAAAAGTTGTTGACGTGGCATAGTGTCTAGCTGTTGCTTATAGTTGCTATGTACATAGGAAGAAGCAACAATTTCCATGCAATTATTTTAAACAATTTGCTGAATTAGCAACAACAAAAATGCAACCTCTGGGTGCCTGCGTTTTCTCACCTGCGAATTCCGAGAATGGATGCACTTCAAAACCAATTTTTAAGAGCTGAACAATGTACAAAAATAGGCAAAAACGAATGCACAAACTTATTAATTATGAAAAAGAATTTCGTGAAAAACATTTCGTACCAACAAACGTCACTTTAACACTGTTGGACCAGGGGGCCTATTCTGTAACTCGATTCGAAAATGTATTCTATTCGAAATTCGGATCTACTTTATCATTATGCGAAAGTTGTACCACCCTGTGCCAGAAAAAATACGTACAATATTCGTTTTTGCTTTCTACAACTCAAAAGCTAACGAATATTTTATTCGAAAATAGGGTTGAAAATCCGAAAATTGAGTTGCAAAATATAAAAAATCCGAACTCGAGTAAATTGATTTTCGAATCGAGTTACAGAATAGGCCCCCAGAACTGTTGGTAGCAGCCCCAGTAAAGTGCAAATGGGTTTGACGACAAACAAGCGAGCATCTCTCGGCTAAAATATTCTTGATGGCATAAAATACGAAACAACTCTAAAAATTTATACACAAATTTCTATGTACATATGTATATGTGCACCCGTGCAGCCAGCGGCCGACACTTTGCTTCTTATGCACTTAACTTGAAGGAAAAGTATTTGAATTTCATTCTCATTGTGACAGTGACAGTTTATAAAAGCACTGGAATTACACAAATACACACACAAAAATATTTACGTATATACATATGTATGTATGCATATATATTTAGTATTTGGTGTCGCAGCTATGCGGAAGTGTTTGCAGCCAAAATTTTAATCTCAGGCACACTTTCTTGTGTTCTTTCTGCATCGTGCATATTTCGGCAGCAAAGCAGCAACAACAAGCACTGCAACAATTGAAAGTCGGCACACAAGCTATTTTAGCCGCTAATGTGATTTTTCAGAAATTTCATAATTTCGAAAATAAATGCGGTGGTGTGCAATGTTGGCAAACTGGTCGCTGCTTTAGTTCAAGAGAAACAAAAATTATAGCAAAAATAAATAAATAAAAAAGGGCAATAAAAGTGGAAGAATTTTAAAATTCTAAATGTGATCATTTTCACTTGATTTGCAGGTAAACAGCGCTGTCTGACATGTTGTGCGAATGTTGTATAATTAGAATTATGAACAAGCAAAAAAATGTTGACGCGAGTGGCAATAAAAATATCAATATACACTACACTGTATGTTTTGATTACGTAAATATAATTCGATTTACATTTGCGCTTATTTATAATATTTGTGTCTTGGCAAACAGCTCGTAAGCCGGATCCGCCCATTAGCGTAAAAACTCAGGTTTTGCTACAGTTTTCAACTCACCAACTCGTTTTTGTGTGTGCATAAATAGTTTCATTTCGACTTGTCACAATTGCTAATTACCTGAAAAAGAAAAAAATAATAATTTATTAGAAAAACATAGAACAAATTTTTATTATTGTATGTGTGTTTGGTATATATTATATAAGATAAAATTATAGAAGTGAGTATTCACTTCAAAAGAATTATGACAACAATCAAGAAGGCCGTAGTACTCAGAAATTTCATTGAGTTCTTTCACAAAATGTTCCCAATATGTAGTCGAAAAAGTCTTTTCGTATTTCTAATCAAATTTTCACATATTTTTTTTATATTTATAATAATAAATAAATAAACAAATATGTACTATATTGGTCGATCACTTCTGGGCATTTTTCCACTAGAGACATTATTCCATCAGTGTAAAACTTTCATCAGCGTAAAACGAAATTTCGAAATTTTCAGAAAGGAAGCAAGCGAGGAATCATTGTTGTGCTACACGAACTGATTGTCTCCGTAAACTTCACAATTTTCATTGGTGGCTTGCGTGGCATTCTTGCCTTTTTTATAAAAAAAATTTAGTAAGTTCAGTTTTTATAAAAAAAACTGTAACTTTTTATCAATTTCCACGAATTTAATTTGGTTAAATGTAGCTTAAGACCTCACCTTTCCAACACTATATGGCATGACACAATGTGTTTGGTAGCACTGGAGATATACGACTGCAACGACATCTATTGACAAAATACGAAAAAACTTTTTCGACTACCCAATACATAATTTTATGGTTTTAAGTGGAGCGAATGCCAGGCATTTTCAGTACCAATTGACAGTGTGGAATAGACACACTAACCTCCTTTGTAAAGTTCGAAACCCATCTAAAAGCTCTACCGCACTTTGGGTCCGGCACCCGGTTGCACTGCAACTCCACATTCAACTGACAATGTGTCAGTTCTTCCCACATTCGGGTTTTAACCACAACCACCACGATACTACCCGAGGGGCCAGACCGCATGAGCGGGTTGGAGCGAACTTCAAGGGCTCCTGCTCGCCGTGGTACCAGATTTAAGTCTCCGGTCAGACCTCGTAGCCTACACTACTACCAGTTCGGCTACCATACTGCTCTGGACTGGTGACCAGGGGTTGGACCCCATACGCATATTACACGCACACACCATTTACACAACAAGCTAACCCTAAATCTCAGTTAAACGCCTTCGCCGCCTAAACAATTCACGCGCAAACGAACCTAACTGTTCGGCATTCCGACTAGTGCAGATCACACCGCTAACATTTAAACGTCCATCAGTCCAGCTAATCCCCATACTACCCAGACGCCTAATGTCCGAGTACATCGGGCAATCTGCAATTAAATGCGCCCAATCCTCTACCCCAGCCCCACAAAAACAACCCGACCTAACAGATAAGTGCCTCTGATGCAAAAATGTATTCAGTTGCCCATGTCCCGTAAGCAGAAAACCAAGAATTAGAGAAAATCTGAAGTCTGGGTTACATACTCTTAACAAACCCAACGTCCCAAATGTAGTCATAAGTCACTCGACCGCTAAGACTATTGTCCCAGCGGTCTTGCCACCTACACCTGACCAGATCCTGACTAGATCCCTGCTGCTCCCTAGATGTTCCAGTTATTCCGCAGCATTCAAGACCCTTTTTAACCTGAATGCAACAGCACGCTGTATGACAATCCAGGGAAGAAGGGGTGCACCTAAAAGAACCTGCATAGAGACATACAGGAAAACAGACAGGCATCGTACAACGCTGTATTGAGAGGAGTTTTTGGGACCCCAAGACTGTCGAAACAGCTTCCCAACATACAGCGGCTCTATAAGTGGCACTTGATACAAAGTAGCCATGATATATGTATGTATATCCGATACCCCAATCACTCCTCAAAATGCCTCGTATTTTGCCTACGGTTGCCGGCAGTCGCTCCTTCACAATCGCCAAGTGTGGAGAGAAACAAATTCCTTCACTCATGGTCAGCTCCAGGTATTTGACTTGCGTCGGTGCTTTGAGGAGCAGCACTATCTAGATGAGCAAGCAAACAGCTGGAATGAAAACAGCTTGCTTGAATTTGATAAAAAAAAAAACTAGCAGTGTTATACCCCGCTTAACATGGTTTTATATTACCAATTTCGAAACAAATTTTCTTTCAATTTATTTAAATGCACCCAATTTTTCTGAATACAACCAGAATTAATATCCAATTACCCTTGGATTGAAACAAATCGATATGAAGCGCTGCAAAAAATATTTAGAAAGCGTTTTGCGCGTTTTGTGTAGTTGACCTTCAAAACGAATAACAAACGTAATAAGGAACGCACACACGCATAAAATAATTCAAGAAAGACATCTAATGCGAAACACAGTATTTGATTATTCATTTGGCGCTCTTTCGCAATTCGTTTCCGCAATTTAAGCTTTTTTTTAGCGGACTGATAAACAAAAACAGGAATAATCTATGTGGCAGCGCTTATCTTTTGCTGAAGCAAATGCAAACAAACAATGAGAAATCGACTTTTTGCTCATTAAACCAGATCTTGGCGCTATTTGCACTGTTTTGCTTTTCATTTTATGAGAAATTCAGGGAAAAAATAAGAAAAAATTCTGAGAATAGTGTTTGCTATTTGAGTAATAGTATAATAATACAAGATATTAGCACGTAAAAATGTTATTGTGCTAATTTATGAATAATATTGCTAACTTGTTTATATTTAATTAATGTTTGTCGCTTCATTAATCAAACATTCTTGCTGTGATATTCTGAGAACGACCTAATCATGGATATACACTTTCTGCTGAAGAGCGTTATTAATTTAAGAAAAATTAAAATGAAATATGTGAAGGATATTAGGTCAGACGAATCGTGCTACATAAGATATACTTCTAAGAAATTCTTAAAGCACTTTCTTTTCTCAGAACAATGTTATATTTATTCTGTTCTATGCCTGGGCTGTCAATGTTTTTTTTTCCAATATTTTTATACCCTGAACAGGGTATATTAAGTTTGCCACGAAGTTTGTAATACCCAAAGAAAACGTCCTCAGACATTTTAAAATGTATGTATAAGTAATCAGTCTGTATACTCGGATACCCAAATTAGTCTTTCAGTTTTCGAGATATGTATCTTAAACCTTGCACACGTAATTTTCACTCCAAAAATGTGGAAACGGAACGAACTCGACCCATTTTTGAAGCGGATGGTGACTGGCGACGAAAAATGGATCACATACGACAATATCAAGCGTAAACGGTCTTGTTCGAAGGCCGGTGAATCGTCCCAAACAGTGGTCAAGCCGGGATTGAAAGCCAGGAAGGTTTTGCTGTGTGTTTGGTGGGATTGGAAGGGAATCATACACTATGAGCTGCTCCCATATGGCCAGCCGCTTAATTCTACCATCTACTGCGAACAACTGGACCGCTTGAAGCAGGCGATCGACCAGAAGCGTCCAGTATTGGCCAACAGGAAGGGTGTAGTGTTCCACCAGGGCAACGCCAGACCACACACTTCGTTGATGGCTCGTCAGAAGTTACGGGAGCTCGGATGGGAGGTTTTATCGTATCCACCATATAGCCCGGATATAGCGCCAAGTGATTACCACCTGTTCCTGTCCATGGCAAACGCCCTTGTTGGTGTAAAGTTGAACTCAAAAGAAGCTTGTGAAAAGTGGCTGTTCCAGTTCTTCGCAAATAAGGAGGGGGGCTTCTACGAGGGGGGTATTCTGAAGTTGCCGTCTAGATGGAAACAGATTAACGAAAGAAACGGCGCATATTTGAACTAAATTCGACCACTATAACACTTTTTATAAAGCATGGAATAAAGAGCAAAAAGGCGGAAGGGAGATATTTGACAACCTTATATGTACATATATGTGTATACATACGAGTATGTATGTAAATTAATATAAGGGAATGTAATAGATAAAAGGGACAAACAATGTATTCATTCCATTTACAGCATTTTAACGAAGCATACAATTACAGGCAATCACATGTTTGCGTCAGTGAGGCTCAGTACCACAATGTGGGAAAAAATATTAAATATTTACCTAAAATATTTAATTACATAGTATGTATCATTATTTCAACAACTTGAAAATGCAGTAGTGTTGAATAAAACTTTATGTAGCTTCTCCCTAGGCCCCTCTTCTACTGTAATTATATACTTATATAGATAATTTGTAAGTATACTTACATAAATACAAGTACTATTTCGAAGTAATATTTTCTGGTATTTGTTGTAATCATTAAAAACGTTAATAAACAAATGCAAACCTGCAAATTATTTACACATCACGTAACAAATAAACATATGTACTTATACATACTTATATGCATATACATATACAGTTACATACACGCACTGCCATTTGGCAAAACATTGCTATAAAACGCATTGCCGTGGCAAAGGGGACACACGAGGTGCAAACGCGGTTGTGGTAAATAAAGCGGGTGAAAACATCGATTAGTCATCGGTGCTAACGTCGTTCACGCCAACGCTAATGCCAAAACAAGCAACAAAATTAACACAACAGTTGCCAAACCACACACACGCACACATAATTGCACATATGGATGTGTGTATATGCATGCAGCGACAAACTGATTGCAACAACAGTTGCCAAACTGCAATTGCCGTTATACTATACGTTTAGAGTGCGCCCCCCACTAGGCAAGCGAGCTGCCATGTGTTGAAGATCCGCTACTAGGTTGGGGTTCACCGTCACTGCCTCGCGGTGCTTTTACGTGTGCGTATTTCAACGCTAATAAAATGGCAACAATAGCAACAACTGAATAATATAAAAAACGATTTTTATTACAACAACAGCATGAAGACTAACGACTACATGCCCATGTGCACAGTCGTTAGCAGCAATCAAGGCTTGCTAATAGCAGCAACAATTCGAAACCTTTAAACACTCATACGCAACAAGAATACACGAACCAACAGTGTGTGTCATTAATATGCAGGTGTCAAGCGAGATTGTCGTGTGTAGCGATAAGAAAAAATGTGGCTTAATTTTGAAAATTATATTTTCGCAAATTAAAATAGCAACACAAACAAAACTTTGATAAAAAGAATTAAATGTAAGTTCTCAAACAAATAAGTCAAATTAATGCTGGGATTGGAAATTAAAGACTGCAGAAAATACAAATAAAATAATAAATAAATAAATTTCACTTTTACTGGAATTAAATTAGTGACTAAGTTGGCGCTAGATTTGCTAACACAAAATAAATAACTTATAGTGTAAAGATACTTTCATACATCGCCCGTAATAATACGTTTCATTCATCAATGACTAGGAAGGCATTGTTTCACAGACGTTAACGACGCGACGCTGTTTTTCGAAAATATTTAGTGATGTTGGAACCAATCATGCTTTCACTTTTCTTAGGCTCAAATGATCTTTCAAAATGGGTTTCACTGATCTTTTCGATATTCCAACGATGCCAGTTAGATCTCTGACTGTTAATCGTCGATTCTCAAGCATTAATTCCTTTATTTTATTGACTGTTGATCATCAGTTGATGTTGATGTTGATGGCCGTCCTGGACGTGGTTCATCGTCAACGCGTTCTCGATCCTCTTTGAATAATTTATACCAATCAAAAACACTTGTTCGCGGCAAACAACTATCACCAAAAGCCTTTCCCAACATTCCGAACGTTTCGGCACCAGAAATTTGATGCCGCACACAAATTTTAATGGAACTTTGTTAAATAATTTCCCTCATAGTAATTATCGCCGAACCCATTTTTTGTACTTCAGAGAGACAATCCTATAATAAACACCAATGATTATTTTGATGTCGGTGCTGGCACCATCACCGCTTGGCATCTGGTATGAGCTGGCGGCGTCTAGCTAAGGTAGAGGTATGTATCCATTCTTCTCTTCCCGGTAACTTTCTTTACATACGACACTGGTGGAGGAGGGTGTACATATATGTATGTATCTACTGGCCATTGCTAAAGAGATACCCGGCGGTGGGTAGAAAATGGTAGGGGTAAAGGTACGCCGAAAACAAAACACAGTATAGCGGAAGAAGCAATTTTGCTACGCTTTCCGGGAATCACAAAAGTCTATGTCGGACGAAGAAGGATCTGAGATTCGCAAACCGTATCGATGAAGGAACAGAAGCCAAAAGACAGATGTTCGCAGGAAACGAAATAGCGGGGCCGGCTAAACGACCGAGGAAAAATGTGACGCTGGAAAGCCAAACGTCAGGCTCATTCGGTAGAAATCCTCAGCTTACAAAGTGGCTGCGACAGCCAGCGAGATAGCCAAGAAGAATCAAGGCACTCATTAAAAGAAACAACTACCTTGGACAAATCATTCAGGAGAAATAAAAAAAGGGAGAGCTTAAACTGCAAGATGTGCTCTTCGCTAGGTCATGGTAAGTCTATGTCAACTTTCGATTTCCCCGGGCTGGCTTAAGGTTTTACGGGTTTCAAAAAATTTATTGTAATTTTTTTATTAAATTCTACAATACCTCTAGAATATTGTCCTAAATTTTCAAGTTGATCCGAGTAATAGTTTCGGAGACGCGTTTTTTCGAAACTGTGTTTTTGAAGTCGGTTGCCAAGATTTCTCGAGAACTATTCAACCAATATTCATGAAATTTTACATAGGTCTTTGAGGTACAAGACTTGGGACGAAGGATTTTTTATCGAGCATAAATATTTGAAAAAAATGTCGCGAAATTTTATTTTTTTTTATGACACCTTACTGTTATATGTAGGTAAAGGAATCTGTGAGAGAAATAAACTAGTTACTAGTATTATTTGAAAGGTTACAAAAGATGGCGTGAGGCGTAGGTAGCGTATATCTTCGCCTCAAATAACGCAACCCGGCCGACAACAACGAAATCACGCTAGAGGAGCGAGAGGTAGAGAAGGAGATTCTTGAAGCCACATTGAAGCTCTAAGACGAGAGAACTCGGAACTCTAGAAGAAACTCGAACTTACAAAATTTTAAAATTCGGTGAAAAAAATATTAAATTGTTATATGAGCTGTTAAGAATGCTAAAACTGGTCCCGAATGTAGTAAAAGAAAAAATTGTAGCATTGAAACTAGCGAAGAACTTGTCTAAAAATGGTGATTAATAAAATTTTTAAAACTTATGTACATCTAACTTCCAATAAACAAAAAAAATTATGCAGGAAAAATTACAAAATAATGCAAGTAATATATGTATGTACATATATATGTATATATTCATATATGTATGTACTTACATACATACATATGCATGCATGTATACTTGTATATGTATTTATATACACTTATTTGTAAATAAAACAAATCTGAATAATTTTAATCATATTTAAATTAACACCAATGACAGCGAATATTATCAACACTCACTGTGCGTATGTATTTCACATGGGACAGATGGTTGTAGCAGCGGAGGGAAAACAACACAAACACGTTGTTATTGATTGACTCGAATTAAACAGGCTGACGTACAAGCGTACAAGCGAACTTACGAACTCAACTCAACAAGCATGCAGGAATACTCAAATAAAAAAAATTGCAAAACAACGCACATGGTTGACGCCGTCGTACAGCGCGCAGTCACGACAATCGCACCAACAACCAACTGCGATAGCGATAAAGTCAGACGCGCTGCCGCGACTGTTGCCTATTGAGACGACCACAAACTGGGTTTATTTACTTTGTCAACAAGCGGATAAATAAACAACTAACAATAACAACAACTACAATGCCAATAGCAGTGATAAGCACTGACCGATTCGCGTACAAAGTTTACGAGCATATGCATGTGCGCGTATGTGTGCGTGTATACTCGTATTTACAATGAAAGTCCGCGTCGCTTTGTTGCGGTCGCAGTCGCCGCCGCTGTCAGCAGAGTCGCAGTTGGCTGTCAACGCTTTCTTCGCAGCTGACGCCAACAACGCGACGTCAACACTTGTGTGTCGCTTTTGCACTGGGTGAAATTGTATAATTAAGTATCAGTCAGCGGCTTCGTGTGTATCGGCAAACAGAATTTATTGTATAAATAACAACCACTGATTATTCCGCGACTTCCCCTTTCGTCGCGCTCTCGCACTCACTTAGCACTCTTTCGTACGGGTGAGTGTGTGTGTGTTCGTTAGGCTCCGCTTCGTTTGGTAGTTTCATTTCATTTCATTTCAGCATTTATTAATTGAATAAATACAGCCGCTCGTAAAGTGCTGATATCGCGCGTTATAACAATTCTATTGATTTATGTAGGTTGGTTGACTTTTTAACGGCCGACCATCGTTCGCCAATCGACTAATGGAAATCGAACAGGAAAAATACCAACTATCTTACTAGAATTATAGCTGTTTGTTAGCGATACTCGTGTGTCGTTATGTTCTATTGTAGCCACGACTACGCGAGTTTTCGTAAATTAGAGCTGCGTCTCAAAGTATTAAATTCAAATAGCATTCATAAGAAATCATTAACACCAGTAGCTAGTCGCTATCGAGTTTAGTGGACTCTAGTTAGGGCTAGCATTTTAAATATCTTGCTAGAACGCATGATAAATCACTGTTGTTATGTGAAATAGCGTTATGTTCTTGTTAATACACTGCAATATACATATGTATGTACTTATTTCCATGTTTGAATTTCTTATTTTATCAATGAATTTTCTTATTCCAAATAGTCTAGTAGACATAGAACTAAAATACTTTTCTTTTTTTGTTTTAATTTTACTGCCAATCCGTTCCAAGGATGTTGTTTTTTGGTTGGCTGTCATTGCAAATTAGCTTTGATATTGTATTGTGATTGTATAATGAAACAGAGCTTCGTGTCATGTCGTGGTTATGTGACATTTCGAAAAATGCATAATTGTAACAGAACTTCAGAGTAGTGTTGGTGTAAAATGTCATAGACGTAACAAGACACAGCACCATAAAAAGGATTTCATAAAAAGTGTGTTGGTTTACGAGGTATCGACCCCAAAACCCGACTCGTGTTCACTATTCACGTCGCTCAGTCAGCTTTAAACACGTTTTCCCAAAAGTAGTGTCTGTTTTGGTTTTAACCCCATTTGACAAAATTATAAATTCGAAATCTGTTAATCTGGGGGCCTATTCTGTAACTCGATTCGAAAATGTATTCTACTCGAAATTCGGATCTACTTTATCATTATGCGAAAGTTGTACCACCCTGTGCCAGAAAAAATACGTACAATATTCGTTTTTGCTTTCTAGAACTCAAAAGCTAACGAATATTTTATTCGAAAATTGGCTTGAAAATCCGAAAATCGAGTTGCAGAATAAAAAAAATCCGAATTCGAGTAAATTGATTTTCGAATCGAGTTACAGAATAGGCCCCCTGAGTTACTGAGTCACAAAAATTTTCGCTTTGCTTTGACACGACCTTTTTTGCATTTTTATTTTTCAATTGTTTAGCATGGAAATTTTCTGATCCAAAAAGCATAATATTTTTTGCATTTCTTTTTCGATGGTTTAGCATGAAAACCTTCGGGCACAAAAAACATTCTCATGATTTTCAAATATGCAGGAAAGTTTGTGTCCAGTTACAGCTGAAGTTATATAGGGCGGAGTCAGATTTTTCAAAAAATTGATTTTTGCATTTTCTTAAAGTACAATTTCTTAAAAATATTCTCTGAAAATTGGAAGTAAATCTGACAAGTACTTTTGCGGCAAATAATGTCACCTCAGATTTTTTTGTAAAAAACATGATAAATTAACACTATATCGAAGGATTTAGTTTTTTTTGTTGGTTTTTTCGTAAAATATGGTTATTTAATACTTAAAAGCATATTTAAAAAATTTTGCATATTCTTACAGTTTATTCGAAAAAAAAGAGAAATCGTTATTTTGTTTACACGAACTTTCCGATAATTCAGTTGATACATAAATTTTTTTCTGGCAACAATGTAAAGCGTCCACTTTTGCAAATACATCTGGCAACGTACAGTTAGCTTAGCGATTAAAACCGGTAGCCGGGAAAAAAAATCGTTGCGCGAACTCATACGTCGAATGGTTTCGGGCGTAAAATGAAATTTTTAGTAATTGCTCTGTTACGGCAAAATATTTAATGTGAAACAATACCTAGCAACGGCAAAACGTAAAGACACCTCAAGAAGCGAACACCCTCACAAGCAACAACTCTTTTGACGGAATATCAGCCACAAGCCAGAAACACTTTTGCTATGGATCTTTGTTAAACGTTTCTCGAAACGAATACACCGTTAAAAAAGATCAGCAATCCAAGTCGTTCTCACGACAGTCGGGTCTAAGTAACCGAAACGGACGTGGATTTTTATTCAGTCAAGGACTGTCAACTCAACACCATTCAGAGCAACGATCGGTCATGAACTTTATTTTCGGAGTATTGACGAGTGATTTACATTAACGAACAAAAAGTTATTTATTCAATGTTGCAACTGCTGATGCTGCCAATGCTACCGATGTAGGCTCCTTTGTTACTTTGGCCAAACGGTTGGTAAAACTTTATATTGAATTCAGGAAGTCCAATTGCATATACATAGCTGCCGATGAGATATTGGTGCATCGTGAATTTGTTACGGAGGGACGGTCAATAAAGATCAATTTAGCCGTTTGTGTGAAAATATCCGTCGAAAACGGCTGGAATTGTGAACGATTTTTTCATGGATTTTACACGATGATAATGCACCATCGCATCGAGCCACCATTGTGACCGAATTTAAAGCCAAAAACGCAATGAAATCATCAATCAACCGTTGCCGCTCCATGGAACCCGTTTTCAGTCGATCGAAGAAATAAAACAAAATTCGCTGAAGGAGCTGAAGGTCATCCCAAAAAGTGCTAATGAAAAGTTTTTCGAGGACTAGAATAATCGTTAGCATAACTGTATTACATCTGGTGGGGATTACTTTGAAGGCGACAAAATAAATTTTGACGAATAATTAAATATTTTGCGTTTTTTTTGCAATTTCCGGGTCCCTACCATATAAGTAAAACGCTCGAGCTGAATATTCTGGTAGTCCGGTGTAAGGGATTCATACCAACTGCAGAGCGCTGCTTTCGTAAAATTTCTAAAAAAAAAACTGATTTATAGCAGGTGGAAAATATGAAATATGAAAAAAAGAAATGCGAATTCGAGTCAACCATTCTGTGCTAAGTCAGTACATTAACGCCACCCTAAAACCGAGTTTGTGTGCGTTAAAGCGAATGCACGACAATGCACTTTATCAACACGGCAAGTTGAGGCCAGCTGTGACAATAGTCTGTGCAACAGTGCTGCCTTTGCAACTGACAGTGGCTGCACTCGAAAACACGCACGCAGAACAACAATGTGGATTACAACAAAGCGGTCGTCAACAAGCCATACAGTTGTACGTACATGTGTTGTAATAAACAATACGGGAGTATCAGTCGCTGACACATATTCCAAAATCTGGCATGTTTTTGTGCTGTTGCCTTCACTCAAAGCCATCTGCAGCCATCCTGTGCAACTGGGGAACGAGCGGGCGGATGGGTGGTAAGCTTTATATTGTTTATGAAATTCGGTTTCCCTTCTTTGTTGAATATGAAGCTGCGACATTTTCTGTGTAAATGATTTTTATTGTTTTAATTTTTTCATTGCTCTTCTTTTTGCTGTTATTCATATTTATAACCTATAAATATAACAGTAATATCACCCAATTTATTGCACTTGACTCTTTCAGCAAAAATTGTGTCGACTTTGTACTGCTTTTGTGTTTCATTTATGCTTGTTTTTAAGTGTTCATCAACTCTTTGTTTATAGCTCGCCCTAATTCTGCAGATTTGACAAAAGCTGTCTGGTAAAATATAGCAAAAGAAAATGTCAACTGCGCACATGCTTGCATTCGTTTATCACAAGCGAAATGTAGAACATCAATGAAGCCTATGCGCCACTCTGTGCTGGCTCAGCCTACTTTGCACTGCTATGACAGTTTTGAACGTAAAATGCAGGTTTCTGGATTTAAGTGTCCAATAAAAAAAGTCATTTAAGAGGCTATATCCAGTTGCAAGTTTTTCAATAAATAAAAAAATATCGGTGATTAATTTTAGAAATTTTTCGAAACTTTGATCCCGCACCCCAGAAGACCCCGATGAAGAAGATTTTTCTGCTTAAAATTATTTCATTTGGGTTTGGAACCAACCACGTTAAAAATGCAACCAATGAAGAGAAAACAACAGCCTCGGATGAGAGACCACCAAGGATTTCGATTTAAGGTCATGTACCTGGTCCCTTAATTAGGAAGGTGCCGCCACCCAGCTAGCGCGATGGACCGTACAATGACTGAGACGAGTAGGTCCAGTGGCATCGCTTCGCTCTATTAGCTCTGACTTTTCAAGAACATCTGACTTTTTCGAGCCAGATTTTGTTCAACGAAAAAGCTTATTTCTGGTTCAATGAGTACATAAGCAAACAAAATTCTCGCATTTGGGACGGAGAGCAACCTGAAGAGATTCATGAACTGTCATTTCATACAGAAAAATCCACGGTTTGGTGTGGTTTGTGGAATAATCGGTGATGCCGATGAGAACGTAACCGTCAATGGCGACCGTTATCGCGCCATGATAACCGACTATATGAAGCTTGAAATTGAAGCTCGTGATCTCGGTGACATTTGGTTTCAAGAAGACGGCGAAACTTTCAACACATCGAATCAATGAATGGATTTATTGGGAACACTTCAGTAAGCAGATATTTTTTGTTAGGCCGGTCGATAGCCCACCACGATCGTTGGATATCACACCGTTAGAGTTAGTTTTTCCTGTGGATATTATATAAAGTTTAAAATCTATGCGGACAATTTCGCTTCGACTCAGACCTTGGAGCAAACATCTCGTGTGACGTTCGCCATTTACCAGTGGAAATGTTCGAAGGAGTATTCGTAAATTGGATTCAGCGGTTGGAACATCTGAGACGTGAGTGTGTCAACGTAGAAGATGAACTGTTAAAAAAAATATAAGATATCGCTTTTATAAAAAACAAAATATTTTTTAGCATAAAAGCTCTAACAGTAAGCAAAAGAAATCACAAAAAAAAAAAACTCAATGTTTAACAAATTTCAATGAATTATAAATATATAAAAAAAATTATGATGAATTTCGGCGGTCAAAAACTTAGTAGTGTAACAAATGAAACCCGAAATTTTGACAAAAAGGTAGCAATTTTTTTTTTTTTTACTTTTTTTTCAAATTGGATATTGTCTTTTTATGAAATAAGAATTTAGCCGCGGGATCTTTATTTTTTAGTATTGCGTCGTGGCATTAATCAACGAGTTTTTAGCATCTTTCGATGGAAATACACTCCCATGCTTTCTTCACAGCCTTCCATAGTTGCGTTATCGATGTCGACTTACATCGGGTTCTGTCTCCTTGACATGTGTTCACAAATTTTCTATAAGGTTAATGTCAGTGGACCTTGTCATTCATTTCCTCAAATCACCTTTTAGCAACTTTACTTGTATGCTTGGGATCGTTGTCCTGCTGGAAAGGCCAAACAAGCGGAATTTCTTCACTGACATACAGCAACATGATTTTCTGGAGTATTTCGACAAACGGATCATCACTGATAACCATGATACTCGCATCTCTATGTTTTACAGTTTTTGTTGTAAATTTCGGCTGGTACTCGGTATTGGGCGGACGTCTTACATATTGACGCGATCTTTTTCCGACATAATTAACATCGATTCGTCTGACCATAAAATGTTCCGCCATTTTGTCGAAGACCAATTAAAATTTCTTTTATCGAATCAAAGCCTTTGCTCAACATGTGTTTTAAGCAATAACGGCAATTTTTATGGATTTGGATATTTGGCCCCCAAGTCATGATCCCGCAAACGCCGGAATATAATTTCAATACATCTAGTTACATTAAAGGCATCTTTTATCTCTGTAGCAGCCGCAAATGGAACCTGCCTTGGGTATCTGACAATGAAGTTGACTTCTCTTACTGACATTTCTCGCTTGCTCTCACGTTTTTTATTACTTGATTGGTACCTGATAGCATTACGTACCATTGTGGTATATTTTGGACTTCGACATAAGTTTTGCCCCAGAAGACAATTTTTTATCAGGGCCCGTTTCTCAGGCTGATCTTCAAAAAATAAATGCCCAAGAATGTTCTTTCGAATGATAATCAACATTCCCCATTAAATTTGAAGTTTCTGTGTTATTGCTTTAAAAAAAAAAGTAGGGAACCTCGAAATGTATCACCGTTTAGTACGTATTAACTTAAATTGTATTTTTTTTGTCCTAATCCTAAACCATAAATAAACTTAGAAGAGTATTTCATCCTTTTTGAATTAAAATAAAGTAAATTTTCAAGAGAAACAAATAACAAAAAGAACTCTATAAAATACAAACAAAAATAAAACCATTTATTACAATACAAATTGACAAATTTCCAAACTGAAAATTGTGTTTTGTTGTTTTTTTTTTGTCATGTGAGCTTGGCAGCACTGGCGTGGTAATGCATATTTCATAAGAAAAATGGAAAACAGAAGCAATTGCAGATCCAGTAAACGCCGCAAAGCTCGCACGCATGACTTAGTTAGTATGCAGTTACTCAAGAACTTATGCAGTTGCTGCCAACTGCATACCACAACAGTGTTGCCACACTGGCCAGTTTTTAATTGAAACGCTCTCGGTTGACGCTGCATTTAAATGGTTTACATTTGATGCTTGCTGCATGTGTGATATGCAAGCAAACGAGTTCTTCTTTCGCCGCCAAGTCATACGACACCTATCTGCCGGCAACAGCGATCAAGCTGACACCTGCCCCCACACTACTGCGCACGTCGGCACGGTGTCCCCTTTTTATGCTATATTGGTCGCTTTGTTCATATGTACCGCTTTTCTTCGGCGTGTGTAAGCCACTTACAAACATACATACATATATACAGCTATGTAAGTGCAGTGTTTCGGTATATGTATGAGAAAAACAACAACGACAACAAAGAGGTTAACAAGTCTACACTGCAAGTTGCCTGTTGTTGACCAGCTTGACTCGCCAAATATACATACATACACATTTATATACAAGTATTTGTGATGTTTACAATATTTTCCCTCATTTCTGGCTGTGTCGATAGCTCAAATAACTATCGCATATACATACATACCATGCATACACTACGCAAGTGCTGACGTACTTAGGTGCATAAGTATGCTTGCTTATGCACAGACTGGGTTCGCCTTACATTTCGATAGGTATGCATGTGTGTGTGTGTGTGAGTATATGCGTATGCATATACATGTGCTGTTCAGTGTTTTTCGAAAGTTATCAGCCATGAAATTTCGTTAATGTTTTCTTCTCAATTTCGTTTTAATTTTGTACTTCAATAACAACAAAGTGTTTCAAGTCATCTGCACACGTACTCGACTATATGTGTATGTATGCGTGTGTATATGCAATACCGTCACTTAATTAAGCAAATATGTATGTATATGCAATGGATGCAAGTACATATGTATGTATATACTCGTATTGATTGGCATGTGGGTTGTTAGTAGCAAATATAAGTGATATACCCTGAACAATGGATGCAAGTACATAAAGTATATCATCATTATGTATTTGTCGGATATCGGACCACTATAACATATAGTATTGATT
Organism: Bactrocera neohumeralis; assembly: GCF_024586455.1. NCBI lineage: Eukaryota > Metazoa > Arthropoda > Insecta > Diptera > Tephritidae > Bactrocera > Bactrocera neohumeralis. The sequence goes on along the minus strand of NC_065923.1, from coordinate 40,420,957 downwards.
GGCATGACAAGATATATTCACGAAATTTGGTTGTAATAGTTCAGCTATAGCATATAGCTATAAGAACACATAGTTACTGAACCGATTTTTTATTAACGTTTTTTCTTGTTTATTCAACAGGAGAAACACAAAAACAACAATTTACATTTTCGCTTAAATTTTGTGAGGTTAAGTTTTTACAAGTACTCAGATCTGAGTCAAAATTGCATAACTAATATAAAAATGTAGTTAGAACATATAATACATGCTAAAATATTGTCCAAATGTAAATAATATTTTTTTCCAATAATTCTGATGAAGCTTTATCTCGACATTTCGAGCATTTAATAAAAAATAATTAAAACATTACTTAACAAGAGGAGTAATCGTTAGCTTCGTTTGCAGCGCTCGTTCAGTTTGTTTGGCAACTTTATGCTATAGTCATCCGATCTGAACAATTTCTTCGGAAATCACATTATTGCCTTATACAACAGCCCATCAGAAATTTTTTGAAAATATCTCAACAAATTAAAAAGTTTTCCATGAAAGTATTCGATTCCGAAATGTTCGGTTTGTATGACAGGTATATGCTATAGTGGTCCGATATCGGCGCTTTCGACATATGAGCAATTTCTAGAGAAAGAAAAGAATTTGAGCAAATAAACAAGATCGATATCTCAAAAAATGATGGACTAGTTCGCGTATATACAGACACAGGGACACGGCAAAATCGACTCAGCTCATCATACAGACCATTTATATATGTAGGTCAACACTTTTTAGGGAATAAAATGCGAAATATTTATGAAAATATACAGTATGTAAAAAAATTAACTTGGAAGATGGAGTCATGTGTAGAAGTTCACGAAAGTGAGGAAAGTTCTCTCAGCGTCATACACTTGGGAGTGACCAGAAACGATTATTTTATACATGACTCAAGCAGCTCAAGGCTTCCGATTGTAGACCAAGTATCCTCTGGAGGGCCAAAGAACATTCGTGTGAAGCCGAGCTAAAGTGAGAAGGCGAACCATCCCTATCCACTGTTGTGCGCTGGGTTTGGGATACGCCACGTAAAAAAAGAAAACAACAGCCTCGGATGAGAGATCCCCCATTTGATGACGACCACGGTAAACGTATTTACGATTAAATGACATGCATCTGGAATGCCCGGTTCCTTAATTGGAAAAGTTCCGCTGCCCAGCTGGCTGATGTGCCCGCAATGATATTAAAATCGTGCTTGGCGACTTTAACGCCAGGGTGGGCAAAGAAGGTATCTTTGCCACAACTGTCGGTAAATTCAGCCTCCACGATGAAACATCCCCAAATGGGTTGAGGCTTATCCACTCCGCGGGGCCCGAAATATGGTTATCTGTAGCACTAGATTCCAGCATAGGAAAATTCATCAAGCTACCTGGCTGTCTCCAGATCGAAAAGCCACCAACCAGACCGATCGTGTGGTGAATACAAAAAACCAGGTAGAGACAAACATTTTATGATTGATACATTTTAAAGATAGAAAACTTTCTATATAGAGCTTAATGACCATTTATAGCATTCATGCATTCTTACAAGAGATTATACCTCAGCAGAAAATTTAAGAGTTGGATGATCTAAAATATTGTATAGTATATTTCTTGGCTGTTTATATCAAAGTTCTCGGCAGATTTTAATAAATCAGAATCCCAAATTTATGGCAATACTTAAATTGACAACGCTACTTCCTAGGCTAACCTGAAGAAACACAAAATTATTATTTATAATAAATTTCATGTGATTTCATTGAAGTCAATCATATTCGTTGTTCGCTCTTAAGGGGCTATACCAGTGTGACACTTTCAAAAAAAAATTTTTTTTTTTGCTTTTTTCGATAGCTTATATATTCAAAAATATCCTGTGAAATCGGCGAGGTCGTATTTTAAATAGTTTTTGAATGGCAGCGTTCTAAATAGCGACCGCTCAGAGGTGCAAACATATATACATAAGTGAAACTTTAAACGCGTTTTTCTCGAAACGACATTTTTCAAATTTGCTGACATTATAAATCAACGAGAAATTAACCGATCGACTTCAAATTAAAACTGGATATAGTTGAATACATTTGCTATACAATAGACTACGATCTTTTTGATTGGCTGAAAATTGTCAATTTGGCATTAAAAAAACGACAATTTTTTTCGTAAAAAAACGATTTTTTTTTCAAAATGGCGCCATTTTCTTAATTTTTGATATTTTTCAAAGATCGTAGTCCATTGTATAGAAAATATATTTAAGTTTAATAAACATTTTGAATTTTTTGGTTTCAGCTACTCAATCGACCGGAATCATGCCAGCAGTTGAGGCACTTTTTTTTTGGCACTTCCGCAGACAGCACATTACTCCGTTATTTTTCAATATTTTTGTAAATTTTTTTTTTTAATATAGCTAAAAATATACTTTATTACGTCCATAGAACGTCGAAACATTCAATCTAGTACTTTCTTTTAAAAAAATTCACGAAAATCGCTTAATTTTTCATGCGTCACACTGGTATAGCCCCTTAATTTCAATGAAATAAATTGTCTGAAAGAAGTTCTACAATTGTTTTTGTTTTAACCTAACTTCACTTTCCAAGCTACTGTAGACATTCCCACTATGGAATTTTATTACGTATCGCTAACTTGCTTGATTGTTGCCATCACGTGCTTATAATTGGCTATCAAAAATTGAATCTCAGCAAATTATTAAAATCCCATTGCACCAAACTAATTAACCCAGAAAGTAAGCGTGCAACTCCGCTCTCTGCTCTCTGTTCTCTGCTCTCAGTTATAATTGCAATGTTTTAATAATTTTGCAAATAGACATAGACATAAATATGTATGTATGTATATCCTCAAGTGTATGTAAAAGTGGGTTAAGGAAAATATGCAGAGATTTTGAACTTTGGCGCGAGTGAAACTAAAAGCTCAGAAAAAAGTATTATACAATTATTTGCTAATTATTTTAAGTTAAACAAGCAAAATATTGCAAAAAGTGAGTAATTGAAGTAATCATGTATTAACTAATTTGCACAAATAATTAATGTTTGATTACTAGATAATTACAACGAAACATTAAAAATGCTAAGATTTAATTATCTTTAAATTCTCATCATTAAATGAGAAAATACGAATATTAAATAACGTATAAGTTCGCTTAAAGTCATTTAAATATACTAAGTAAAATTTACAAAGACATATTACTCTGGGCAATAAATAGTAAGACTTCGTAATTTAAATTTTGCAAGAAAACCTATTCGTCGAAATATTTTTTTTCCTAGGTTGGTATGACTGTCAGTGACATCTGTGTCAAATATCATATCAAATAGACATTAGTGTTTAGTATACGCTTGTCTTTCTGAGGTACATTAAGTACATTCGGCGATTTTTACGATGAATGAAATTATTCAATAAGGAAGTTCCATTAAATTTTAGGTGCGGAATCAAATTTCTGGTGGCGAAACTTTCAGAATGTTGGAAAGGGGCCTTCGGTGAGATTGGTTTGTCGCGAGCAAGTACAAATTATTCAAAGAAGGTCGAAAACACGTTGACGACGAAGTACGTCCAGGACGGCCATCAACATCAACTCATGATCAAGACGCCATTAAATAAAGAAACTGGTGTTAGAGAATCGACTATTAACAGTCAGAGATCTTACTGGTTGGAATATCGGAATAATCAGTGGAACCTATTTTGAAAGATCATTTGGGCCTAAGAAAAGTGAAAGCACTATTGGTTCCGAAATCATTCAATTTTTTCGAAAACAGCATCGCGTTAACATCTGTGAAACAATGCTTTCCGACTATCAGGATGTCATGGAACGTATTATTACTGCCGATGAGGCTTGCATCTATGCTTACGATCCGGAAACCCCATGAAAGGAAAGCGTTATACAGACGTAGAGGGCATTCTCAGCTAAAACACTCATTCGACATGCTTTTGGACCGTGCAAAAAGCTGTATTCAAGCAAAAGAAGACTATTTTGAATAAAATAAATTTATTTTGCCGAAAAAACCATTTGTTCTGTTTTTTTAGTCCTGTTTGTTTTGGAACGCTCCTTGTAGTAACGCTATCAGGTGATCAGAGCGTAAATGTATCCTGACACGAGAGGTCTTTTTGCCACGAGAGGTATTTTTGCCACTGTAAAAAAGCAGCTGGTATTGCTAACAAAGAAGGATTTTACGACTATAATAAACATGAGGACAACAAACTCAAAAGGTTGTCAACTACCTGGGTGCAAAATTAGAATCCAGGCTTACCTACTGGGTACAAATCCAACACGCTGAGGAAAAACCGTCTAACATAACTTTCCTGCTTGGCAGGTTGATGGCATCATCGGCGAATCGAGGGAGGAGAACGGAAGCTTCTGATGTCGACAACATTAAATGTCTTGCTCTACGGAGCAGAGTTATGGGCAGATTCATTGAAAAATTATCGACTCAAAGCCCTAAAACATGTGTATCGCGCGAAACTGCGTACATATATAATAAGCGAAAGCATGTCCAACGATTTACTAGCATTTGAACGAATGAAAACGTGGACGCTGAAGAAGCAAGAAAGAAATGTCACCACCACAAAAAACATGGTGAGGTGGTTTTTACGCTACGTAACATAGATGTCCACGCGTTCTTCAAATGAATGCGGTATGAATAAGGTAACAAGTACAGCGAACTAGGCTTGACACTTTGGGCGGCTCCATGAATGCGCATCGTAACTTTTATGCTTGAAAACAAGGAAAACTGGAAGAACGTAAAAAATACTTTGAAACCTAGTACGCTTACAAAATGTGACCAGGAAGTAGGTAAGTATATAAATCTTATGACGAGAAATATGGAACGCCACCCTGAAGTATTGCGAAAAAGCGGTGCCATGATAGGCGAAGGTTCTATACAAGTGGGTGCCTGATCGATTAAAAATAAAGTAAAATAAAAAAATAAAATAAAGTAAAATAAAAAAAAAATAAAGTAAAAAAAAAAGTAAAGTAAAATAAAAAAAAAAAATTAAATTAAAAAAACTATGAATTAGTGAATGGAATCTTTTACGAAATTGCATTTGGTCCTTAAGGGGGTATTCTTGTCTAGGATTTTGAAAAAATCGATTTTTTGCATATCTTGAAAGCTTAGACTTTCAAAAATATGACCTTGGAAGGATTTTTCAAAATTCGACTTATTTTCGGAGATACAGCCGATTTTGTGACGTGGCGTCCGTGTTCACTAGAATTGTCTCCTAAACTTTAAACACGTTTTTCTCAAAACTGACTTTTTCGGAACGATACCCACGATTTCTCAGGTTCTACTGGACCGATTTACTTGAAATTTTTATAGAGTCTTCTTTATAGGCTTGTCTATGATTGGAACTAGCCCCATCCCCAAATTTTTATTTTTATTATTTTTAAAAAATTCGAAATAGTCAGAAAAAGTGATCCAAAAAAACTTTTTTTTCAGGTAGTCGCCATTTTGTGAAAAAAAAAATTTCCCACTTTTCCGTAGTTCCGGTCATTGCGACATTATTCTAGATTAATAATCTTTTTTTTTTTTGTTTCAGATAACTAGGAGGGTTGAAATCATGGGTATGGTCACGTGGAAATTTTTAGAGACCCCCCACTTCGTCAGCTCATAATTTTCGAAATTTTTTACTTTTTTTAGTTTTTAATTTTTTTCTGTACTCTTCTAAAATTAACAAATAACTAATAAAAAAATGAATAGTAAAAATATTAATTGCCTTTAAAAATTATCTGAAATTCATGCTTCTAGACCAGAATACCCCCTTAATTTGCCAATATGTTCTCTATTTTAAGCTAGTTTAAATTTATCATATTTCTGACAACGGACAACTCATACGACATCAATATGCGAAATATATGTGCAGGGTTGTAAAATAATAATAATAATATTTTAGAACAAGACTAGAAAACACTGTACCACGTTAAAAATTTATCCGCAAAATGCATTTGTGCCTTTGAAACTCACTTCCTGCAACGGTTTTTTCAGCGGCAAAGTCATAAATAACTGATACATAACCGATTGCAGCTCTGCAGTAGGTCAATGTGAAGTAACGCACCCCAGTGAAAATTTTGAAAATTCTTACAGTTATATATGGTGCATATGTGTACAGCACATATGTATGTATGTATGTAGAACAAGCACAATTACATATTTTAAGTGCTTCTTGAGGAGCGTGAAGAAAAACGGCTGGCAGCTGTTTCCAACAAATTCGATAAAAATTAAATAAAGTAAAGTGGAACGAAGGCATTAATATACTTTTTCGAATTTACCATGTGCGTTACCCTTAAGCAATATATAAACCATATATGAACACACATACACATTACGTACTAAGTACATACATACATACTATGTACAAGTTTCTTATGGAAATAGGCAGGTAAGCATGCGTAGACATTTTTTTGTTTTTCAAATATCTATGAGTGGTTTAAAGTAATGGCAAACACTGAATTCGATTTGAGTTATGAAAGTGAATATGGAATATTGAAAGCGCATTGACTGTGGGAAATATGGAAAGTAAAAATTACACATAATTTCAATTGTAGTCTCAAGCTGTGTGGTATAATGATAAATGCGGAGCGGCGGAAAGCTTACAAATTTATTCCAGTACTTTAGGGTATTCATATGTACTTACATATATGTATGTCTGTATATGTATATGAGCTCCACAAATTAATGCAAGCTATGGCAGTAAACCTATAATTTTAATAAGAACGCGTAGTGTTTTCTCAGAAAAAGTTGTTGAAGGTCCTTTGGAAACAAGCAAAAATGTTGTCATGTTCTCTTTGATGGATTGAAGTGCCTTTGCATTTTCTGTCGGAATATTTTAAGAGGTGTAAACTCTCATTATACATACATATACATACTGGCACATACATATATATATAACATAACATCACTTGCTGGCACCGAAAATGCAAAATAAACAAAGTTTGACTTGCATAAAATGCGAAGTTCTTATATCGGACAGCGTTTTTCGATTTTTTAGAAACCACACAAATTGGAACAAAGTTTGATTTTTGGTTATAAAATGGTTGTATATTGCTTATTATATCTGACAGCGGTTTTCGATTGATGATACGTTGGTTTACATTTTAGGTGACGATATGTAAAGAGGAATGTTTGTCTGTCTGTCCTTTACAGATTCGTAAACTATGTATACTAGGGTGGATCAAAAAAAAAAAATTTTTTTTTTTCGTTTGGTACTCTGAAAAATAGGTTCCTATACACCTCTAAGAAAGCCTCTCCAAGCACGAGTTCTTAATTGTAACGGGAAGGTCCTCCTTCTTACAGTTTTCTATTTTTTCTTATTATCAGAAGAAATAGAATAATTTATATATGGGCGTGGCCAACTACTTGGAAAAAACCATATCTTGTTCCGATTTCAGATTTTGTAGAAAATTTTCTTAACTGCTCTATAAAAAAATCGGTCTTCTTCCAATATAACGATTTTGAATTCCATCTGATGCCTTCTCGTTTATATACATTAAGAAATGAAAATACAATTCATTGCTAACACACAAATGATCAATAATTAATTTTACAGCAAAATCAAAAAAAAGGTAAATATATCTTTTTTCGTTTGGTACTCTAAAAAATAGGTTCCTAGACACCTCTAAGAAAGCCTCTCCAAAAACCTATGAGTTTCATCATTCATAATATATTTTTTTTTGATCCACCCCAATGTAAACTATGTATACGTTTGATCATGTGATTCATTCTTCGAAACATAAATCCACTTTGCAACGTAACCACATTGTCAGTCAAGAAAATAATAAACAATGAAAAATTCATAGATGAAGACGTACAGTTGCTGTAGAAGAAAAAAAAAAGATTTTTTTGCAACTAGAACAATAGCTACTTATTTCAGCGTCAAAAAGTAACGAATCGAACAAACATACCAGACGTTCAAACAAATGAGCTGATCTTCTGATGCAACCCTGCGTTAACATGTTGTCTAAAGCACGATATTTTCTAGGAAGAGAAATTATTTTTCTGCCTATAAACATGTTTTAGAAACACATTAGAGTTGTTTCCTATAAAGTGTTCTATTTAATTTTTGGACCTAAGTTTTTAGAAACAAAGATAAAGACATTGATTTAATTTCTCAGTGATGAGATTCCCAATTTTAAACCACTTCCTGCAGCAATTGGGGCTGCTTGTCAAAAAAAACGGGCCAAATATTCCCTTCCAAGACGTTTTAATGTCTTGGACTTTTCTGCGTAGACAAGCAACTGCACATAACCCCACAAAAAATAGTCCAACGGTGTTAAATAGCACCATCTTGGCGGCTACTCCACCGGCTCAAGAAGCGAGATAAGGTGCTTACCAAAAGTTTCCTTCAATAAATTGATTGTTTCGAAGACTGCATGGCATTTAGCGCTGTCTTGTTGGAATCAATTTTCGTCCACATTACCATTCTGCACCTCCTCCAGGTAGGAAAAAGTCATTAAACATGGCTCTATAGCGCAGTATATGAAGTCACACCACTTTATCTAGTAACCTGCCACACTGCTCCAAATGGTAGCAAGAAGGGTGTGACAGAGGTAAGGTAGTCTCATCCCAGCGGATTAAAGAATTAAGTGGTGCAATACCATTGGCTTTTCTCCCAAGAGGCAGCATAACCAAAAGGGTAAACTTCACCAAGAAGTTCAAGGTTACCCTTAGAAGCAAAACTAAATGGAGTGATTCCACTCTCACGCTGCTGTTTAGGCATAGTAGTTGCAATCAATTGGTACACCGACGGCACGAAAACGTCAGAGGGGATAGGTACAGGAGTCGCAGGACCACGCACCAAACACTCCATACCATGGAAAGTTTGCCGAGCCTTTTTAAAGCAGAGAACACCTGCTAATTGACTGCATAACAGTCTGCAGACTCAATATAAAGGCCCTGGGATTCATGTTTCCAAACAGGGATCATATCGCTATGGCTAGCAGCCTATCAATATGCTGGGGCAAGGTGAGTCTTTGTGAGTTAGGAGAGGGCACAATAACCTAAGGTCGCGGTGCAATTCTGGTATATTTATCTTATCTTAAGTCCGCTCACTAGGAAATTGCAAACCAAATTGAGTATAAATCAATTAACAGCTGTCAAAAATACCAACACTGAAAAATGTATGGCCGCTTTGAAAACCACACGTCTAAAAAACAACCGTTACATTCTCAAAAATGTTGCATTGTTATTGAAAGTACCGCTCATTATGAAAGTGACGATGATGATGATGCAAAAAAACTTTCAAATGACATTTGAATTGAGTCAGCTGATCTCCCATAATGATCAATATTAATGCCACAGATGACTCCCATAATGAAATTGAATTGAAAACAAAGCACTTACAAGAGAAAGCAGCCAACCGATTTGATTCTGACGGAATTGCTGCCGAATTTGTGACTAGATATACTTATATTTAAGAATAATGTAAATTCGCACTTATTTATTATAGCGAACACGTCCAAAAATGCAAAAACCTAATTATTGGCGTGCCGAACGAAAATTAATAAACATAATAAATATTTCTAAGAATTTGTGAATTCATGCAAAAATTCACATTTATTTGTCCTCCGCAACAACAATAGCAACATGAACTATAATTTGTGCGCCGTTTCAAGGGTAGTTCGGACAGCAGCCATTAAAATAGATGTGTCTGTGTGTAACCCTGTGCATTGATGAATACAATTTGTACAAATGTAAATCGTAACTCGTAAATGGGTTGATTATTCTATTTGTCAGCTGTCACAAAAACCTCTAAAAAATGAGACTTTCGGCAATCTAACTTGACAGTTGGCGTTTTCGACTTCAATGCGACCAGTTGTCGAAATTCCGCGTATTTCAAGCATATCTTTGCATTTGCTTTATCTTCCGCACTTCTTTTGTTTTATTTATTTATATTCGTTTTTTGCATTTTCATGTTGTTGTGTTATTCAATTTATGCGAAGGGCATTAGAGGCCTATTAATGAGCACCGGCTGACGTACCGGACAAAAGGTGCGGCGGCAAGACAACGAGTACACAGTGTTGCCATACACAGCAATGAGATACATAACTATGTACATATGTATCTATGCGCTATTTTTGTCGCTTTATGTTTTTTTTATTTCTTTTTCAGTTTTTCTTTGACGTAAGCTTTCAAATAAACCTACCACATTCAGTCAAATAAGTGCTGGTATAGATTTCGGTTGATTGACAGTCATTCAAATGCGGAAGGAAATATAAAAAACAATACAAAGGCAATTAAATCTAAGTCAGATTTCGAGATGTGAACAATTGGCGACAACTGAAAACGGAGAAGACCGGTGTACCACGCTCAACTTCGAAGTATTGTAGAAATCTACCGTAAGTGCCAATAAAAATTAGAAAATCGTTAAATATTGATCTTTATAAAAAAATGTCCATAAAGTTTTTTGTTTTGTTATTGAAAACTACTCGTTTTAAGTCACTCAACGCAAACCTATTACACTAACAAAAAGTAATGTAGTAAAAAAGTAATACAGTTAAATGTCATATGGAAAACAAATTGCCAATAGAACAGTGCTAACAGTGCTAACAACACGAGCACATGATTATTGTCAACGAGGTGTTAATATTAAAATACTAAAATCGATAATTTGTGAGTGACCCATAACTTATACGACACAGTGTAAATGTGTGTTACGTGCTACGTGATCACTTACAGATATTTTTTATTTTTATTTTTTTGTTTTTTTAACTCAACTTTTTCTGCTATACATAATTAATATGCCCACGAATCGTATTCAGTGTAGCCATCCAGGTGTATGGCAACCTTGGCGCAATCATAAACACGAAGAATTTGACAAAACTGCGTGGAGGTTACTATTAATACTAGTCTACACAGTATATATGTATGTATGTATGTCTACATGAACATAATTAGATCTATGCTTAGTTATTGTTACATATTTACAAATATACTTCAACATTTTGGACTTGTAATTCTTGACTTGTCAGTATATTTAATTATTAATTACCAGCAATCTCAGTTCGTATATATTTTATAAAAACTCCGACTAATGTTGCATAGGTACTAGGTACTAAGTGGCCCCTAACTCAAAAACAAAAAAAATAGACTCTGTGGAGCATTTATTGATATAAGTACATAATTAGTTCTTTACGAAAGATTAATTTTTATGAAAAAGACACGCTCAAATAACAAAGCTCAGTTAAACCAACAACGCAAACACTAAGTTCAGTGAGCTTGGTTTCAATCATAAGCTATCTTCGATTCGCCATTTCCTTGCTCGCTTCAGCTTTCTTATCAAAAAAAGTATATGTAAAAGCAACAACAAAGTTATCGAGTTGAATTCGTATAAGCGAGGATACTTCATTAAAGTGCTATAACCGGTATCTTCAGTGATACCAGATTTTGTTTTGTAATCACACCACAAAATAACCTCAGATACAGATACAGATAGAGCGGTATTATTATTTTTGGGCCTTTTTCGAAACCTTCCAATGGTAAAGTGGGTTTCTACATTAATTTTAAGGGTATAAGGGAACAGAAAATGCAAAAAAAAAATTGAAAAATATTACCCTACTGACCCCTAAATGGGAAAGCTGAGAAACACTCCTTTCTATTTTTTTGTAATAAAGCTTTGGACTTCTGCTTGCCGAACTTCCAAAATCGCTCTCCTTGGATTAATGGTCATGCACTGAGACCTTGGTGACCAACTATTTCCCTGTTTGGAGACCTCATAGGTCGCTTGAATATTATCCACGAAACTATCTTGTTTTTTTTTAATAGAACTATCGAACGAAACTAAACTATCTTGTTTTTGTTGAATAGATATTACTATATGGAGCTATTTGAAACTCGGCAATCAATATTTGAATCAAATTTGTGGTTTTTTGACAATAAAGCCCTCTAGACAAGAATGGAGTGCGGTTTTGTAGCAGAGGATAATGCTATCTACATTTATACCGACGGGTCTGAAATAGACTGCAAAGTAGGAACGAGGGTATACTCCGAAGATCTTGATATCTCTCTCTGCGTTTCGGTCTACCAAACTCAGCTGGCATCTTTCAAGTGGAAGTACTAGGCATAGAGAAGGCATGTGGAGTTCTATTGAATAACAACGGGAAGATAAAGCGAGCAACCGCAAAAACACAGATGGCCAAGTGGTAATGCTAACCTTATCATCACCAATGATAAACTCCAGCGTGGTCAACAAATGTAGGAAGGCTTTAAGCTCACTGTCAGGTCAACTACACTTGTTCTTAATTTGGAGCGAAGACAATACTAGCGGACACCGAGAAAGAGCAGTATGAAGTTAAATATGCAATTTGAACTAATAGCTCAGAACTGATGGAAAACTGCAAACAAATACCAGATAGCGAAATAGATATGACCAAAATATAACAAGACAAAAACTAATGACTTACTTATTATGGGCCATTTCGAAAAGACGTGTTCAAAATGGGAATGTTCGATAACAATAGTATTTGGCGCATTTGCAAACTCAAAAACACTATGGAAACGTTTGTACACTTCCTCTTCGAGTGCCCATCTTTATCACAACCCAGATGTAGAACTCTCGGATTTCATCAGGTACTATCTCTATCTACAAAAAGCTTAACAGAGATAAGTAAATAATTTCATTGAGGGCATCAAATGGTTTGAACACGACAATGAAACGAGAGAGCAATATTTAAAGGTCTTACAAATAGTGTATCGAAATGACGGATTGAAGTTAGGGTTTAAATTTGAAAATTTTATACGAATATTTTCCCATGGGAAATAGATTCTGATCGTCATTTAAAGACGCTGCAACAGCAACGTTTCGCCATTAAACTTCTCAGTTGAAACTGGTTGCATCAAGAATATTACCGTTAATCTTTTTGATGACCAAACGTTTTTTCTGGCAAGCTCTGTGGGAAATCATCAGACGTAGTAAGACGGCATCACCGAAAAGTTTATCGTTACCGTTTAAACCTTGATTTGTTCTCTGTAATGCTTTTAGTGATTGTTGAGTTTTGATTTCTTTCTCTTTGTTTTTTTTTTTATTTTTTAAATTCTGAATTTCTTATGTTTAAAAATACACATAAATATTTTTTGTTTTGACTATTTGAACTATTTTATCTTTTAAGTTGTGCCAAACTAAGCACAGTGAGCTAAATTTTACTAAAATTGGTTCAGTTGCGTAGGAGTTTACACCGGACAAAAAAAGGTATATGATTTAATTCGCACACAAGCCTGCAATCATGAACCAATAGTACGTTATACTAATATTCAAACAAAAATCTTAAATATGTAATTTGTAGATAAATTTTAGATATTTTTTATGCCTATCGGATACGCGTAAACAAGCAGTAGTGGTCGAATTACGATGAGCCATCGAAAACGGTGGCCAAGTCATCATTGACTGTCGGTTTTCTATGTGATTGATGGGATTGGTGGGAAATCATTTAGTATGGCCTCCACCCCTTCAGCCGAACTCTTGACTCGGATCTGTACTATCAACAATTGGGACGACGGAATTAAGCAATCGCACAGTAGTGTTCACTTTTGGTCAATAGGAGAGAAATTGTACTCCGCCAGGACAACGCTAGGTCGCATACATCTATAGTGACTAGCCAAAAGCTTTGGGAGCTTGGCTGGATTATTTTTATGCTTCCGCCTTACAATTTGGACCTGGCATCACGTGATTACTAACTGTTCCTGCCTATGGCAAATGATTTCTATGGTTAAAGTTAATCTCAAGAAAAGCTTATGAAAATGGATTAACCCATTTGTTTGCCAATAGCAAGAGGCTTTTTACGAGAGAGGCATATAACATGATTTTTATCTGATGTCCTACATCTTCTGGGATTATGAGTCCATATAGAGTACCTTACCAAAACAAGCATTGTTTGAAACCTTTCAGGTCCTCAATAGCAAAGTCGGTTATCTCATTATTAAAGCAGAATAATTGCATTCTTGCCAGTTTGCGTTGCTTGCGACTGCTGTCGCCGCCAATTGCACTCTTACCGCTGCTGAACGCTGTGGAAATCATTTATTTTTAGCGCGTTCTGCTTAAAACTGCAACGTTGGAGAAGAAAGCTTGTGAGAATTAAATATTAAATATAAATATGTGTTGACATACATACACACATGACATATGTATGTATGAATACCTCTATATACATATTCGCCAGGCATGAAAGCGGCCACAAGCGTTGATGTGCATATGAGTGGCGCAAATAATCGACATTGTTGCTTTTATTGCAGTGTTTTTTGTTGTTCTTGCACTTATTGTCGCGGTTGATAATATGCAGAGGTAGTACGTAGACTTTCTTTTTTGCGGACTGCGTTGCAATTGTTGTCAACGCTGGGTGCCATTTCCATCATTTCAGCCTTTTGCATTGCATTATTGTGCTGATTCGTCTTATACGAGTCGTGTGTGAGCATGTGAGTATATTCTGAGCGCGAAGGTAGCAAACAGAGTACAATGAGAGACAAAACAACAACAGCGATAGTGCACAATTGTCGGAACGTCTATGGGATAGAGTGTTTTCTCGGTTTTATCTCTACGCCATTTGGCATCTGTAGAAGTTTTCTACATTTGTTTTTGCCTCTATCTTCTTTCTTGATCTTTTCAACGCTTCGTTTTTGTTTTTGCTTATGAGGCTAAAGATTTATGGGAGAAAGTACAGAAAAAGGGCGCTGACGTGGGCATAGCACAGCACATCATGGTTAGGTAAAGCAAGAAATGCATTTTTTCGTATTTTATAACCTCACTAATACGCAAGTATGTGTGCATATGTACATATATAATAATGGTATGAACGTTTCATGCGAACATATTCTTGCTTATATACAGAACTATCGTTAATAGTCTATCTTCATCTCTCTTCTATCTATTTATTAATATTCCAAAGTACTAAAATGTTTTCCAGTTTTATTTTACATTTTAAATCACGCGAAAACAAAAGAAAAAGAGATAAGCCAAACATGATTTCAGCTGAAAGCAAAAAGATTTAAAAGTATTATGTCTGGATAAATCAGAACGCTGTTTCTCATTGGTTTCTAAAATAATATTCATTACAATAACAAAAAAGTCTCTCGCTAATTCCAATTACTTTGTTATCTTGAAAATGTGAAAAATTAAATACATACATATGTAAGTATGATCTCCATAAAATGAGAGAAATCACGACAAAGTGAAACACGTGGACCGGAAAATTAAATTCGTTTCTTTATCGGGATCGAGTATATACATATTTCCGGATATATAACGGATAATCCAAGAAGAGAATGAATTTTTCAATAACCTTTTTAAGACAGATCACGTGTGAGTTAGTATGTCAAGTTGTCATGTTATTTTTGTTCAGTACTGTTTGGCATTTCATCATGGAAAGACTTACGATTGAACAACGTTTGTTCAACTTTACCACGAAAAGTCACGTCTTGTAAAGAATGTGTTTGTCGCGCTTCGCTCAACTTATGGAGAGTCGATTCGACCTCATTCGCAGCAACTTGGACTGACGCATGGAACAACTCAGCGCATTTTACGTCGAGATCTTAAATTGAAAGCGTACAAAATACAGCTTGAGCAAGAACTGAAACCGCTCGACCTTTCCAAGCGACATCGCTTCGCTCTATGGGTTCTTGAAAAGTCCCAAGAAGATCCGACGTTTTTGATGCAAATTTTGTACAGCGATGAGGCTCATTTCTGGCTGAATGCGTATGTAAACAAGCCAAATTTTCGGACTTGGGACGAAGAGCAACTTAAAGAGATTTGTGATCTCGGCGACATTTGGTTTCAACAAGATGGCGCCACTTCCCACACATAACATCCAAACAATGGATTTATTGAAAGAACACTTCAGTGAGCACTTCATTTCAGGACTTGGGTCGGTCAATTGTCCACCAATATCGTGTGATATCACACCGTTAGACTTTTTCCTGTGGGGATATGTAAAAACTAAAATCTATGCGGACAATCCCGATTCGATTCAGGCCTTGGAGCAAAACATCACGCGTGTCATTCGCCAGTTAAATGATTAAATTAGAGACCAAAAAGTGTTTTTAGAGAGAGAAATACTTTTGTAAGACACTGTATCTGCCTATGTATGTAAGTACACCTATGTATATACTATATATCCCACAAATATACAAATTTATGCTTTATGCATATAAAAAGTCATTAAAAAGGCCTTTAAAAATCAATAACCAAAAGTGTTGTTATAAAAGTTTTTACCGCTTTTTAGTCAGACTTGTTTAAATTTCGATTTCGGACTGTCCGATTTCATCGACGACGCTTGATGAACTCCAAAACCGGCTCTTTATAAAAAGAAGCTAAAAGTTAAGCAACTTGACGGCTTGTAAAAAATTACTCAACTTCTGAAGCAATAAACCTTTTCATTTGTGAAAAAAAAAAATACAAAAAACAAAAACAAAATTATTAAACAGAATAAGAAATTAAACAAAAATTAAGAAATATATAAGAAGAGGGAATAAAGTAAAAACTATGAAACGAGCACTCAAGTAACTGCCAAGTAAACAAAACGCTTTCAAACGCCACGCTGGGTCGATCATAATACACAAAAACAAAAACTACACATGAATATGGCAAGCGGTACCTTCCACTAAAGTAAGCACCACAATGAGCCAGCCACAAAAAAAAAAAAAATAAAAATTAAGAAATATCAAAAAAAAAAAAAAAAAAAAAAAAGGTAAATAAATAAAAGCCGACGATTACTGGCTTCGTGGCGTCAACACATAAGCACATAAGGGTAAGCACACTTATTTTGAAAGCATGCTTTCGTGAAAACAAGCAAATGAAATCCAGAACGAACCGCGTGGAGCTGCTTAACACCCTGCATTTGGCAGACGCTGAATTCAAAGGGGGCAAAGAGAACTGATTATTGTATGAACGAGCTCATTGTCGGACGGTATACGCAAACGAATGGCGAAAATAAAGTTGGGGACGAAAAGTGAAAAAACAAATTATTATTATAACTAAGGCGCAATAAACAAAACACACGCCGACACAGGCGAAATATAAGATCAAAATAAGTGCTAAAAAAAAAAATAAAAATGTAAGTATTGTACACACATAAATATGTACATATGTGTGTATTCACGGTAATAATAAGCGAAAATTGTTTTGATATGGCGTGGAATGGAGATAGCAAAAAACGAGCCGGCGTCTCGCTGAAAAGTCAGACCAATAAAAAATATGAATATTAAATCATATACATACATACATTCATATAAATTTTCATTGTGCTCTATTACTTTGCTATTATCAAAGTGGCATATGTGCGAACGAAACTGATAACTACAACACTGTTATCGACAGTAAACAATATACATATGTATGTTTGCATGTACATATGTATGTGGTTGCCAAGAAAATAGTTGTTTTTCAGAATTTTGAAATTTTATCAGAATTAAATGCAAAACAACTTAGGGTTGAGCGTAGCCAGTTCAAAAGAGAGTTCTACGCCTGTATGACTACGTGAGCGTCTCCATATGCAATCGCCGCTTATCAGCTATTGCAAGCTAGTAAACACTACAGTGAAAACTTTTCATCGCAAACAAGTTTTATATATTACATTGTGTTTCCCAAAATTAACCCAAAATTTAAATTTGCCGCCATTTATGTAGTAAAGTGTTGGCAACCCTAAAAAAAAAGTTAGGAAGGGCTAAGTTCGGCTGCAATCGAACACTTTATGCTCTTGTAACTTGCAGGAATCAAAGCCTGGGAAATACCTTAAGACCAAAAACGTCAAACAGAGTATAGGAATCCAATTTTATATATACATATACTATATCGAAGCGTTCGGTCGGGTTCCGAGATACAATGTGATCCTTTAGAATCTTGGAAAAGAACTTCGATGATAACTGTTTGTCTCGAGCAAGTGTTTTTGATTGGTAAAATTATTCAAAGAGGGTTGAGAACGACGTTGACAACGATCCACGTCCAGGAGGGTCATCAACATCAACCGATGATCAACACGTGGTTGAGAATCGACGATTAACAGTCAGAGATCTTACTGGCATTGTTAGAATATCTGAAGGATCAGTGAAAACCATTTTGAAAGATCAATTGGACCTAAGAAAAGTGAAAGCACTATTGGTTCCGAAATCAAAATTTTTTTCAAAAAACAGCGTCGCGTTTACGTCGGTAAACAATGCTTCCCGACTACCAGGATGTCATGGAACGTATTATTACTGGCGATGAGTCTTGGATATATGCTTACGACCCGGAAGCAGATAATCAATCGGCCGAATATCGTGGCAAAGGTGAGCCGAAGTCGAAAAAGCCACGTCAAAGCCGGTCAAAAATTAAGTTTATATTACAGTTTTCTTCGATTAATGAGGTGTGGTGCTCTCCGAATTCCTTACGACCGGCCAAACTGTCATTAAGGAAAACTATTTAAGTGTTATGCGTCGTTTGCCTGAAGCTATTCGTAGAAAAAGAACGGCAACGACAATGAAATTGCTGTTGTTGTTCTAACGGTTGTCGAATCCCCGTTAGGATGGTAAGGATTATCTAGGTTGTCGTCGACGTCATCTAACGGGAGGCCAAGAAACGTGCTGTTTCGACGGGGTCGGACCAAAGGTAAAAGGGTGTAAGATGATTGGGATTGGAGGGGTTAAGAGGTGGCTAGTGTCTTGCGGGGACTCGTTTTACGCTGGACATATACATATTTGATATGTCAGTATAGATTCTGGATAATGAGGAGTGTAACCTGCTACAATATCCAGAACAAAGCTGCGCAAGGGTCACTCACGTTTCTCACGGCTGGACAGCAGCTGTATTTGACTTTTTCTAATAAATTATGAACATATGTAACTCTGCTGTTGGGCGGGTTTAACAAATTCAACATCTTACTATGTTTGAGAATTTATCAAAATTTTTCTATTCAGAGACGTAACTAACAAAAAGCTCTTTTTTTAATAAATTGTCCTGATGTCAAATGCTCTTGACAGTGCTGCGCTTCAAACTTTGTATTTTATCAAGATTGCCACAGCATAACTCAAAGCTTTTTATTTGATAAAAATCTTGATAAATTTTCAATATTTTTTTTTCAATTTGTCAAGTGCACAGAATATACGCTTAAAGAGTATTTATATTTTTGCAAAGGGGAAATCAACAACCTGCCGATATAAAGGGCAAAAAGAGCTAGTATTTCAGCTTAATTTATTAGATCACATGTATAAAGTAAACATAAATCAGAATTAATAAAAATATGTTAATTTATGTTTAACAAGTACGACACGTTTGTAAGAAATTCCAAGGCTTAAGTTGAACGGAATCAGAGCGATTTGTTCGGAGTTAAGTTGACCAAGCCCTCTGCCCGTCAGTAAAGGGCGAGTGTTCAGTGCAAAAATGCAAAATGCAATGTTGACAGACAGGTTTTGTTGTATTTTCGATCATATGTACATATATGTACATACATAAGTATATAGTACGAATATAATTAATTACTTTTTTTTTGTAATTATCGGAATTTCAAATTACTTTCATTGTATTTGTCGCGTATTACATACATCTTTCACTGCCGAACCGGGTGAGATGTGACTGTGTTGGGGCACGTGTGCGCCCGAATGTCTCAGCGAACTTCAATTTATCAAAGTGTTAATTGTTCTAGTTGCATATTTAAATATTTACGCTTATTTTACGCCACTCCTGTTGACTTAGTTGGCGAATTTAACTTGATTATAGATAGCTACATTCTATTACTTTGTCACTCACCTGTTTCACGCTTGCGTTTGCTCGATATTTTCTGCTGCAACGGCTGTCTTTGCTGCTGCTGCTGATTACTATGCTGGTATTTGCTCGACGCGACGGAGGAGGGATAACGTAACGTGGACGTTTGCTGACGCTTCGTCGATGTAACTACACTTATCTCGTTATTAGTGGCAAGTTTACTGGTATTATTATTACTGTTGTTGTTGTTGCTGCTGCTGGTGATGACACAGTTATCACCGTTGGTCTCTTTTAGCGGTTGTCGCTGTTCCAGCGGTTGCTCGCAATTGCTATCGTCAATATAAATTACACTCTGCGCCAAATTATTATCACCGTTTATATCGTCGTCGCTACTATCTACTATAGCTTCGGCGATGACTGTACCCGCACGCTTGTGCAGATGCTTGATTTTGTTGTTGTTCAGCGTCCTCAAAATCGCACGGCGAGTGCTTTATATGCGCCGCGACGAATGGGTAGACAATTGTCGACGTGGCAGCGGCAGAATTCTCTTGTTGCTGTCGATCCAGCTGCTCTGGTTCGGACTGTTTGTCGTGATAACGCTGATGCTGTTGACGAGTCTGTTGTGATTGTAGTTGTTCTCTTTGATACGTACGCGGCGTTTGATGATTGCGTTGTTGTTGTTGTTGCAGTGCCTGCTCTTGTTGCTGCTGAGGCTCGTCTTGTTCTGCTGCCCGCAGTTGGTCCTGTTGCAGCTGTTGCTGCTCGTATTGAAGTACGTGCCGTTGTTCGCCCTCGTACACGGGGCGACTGGAGTAGTCGAAATTGGACGCGTTCACAAGCGACGTTTTCATTTGTATACGCTAACCGATGCAATGCAAAAATTCCTTTGCAAACTTAATGCAATACAATAAAATCGCCGCCGCGTCGCTTCGTCGTTATTGATTTTAAAAGTGTGGTCGAGCGCGTCCTATCGCGGTCGTATGTATTGTAACAATTTGTTGTTGTTGTTGCCGTTGTCGAATTAAATTTCGACAAATGTCCTCGACGGTGATTTGCACGCTTCACACTCGCTGCCAAAGGTGCAATTGTTGCTGGTGCTGCTGCGGTTTCTCTACGCGCACATGTGTTGTTGTCAGCGGTCGTTGTATGTACGTCGATTTGTAACGTTGCGGCAGCAACAGTTTCACGCGTCATTCGTATTCTTTACGTTTATGTATTTTTTAGCGCTATCGGCAATTCTCTTTTTTTCATATATTTGCTCGATTATGTTTTGCGATTTTTGTTTTTTTGAATAATTTTGAACTCCGTTGATGTTTTTTTTCAACTTTTTTGTTGGAAATTTCAACGTTGCTGATGTTGAAATTTTTATTTATATTTTTTTAATATAATTCTACTTCGTTATTTATTCATTTCCTTTATTATTAAATCTGATTTTGACTTACAATTAAAATAATTTAAAAACTTCTCTGTTGTCGTTTTAATCTAATAGATAAAGGGTTTTGCGTTAAGATACATTTTCATTTGGATTACTACTAATAGCTCAATATTAGTAAGTTTTCATATATATTTACATATATGTATTTACAACATTATTATGATAAATATTTTTTTTTTTGTTTACTTCTTTAACACTAAATTGAAACCAAAGCCGAAGAACAACTGCAAAGAAAAAAATATGACATTAGTATTATGAAATATTAAAAAAATCAACAAAATTGATATTTTATTTTTAAACTAAGATAAACTTTTATAAATTAATTATTTAATAATAACTGGTAAGTGTCTGATGTAATATTATTGCTTTTCATCTGAATCACACTGTACATGGTAAATTTTTCGCATACGCCAAATAAGTAAACAAAACAAGGTAATTCACAAAATATAATTCTGACTTAAAGTTTTTGCTTTGTAACTCTCGTGGAAGTGCATAAATCGCAATAAAATTGAGGCAGACATTATGAGAATGCACACAAGCTTAATTTGTTTATGTGTAAATTCTGTTTTTAATTCCATTTTGCTTCCACCTGTTTTGCCCACCCGCCAGACTCATGAAATGTACTTATGGTAATTATAATATCTGAACGTGAATGCAAAATTGTGATTAACCTTTAAAATATTTTTAAAACACATTTTTCGTTGAATTGAAAAAATATATATACATATGTATGTATGTATATAAATTTTAAATGTAACATGTAGTAAACACGTTTGGATGTGTTAATTCAATATAAAAATTCAGACAGAAAATTTCATCAATATTATATAGAATTATTAGGTAATGCATTTCTTCGTTCAAGCCTCTTTTTGGTTGGATAATACCTATTTTCATTTCACAGGTTAATTTTTGTACTCTTGCAACATGGTATCACGCTGGATTCTACTCTGCGGTGGAAGCAGCATGTTGATTAGGTCAAAGCTACGAAGGCATTTATGGTGTGCAATCGGCTTGCTGGTACATCCTGGTGTTACCAGTCAAGGATTGTGAGATGGTTGTACACCATGATCGTGGGACCGATTATCACATATGGAGCGGTGGCTTGGGCTCTAAAGCATCGCAGACTTCAGTAGGACTTCAACTATGGAAGCTGAAACGACTCGTCTGCGTGTGCGATGTAAGGTAATCTCTTCCCAACGCATGAAGGACCTAAGTTGCAAAATACCACTGGCTCTTCTCCATAGGGATAGCATTACCAAAATGGTTTACCTCACTAGGTTAAAGTCAGCAATAAGGCCGAATTGAACGATTCCGCTCTTGAGCTACTGCTTAAGGACAGTACAATCTAGTTTTATAACGACGGCTCGAAAACCGCAAACGTCGGAGGGAATTAGCGCAGGGGTCGCAGGACCAAGCACAAAACTCTCTATACCTATGGGTAGTTATTCGAGCATATTTCATGCAGAGGTCTTTGCAATAAGACGGTGCGTAGAGATAAACCTCCAAGAAAACTATCGCAACGAACGTAAAGTCATACTCAAAGACAGTTAAGCGGCACTCAAAGCGATTTAAGAGTATAAGATCAAATTGCTTGCGTGTTCTGCAGGAGGTAGTAACCTTTCATTGCGGTTGGTTTCCGTACCATAAAGGGGCTGTTCCACAATGATGAAACAGTGGGAGGGGAGAAGCATTGGCAACAACTCCTAGGCATGGTCAAAAGGTTTAAATATGTAATCAATTGGCCATTGTAAGTTCAAGAAGCACTTATTTAACATGGTCCTAGCTTCTTGTGCGAATTGCCGCGACTTCTGCGACTTGGAGTCTGAACCAGAACCTGCTAATTGACTTCACAGGAGTCCCTTGGATCCATGTTTCCATTAGGGATCACATCGCCTCAATAACACCTAGGAATATATTGAAATTTATAAATTTGCTGGGGCTAGTTGAGACGTTGTGACTTAGGAGAGGGCACAAGAGACCCCAGACCACGATGCAATCCTCATTTAGTTATCTAATCTAATCTCTCCAACGTTCCCTTGTGGGTGTTACAAACCCAGAGTATACTATGAAAGCACGTAAAAACGCTATTGAGCTGTATTCAGCTAACTATAAAGCATGTGTCAATACTAAGCAACTTACTCGACTTTAAGCCGCTGAAAGTTCTAAACTGATTTCCGCTTATTTATGTTTTCATGTTTTTCAGTTTTGCTTGCTCCCAAAACCGCACTGAGTTACTACAACTTTCTACTTCAACTTCTTTCCATTTGATTTTCTTACTTACTTGTGACTTCTGCTGTCAACAGCAGAATTTTTATTGTACTTTTCGGCCAAATAAACACGAAAAGAAACTACGAAAAACAAAACAGACACACGCACACACTAATAATAAAAATAAGTTCAGACAAAACCCAAAAAGGCAATAACTGCTGAACGCTCCGTACTTTTCACTTTGACTAAATGTGTGTGTGGCGAGACGTAGTCGGTAGCCAGTAACGCGTGGAGAAAACTTTGGTATAAATGCATGAGGAAACAAAAAAAAAAATAAATGTGACGTGCGAATTAAGAAAAGAGGAGAGCAACAAAGCAAAGCAAGGCCAAAAAAAGTTGAGAAGAGAAAAGATTTCATAAAAGCCGGTTTGTTTGGCTCAGGCGCGCTTGTTGTTCGGCTTGCCACCGCTGCTGTTGCTAGAAAGGTGGGTAGTTATACATACATATGTACTTGCATACATACATATACGTACATATGTATGTGTGCATATGTAGGTTGATGGTCTGGATTGCCGGCTGGCTGGTTGACTGTTTGCTGGCTTAGTGAGGGGATACGGCGTTTTCTGGGCACTTCAGCTGCCGCTGAGAGGGCTCAGTATGCGAACGAGCTTTATTATTATTACTATGCTCGTCGCTGCCATTCAAGCGCTGACGTAGACGCAGGTGCGCGGAGTATGGAGTCACGGCGGCTGCAAAGTCGAAAGGCGCTCACCAAAGCGCATGTATGTAGGCAGACTATGCGTATGTAATACACTGAGAGAAACATATCTACACTTGAGACCAAAATAACGTGTAGCTTTGTGGAGCAGAAACCAGAAACTACGCAGCACCAACGACACGGTTTGGTTATAGTACACATGTGCTAATGGATGTATGTTTGTAAGTATGTATGCAACTCTCTTAACACATTTCTATGTACATAGTATGTACGGATGTATGTGGCCAAAGATGACGGCGATAGTGTCGGCAGTGTGGGTCTTTTGGGCGAGTCAACCTAACCTGCCGCTGCCTGTCTGCCCGCCTGCTGCTGCTCGATGGCTGTATTAGGTTTTGTTTGTGTTTATTTTTATCTTCCTTATTTTGTTCGTTGTCGCATTAACACAATTTTCTCTGCTTGTCACCGAAGCCCCGAACGTTGTGGCGCAGTTTTGTGAAGAAAAATAACTTTATAGCTTTGGCAGATGTCTACACACAAGAAATCGAAAATTTTCCACAATTTTATTGCATACAATATAGAATTTATTCGTTTTTTTGCAAAACCGCACAGCAAATGTTTGCAATTAAAAAATGTACACTATTTAATTTGGTTTGGTCACGCGCACACACATTTACATATACATATACATATGTATATACACTCACACACCTTTTAACACTGTTGTTTCCAAAGCTGCGACGCACAAAAGCCTCAAGCTGCTAGCTTGCCGCTGGTGTTGATGAAAGGTGCGGCAGCTGGTACTATTGGCCAAATACACTAACACCGAAATTGCTACACTTAATTGTTTCACAGCTTGATTATTAGTTGGTTGCTACTAGCTGACTAACTGGCTTTGTGGCTGGTTGGGCTGCTGGTTGATTGGCTTGACTTTCTTCAAGCACCGAACGGGCCACTTTTCAACCGCGAACTAACTAGAGTGTCCGCATTCGTCGATGTTGTGATTCACTCTGAATCATGTCGCTGGCCAGCGAGCAGCAACTACCACTAACTGTCTGCGAGCTAACTGCTGCATACCATTGCGCCAGTCCAGTTAGACAAGCAGACAAAACCACCCAGAAGACGAGTGCAGAGCGCCGACAAAAACAGGAAAAAGGATGTTTGTGTACTAACAACAACAATACGTACGATGCCTAAAAAATTTCCCTCGAAATTCCGTTTTCGCCCAATTGGACATCAATGAAGGTGACAACACCGCTGCCCCAAAATACCGCCGACTGAAATTGTCTCTGTGGCTCACTTGCGGAAAATCTTCTTCGGCGCTTACTCTCTCAACGTATTTCTCTCGATGCCGAATTGCGACTTCTCTTTGGTAAAAGAGTTGCTCTTGCCATAGCGCATGCACGTTGCACACCTTGCTGCCCATGTAACGTGTTAGCTGCCGCTATTACTGGAGCTACTGCGGGCACGCTCCCTGTGTGAGGTGCAAGCACACCATGTTGCCCCCAATATCTCGCATTTCATAAGCATTGTTATTTTAGTTGCCAACATTGTGCGCTGTTGCTACTAGCAGTGCTTTCTATTCCTAGAATGTCACCCTCTCATATTACTGGTAAAAAAAGGAATTTGTTAGGCGCGTAGGCGACTGCGACTAGGTGCAGTCGGTGGTAGAAGGCCAGTCAAAATAACTATTTCGCTTTCTGAGGACACAACAAAGACACGTATACCAAGAAGCATCCTTTAAGGACGCAGCAAAAATATTTGGATGTGGTACACTTCTTTTGACCTCTCTCATTCACTCACTTTTCGTTGCGCTCACTTTCTCTCTGAGTTTTGAACTACGTACGAATTACCACCGGAATTTTACAGTTCTAGGAGCAGAGGGCTAGTGTGCCTTCGCATATGCTTTACCTCGGTGTCATCAGCGCAGCGCACAAAAATATTTGCCGGGTAAACAGTACACGGGCAACAAGAACAACTATTATTAGCTGAAATAAAATAAAAACAATGCAATACATACGCACGTACAAATGTATGTAAATATGTAATATTATTGCGCCGTTGTTAATAAACAAAGAAGGAATAAATTTTAATTGAAAATGTCAGAAATTTTTGCAAATGAAAAACTAGGCGTGGTTGCGCATTTTCATGGAAAACTGACGCATTGTAGTTTTCTTTACGTATTTTTTGTGGGCAAAACCGTTATGGCGAAAAATCACGAAACTTTGTGAAATTCTAGTTATTACATTTGACATACACATACATTCATACAGAAACGGTCGAAGTCATCAAAGTTTAATGGATGAAAAATTTTATATTTAAATCAGATTATCGAATAAAAATAATATATAGGGGAACTATAAATGTAACCCATTTTCAACACAAAAGCACATTTTTATAAGGAAATGATGTTCTATGAATTTAATTAAACGGTTATTTTAGTCAAGAAAAAAAAATTTTTTTTGAGTATTTAACTACTCAAGAATATTTCTACAAGAGAATACATGGCTATTTTGCTAAGCTGGCATCCAAACTGGTTCTGCCGAAACTGAAACTTTAAACACGTTTTTTTCGAAGCTGTATTTTTCAAAAGGATACCCACGATTTCTCAGGTTCTACTGCACCGATTTACGAGAATATTTTGTTGTTGTTGTTGTAACAGTTACGCTAGGATGGTAAGGATTATATAAGTTTTCATCGAGGTCATCCAAGAGTAGGCTTAGGAAACGTGCTGTTTTGGCGAGGTCAGACCATAGGGAGAGAGGTGTCAGCTGTGTAGGGTTGGCATATATTTGGGATGTCAGTATAGATTCTGGATAATGAGGAGTGTAACCTGCTACAGTATCTAGAACGAAGCTGCGCAAGGGTCACCGTCGATTCTCGCGGCAACTCGAATTCTTCATTTTCAATGGGTGGTGGATTGACTCTAAGTACACCATTCACTGAGGTGGAGTCGGTGAAGGTGTTAATGGCGCCACTGTGAATGGCGGTCAGTAAATGTCTCAAGTTTATTGCGTCCGAGGTCTAGTCGGCGTATTGTTTTATGTCGTCGACGTAGTTGAGGAAGGATTTCTTGATGTTCCTAGGAGGCGGTTCCGCTCCAAGCAGGTGACTGCAGGGATGATTTCTACGAAAGCACCCCAGCAGAATTTGCTTGGAGAGGAGTTCATTAAGCGCCTTAACTGGGAGCTTCCGGGTCTCATTGTGCAGGTGTTCGACAGGAGACATCAAGAGGCAGTTCGTTGTAGTCCGGAGTGCAGCGTTCTGACTTGTCTGTAGCTTTCTCTTATGGTCTTTTTCTCATGTGCTGCCAACTAGCGACTTGAGAATTTCTTGCGGCTCTGTACTTTGGCAATAATCGGGATCGTGAGAAAAGTAAATCTTTTAGGGGGTCTTCTTTATTTTACATATTTTACAGTATCACTACGATAAAGGCAAAAATGCATCTCAAGCCGCCAATAAAATTTGTGCAGTTTATGGACCCGATACAGTTTCCATTTAAACCGCACAATGATGGTTTCAACGTTTTCGTTCTGGTGTAGAGGTGGTCGAAGATGCGCCACGCTCCGGAAGGCCTGTCGTTGAAAATTGCGATAAAATCGCTGAAATGGTCGAAAGAGACCGGCATAGTAGCAGCCGTAGCATCGGTCAAGAGCTGGGCATGAGTCATCAAAAATTCATTTCTATTTCAATAAAAAAAAAAATAAAATTCAATAAAAATACCGCAAGACTTTTTTGACAACCCATTACTATAGTAATAATTGAGCCCGATAGGGCTGCACTCCTACCTACCTACTATAGTATGCTATACTATACAGCAAAAAAAGTGGTAAAAAAAAATTGTTTTTTTCACACATTCGGTATCTGGCGGGCTTCAAGATTTATTATCCAATTTCTTCGACCATTTTTGGGTAAGAAATATCACACTTTGAAGACAGATTTGTTCAGGAAGGAATTTAAATTTTGCTATTCCGGAAGCAGGCGTGATTTTAGTCCCTCTTTCCCCCGTTGCTAACATAAAAATGTTATGCACCAAATTTTGTTTCTGTCGGTCATGTAGACCACGAGATATTTAATATTTGTTCGACGAAGGGACGATGCTAATTTTTACCTAACATTGTTAAGTAAGTTTTATGCAGATATTCCGTGCCAGGTACATTGGTAGACCTTTTCAACATAACCGTTATATGAGGACTGAGCGTGGTTACCATCTGACTTAATTTTTTTCCATGGGGAGTATGAGAAGATGTTAGAAGAACTAGTTCTAAGGATTTATCTTTAGAGGTTTTAGAGATATATGTATACTTCAAAACTATTAGGCGGAGCCACGGGTCTTTTCTAAAAAAATTGTTAACCACAAATGCCACTCCATATTTCGATTCCCCGTACCAAATAAGAGGTTTGAATGTTGTTGTTGTTGTTGTAATGGTTATCTATTCCCCATAATATGGGTAAGATTCAGATAAGTTGTCATAGCTGTGATGCAAAGAGTTGGTTAATGTCAAGCGGGGACTCGTTGCCTGGACATATATTTGATATGTCGGGTTCGATTCTGGATAAGTAGAAGTTTGACTTGTAACGGAACGAAGGTACGCAAGCGCACTTCACCAAGACGTTACCGGAATTGACCCGGTTTTTATATGTTTTGGCGTAACGGGCGTAACTCTGTATCTGTCTCGATTAGATTTAGGTGTTACAAACGACCGTTATTATAATTACAAGGTGTTGCAAGAGTATAAAATGCAATACAAAATAAACAAAACACGATGAAACTAGGATTAAAATGGGGGCTTAAGATCAGCTGGAATCGAAAGTTAACTTTTGTTTTTGGATTTTTAATTTATTTATTGTGAAGTCAAATTTAAGACAATACGAATATGTAACTAAACGTGTTTTATGTTTCATCCCCCTATTTATACATCAATTTCACAAGAATTCCAAATAACAAGTGCATCCATTTATTATTCAGTGTAACCTTAGGACCTGCGTTCCACCTAGGAACTATGGGAAAATCTATATGTATACATAACCCTATATGTTCACGACTGATTCACTGTGTTCAAAACAACCGTTAGGTTAATTGAACTGTGATACTCTTGTGCAACATGTTGCGAGTATAGAAATCAAAAAGAGAAGAAAGAAAAGAGAAACAAAATAAAAATTTTCTCTTTGAATATCCGCACAACTTTGTACAAACTTTTGTCCCCAGAGCACTGGAGGACAAGTGAGTCGTCAGAGAGTGATAAAGGAAAAGAAATTGGTTTTCCCCAAGCGTCAGCATTTGCAGCCGAAAACCGTACAACAACAGCAACTAGTCAATACCAGGAAATTCAAGTTAGCAGCGAGCGACACCTCCACATCATCACAACTAGCGCAGCTGCCTGACACCCACACTATGTGTAAATCCTTCGGCGCGGCATTGCTTTCACTCAATGAAATCGGGACATCGGCGCATTGACAGCGTGGCGTGAATGGCGTAAGATATACGCCAAACAGCGGCCGGGAACAAGCAAAACAAAGTAAAAAAAATTACCTGCAAAATCATTGAGTGTGTCTCCCCCATAAGCCCGCTTGATACAAATCTACCCAAATATGTATGTATATGAAAGTAAGCATGTACATATGTATGTATATATTTAATATTTCTGTTTGCACAGACAACACTGAATGGACGTGGCAATAGTGTGGGCAGAGGACACTTAAGTATTTTGCTTATTAGGAACACTTTGAATGAAATGGTGAAAATTGTCACTAGTGAGGAAAAATCACTTCTTACCAAAGAGAGTTAGCATAGAAAACATATGGAAGAGAAATTTGTTAGTTGAAAAATTGCTAAGAAAGGGTACTTTGACGGCTAACATTCGAAATATTTCGTAAACACATTGGCTCCCTATAGAAAAATAGAGATGACTCGTCGTTTGTCATGCATTTTCAGTTGCTGTTGCCGTAACTAAAATTGTTCGGCCCATCTCACACATAAAATCAGGGTGTTCACAATATATATTTACATATTAACATATCTACATTTAATGTTCTTTCAGTTATCAATTAACCTCATCAGCTTAAGCTTACACATTTACAAATAAATAAGTATAGATGTACATATGTACATATGATGGACTTATGAATGACCGGACATTAAAATTACAGATTTATTTCAATTCAAATTATTTAAATTAACAATTTTTACGTTTATTTGCAGATTCGTTTCTTTTTTAAGTTGGACTTTCGTAAACACAACTCGAGACATAATTTTTTATACCCTGAAGAAGAAGAAGAAGAAGAAGAAGAAGATATAAAAAGATTAAGTAGGAAGAGAACACTTTCTAGATATACATACATACATATCAAAACAAGAAATAACAGAAACAAAAATCTTTAAGAAACTCTGGAGCCTCTTATACATCACTTTCCAAGTCGAAAAAATAAGTAAATGCCAGGTGTATAAGGCCACCCTGCGGAGGAAAGTGCCGACTTCGATGCAATGAACTAATTTCCGAATCGATGCGCCTTGAAATATTTAAAAAATATTGGGGGTGCAGTGACTTGCAAAGACAGAGAGAGCTTATAGCCAGGCATATGAAAGAAATTAAACCGAAATACAGATACATCTGTACAGTTGGGCTTCGCAAACTTAATAATGCTTTTTTCTTTGAGCTCAACTCAAAGACTATTAGAGTGTGTAAGACTTTTTTTAAAGCAACCCTTGACATAAATGACAAAGTTATACGAACAGTTATAAAAACGAAGGACGAACGTGGTTTCATTGAGCTGGATCTTCGTGGAAAGCATGATAATCATATTACAGTAAGCCCAGAAATCAAAAACAGTATGAGAGAATTTATTCAAAATATTCCAAGAATCGAGTCGCATTATTTACGTGCTAAAACTTCTCGCGAGTTCATTGAAAGCAGTAAAAGTATAGCAAATCTATACCCCGACTACAAAGAATCTCGTGAAGCTGAAAATTTGGAGTTTGGGAGTAAAATTTTGTTTTATATTCAACACAGAATTCAACATTGCTTTTTTCAAACCAAAAAAAGATCAATGCGTTGTCTGCGACTCTTTCCTAAATGCTGATGAAAATGGAAAAAGAGATTTGGTGCAAGCTTACAACACATACCACGAAGAAAAGGAGCTATGCAGAACCGAAAAAGATGGAGATAAGAAAAAAAAACAATGTAGCTGTGTATGACTTACAGGCTGTTTTACCATTGCCAAAAGGCCTTACCTCTTGTTTTTACAACAAAAGTAAAATTAACTGTAACAATTTTACCGTAAATGACCTCAGAGCCAAATATGTAGAATGTTTTTTTTTTGGACTGAAGTACAAGGAAAACGTTTGAGTAATGAGATCGGCACCTGTGTGCTTTTATATATCGAAAATCTGGTACAAAAGGCGAAAAATGCTCAAGATTTAGATATCATTTTTTATTCCGATAACTGCTGTGAACAGCAAAAAAATAAGTACATTCTTTCAATGTATGCATATGCTGTACATAAGTATAATCTGAAAAGTATTACGCATAAATACCTTATTAAAGGTCATTCTCAAAATGAAGGAGACAATGTGCACAGCGTTATTGAGAAGCAAGTAAAAAGGCATTTAAGTAGTAATCCCATTGATACGCCAGACCAATACACAAGTCTAATAGCAACTGCAAAAAAGACTGGCCCCCCATATAAAGTTCGAGAATTGTCATATGAAGCGTTTTAGGATTTAAAGTCTCTTCAAGAAGAGTGGGGTCACAATTTTTCTACAAATAAAGGCAATCAGAAAGTTATATGGCGTGATATTAAAGTTTTCTTAAGTCAATAAAGAAAACCCACATTCATTTTTTATAAAACATCTTATAAAGATATCGACTTTCAGGAAGTGTGTTTAAGAAACAACTTAAAGCCTTGGAGTTGCATCAAGTAAGAATTGAGAAGCATAAAACAAATGGCTTTACTTTATTTCGCTGTTTTTAAAAACATAAAACATTTTTTAACAATAATATTTTTAGCTTATGTGCCATTTATTCGGGAAGGCTTTCGCTTCCACAAATAAAGCAAAAGGACATAAAGGAACTGGTGGATAAAAATCATATTCCAAAAAACTTTTATGAGTCATATTACAAACATTTATTTATTACATAGTTTCAATGGCATTTAAAAACGTAAACTTTTGAAGATTTTCTTTTTTAATATAGTGAACTATTTTGATTTCTACTTTGTGCTACTTTGATACATACATATGTGTTATTGAAATGAATAAAGCTTTATTTCAAAATAGAAATAATTAAATAAAAACATACATATCATCACTTCTGTGATTTTCTTATTATTCTTATTCTTCTATTCAGTCGGCGGTTAGGAAACTTATCAAATTAAAACATTTTATCAGTTAAAAAGGCACAACTTAAGAAACTAACTAGTTAATCGAAAAAATTTCAGTTAAAGAGTCATAAATCAAAATTTTGTTTTATTTTCGCAAATATAATATAAAATTGAAAAAAATATAGCAGAACCTTCTTCAATGTTGTATTATTTCATGATGGCACAATATTTTCTTTAAATATTGCAATAATTTTTACATAAAACGTTTTTCGTCTCTCCTGAATCTTAGTATTTTGAGTTGTGACCCTTTTGTATTTAGGGTGCGATATTATTAAGTTCACCACGAAGTTTGTAGGAAGATCAATTGCAGTCTATAAATTTTGTATGTATAAATGATCAACATGACGAGCTGAGACGATTTAGCAAAATCTCTCTGTCTGTAATTAAAAGCTTGCTTTTGAGACGTCGATCTAAAAGCAATGGGGGGAGGATACCACTTTGCGGAACCCCTGTTTAATTCTTCTCAATTTGGAATTTTTATCCCGAAACAGAACGAATGATTGCCGACCGTTCAGGTACATAGCTCAACCTCTTTAACCCTGGAGGGAACGAGGATTGTTCGATGTCTTAAAGTAGTGTTCTGTGGTTGACTGTCAAAGGCTGCAAGGCTTTTGACAAATCCAACACTACGAGGAACGTCCTTTCACATAATGGTTTTTGGTTGAGGCCATGAACTATCAGTCCGGTGCAGTGTCGATGCAGTGCGCGAACTTCGTGCATTTGCAAACATGATGACTATTTTATTTAATTTTTGATTTTGATTTGATAAAGTATTCCTTTATTTATATATACACATTCTTTATTATATATATTATTATTATTTCAAAACATTTGCAACTTTTAAATATTCTAAAATTTGTTCAATATTTAGTTGCATTGCCATAATTTTTAATAACTTCAGCACATCTTCCATTCCCTTTCCAATTTGGCGAAAAGTTCATCACCATTCCAAAATATTTCACTGCCTATTTTGCGTTTAACCATCAGCCACATATTCTCAACAGAGTTGATCGGGAGACTGTGCCGATTTTACGAGTCTAGACGTGTGCATAGGGACATTATCGCATTGGAAACTCCATGCAGTCGATTAGTTAAAATATCTCTATAATTTACAGCTATCATCGTGTCAGTTATACGATGAACCAATAACATTACCGGAGAAGCACCCCTCCACCATAATATGGATGTTCTCAATCTGAATAATACGGAAAATCGCTGATTTATGTATGGAATATTTTAACGATATTTCTTTTTGCGAAAGTCCATTTCTACGATCTTTTATATTTTCTTTAATGCGGAATTCTTCATTAAAAAAAGGCTTATTTTCCATTAATTATGTGGAATGCGATTACCGTTATAACTTGCCTTTAGTTAAGTAGCAAAATACACAAAAAATATAACAAATGTCAGTTGCAAATGTTTAGAATACTAGCGTTTCATATTCCTTCTGGAATATTGCTTTGTTTTTGTTATAGGTTAAAATAATAACTAAATAAATAATAAGAAAAAAATTTTAGAAACATATTGATATTTGATTTTGGTTGCAAATGTTTTGACCACACTGCAACAGCACGTTCCTGGGCCTACCGCTAGATGACCTCGAAGACAATTTACCATCCTAACAGGAACTATATAACCGTTACAACAAGACAATAAAATTTGCTTTAACACCTTTATTTAAGTAGAAAACAAGAACAATATTGTTGTAAACTGTGCGAAAAAAAAAAAATTTAGATTAGACTTTTCAAACAAAATGACTTAACTACGTGAAGACACTTGTAAGGAAAATGAAAATTTATAAAAAAAAGCCTCTGAAATGAATATACTTAAATGCGAAATTAATCGAACACGTTTCTAGGATAAAACAACCTTTTGCTCGCAAATTTCAGGGATGTTACATTAAAAATATACATAAGTGGAGAGCGTCTTTTCATACATATCCCGAAATCGGGTGCTATGCTAGCCACCATATCCGCTAAACCCATTTCAATTTCTAATCTTGGGGGTGATATTTTTATTTTAGTCAAAACTTCTCAGCTAATCTTACTTTCCTATAGCTATTTTTTTTACAAAGCAGACGGATTGTTAAAGCACAAAATACATTCAAACTATAAACCTACATTGAAAAATAATTTTTTAGTACAAAGCCGACGGATTGTGAAAGCACAAAATAAATTCAAACTATAAACCAACATTAAAAAATATTGGCTGGGATTTAGATTAGCACAATAAGAAAAGGGTTGCCATGGTTATTTTTTTTGAAGCGCGGCGCGAATGCAGAGAATTGTAACTAAAATAAAATAATTAAAATAAAGCTTTATTTACAACAAATATTAAAAAAATGAATATACCGAAACGTTATAGTGAAGTGTTAGTAAGTGAAAAGTGCACAATATAAGTGAAAAAGTTACTCACAATATACAAATTATCAATGTAAAAATAGCTGTCAATTTTTATATTTTCGTGATCAACCATTTTTTTATCCCCGAAATCCTGGGATGCTAATCTAAATGTTACCCAAAATATTTTTTAGTACAATATTTGCTAATGCATTTTATATACATTATTTTAAAAATACTCTGCTTTTAAAGAGAATAAAAATATCCCAAATAGGGTTAAAATGTACAAAGTTTTTTTTGGCATACGTACACATTGGTGTTGGCCTGTCCACAATTTGATTCGTACAGCGTTGCACCAGCTCAACCCACAAATTGGTGAATAGCGGATGAAGCTATGCAAATAATCATTTGCAATTAGACCGTCACTGTTTTTATTTATACTTTATTTTTTTGCTTAACGATTTTTTGTAATCGCTTAGCTGGCTTTTATTTATATTCTAAACGTATGCACTGTGCATTTCTCCCTTTGTTCTAGCGATCTCAATTGTTTTCACAAATGAAACAGCATGTTTTTTCGTTTTCGTTGCTATCAACTCGAAATGATTTTTATCTGCTAACTTTTTGGTATATATTTTTTAATAAATATATATTTTCCCACAATTGTTTCACTAAATTAACCAAAATGTAACTATGGGCCGATTTGTTACAATGTGAAAACTTGTGAACTACGACTTCGCGAACGACCGAGAAGTATTTATGTCTAGTTACGAAATTTATTTATACAAACGTTTCGCCAGATATTGGTACATACATTTTAGTATAGACGTTAAAATTAGAGTGCATGTAGCCCGTTATGTCGCAGTTTGGTTACTTTTTATATTTTTTTTGCACTGCTTATATTTTTATTAATATACATCACTATTTTTATTAAATTTACGCCAACGACGCGTACACGCGACACGTTCACCAACACTCAACGACGATTCGACAAAACTGTGAAGAATTTAGCACAAATACGCAGAGATGTATTTGGCTGGTACTGAATACATAAATTTACTATGATTTGTATTTTCATTATATTCAAATATATATCAAATCCATGGCACTCAAATACTTCTAGTCTAAATTTAAAATATATTAATGTTCTAAGATGAAGTTTCTTAGTTATTATCAATAATTATTCTCCAAATACTAACAGTTATCATAAACTATCAAAATTCCTTCACAAAATAATTTTATAGCACACAACCCTAACACGCGACGATGGCAATATAATATTTCACTATACCTGTCTCTTTTACGCTTATGTCTGTTATCAAGTTGAATAATATCGCCATTACTCCTGAAGTATAAATGTCCAATAAAATGCAGCCAACTTCAAGTTGATGATTACACTGAGAAAAATTGTTATTGAAGATCACAAAATACGTGTTACCTTAAAAGGAAAAATGGTTTTATCATATTGGCCTTAGGTATATGCGATATACATATGTACATTTGAAATTATAATACACATTAATGTTAAACATCATGTAGTATTATTATTTTTATTCTTTTCTATCTGTTATGTTATAACACGTAAAACAAATATTTTTTAATCCCAATAATCTTATCAAAAATATTTTATTAAATTTTTACCCAAATATTATATAAAAAAAAGAATTTATATTAAAGATCGGATTAAAAATTTATAAAAAGATACCACATTGGTCTAAAATTTTTAATGAAAGATTTTGGGATTAAAAATAGAAAATCTTGTCATTTTGACGGGTTAAGCTGTTTATGTATCAGCTGATTACATTGTGTTTCATTTATCAATCAATTTGTGCTCTTGTGGAAAACACTAATGAGATGTGTTTATAAATTTAAATTTTTATTTTTATGGAAATGTCCCGTAGAAGTCAAGACATTCCTATCCGACCACGCTATGGTATACCAGACACAACAGAAGACGACAATAACAGTCCAATAGAGCGCACGAAGCAAAGAACTAGAAAGACTCCACCGAGCGCTATGGAACCTTCATCATACAGTGAAATTCCTTTTCTTGCACAATATCCAGATAGGGATATTTCCGCACAAGGGATAGAACGTATACAACGTGCAAGTGCAGAAGGGGATAAAGCCGAACGCACCGTTATTGGCGAACCAGGTGTTGAATACGATGATGAGGATGATAATTCAAACTCCAAAGACAGTTCGTACGAGGATAATAAAACACCTATGCGGCCTAACTCATTGCACTGCGATTCCTGTAAAACCAAGAGAAACCTGAATATTGATTTTTCTAAACAACAATTTTTATTGTTATAGCTTTTCCCTACGAGTTGGAGGGTGCGACCAGTACAGATGGCGAAATGCGACATTTTGTGGCCGATAATCTAGAGGAAAAAATACGAAGCGGTAGGTTTAAATGAAGTAATGTTCTATATTCATCTATAAGTTCCGAACTACAGATCAACAGAGTTATGCTTCACATAATAGCACACCTTCCGCCGCTAATGCGAGCGGTGGCTTGCTTACACGTCGTTTCTTACAAACTCAGCGACCTCAAATTGATGCGAATGTTTTAAATGACATTGAGATCGAAGCGCAATATTTGGCTGCGTCAGTGGATAATTTGATGGAAAACCTTTGCAATTTGCTGCATTCAGTAAGTATATTGCAAGTATTTTAAAAATTTTATAATAAAACACGCTGCGTAGATATCTTCAATTACTGCTGATAACGTGGAGGTGCATAAAAACGCAGTAAATAAACTTACCGACAGTATGGATGCTAATATCAAATGCATGTACACCATAATGGCAAAAACAGAAGAAATTACTAAGTCCATGAAGCCAACAGAGCAGCTAGGTCAAAGGATGTAAGTTACCTTATAAAACGCGAATATTTTGAATACATTTTTGGTTACTTTTAGTCGTGAAATCAAGCGCCTTGTGGATATGCTGGATGGCACTATGTAGGACCAACCGTTGGTGGTAAATGGTAATTTACCGAAAACCGCCTGTCCCCTTATTTAATTACACACACTATTGGTAGTATTATAAACGAGTTATTAAAATTATT
Source organism: Bactrocera neohumeralis (assembly GCF_024586455.1). Taxonomy (NCBI): domain Eukaryota; kingdom Metazoa; phylum Arthropoda; class Insecta; order Diptera; family Tephritidae; genus Bactrocera; species Bactrocera neohumeralis. Next base: position 40,383,157 of record NC_065923.1, on the reverse strand, counting down.
ATAAAAATGAATATCTGAACTACATAATTGTATAGAAATATAAAATAGTTGTATGCACAATTAGTATTTTTCTACTTTCGCTTTAACTATTCGCACACTATCTACCGGTCGATCATTTTTATCAGTCTCCGCCATGCCAATACGTTTTACAACCTGCATTCCTGAATACACTCGTCCAAATATTGTGTGTTTTCCATCTAGCCACTGCGTAGGTGCTAATGTGATGAAGAATTGCGAACCATTTGTGTCGGGCCCAGAGTTGGCCATTGATAATATACCTGCACCGGTATGCTTAAGATCTGAGTGAATTTCATCAGGGAATTCGTTGCCATAAATTGAAGTGCCGCCACGTCCAGTGCCAGTTGGATCACCGCCTTGTATCATAAAATCACGAATAATCCGATGGAAAACTACATTGTTGTAGTAACCACGACGTGATAGTTCAGCGAAATTGCGGCAGGTATTGGGCGCATGTTTCCAGTAAAGCTCTACTGTAATTTCGCCCATGCTATAACACAAATATACACGCACGTTTAATAACAAGATAGTGTCAAAATATTGTTAGAACTTACGTTGTTTCAAGTGTTACAAAATGTGGCTGCCATGCTTTGTCCGGAATACCGGCACCGGTACCAGCTGTATTACTAGTCGTAGCTAACATTTTTATTTATTTATACGGAGTGTTTAATTCAGTATTTCGAGTGTAAAATACTACGAAGTTTGTCAAGCAGAAGTAAAACCAAAACAAATCGCTGTCACAATAGAAGCTTGCCAGACAGTTAATGCTTGAACCTTACCAGATTGAACAAAAGCCACTGTGATTACTTTCTAGCCACATACATTTTATTCTTTCAACACTGTTTTTAACTTTTCCTTAATTTTCATCGCAGAAATATTACTATTTCTAAATATGCCATAAAAGTATTAAGATATTTGCATATTTTATTTTGTCACTATTTACTTTGTTTTGTCTCTTATACTAGTTGTCACGTGCAGATGGCGCTGTCGTTCGCATTTACATGCAATCCGTTTTGTTCGCGTTTCTCGAATAGCGTGACAGGAGGAATGTCAAAATCATTTGCTTTGCTCATAACTTTATTTCATTCATCAACTTTCTTCTTATGCGTAAAGTTTAGTTTGCGGAAAAATAACATTGAATTTCGGGAGCAAACATATAAATCGAAAGATGTAACACATTCAAGTGGTTTGTGATTTCGGGTCAATTTCCTATTGCAATCAGTTATTTTAAGTGCTTAAGTGCAATAGATTTCTACATCAACAAAATTTCGGTTTGTGCAGTTTTTTAAGGCACGAGACATAAAGAAATGTAGAAGAAGACGTATGTGTAAGAAGTGAGATTCCAGCGAAAAACAAGAATGCTTCAAGAAAGCGTAGGAAGCGATGATTCTGTTATTATTTTTTGCGTTTTTATTGCAATTGTTTGTTTTATCTAAATTTACAATTTTTGTAAACTAGTGCACTAGTGTTGGAGCGTTAAAAAATTGTTACAATTTCCAATCGAAAAAACAATAACCCTGCTTTAGTGTCAGCTGTGTTACCCAAATAAAATGAAGAGGCAGACATCGAACCCTTTTCAGAACCCGCAGTACTAATGTAATATTTGGAAGTGTATAAAACGAGTATGTGCGAGATCCTATTCTTCATTAATGCATAACATTTAATGCCGATAAGGGCGGTGCATACAAGTGCGGGTGGTAGATGAGTGTCGGCAAAAGCTAGGGCAAGCGAGAGTGTTTCCGAAGAAAAGTGAAAGTCGAATTCATGAAATAGTAATCACCGACATTGTACCTTCAATTGCAAGTAGATACATATATACTGCAGTAAAAGTATGTTGGATATGATTTATATATCCATATATTGCATATTTAGTTAATGTGTTTTAAATGACAACCAAATTTTTAAACTAAGTTCTCCCCTCCAGAGCAGTAAGTGGACAAAAGTAATGATAATTTCATTTGTCAAATGCGGTCAAGGTCAATAAAAAGTGTGCAGATCACTATAACAACAAATGTACATATGTTGCATGTAAATACTTGTGCATGATGATGAATTAAAAAATGTGTTGATTGAGTTGTTTGGTTTTCTTTTTAGAAAAAAATCTTTAAATAAAAAAATATAATGAAAAAAATAAGTGAAGTGTCTCTAATTAGTTTTCTGAGTTATGTTTGCAAATCTGCTTTCATAAAATGTTACGTGCGACAATGCAGCATAAAAGAATGCGAAACCTGTTTCACCTGTCTAAAAACTAATACAAATTATTAGCCCGCCGATACTAAGAATAGTGGCATTTTAACTGTAAGTACCTATTTCATAATTAATTATAATATATTTACTTATAGTATACTATTAACGAAAAATATCTTTTTTTTTGCATTTACTTATAATAGTTTTTTTTTGCATGATTGCATCCAAAAGATAAAAATCTTGGAATCTTGTCAATATCTGGAGAAACACTGGTTTTTCGCAAACCAAGGAGGGTGCACAATATGAAAACGTTCGAAAAAATTGTTTTGTTATCAAATGAAGATCTTTGTGAGCGTTTTCAATAATTTTTAAAGTTTGATGACAGTCAGTCCATACATACATACATATGTGTCTGCTATGGATACTCATAAACATCCCCAACATGAAACAGGTAACTTGTTGCCTCTATATCTCCCTTCAAATTATATTCTATACAATCTAAGCCTTATCTGTGTATGATAATGTTTCGTTTTTACATGATTTTATGGAATGTGCTACACTTCAGAAATAGTTCTGAATGAGTTCTTTTTGTGTGCTTACATACATATGTACACATATGAATTACGCTATGTAAAAAGCTGATTGGCGTAATACGAACGGGTTTACCTCTATAAATAAATCTTTCAATGGTTAAGGTTGAGCATTGTGTCTAGCACGAAGTTGAAGAACCTTAAAACTTGTTTAAAAACGTCTCCAGTTACCAATTACATATACAATTCCTATATACATTTGGTGCCTCCTGCATCAGTTTATTCAATCTTCTCAACTAGAAGAAATCAAACGAAATAATATCTACATATATACTCATAAATTATTGTAATGATAGCCCCATTATTAGTAGAAAATAAAAACTCGACTAATTTCATACAAAGCAAAATGTTGTTGTCTCAAAGTCATAAAAAAGGTAAACAAAAACACAGATAAATAAACAAAAGCGACAAATGCAGACAATGGTTGTGATTGTCACCGGTATCATTTAGTCTTCTTGCTGCGATAATAATTCAATGAAATTTAAGTAGACATAAGTATGTATAGCTTCTGCATACGAATGTACCTTTACATGTACTTCTACATATATTCACGTATAGTGTATGCATACGTCGCCGTTTAGTGGACACAAGCTCCAGACCATTGGAATGTCTAAGGGCTTAACACTTGACATGAGCTCGTCACAGAAAGTTTTCTTACTCCTTTTGTCGGTGTTTGTTTTGTGGCGTATTTGTTTTTTTTTCTTTAATTTTGGTTGCATGCTTGTTAAGCTTATATTTATACCCTGAATGAATTCATACAAACTGAACGATCGGAAGCAAGCGCTTGCATGGACAATTTTTATTTATGAAGGGTATTCTAGCTTCGGCGCAATCGAAGCGCATGTGTTCTTCTTGTTTTTATTTTGTATACTATTTACACATTTGTATGTTATACCTATGTACATACATACATACATATGTATGCATTTACATGATAGTTGTGGTTGTTGTCCAGAGTCAGTTGAATGGATTGTATTCACGGGGCACAAGGTACGGCGAAGGTTTACTTTCTATGTATTTATGTGTGACGCATTTGGTTTTTGGACAGAGCAAAGCTACATATAAATGCATAAAAGGTAGATTATTCTACGGTGCGGGCAATAAAAAAATCTCTGCCTAATTTCATTACGAATAGAGACATCCTAAGCTTTGTTCTATAACAATAACTGATTTTTTGGGTATCTAAAGCTCTTTAGTCTTGAAGCCCAAATGATTGTACCTTAACTCATGTGCACAAAAATTTACGTTGCTTTTTATTCAGTACGGCCCACATCTGTCAACAAAAAGGTTCGTTACTTGGTGGTTGTCGTTTAGGTCATTGAAAAGACCCAACCAACGCGTTAAAAGGGGAGTGATGTTAGAGTCACCTACGTTGATAACATATGCAAAAGATGTGAATATTGAGGTAATACTTGCACAGGTGGGAGTTTCTACTTTTTCTACATGTGCACAATAGCAGTAAATCTAACTGGAACATGTAAGATACCATGGAAATCTTCATAACTTTTCTTGGACTTAACCTTGTATGTATGTATGTAGATGTATGCCTATGCAGCAATTGATCCATGCAGGAATTGACCCAAGGCTACATAGCCGCAGAGTTCCCCAAATCTGAGCGATTTCAAAAGTCAAAAGTGGTTTAAGGGGTTACACCGGTTTCCTCGTGTAAAAACAGATTTTTTTTCATAATTTTTTTCTCATTTAAAATTTTGTATTGTTATCCTATTAAGAAAGAAATTTTGAAATTTTTGAAAAAAAAATATTCTGAATTCGGCCATTGTGACGCCATTTCCGGTGAGCCCTCGGAAAAAAGATGCGCCCGCGTTGGCAGTATAACTTCTTACTGGATCATCTAAAGAGCTAAAAATACGTATTTTACTTAAAACCTTAACGTAGAACTTGGACGAAGGAAAAAAACGAAAATTGAATTTTTGGCTGACATTTTTGCAAAAAAAAAAATGAAAATATCAGTGAAAATTTCGCAACATTTTTTTTTGCAAATAGTTGTAATCGAAAAAACTCCTTCGTCCAAGTTCAAGTCCTTAAGAATTGTATCTCAAAGACCTGAGTGAAATTTCATGAAGATTGGTTGAGTAGTTCTCGAGAAATCTTGCGTACTGACTTCAAAAACACAGTTTTGAGAAAAACTTAGCCTAGCTAGCACAAGTTCTTGAAACTATTACTCGGATCAACTTGAAAATGTAGGACAATATTCTAGAGGTGTTGTAGAATTTTATAAGATGACAAAAAAAGGATTTTTTGAAACGATTTAAAAGTTATGACTTCAACATGAACGATGAAAAACGTCGAAAATATTTACCAAGAACTAAGCATTGATGAAAATTTGGATACACTCAAACAGAAGAGGGCAATAGGGTATCATGAAGATGAAGCAAAAGACGTTCGGAAAAGTGAAAATAAATCCTGTGACTGGTTTCGCCAGAAAAATGTGTGATCAAGTTTGATGACTCGAATAAAGCTTTTGCAGCCTGAATGGGAAGTGCCACTACACACATCATATTTTCCAAACATGACACCTTCATCTTTCATCCGAGGCTGTTGGGTGCTTGTCATTGTGTTATTTTTTTACTTGGCGGGTCCCAAACTCATTGCACAACTTTGGGTTTTATCCATCGGCGTTACGAGTTTTCGAGAGAAAGGTTCTGCGGATGATTTACAAGATATATGTCGACATTGACATAGTTCAACGAATTAAGAGACGGCAGCTACGCTGGCTAGATCATGTCGACCGAATGGATGAAAACGCTCCATCTCTGAGAATATTTGATGCAGTTCCCGCCGGGGGAAGCAAAGGAAATGAAAGACCTCCTCGCCGTTGGAAAGACCAGGTGAAGAAGGACCTGGCAACACTTGGAATCTCCAATTGGCGCCAAACAGCGGAAAGGAAGCACGACTGGCGCGCTGTTGTAAACGTGGCTATAACCGCGTAAGTAGTGTCTACGCCAATAAAGAAGGAAGAAGAAGTACCTTTACCACTAAGCAGGACGTTTGGACAAACTGGATCCTGCGATTTCCGATGTCAAATTCATGGAGAACATTATAACTGACGATGAGACATGGGTTTACATGCAAACAAGTCAACAGCCATCGGAATGGTGGCAAAATAGCCAACCAAAACAAAAAAAATCACGCAAAATCCGCTCAAAAATCAAAGTGATGCTCATTGTTTTTTTCGATATTGGTGGTTTAGCGCGTCATGAATTTGTTCCGTAAGGACACACGATCAATAAGGTGTTCCATTTGGCTGTATTGAGGCGTTTGCTTCTGATCATCCGTCGAAATCGGCCGCAATTGTAGAAGAACAATTCATGGGTTTTAAACGATGATAATGCACCATCCGTAGAGCTTGTACCAACATGAATGAGCACAATCGGTCCATGAATCTTCCTAATAAATTCTATAGTATAATTTTTTATCGATGATCATTCGATGACGAACAGAGCCTTCCATTACTATTCTCTTTTAACTGAACTTTTCAACTAAAAGTCGTGACTTTTTATTGCATTTTCAACTAAATTTAAGTTAAGTTCTAAAGAAGACTTCATTTATTCTTTTTTCTCAAAGTTTTATGACACACAAGCACAACAATGTGTGCTTCTCTAATGCCCTTTAACATTCTACCATTATAAATGGTATAAAAACGTCAATAGATGGATCGAAAAGAACACAGACCGGGTTATGGTGAGTAAAATCGAACCAAAGTGATTTCCTGCATAAATGAATTGATGTGATGAGATTAAGCTGCTTGAGACTACGGAAGATGGAAAAGAAAACACAATGAAAGATAATAAAAAATCCACGCCCACCGCGAACATTGTGCTGTTTAGGAAGCAGCACGACCGGTTAGAGTTCATTGAAAAGTGCAACACACTGTGGCGAGTGGAAGAATATTGACGCCGTCTGCAACGTTCGATAGCATTACAATGGCCAGACGCGGTTCATACAGCGTTCAATACTCAATAACGAAAACATAGACTCGCGCAGACTGGTGGCGAGAGGTAAAAACTGAAATTTGACTGCGGTCCGTTATTGTGGTGTGAAAATGTACTGCGCTCGCTGCAATAACAATAACAACAATGTAGCACAATGCAATGCCGCAAACAAAGCCCCGCCAGGCACGGCGGCCCGGCTCGGCTGTGTGTGCGCAATAAAGTGTGGAAGAAGATGTGTAGAATGAAGAAAAACGGAATGCGGCGATTAGTGGTCGAAATGCAATTTGCGAAAATTTTCTCAAACTTTTGACGTAAAACAATTTTATAACTTAAAAGTTTCACTCTGACAAGAAATGAAAACGGAAAGAATATGAAATGCAGACGCAGGCAACAATCATAGAAATAAGTAAGGAAGAAGAAGAATATTGCTGCAACCAATGGTTGGGAAGAATCGTTTGCATTATTGTGTGCTGGCGAAAACGGAAGTTGGAAATTTTCAAATAATGTGTGTGTGTCTGTGTGTGTGCTCGTTGTAAGCATCAATTCGAGCGTAAAAACTCTTCAATTTTTCGACTTTTAATGGTGCAAAGTGATAGATTATCATTCATTGCATGGAATATTAAGTTGCTGTGAGATTTAGCACTACGAGTTCTTACTTAGTTTCGATAAATTGCGGGAAAATTGTAAAATTGTAGCAATTAATTGCTGCTTTGTCAATTATAGAAGTTGTTAGCGTTAAAAAAAGTGTATACTAACTTGTCAAGTGGGAATTGGAATTGCATTTTGCGGATGAGTGGTTAGCTAACTCTAAACTGCAACACATATGTATATAAGAATTATGTGTCACGTTTTGTCCGGGGTAAACTTCTAAACTAATGAACCGATTTTAGTAATATTCAACACACTTTGCGCAGTTTGATCCAACTTAAAACATAGCAGTATTAGGACGGATGGATGTCAAAAGTAAAAATAATTCATGAATGAAGAAAGTTCTTTGGCATTTACTTTTTTGAAGATTATCTCTTTCAAATGTTGACCGCGGCTACGTCTCAAATGATCCAACCGTTGAGTTCGGTGACTCGTTCGACCAATAGACTGGCCAAAACGTGAAATTTTCTGTTCACCGAAGTTTTCTCTCAAGAAATCCATAGATTGATGTGAAGTGTGGGAAGTGGCGAACGGCGCCGAATCGATTTTCCACAGTCTTCGTGTACACTCTCAGCTACGGGTGCTATATTTTCTTCATTGCCAGCGGAACATCGGTGATTCGGTCGAATATTATCCTATAATGAATGCTGAGACTCAAGATAGGTGATGGTTATGTTGACCATTAAAATGTCAAATATTAAAAATTCATAATTTTTACCATTGACAAATATTTGTACTTGTATCAATCATTTACAACATTAAGTGTGAATGGTATTACCGAAGAAGTGCCGTATTAAACCACTGGAACAGATGCAACGAGCCTTCTTCTTCTTCCTTATTGGCGTAGACACCGCTTACGCGATTATAGCCGAGTTAACAATAGCGCGCCGGTCGGTTCTTTTTTTCGCTACGTGGCGCCAATTGGATATTCCAAGCGAAGCCAGGTCCTCCTCCTCCTGGTCCTTCCAACGGAGTGGTGGTCTTTCTCTTCCTCTGCTTTCCCCGGCGGGTACTGCGTCGAATACTTTCAGCGCTGGAGTGTTTTCGTCCATTCGGACAACAAGACCTAGCCAGCGTAGCCGCTGTCTTTTAATTCGCTGAACTATGTCGATGTGGTCGTATATCTCGTACAACTCATCGTTTCATCGCCTGCGGTATTCTCGAAAACTCGTAACGTCGAGCAAGGACTTTTCTTTTCAATTCCCTACTTAGTTCAAAGTAACATCTGTTGGCAAGAATTATTCTGCGTTGGATTTCGAGGTTGATGTTGTTGTTGGTGTTAATGCTGTTTCCAAGATAGACGAAATTATATTCGCAGTTATGACTCAATAGTGACGTGGCAGCCGAGTCGTGAATGCGACAACCATTGATGACAAGATATTTCGTCTTGCCCTCGTTCACTACCAGACTCAATTGTTTCGCTTCTTTGTCCATCCAGGAGAAAGCAGAACTAACGGCGCGGTGTTATGGTCAGTGATATCAATGCCTACGGCCTACGTCAGCAGTTGTACACTCTTGTAAAAGATTGTACCTTCTCTGTTCAGCTCTGCAGGTCGAATTATTTTCTCCAGTAGCTGGGTCGCCTTGTCTGAAACCTCGTTTGGTATCGAACGGCTTGAAAAGGTCCTTCCCGATCCTGGCGGAGCTTTTCGTATTTCTCAACGTAAGTTTACACAACCATATTAGTTTTGCGGGTATAACAAATTCAGACATAGCGACATAAAGGCAACTCCTTTTCATGCTGTCAAAAGCAGCTTTAAAATATACGACCTTACCTTACCTTATCGGTGATGTGTCGATTTTCTTTTCACGGGTCTTTTCTAAGATTTGGCTCATGGTGAATATCTGGTCAGTTGTAGATTTTCCAGGCCTGAAGCCACACTGATAAGGTCCAATCAGTTTGCTAACCGTGTGCTTTAATCTTTTACACAGCACGCTCTATAGAACTCTTACGAGGACATATAACAACTGGACAACGGCACCCACCCAATAAATGGAACGGACATTTCAGTGGTCGTCATCAAAACGGGCGTGTCTCATCCGAGGCTGCTGTGTCCTTTTCATAGCTTTAGCTCGCCTTCCAATGGATGTTTTTTGGGTACCCAGAGGATACTTGGTCTAAGACCGGAAGTCGTAAGCTGTTTGAGTCATATGTAAAAGAATCTCCATCCGCTTTAGACTATTATGTGTGCAAAATTTCGTGAAATGAGAAAGTTTCCCATAAAGGACTTGAGTTTGATCGTTTAGTTTGTAATGACAGCTATATCCGGTCGTTGTCCGATCTGAATTGATTATTCAAAGGTTGTAGTGCTGCCTTGGAAAATAGTCTGTACAAAATTTTGTGAAGATATCAAGCGTCATCAAGTGGTGAGAGATATGCTCGTCGTAAGCCGATTTTTTCATTGTTGTGAATTCGATGAAGGCTGCTGAAGAAAAGTAGTTAGCTTCGGCATGAATATTCAAAATGTCGGAACATTCATTGATTTTTTCCAAAAACTAGTTAAAAGTAGAAAATAAGTAAAGTTTAAAATATGAATTTAACTTCTCAATCAGCTTTGTGGCGTTTTAAAGTATCTTACTGAATCTATTCAAATGACTAACTGTTTCATACATATCACAAAAGCTGTTCACTTAAATTGCTACTTTTTATCTACTACATAGGCAATTATATTCAAAAATAACACATAGCACATATGTAAAAGCCCTCAATTAATTGCAATTTTAAAATAAGGAATTTCTATATTGAGTTTTGCGCGATAGAAATGTCAAAATGGTGTTTATCAAAGTCACACATGTATTTCGTTTAGTTAAAAGTTAAATAAATAAATATATTGAAATATTTGATAACTTTTTTTTTGCAATTTTTAGTCATCGCAATTTTTTTTCCATCACAAACTTTATTTTTATAGGCAACTTTTAGTGCTTGTAGTTAAATTTTGGCGTTGTCATAATAAAAACTATACAAATATTTCTCAATAATATTGCATGTCTGTTTAATTTATGCCACTGTCATAGAATCAAAATTTTTTATCAAATATCGCATGATTTATGGCGTTTGAGATGTGCATTTAAAGCTGTCTGCGAAGTGTAAAATTTCGTTGAAATGGCATCTAACTATTTTTATAACTGTTATGTATGTGTGTATTCCAATACTTATATTAGGGTTGCTCCAAAGTTTTGTATAAGAATTGCTTATTTTTTGTTCAAATTCGATTTTAAAGCCAGACTTCTAAGTTTGTATTATTCACGTCTCTACAAATAAGTCAGCAGGATGTGCTCATTCGACTTACCCGTCAGAACACCAGTTTTTGAGATATCGATGTGAAATTTTACCGCATACTTTTATACGCAAGAAGCTGCGCATTTTACGAAAGTTGCCGATAGCGGACAACGATACAAATCAAGTTCTTATTTTATTTGTTCAGATATCTTCATGAAATTTGGCGTGAAATATTGTCCAAGGCAATGGTACAAACTCCAAATAAATTACTTAGATCGAACCACTATAGCACATAGCTGTCATACAATCCGTACTGTCCATGTTATTCAGAAAGGGCGTTCCAAGTGGAGATGCTTTTTTCAATAGCCTTTTGTTTTGACAGCTCACGGGTGAGTCGCGTCAAGCTGTTACCAGTATTATCGGGCATTTCATCGTGGAAAGATTAACGCTTGAACAACGTTGACAAAGCGTTCAACTTTATTACGAAAAAGTCGATTCGGCGCCGTTCGCAGCAACTCGGACTGACGTATGGAACAACTTTTTTTACATTTTACGTCGAGACCTTAAAGTGAAAGACAGCTTATGCAAAACTGAACCCGCTCTATCTGTGTGGTCTTGAAAAGTTCCAAGAAGATCCGACGTTTTCGAGCCAAATTTTGTACTGCGATGAGGCCCATTTCTGGCTGAATGGGTATGTAAACAAGCGAAATTGCCGCAGTTGGGACGAAGAAGAACCTGCAGAGATTCAAGAGTTACAATTTGATCCAGAAAATACAACGGTTTGATGTGGTTTGTAGGCCGGTGGAATCATCGGTCTATATTTCTTCAAAAGTTATGCCGGGGAAATCGTAACCGTCAACGGCGACCGTTATCGCGCCATGATAACCGACTCTTTGATGCCTGAAATTGAAGCTCGTGATCTCGCCGACATTTGATTTCAACAAGACGGCGCCACTTCTCACACTTCACATCAATCTATGGATTTCTTGAGAGAAAACTTCGGTGAGCAGAAAATTTCGTTTTGGCCAGTCTATTGGTTGAACGAATCATCGAACTCAACGGATGGATCATTTGAGACGTAGCCGCGGCCAAAATTTGAAAGAGATAATCTCCAAAAAATGAGTGCCAAAGAATGTTCTTTCGGATGATAATAAACATTCTCCGTTAAATTTTAAGTTTCTGTGTTTTTTCTTTAAAAAAAAGTAGGGAACTTCGAAATGGAGCACTGTGCAATGGTATATTGACGGATCGTAAAAGAAAGATTCGATTTGGCGCTAGGATAGTGGTACAACTCACCAAACTGTCAGAGTTCATTTGCAGGTTTTCCAGCTATTTTCAAGCTACGGTTTACGCCAATTATTCTAGAAAAGTATTGTCACGTGGAACGTATTGTGATTCGAAGTGATAGTCAAAAGATGCTTCAGGTACAATTTCATTAGTATCAAAGGCAATGAGATGGCCGATCTTCTGGCGAGGTAAGCTGCGGCAATCCAACCAATAAGATCAAATCCGTTCTTTGCTGTGTGTTTCGTATTTCGACAGTAGCTACGAAAAGAGCTTATAGAAATTGCTACTGGCAACAAATGCGCCTTCGCTAGGCGAAGCTGCTATTGGAAGAGTTTAATGCAAAACGGTTCAAGCAACTAATTTTTCTTCCCGGGGATATTTTAAGCCATCAAGTAGTAGATCACCATTTGTAGAGATTGGGATGCTGTTCTACAGATCTTTGCCGGTTTTGTGATCCAATGACGGCAGTTACACCAGAGCTTGTACTCTTTCATAGTTGAAAGAAGAAGGAGTCAGGCTATTTGAAGAATGAATCTAGTGAAAAAACACAGGAAAATATTAACCCAGGAGCTTTACTAAGCCTTTTTGATTCAATATTTGTTGAATGAAAAAAATCTGATAACAGAAGAGAGTATAATATCTTAATATCTTCAGAGTCTAGAGCTAACCTCGTCGCTCTAACTTTCTCTTGAACATAATTATCTATCGACAGTCAAGCAAGACCTTAATCGGTGGCTTAACTAACTGAATATTTTTGTCGTAGTATATCGAACTCATCAAAAGTGGGGTTTTTCATCCTAAGTTGTTGTTTCTTTTTCATGGGGTTGGTTTCTACGTGATGGGTCACAACCTCGCTAGGCGAGTAGTATTAAGTTGTATACACATTCATATAGCGAGCCGCTTGTTTCAAGACCAACGCCCGCTTGCATCTCTGCTGAACAGACGTTGCAGTCCGACTTCAGCGAACTCTTAAACCGTATATGTCGGAGTGGCTCCGTTGAAGATTCCGCTCTTTTAGCCGTGACCCCAGGCTCCACATGCCTACCGAATCTTATACAAGTGTGGCTCACTTTTCTAGGGTGTGCGGCGAAGACGCAGAATAGGAACAAGATATAAAATCAAGACACAGCGGACTGCGCTGGCTATGTCTTATTGTCCGGGTGGAAGAGAACACTACAGCTTTGAAGGTTTTCGATTCAGTACTAGCCAGTGGAAGCAGCGAAACAGGAAAACCTGCACTACCGTTGGAGAGATCAGGTGGAGAAGGATCTGGCTGCACTTGGTATCCCCAATTGGCACCAAACAGCGAAAAGGGAGAACTACTGGCGCGCGGTTGTTAACTCGGCTATAAACGCGTAAGCAAGTAAAGAAGAAGAAGATGTCGAACTCGAGTTTTATCGTTGGAAATTTTGTTTTTGCGGTAAAAAAAAAATTATGAACATCCCTAATGTTTGTGCTATATAAATATCGTATACTCAATACTGCTTCTATTTTTAATTTGTTTCTATTGCTTTTATTTCTACAGAAATTGTTTCCGACATTCAAAAGCGCAGTAAAAAGCTTTTATTTCTCAATCCCACTTCAAATGTCCGCAAACCTATGTATTTCGAATATGTAAATATCCTCTTCGATAGCACTCGATACATTTACTCTTCGTTTTTGCATACTCGTAGTGGAGCAGCAGAGCTAAAAGTATTTCAGATAAATAACAATTCAAATTTCAATTAATAAATTATTTTTGCCAAAAGTCATTTTCATTCAATTATCCATTTAATAAAAGGGATTCCCAATACTACCAACAACAAAATACGTAACAATTTCGGATTTACTTCTGCACTGCGAATGAATTTCACAACAACACGTTTGAGGACAGTTTACCTCTGCTACTCTTGCGCCACACTGCACGCTTATATAAATCCTCCGATTTGTTGGCATCTTATTTTGTTGCTATTTAAGATGACTAATCGCAAGTTATCCAATGCCAATGAATGCCGAAGCCTTCATTTCTATTATACCTGATTATTTTCAAACACACACACACACACACACACACACACACACACACATAGACATACCATATACCTGCAACCGATGTGTGCCTCATTGACCCTGGTTGGTTCTAATGCCGCTGTTGTTGTTGGTTTTGCATTTACTTGTGCACTGTACGTTGTAGATAAATTGAAATCGTAAAATTCCGTCTGCGGCGGTGTGGTGCGGCAACCTCATCAGAATTCAAATCGAAACTGCTAGTTTAGCTTCTGGCCACAGATACGGACTCAACTTATTGCTTACCCATTTTCAGCATTCATTGCATTCATCCGTTTTACTGTTGAGCAATTATCACAGTGCGTGTGTGTGTGTGTGTAGTTGGAAAATATTTTACCTTGTCCGTTCTTTGTTGCCGGCCACTAAAGCAATCTCCTGCGGCAAACCTGCCTCATTCAATCAATAACGGGCTCGTTATTGTACTAATCCTGAAATATGTTTTTATACATTTGGAGAGATGAGACAACAGCAAATGCTAACAAAAACTAGCAAACAGAAAAGCACCCTGTAGGAAAGTTAATTGATCAACAATTCATAATTGCTGCAGAATACCGTTTGAGAGTGGTTGTTATACGAAATCGGTGAAGTGTGTAGTAATTGGAACGAAATTTTGTTAAAGAAGATGAAGTAATTTTATCTTCGAAAAGTTTATCAAAGCTTATGGAAGTAAAAAAACCCGCTGGAATGGCGTCAAATATCGAATTTAGAACAACAAGTCTGTAAATGTCTCAAAGAGCTTCAGCGAGCATCTTCATTGGTCTCAAAACAGTAATAAATCCTGTTAGCAGGAATGTCTAAGACAGTGTATACCCTTAAATTGTACAATAATCTGGGACAAATTTCCAGAAGATACGAGAATAAAAAGAAGACATTCGATCGCAAGTCAAGACTATACGATGAATGACTTATCAAATTGTTGTTTTGTGTCCTGGAAAATGCAGTGGATTCAGTCGATGTGTGAGTGCTCGCACTGTCTTGATAAAGAGTGATCCGTCTTCGGCGGTTGGTTTTCCTCATTTTTTGGAAGACAACTGACAAACAAATGATTGTGTACCAGACAAAATTTACTGCTATGCGTTGTTCTGGTGTAACTTTTTGCTTGGAAGTACTTCGTGTGTGAGAATTCGGCTAAACTGGAAACAGCCATTCAGTCGACTTATGTTTACTTTCGGGCTCATGCGCGAAAATCCAAGATTTGTTATCTGTCATGGTGTCATAGACGTATTTCGAAGCCCCGCTATGGTATTTTTGTAACATTTCTCTCGACCAATCGACACGAGCCTGTTTTTGAATTATTGATAAATTGTGTGGAATCCAATGTGAAAATTTTTTTCATAATAAAATGTTAAGGCAATATTGAATATATCCTGCTCCCACTAATGCACTAAAGTTGTCTCCATATTAGGATGGGTCACATGAGGATCTTGCCGTATCAGTTTGCGCTCAACATCAATAGTTTCCGGAACAACAATTGATTTTGGACGACCTTCATGAAATTCGTCTTGGAGTGATCGACGACTCGATTGAATTCACCATGCCATCGATAAAAATTGGTCCTTAATGGCCCTTCAAAGCCAAAACTTGAATTAAGTTCATCGATCGAGTTCATGTTGCTGAATCCACGTCGAAATTTGTAAAAAATAATGACAGGAAAATGTTCACGATTGAATTCCATTTTTTGGCTGAGATGAATATTTTAAGTTACTGTAAATAAAATATTCACGATTGAATTAAATTTTTTGTTCGGAATGAATATTTAAGGTTACTGTGAACAACACAAATAGCACTCGTATATCAAAACGTTCTGAGTATGTAGTATAACATCAAAGATGAAAAGCTAGAATCGCCAAATACCAAACTATAAAAGGCAACCTAGGTATCTTGTCAAATAAAAAAAATTCCATACAAGTGCTTAATACGTAACCCAGTTTGTATGGCTGTAACCTATAGAGATCCGATATTGACGCTTCCGACAAATGAGCAGCTTCTTAGGGAGAAAAAAATCCACAGACGGACATGGTTAAATCGACTCAACTCGTCACACTGATCATCAAATATTCCAAACATAACGGCAAGCTTAACAGAGTATTCTGTGCACAAAAATGACGACAGGTGGTGGTTATTGCATGCTCTCATTTCTCTCTTGATAATTTCTTCTTTGATCATTATTTTTCATAACAGTATGCGGGCCTATGCCCGCTGAACTCACTTTGCCTAAGACATTTTAGTAATACCGTCTTGCTGTTGGCTGAAGCTTTAGTGACCTAATGATCTCATGAATTATTTTGGAACGGACGCAAACTTTGAATATATCTCCAGATTTTACAGTTACCCTCGTCGTTTAAACTCTCTCTCTTCAACACAACTATTTACCGTCAGTCAAGTTAACATTCGTTGTTACCAATTTTCATTAAAGTCTAAATCAGGGGTCTCACAAACTGGAGGGTTCAAACACTTATTCAAATACACTTAAACTTATCTATGTATGTATATAGATGATATAGGTAATTCAGATTAAGCTGCGAAAAAATCGGGTACATAGGATTTTTGAAGAACTGGCTTGTTCAAGCACTACTTCCTAGAGTATCTTTACTTTAATAAATTGTTTACAAAAAAGCTTCCTTAATGCATATAAAATTCTATGTAGTTTACTAGATAATAATGCCATGAAGCCACAGTTAAAATTTGAAGTGGATATGTACGATAGTCTCCGAGTACTATCGTCGTCCGGCTTTGAAAGTCTGGTTTCGAAAAACGCATTTAAGGTCCTAAGTGATGAAGCAGACTGTCCTAAAGGTTTAGCCACTACAGCAGGTTAAACAGAGATATTTTCTAATACTCTAGCATTTATCAGAACTGGCAAATAAAGAAATTGATGGAGGATATAAGTATTGTGACGTAATCTTGATTATTCTAAAAGCCTCCACTTTTGAGTGTGTTAGGACTAAGTCGGTGCAGTTTGCCTTTCATGACATTTTCCGGTGTGTAATCCAATTACACAAAGCAAATATTAAATTTAAATAAAGACAGCATCAGCTTTCGCATTACACGAAAGTAAATCGAGAAGCCACATTATTTCCGCGACTTGAAACGAAGATTAGCCAATTCCACTTGAATTCCGCCTTGACCGAAAAATTACTATCCGCTTACGACTGCACAACTACTTACATACATTCATAAAATACGGGATGAAACAACAGAAACAACTTAAGAAAGAACACCGCAAAAGATTGCTTGCAAATGAGCCAGAGAACAGCAGAAAAACCCAAAGTTGAGAATTCATCAAATGTTTAGGAAGAAAAGTCGTAAGTGGAAAAAGCTTATTCCTGGTATGCTGTTGTAATTTGTGTTGTTCAACAAAGCCGAAACCAAAAACAAAAGCAACAAGTAAGATAGCGCTAAGTTCGGTTGCAACCGGACATTTTATAATCTTGCAACTTGCAGGAATCGAAGTCAGGAAAATATCTTAAGATGTGGAACGTTAAACAGAGGATCAGAATCAAAGCAATCTTGTATATACATATACTAAACTTGTGGGAAATATGTGTGGTTGTAGTCCGATTTCGCCCATTTTCGCACTGTGTCAAAGGAATATGAGAAGTATATCGCGCAGTGAACTTAGTCGAAATCGGTCGGTCGGGTCCCGAGAAATGTAATTTCATAAAAAGTGGCCGGCTCCACGCCCATCACCCGGATTTCAACTCGTCTCGGCATTCTGATCATTTATATAAAACATATATAACTCGTTTAGTTTTAGGTGATACATACAACCGTTAGGTGAATAAAACTATTATACTCTGTAGCAACATGTTGCAAGAGTATGAAAACAATGCGAAAAAGGAATTTAGCCTGCAACCTCATCAGCTGCCACAAATCCTTTGCGACAGCATGGCAAAAGCAACGAACGACCAAGCGGGCAAGTGGTTGGCTGGCGGGGGTATGTAGCGGGGAGTCAGGCATGTGGAAAGCAATCTGCCTGGGAGACACAGAAAACCTAAGAATTGTGGCAAAAGTAAAGACAAAAACAACAATTACGAATTCCAGTAAACCAACAAACCAACAGATTAGTAGTTGGCCAACAACAATAAAAACAGTCATACGACCTTGGCGTTAGTTACTTTGACTGCATTCGTAACTCTTCACCGCCACAAGGCATGCAGATTTTGTTTTAGGCTCAAAGGGGGAATCTCTTTGAATTCCATGAATTACTTTTTTTGTATATTTAACCATTTTTAGGTTATGTAGCCGAAAATTGAAAATTTTACTTTCTGTCACCCATGATATTATGGTATAGTGTATTTTCAACAACAGAGAGATACACATCTCCACAAGATTCCTAAGAAGTACAATTCTTACTTTAAGCAGAGTTTTGAGCTTCTTCTTTTTTATGGGCGAAGACACCGCTTATGCGGTTATAACCGAGTTTACAAGAGCGCCACAGTCGTTCTTCCTTTTCGCTGTTCGGTGTGGAGGTCTTCCTCTTCGTCTTCTTCCCTCGGCGGGTACTGCGTCGAATGCTCTCAGAGTTGGAGTGTTTTCATCCATTCGGACGAGATGACCTAGCCAGCGTAACCGCTGTCTCTTAATTCGCTGAACTATGTCAATGGCGTCGTATATCTCGAACAGCTCTTCGTTCCATCGGTTGCGGTATTCGCCGTTGCCAATGCGTAAACGACCATAAATCTTCCGCAGAACCTTTTTCTCGAAACTCGCCTCGTCTGAAAACTCGTTTGATATCGAACAACTCGAAGAGGTCCTTACCGATCCTGACGGACCTTTTGGTATTGCTCAACGTCAGCTTACACAGCCGTATTAGTTTTGTGGGGATACCAATTTTAGACATAGTGGCATAAAGGCTAATTTTGGTGCTGCCAAAAGCAGCTTTAAAATCGACGAAGGGGTGGTGTGTGTAGATATTCTTTTCACGGATCTTTTACAAGATTTGGTGAAGATCTAGTCCACATTCGATTTTTTAGGTCTAAAGCCACACTAATAAGTTCCAATCAGTTTGTTACCGGCGGTCTTTCACTCACTACGCTCGATAAGATCTTTTATGGGATATTAAGGAGGCTCATCCCCTATAATTGGTGCAAATTATGGGGTCTCTCTTTTTGTGGTTTGAGCAGAGCGCACCTATCTATATCCGACCATATCCGACAAAGAAACTTAAACATTTGTCAGTTCTTCGCTGCCGTATCTGAATAGCTCGGTCGACAATCCATCGACCCCTGCCGTTTTGCTGTTCTTCAGGTGGGTGATTGCTATTCGAACCTCTTTAGGCAATGGTTCAACTCTTCCATCGTCATCGATTGGGGAATCGTGTTCTGATGTTACACTTTCACTGTCGTTTAATAGGCTGGAGAAGTGTTTCCTCCATAAATTCTATATGCTGTGCCCCAGTTATAGAAAAATATGCTCCCGTCTTGAACCCTTCTGTTAGTCGAGATATCTTTTCGTCGTGTTTCGGAACTATAGAAATTCACAGATAAAAAGAGTAGTGTCTGGTAGCGATAGTCTTTACTTGGTAATTTTTATTTGTTTGGAAACTAGTATGTAAGATGTGAGTTTATGGCTTTGCTCTCGTAGTATCTGAAGCCTTTTTTATTGCATTTATATAGGTATTCAGCAATGCTCTTTTTAATTGTAGAACAAATAAGTTGTTAAGGGGGTTGGAACACCCTTGAAGATGTCAGCGAAAGAGAGATGGTGTTTCGTGGAAACTTGCGGCTTACTTTTAAACAAGTGGACTGTGAGAATCCTAAAAAATCGAATCGATAAACACCAACTTCTTTCTTAGTTTAACACAAAAGCAGTGACGTCAGCTTTGTTATTCAGCAAACTTAAGTTCTCTGTTTTATGCTCAAACTCGGTACGGGCTATTTGGCATCAGAATTTATGCTGACTTTTTCGTCTTTTTGCACAGACACATGTTGAAATATTTTAATTTGCAGTCCTTTGTCTTTGAAACTATTGCTTTTGCGTAATAAAACGAATATAAAGCCCGAAATGGGACCATTCTGAAACGTATTACTTGCTGTGTGCTTTTGTCTCTGCGCTGAGTATGTTCAGCCTAGAAGCAGGTGGTGAAAAGAATTGCAAGCCTCTGCAACTAGCAACACACAAGCGCTCATAGGAGCTGCAATAAGCCGATGCCTAAACAGGTGCTTGCGACGCACGGCGGAAGTTTGCAATTCGCATTGAGCGGCCGCTGCTGTTGCAAGCGTACAATAATAAGGCTCGGCGCAGCAGCAGCAGCTACATTATGCCGCGTTGTGATTTGTAGTGGCGTTGTAGGGAAAACGCGTTGCTTATTACCTATTACGATGCTTCCTTTGTTGTCCGCTGCTCGAAGGCATCCCAGTGCCACACTCCGGAACCGAACTAGCGGAGCACTAGGGGTGCTGCCGCTTTGAGGGGCTTCATTTTAATTTAGCCATATATACACGTGTGTGTGTGAGTGTGTTTGTGCTTGAGTGTTGCCTAACTTTTTCGTGTCGTCCCCTCTGCCGCTCATGCGACCATTCATGCTTTTATTGCCTTTGACGTTGGCGCTTTTCAAATGTTACAAAAGCACAAAATGAAACCAAAAGCACAAAAGAAGAAAATCAAACCAGCAAAAAATGAAATAAAAGCGGAAAATATAATAAAAATAAGCAGCGCAAAAGTAGCGAAGAGAAATGTACGCAGTGGAAAACAAAACAAGTGGTTATTCTAGCCAAAATACATAGACAAGCAAACGAACCACAAACGTGTTGCTGCCGTTTGGCGCTGCTTCCTTCCTGCCCGTCCGACTGCTTGCTTGCTGGCACACCGGCTCGTTGTCTTTGCGTTCTGCTGCTGCTCCACACTACATTTGCGCTCTGTTGCACATCCTGTTCCACATTTTATTCGGTGGTTTGTATTACACACACCTTGCCACATGTTTTAAGTATTTTATTTTATATATTCATGTGTGGCAGGTTTTGTTTGCGTTATTGCTGCACTTTCGTTTCGCTATTCATTTGTTGTCATACATTTCTTGTTTGCTTTACTCTTTCCCATTCGGTACATGCCGCCTTACACACATCCTCATAACCTCGTTTTTCGGTGAGTAGTGTTGCGTAAAAAATTGGAAGACACGGTGCAAATAAAATAAAAACTATATTGGCTCTCGAATTTCGCATATTCAAGGGTTGCTCTCAACCGTCATCCTTGAACTAAATTTACCGACTGCATCCATACGCTATCAACTGTATATTATATGAATGTCTAACGTACTCGCAATATTTACTATATAAGACGAAAAGTTATTGGGTTTGTTATCTAGAATGATGTGTGTTGAATGTTAGGTTTGGCGCAAGCCTCTTGCAACTCAAATATCGAATTTCGCTTTCTGGAAAGTTATGGAGTTCGGAGTTATTTGTGATAGATATCACCATTTTCTCTAATACCCGCGCCAATACTGATTTTTTTATTAAATCCCAAGCAGGACATGTTAAGTTTGCGACGATGGTTTGACATCAAAAAAGAAATGTTGGAGTTTCTATAAAGTATATTTATACGTAATTGAATGTGAAAAGTTGGATCGATTAAGCCAAGTTGGTCTGTCTGTATATACGGCCATTAGACCCTCAAAATCAAGTTCTTGTATGGAAAACCCTTTTATTTGACAAATTATCCTCACTAATAGACTACTGTCTATCTTGCTTGCTCTAGACATTTCCTCCAGTCTTCTCGATCTGTCAGCCCCATTCTACGGGCGTGTGTAGCCACCAGACAGTGAGCAGTTAGTATTCCGATCATGTTCCTACAGTCTATTCTATCTAATTTTGTGTACTTCCGATTTACCGTTTTGCACATGACTTTTGCAGTTTTGCATCCAGGTAGCTCGTTCCAACGGGTATTGATTTTCTTAACCATAGTTCTGTCCAGATCATCGTATAGACAATGCATGGGTCAAGGAATTTTGATCATGTTAGCCGTACACCATTCTTGGCAATCTCGTCCACTATTTCATTGCTTTCTAAGCCTGTGTGGCCTGACACCCAGTAGAAGTGATATTAGTTAGTGATATGTTAGGTTAGGTCGTAGTAGTAGGTAGTGATCATATCAGTTAACGACAAACAACAGCGCGCCAGTCGTTTCTTCTTTTCGCTACGTGGCGCCAATTGGATATTCCAAGCGTAGCCAGGTCCTTCTCCACCTGGTCCTTCCAAGGGAGTGGAGGTCTTCCTCTTCCTCTGCTTCCCCGGCGGGTACTGCGTCGAATACTTTCAAAGCTGGAGTGTTTTCGTCCATCCGGAGAACATGACCTAGCCAGCGTAGCCGCTGTCTTTTAATACGCTGAACTGTGTCAATGTCGTATATCTCGTACAGCTCATCGTTCCATCGAATGCGATATTCGCCGTGGCCAATGCGCAAAGGACCATAAATCTTTCGCAGAAAACTCTTAACGTCGACTCATCAGTTGATGTCATCGTCCAAGCCTCTGCACCATATAGCAGGACGGAAATTATGAGCGACTTATAGAGTTTGGTTTTTGTTCGTCGAGAGAGGACTTTGCCTACTCAGTCCGAAGTAGCACCTGTTGGCAAGAGTTATCCTGCATTGGATTTCCAGGCTGACATTGTTGGTGGTGTTTATGCTGGTTCCCAAATATACGAAACTATCTACAACTTCAAAGTTATAACTGTCAACAGTGACGTGAGAGCCAAGTCGCGAGTGCGACGACTATTTGTTTGATGACAGGAGATATTTCGTCTTGCCCTCGTTCACTACCAGACCCATTTGCTTTGCTTCCTTGTCCAGTCTGGAGAAAGCAGAACTAACGGCGCGGGTGTTGAGGCCGATTCGTCAATTTTCGCACTCTTAAGATACGAATTTTAGAATATGGTCACATTCCGAAATTGTTTGAAATTGGTCGAGCAGGTCCCGAGATATGGGTTTCCCCTAATTATGAGAAATGTAATGCCCATTGTCCACTTAGCAAGCCGTAACTTGATTAAAAATTGAGAGATCTTGATGAAACTTAGTAAGCGCGTTCCTTGGCAAAAAAAGTACGGCTTTGTAGATGGATGTAATCGGACCACTGCCACGCCCACAAATCGCCATTAACCGAAAATCTATAAAGTGCCATAACTAAGCACAAAATTATGATATAGAACACTAATTTGGCACAGGGGATCGCAGCAACAAGAGGCACCTGTGGTCAAAAAATTTGGAAAAGTGGACGTGGCACCGCCCTCTGATAGGTTTAATGTACGTATCTCTTAAACCATTTAAGCTACAACAACCAAATTTGCTGAGTACAAATTTAATAAGAACTTCTACCGACAGTGTGAAAATGGGTGAAATCGGAGGATAACCCCGCACACTCCCCAAAAATATAACTAAATAAGCCAAAGACATTGAATTTTATGCCCGAGGTGGTATGAGAGCTTTATAGGAGCTGGCTTGAAAATTGGACGATGGGCGTGGCACCGTCCACTTTTTAATGAAATCACATATCTCGAGACCCGACTGAACGATTGCGACTAAATTTAGGTCGTAGCATTCTTATTACATTCATATAACATAGTGTGGACAAAATCAGACTACAACCACGCCTACTTTCCATATAACATATTTGCAAATTCCATTGGATTATTTTTCTTTCCAGTACACAAATAAAGAAGTAGTTAATATAACGGAATAAAATTATTCAGTAATAATTCCTTTAATGTATGCCATCTTTTGACCAAAACACAATGGTTCGCTCGCTTCCGTTCTGGAAATTTCGATGTGAAAGATGCACAACACTCTGGTCGACCTATCGTTGAAAAAGTGATCGCAAAGCCAGGACTGCGCCTCAAAAGGTTATGCTGAGTGTTTCGTGGGATTCGAAAGGAATCTTCCACTATAAGCTGCTCCAGCCTGGTCGAACGATTGATTCTACATTTTACTGTTAACAACTGATGAGATTGAAGCAAGTAATCGAAAAAACGGCTAGAACTGATCAACAGAAATGGGTTCGTCTTCCATCAGGACAACGCTAGACCACACACATCTTTGAAGACTCGGCAAGAACTGGAAGAGTTTGGCTGAGAAGTTTTGATGTCTTCACCATATAGCCCTGACCTTGCACCATCGGAGTACCATTATTTCGGTCAATGCAAAACTCCCTTTTTGGAGTAGAATTGGCTTCAAGAGAAGTCTGTGAAAATTACTTGTCGCAGTTTTTCGCCGAGAAACCAGAAAAGTTTTACACTGATGGAATAATGTCTGTAGCGAAAAAAAGGCAAAAAGTGGTCGACCAAAATGGTACATATTTGGTTCATTATAAATACATATACAAAAGAAATAAGTTGAAGTTTGATTAGAAATACGAAAAGATTACCCAATATTATACGTATTCATAATAACTTAATAGAGTTTTTTCTTTCAAAATGTTCTAAAAAATGAAAAATTGGAATTTCGGAAAACCTTTTCGTTGAAAAAACGCTCGCCAAAACTATTATCTTACGAATTAGCCTTCATTTTTTTGATTTCGATTTCAGCATTAAGTTATGACGGGCTCCCCAAATCTACTTTTTTCGAAAACATGTTCGAATATTTGCTGCCGTATTTTTAACTATTTTTTTCGAAAAAATTGTATACATTATACTCCGAATTTTAACTTTGATGTACCATTCGGGGGTCCGATATCAGCGGTTCCGGCAAAAAAGCAGCTTCTTGGGAAGAAATGAACAAGTGAAAACATTCAGAACGATATCTCAAAAATTGAAGATCTAGTTCACGTATATATAGACAGCCGGACATGGCTACATCGTCTCAGCTCGTCTAAATAGATCATTTAAATAGTTACATATGTAGTTTATAGGATCTCCGACATTTCCTTCTGGGCCAACGTTTGATGAATAAGTTTAAACTTTTTGCAACTTATGTGTTGCTTTTATTACTTTTTAACAATAATAAAATAATTTTCAACCTTTTGCAACTTATGTGTTGCTTTTATTACTTTTCAACAATAACTGACTTTATTTGAACAGAATGCTAAAAGTAAAAAAATATTATTAGGTCATGTTCATTTCTGCATGATAATTAATATGATTCCTCGCAGTACAATATTATAAAATTTTCTTTGAAAATTGCATACCTAACAATATTGTGCATTGAACTCACACAAAGTTTTTGCAACAAGTAAAACAAGCCATTTAAAAATGCAAATTAAAATGTCCTTTGTAACTGTTGAACTACAAGCTCAGCAAAGCAAGCACAATACGCACACACACACACACTTACACGGCATTTTGCACATTTACCGACCATTCGAAGCCTCAGAGCAAAACAAGAGCCCCAAGTCATATACAAGCACACACACACATACTTGACGGCGGCTCCAAAAGACATGATTCAATTTTCAATTCCTTTAAATGTTTATTTACCTTTTCTCGTTTGTCGCTGCCGGCCATCGCTCGGTACTTCATGCATTATTTCCATGCTAAACCAGCGCCCACACCAACCACCCCCCTCAGGTGCACCACACTGGGTGCCTCATAGTTACTCGCATTGTTGCAGTAATTCACACATTTCTCACGTTGGTCCTTTGCAATTATTGCAGCTTCTGTTCGGCTGCAACGCTATTGCAGCTCGTTTACGTGAATAACTCGGCTCGGTCGGCTTACAAAATTTCTGAAGGCACATAAATTCTTGTGAATTCGTATTTTTTCATTTTTCCCATTTTATTTACATTTACACAAACACACACACACTTGTGTTTGTAGCGAAAAATACTTGCATTTCATTTTAATAAAAAAAATATTTATTCTTATTTGTCTTCTGAATTGTGTGCCGTGCAATTGCAATGTGAAATTAAACAAGAATTTGTGCGTTATTTCTGCATATTCGTAGCTGTGCGTGTACGTGTGTATGTGTATTTAGGCGTATTTGCTTTAGTAACCCACAAACAAGCAGCACGAGCTGTATGCGAGTGTATCCCTGTTGCTTTTGCGCTGCAATAACTTCATTCATTTTCTGTCTGCTGTTCCCAGGGGATTTCTGCCTATATTTATTGCCTGTGTAGGGCCAAACAAGTACATGCATGTTCGTGCATGCTTACACAAGGGCATGCATCAAAACCGTTGCACAAATGATCTGTGGATGCTGGACGTAAAATATGACCTATTGTGCTTACCTTCGTAATTTAAAGTGCTCCCATAGGTACAGCTGTGTGCAAATAAATGGAAAGAGATAGTTTTTATTAAATTACCTTTATAAGTAATATGTACATATGTATGTATGTACTATGTATGTATGTATGCATAAAGACCAGCTGCTAACCGCTATTTAATAAGCGATATATTAACAAGTATGGAAGGTCTAAGTTCGGGTGTCACCGAACATTTTATACTCTCGCATGATAAAGTGATAATCGAGATTTCATTATCCGTCGTTTAAATATTTTTTCAAATACCGTATTTGTGTAAAGTTTTATTCCGCTATCATCATTGGTTCCTAATGTATTTATTATACAGAGAAGGCATCAGATGGAATTCAAAATAGTGTTATATTGGAAGAAGGCGTGGTTGTGAACCGATTTCACCCATATTTCGTACATGTCATCAGGGTGTTAAGAAATATTATATACCGAATTTCATTGAAATCGGAAGTAGTTCCTGAGATATGGTTTTTGGTCCATAAGTGGGCGAGGCCAAAATTTTCAATTTTTAAAAAAAGCCTGTTGCAGCTTCCTTCTGCCATTTCTTCCGTAAAATTTAGTGTTTGACGTTTTTTGTTAGTCGGTTAACGCTCTTTTAGTGATTTTCAACATAACCTTTGTATGGGAGGTGGGCGTGGTTATTATCCGATTTCTTCCATTTTTAAACTGTATATGGAAATACCTGAAGGAAACGACTCTATAGAGTTTGGTTGACATAGCTATAGTAGTTTATGAGATATGTACAAAAAACTTAGTAGGGGGCGGGGCCACACCCACTTTTCCAAAAAATTACGTACAAATATGCCCCTCCGTAATGCGATCCTTTGTGCCAAATTTCACTTTAATATCTTTATTTATGGCTTAGTTATGACACTTTATAGGTTTTCGGTTTCCGCCATTTTGTGGGCGTGGCAGTGTGCCGATTTTGCCCATCTTCGAACTTAACCTTCTTATGGAGCCAAGAAATACGTGTACCAAGTTTCATCATGATATCTCAATTTTTACTCAAGTTACAGTTTGCACGGACGGACGGACAGACGGACGGACGGACAAAAAGGTTATAGCCGTGTTTACAACATCGCGCCAGTCGTTCTTTCTATTCGCTTTTTGGCGCCAATTGGAGATCCAAAGTATAGACAGGTCTTCCTCCACCTTGTCTTTCCAACGGAGTGGAGGTCTTCCTGTGTTTCTTCCGGCGGTACTGCGTCGAATACTCTCAGAGCTAGTAGCCGCAGTCTCTTAATTCGCTTAACTATATCAACATCGTCGTATATTTCGTACAGCTCATCGCTCCATCGTCTGCAGTACTCGCCGTTGTCAATGCGCAAAGGACCATAAATATTCCGCAGAACCTTTCTTTCGAAAACTCGTAACGCCGACTCATCAGATGTTGTCATCATACATGCCTCTGAGTTTGGTCTTTGTTCGTCGAGAGAACACTCAGTTCGAATTAGCACCAGTTGGCAAGAGTTATTCTGCTAAGACCGGAAGTCGTGAGCTGCTGGGCCATCAGTTATGTAAATAATCGTTTCAGAGAATTTTCCTTACTTTGGAGAACTTGTATACATGACTCCATCCTCCACGTTAAAACACCATTCAAAATAGAAGGTTTCCATATAAGATCTTGTTTTTGATCGTTTAGTTTGCATGGCGGCTATATGCTATTGTGATCCGATATCTGCGGTACTGACAAATGAGCAGCTTCTTTGATAAAGAAATTCGTGTATATATAGACAGACGAACATGGCTAGCTCATCATGCTGATCATTATAATATAGTAGATGTACGTATATTTTACAAGGTCTCCGACGTTTCGTTTTGGGTGCTAAATCCTTCATGGCTAACTTTATATTCCATATTCAATGCACAAAAATGTTAACCTAGTTCACATAATGTTGGGAATTTGACTTATCGAAGTATCTGTATAATATCGAGAAATTATAATTGTTAATATCTTTTTGCAACAGTTGAAATGCCAAACGCAACACTTGTTCAATTAGTTTTTTCTTCACACTACTGTAGTACATACTATACGTATACACTCGTGTGTCTATTCAGCCATAACTTACATTTGCCTGAATTTCACAAAATTTATTAAGTCCATAACATTGTTTACGCTGTCAAGAAGTCGGTTAGTCTCGGCAGGTACAAGGAAATGTGATAGGTCTGCTGAAGTTCGTATAATTTACGAAGTTGTAAAATCCCCTTTGTGAGACATTGAACCAACCAGTTGAATTGGCAACACACTTTTTGTGCTCTTTTGCTCTCCAAAGGGGAATTTCTTTAAAAACAAAAAAAAAAAAAAATTAGTCGAACAATTTGTACTAGCTATAGAGCAATAAAATCAAATTTTTGATGGAATATAATAATATTTCTATAGTTTAGTTTTAATGGGCGCGTATAATAGGCATTGTTCTAATTTTGATACATTGTACAAGATTTCAGAAGATCAAAGCAGTTTTTATGTTTTGTACAAAATGAATTGACATCTCTATGATCTTAAGTATTTTCATAATGTAAAAATTACTATCTTCCCCACACTGATCTTTCAAGAAAACCACGTCACTCTTTAATGCGCTATGAACAAACACTTTGCGATTATCGTTATAGTTTCGTACCTGAACTCATGTCAGGACTGTCCTTACGTAAATGCTACATACTGTCTACCATAAATCGTTCTTAGAGGCCAATCCACAGGTCGATGACGTTCAAGTTTCCTGCAACTATTTGATTGGTTTGTTGGCTGTCTCGCATGTAGCGCCGTCTTGTCGTAAGCAAAGGTCGTCCACATCAAGATCCTCCAATTCAAATACGAAAAAGTCGTTAATCATGACTTTATAGCGTTCGCCATTGACTGTAACAATGATTCCCTCTGCCCATAGAGAACACCAAATTATGACTTTTTGAGAATGTAACGATGTCTTGTGAAAATCGAGATCGACGGTCATCTCATTTCGGATCCGTTCATCGAACCTGCGACGCGCTTGATGGTCATTCGGTGTCAAATCTTGCAAGTGTTAGAATTTCTAAGCCCGCAAACTAAATTGCTTCCTCACAGTCTTCCATAAAATGAATGTACACAGCTCCAATTATTGTGCCAGATAGTCGATGGCCTCATTCGGGTCTCCTTCGATAATCTGCTTCTGTTTCGGAATAAGTGGTAAACCAAACTCAGTATAAATCAAGTAACAGCTGTCAAAAAGTACAAGTCCGAAAAAAGTTTTGCCTCATTCAAAACCAGACGTCTAAAAAAGCACCCTTTACTTTGATGATGAGGCTTTATCATACGGTTGATGATCATACTGTAAGTCAGTTTTACATTCTCTATTGAATTTTTCGATGTTTCCCATTATTATGATATTTTTGATATTGGATCATAGGGTCCTGTTAGCTCAAACGAGATAAGTAGATGTGAGTTTACGACTTTGATGGTATGACAATTTAGAGCGGCCATGCTTTATTTTAGGGTCACATCCGAGCAAAACGATCCATTACGCATTAATTTTTGCCACCACCCTGAAGTTAACGCTCCCACAACACCGATATTGAGGTGAATTGAAGAATTATATGTCTCTTGATACGCAGAGTTCTGGACGGGTTCTGGTTTCTGTATTACTTTGTTTTTGGGTCTGCGACTAATCGAATCGCAATTTGACGGTAATACGTCTGGATGGCATAACCCACAAGTTACTCAAAATTCAATTCAATAACTGAATACAATCAGACCCCAATGCAGCTATTTGGTAAAACTTAGCGAACGACATGTTTTAACCCCAACTGATACCTGAAATTAACTTATGCTGCCCACAAATACATTACAACTACAAAATATTTAGTCGATTCCATTTTATTTCCGCATAAACACTAAACCCGTCATCAGCCCTAATAATATTGTTATCACTAGCAGAACACATTTATGACCCACCATCCACCGGTTTAAGTGTCGCTTAAAAAGACGACAAATGAGCACTGCGAAATGGGCAGCGACTGTGAGCAAACCTCGCCTTGCCGCCAATTACACAATAAGGAAGCTCTGTCATTTCGATTAACCGTACGCAACCGCTGAACTATTTGACTATTTGCTCGCTGCCTCGCCTTTGATGTTCACGTTGACATTTGCACAGTTTTGTGGTGGGTGACTTAGAGTCTCCCGCTCGCCAAACAGCACAAACCATGTCATTAAGGTGTTAAATAGGTGTCCTTAAGCCGCAGAAATTACTCGGTCGCTGGGGGTGACTCTTCAACGCACCTTTACGGTTGCTTCGGCAATTTTCCGTGCATACACATTACACATGTACACGCATATAAAACCGAAGCATAAAAAGCTCATCACACTGCTTATCTACCTTGCGTAATCCTTGTGAAGAGCGCGCATCACCTTCCCGAAAAGAAAATTGCCGCTGAGAACGCGTAATGAGTGTGTTAATGAAAACTGCTTGATGTCATCTCATGTCAGTGAGTGTGCCGGCATGAGGCCATTTACCCGCCTTTCCTTCTTCTTTAGTTTCTATACTGGTTGACCACAATGGCCGCCAGCCAAACCGCTCAGTGGTTTATTTTTTTCCTTGTCATCTTCGCCCACACCCAAGACAAGTATGTAAAAGTCAAGCCATACAAAAAGCCGTTCGAGATTTGCAAGGAATTTCGTGGCTCATATTTAATGCGAAAAAGCGCAGCCAAAGTCAAATGCAAAACAAGTCAAATAGCAGCAATGCCAAGGCGCAGCTTAACTAAACTGTGGGCGTTTCACGCGGCCAATGTAAGTACTGGCAAGCGTGTTTTTAGTCGAATGCTGGCACTTTCATAACTTTATGCCTAAAAATAGCTGGAATTTTGTGGGATTGGAAATGCTGTTCTAAATAGTTTTGAGGATAATAGGGGACAGTGAACTATTCGCGACAATCCCGAAATGTAGTTCGTAGAAATTAATATGAAAAATAACGGTATTTATTATTACGCCAAAGTATTAGTCGCACCTTAAAAGCTTTTCTACACTACTTGATGAAGACCGTGAACGCAGTGGACGCACAAAAGAGATTGTTACCGACGAAAACATCAAAAAAGTCCACAAAATAATTTTGGATGACCGTAAAGTGAAGTTGTTAGAGATAGCTGAAGCTCTAAAGATATCACATTAATACAAAACAAGTTAGGAAGAGTTAAGTTCAGATAAAACCGAGTATTTTATATTCTTGCAACTTGCACGTATTAAAGCCAGCACATGTATATGAGACTTATTAGTTACATATATGGGGTCTCGAGCGAGTTTTCACCGGTTTTTCTTTATTTTAAGCACAGTAATGGACCGATCGATGGAACGATGAGCTGTACGAGATATACGACGACATTGACATAGTTGAGCGAATTAAAAGACAGCGGCTACGCTGGCTAGTTCATGTTGTCCGAATGGACGAAAACACTCCAGCTCTGAAAGTATTCGACGCAATACCCGCCGGGGGAAGCAGAGGAAGAGGAAGACCTCCACTTCGTTGGAAGGACCAAGTGGAGAAGTACCTGGCTTCGCTTGGAATATCCAATTGGCGCCACGTAGCGAAAAGAAGAAACGACTGACGCGCTGTTGTTAACTCGGCTATAATCGCGTAAGCGGTGTCTACGCCAATCAAGAAGAAGAAGAGAATGGACCATTATAAGAAAAACACGCCTTCAATTTTGTTAAGATAACTCACATATTGGCTGATGTATGCGGTATAAAGTCACGTGGAAGTTCGAAAATCATTATATTAGGTATATGGGGGCTAAGAAAAGTATTGATCCAATTCAACTCATTTTTTTAAACACAGATATACTACTATCAGGAAAGTATTCTCTCAGCATTTCAATTATATATCTCACACATTGACCGATGTCACACTGTGACATAAGCATGTTAGAATAATGTTACGTACCGAATTTGGTTAAAATTGGTTCAGCAGGTCTCGAGATATGTGTTTTCACCAAAAAGTGGACGGCGTAACGACCATCATCCATTTTTTATCCAGGTTCCCACACCATCTTGGAGGTATATTTTAACGTCTCTGGCATAAGTATTTAGTTATTGATTTATCGCGCTTTTAGTAGTTTTCAACAGTTATATGGGGAGTGAGCGGAGTTAGAATACGATTTCATCCATTTTCACTCTGCCGGTAACAGTTCTTATAATATTTGGACTGAGGGAATTTGGTTTTTGTTGCTTTAGTTACTTAAGAGATATATACATTAAACTTATAAGAGCGTGGGACCACGTCCACTTTTTCAAAATTTTTTATCCACTGATGTTCCTTGCTATTGCGATCCCCTGTTCTAAGTTACAGTTTTATATCTTAATTTAGTGCTTAATTATGATACTTTATAGGTTTTCGCTTAATAGAGTTTTGTGGGCGTGGCAGTAGTCTGATTACGCCCATCTACGAATACGTAATATATTTTCTGCCAAGGAACGCGCATACCAAGTTTCATCAAGATATCTAAATTTTTTACTCTAGTTACAGCTTGTACGGACTAACGGACAGACAGACTGTTACACGGATTTCAATTGGATTGTCAAGAAAGTATCGGGAATCTTAAGATTTTGACTAATCTAGTAAAAATCAAATCAGTGAAAGTTTTGC
This sequence comes from Bactrocera neohumeralis, assembly GCF_024586455.1. Taxonomy (NCBI): domain Eukaryota; kingdom Metazoa; phylum Arthropoda; class Insecta; order Diptera; family Tephritidae; genus Bactrocera; species Bactrocera neohumeralis. The sequence goes on along the minus strand of NC_065923.1, from coordinate 40,350,425 downwards.
GCTGAGCAGTTCATGGATAAAATGGAAGATCTAACTATAAATAAAACTCTACCAAGCAATGTTGCAAGTTTTTCTGTAAAATTTGTTTGTTCGAGACTTTATCTATTTCGTTTTTGGGAAGAACATTTCCAACTGACTGCGGTTGGTGCGGTATTTCAAACTTTATAATATTTAATCTGTGCTATCTTAAATTACGAAATAAAGTCTGAAGGTATAAATGTCTCTTTTAGGAGTTCGTTTTATAGCTCTCTGCACAAGCTACTTAAAATATCTCCACCTGCAGTAGACATTCAGAACATGGTTAAACAATTTTTAATATTTAAACCTATCTTCGCAAAAATTTGCTAAGCGGCGAATCGAACAAACAACTCGGCAGCTAATAGAGAAAAAGCAAGCGTGTGTACCATTTTAATGAGGCAATCAAACAACATACTCAACATATTTATCTTTATCTTGTAATAAATTAAATAACTAACGGGATTGCCTACTTACAGCTACATTCCTCTCCAACACAACCGCCTGCACAACTTTGCGGAATTTCGCTGCCAACAAGAAAATTTCGAAGCGCGCATAATTTTGTGTGTTGCTCTCTAATTTGTTTACTCACTAATTTCGTTTTTGTTTGGCCAAAAATTTAGATATCTGCAAATTTGCGCCAAGTAAATATTAAATGTTTAGTTTGTGCCTGCCTTTTTTGCTTTTCTTGCATTCCCACTAAATTGTCGTCAATTTAGTTGTTGCTGGCTGTTGTTGTTAGTGTTGATAAATTCCAGTTCACGTCTATCAGCATCTTCTGCGCCTCTTGGCTTTTAGCACTTCAACTTTTTGCTTTTGCTTTCGCTACCTAACTTTATTGCTGGCTTGTTGTTGTTTTCTTATGTCTAAATGAGAAATGAGTTAACAGAGGTGCCGCCGCTACCTAACAGATGTTACGCTCGGCGCAAATATTTTAATGTCTTCAATAAAAATGCTAAATCTGCATAAATGTGTTTAGGTCGTCTTTTATTGTTCGGAGTCATCTTGTTAGTGTTAATTTTGCACATTTTTTCAGCTGTGGAATCTAATTAATGGCTTCAAGTGGCCAGCTGTTTTCACATACATACATACCGCTTTTGTCGAATATATGAATGAGTTTAGGCACGTATTCCTATCCTACCGTCATGTCTTGTTTTTATTGAATTAACTTCTTTAGTTGCAAAAATTTCTCGAATTTTATACCTGTTTTATGAAGATGTCCGAATGTGACTGATTCTTCCGGGTATCTAAAAAAATTAAATCAACCAGGTTTTGGGTGTTAAGAACTCGTTTTTAGTTTTACGAATTAGGGTTGTGTTCTCTTAAATTATATTCATAAAAAATGCTTGATGATGAATTTTTTGCACGCAATTTTACTGACAAACCTAGACACGGAATAGCCTTGAGACCACTCGGAAGATTGCCTCTTTGTCTCGGGATCATACTCAAAAATCCATGACTCGTCGTCACCTGTAATTACGTTATTCAAAAATTGGGGGTCACTTTCACACATGTTCAAATTTTCTTGGCACACTTTCACTCGCCGCAATTCTGGTCGTCCTTGCGGATGTTCAAGTGCTCCGTCAAAATGTCATGACCGTCAGATTTTGATAAATTTAACATCTGGGCAATTAAACGAATACTTAGTCGACTGACTGGTCTGAGTTCAAAACTTTGCGCACATGAGTAGCATAGTCGGTGTTTGTCGAAACAGCATGTCTCCCAGCACGGTCTTCATCAGCGACCCCTTCCCGGCCCTTCAAAAAGGTCTGATGCCACCGAAACACACCACTTATTGCTAAAGCAATATCTGGGTAAGCCTGCTTGATCATATCAAACGTCTTTGTCGCAGATTTACAGAGTTTCACCCAAAATTTAATCGCGTACCTCTGCGCTAACGAACGCTGCATTTTCGGCTTGCACCGCTCTCAGAAACACGTCGCGAGAAATGTTTGTCCTGACTCTCCGGGTGCTCGGAGACAACTGACCAGTCGCTCGTTCGTTAGCTACGAACGAATCTCTACCGAATCCAGTCGATGCGCGCACGCTCCGAAGTACAGTCACGGCGGAAGAAAATCAGTCCTATTACTTTCCGGACAAACCCTGTATTTCCTTTTTTTCGACGTGCTGATCATCAGTTGCTGTTGATGGCCGCCCTGGACATGATTTGTCGTCAACGTGTTCTTGACCCTTTTTCAATAATTTGTACCAATCAAAAACTTGTCCGCGACAAACAATTATTACAGAAGGTCTTGTCCAACATCCTGGACGTTTCGGCGTCAGAAATTTAATTCCGTACACAAAATTTAATAGAATCTTTGTTGAATAATTTCACTCATGGTAAAAATCGCCGAATGCATTTTATGGACTTCAGGAAGGCTATCTATTTTTTGACCACAGTAGTACTCCAAAACTATTAGGGAATATTTCGTGCTTTTTTGTTGTAGCCTATAAGACTAGGGGAATGGAAAACCCCTCCAAATAAGTTCCTGAATTTTTTCGACTTTGCTCTAATACAAAGTTCATCATCTCTTCACATAGCAACTCATCACTGCCACCATTAAGTAGATTAAGGGAAATAGTAACCTATTAGATGGAACATTATGAGGTTGGTAAATATGTTTGCCGAACCTGGAAGTATCGCAAGAAGACCATATTAACAAGTTCTACATGTTCGTGTAAAAGAAACAATTGCGACTGTTGCATCGTCAATTCAGGGAACTCCAACAGTTTCGACTCGCAACTAATCGGCGCAACTTGAAGTTGGCAGACGGTCATTACAACGAATAATTCGTGATGATTTAAACCTGTTTCCGTACAAAGTTTAAGTAACACGCCGCTTGAACCCTCTAGATTTGCCTATTTGCCTGGAATTGTGCCGAAAAATGTTTGAAATGGTCGAAGAATATAATAATCTGATAAATTGCCTGTTTATGTCTGACGATGCCCAGTTTGATTAAAAGAGAAATGTAAACAAGCGAAATTGCCCTATATGGAGTGAATAAAAACCAGAAATAATCCACGGAACTTCACCCGAAACGATTCCATGTGTGACTGGTGTATTGTCGTACCATACTTCTTTGAAGAGAAACAGTAACTGTTAATGGGTACCATTATTTAAAGATGTTGAATGAGTTTTTTGTCATAGAACTGCGCCGAAGACGTACCCCTTTGAATAGCGTTTGGTTCCAGCAAGATGGGGCAACTGCTCATACAGCCCATACAGCCAAACCTGTTATTGCGGCGCTTGAACGAAAATTTGAAAACAAATTAATATCAAGAATCTTCCCTTACCGTTGGCCCGAAGGTCATCTGACCTGTCTGCACCAGTTTTGCTTTTATGGGATTACTAGTGGATCCGGCCACGCGTTGCTGCGGTATACATTTTATAGTATTATTCATATAATAAACTATTTAATACAGTGAAAATTTAATTTACGAATAAAGGCGAAACCGATTTTGTCGGTATAAGAATCCAGGGGATTGTACTTGAGGTTCAATTTGAATATGTTCATACAAATAAATGTCAATGGAAAAAATAACAAATTTAAGGCTGTTTTCTCAGTGAGGTTAACCTCATCTGTCAGTTCTAGTTAAAAAAAGGTTCTTTACCGAAAGCAGGAACATTGCTTAAGTTTACCAGAACTTAACAGACAATCATGCTAACGAAATATTGAGAAAATGGCCCTTAAGATTTTACATTTTACTGAAAATTATAATTACAGTTGAACTTTCCTGACTCGAATGACCATAATCCACAAAAAAACTTCGAGTTTTGGCAGGAAATTTGTTCGCAATTTAACTTTTATTGCTAATTCAAGAGTTCGAGTTATTTAGAACTTCGAGTTATAGAAGTTTGAGTTATGGAAGTTCAACCATTGTACAAAACAAAACCCAGAAATATGACTGAATTGAAGCAGTCCAATAAATCGATAATTGAGGCAAACTCGACTTTAATCCTTCAGGCGGAATGAATAATTATACCCTTAAACAGGGTATATTAAGTTTGTCTAGAAGTTTGTAACACCCAGAAGCAAGCGTCGGAGACCCTATAAAGTATATACATATATAAATGATCAGTATGTTGAGCTGAGTCGATTTAGCAATGTCCGTCTGTCTGTCTGTCCCTCCGTCTGTCTGTATACTCGTATATATACGAACTATTCCCTCAGTTTTTAAGATATCGTTTTGAAATTTTGTAAACGTCATTTTCTCTTCAAGAAGCTGCTCATTTGTCGGAACTGCCGATATCGGAACACTATAACATATAGCTGCCATACAAACTGAAAGATCGGGATCAAGTTCTTGTATGGAAAACATTCACATTTGACAAGATACATTTACGAAATTTGGTACAGATTATTTTCTAAGGCAACAATGTAATTTCCGAAAAAGATCGGTTAACTATAGCATATAGCTGCCATACAAACTGAACGATCGGAACAAATGCTTGCGTGGGAAACTTCCTCATTTGACGATATATCTTCACCAAATTTAGTATGAGTTATTGTTCATAGAAATTATGTAATATCGAAAGAAATAGTTCAGATCGGCTTACTATAGCATATAGCTGCCATACAAACCGTACGATCGGAATCAAGGGCTTGTATGGAAAACTTTCGCATTTGTTGTGCTGTCTTCACGAAACCCTGTACATACTATATATTGGCAATCACGTGATAAACTATAAATTGCTCTTTATTTATGCGCTCGAAGTGACATACAAACTAAATTTTACGAGCTCATGTCAACGGAACATTCAATATTTGCTGGTTTCGGTGTTCCAACAGCAAAGTATGTGTGTATTTTCATTTTGCCGCGCAAAGCAAATCAATAAAAGAGCCAGAGAATGACGTGTTTACCTCGCCATTTTGGTTGAATAAACAAAGGAAATAATAAATTCGTTTTAGTGCCTTTTGTCCAGCGCACACAACAACAACAACAAATCCAGCGCAAAACTAATAAAAGCGAAAATTGCTCAAAATTTGCGTCGCCGACGTGACCACAAACCGACTTATGGCTACAGACCTGCCTACCTACTATGGCTGCGCTAGCTGTCTGTCTGGCCGCTGCTTCGCTTAATGAGAATTTCGGACAATCGTAATTCAAGCGTAATTAATGTCCAACAAAAACCGAATAGACACGATAGTCATCACTGGATCCTTCGGCTGCGTAGTGTGCTTGTATTGATCCCTGTGTGTGTGTGTGTGTGTGTAGTTGTGTGTGCTATTGCCCTCAGCGTGCTGCCGCGTAGGCAATTAGGACACAAATTTAATGATGCGTTGTTGTTATTGTTTTTGTTTTTCTCCTATTTCCTTTTTTGCTGCTTTGCACAATGTAAATATCTCGAAATGCCAGCTTCGGCATGTACAAACGTTATGATAAGAAAAAGCAAGCGCTAACCTCAAACTCGCGCTGACCGAAAAGCAATCAATCAATCACAAATCATGCACTCAACTGGTGTATTGGAAAAGCTGATGCGCGTCCGTTACATACATACACCGACGTCCAAGCAAAGAAATTTCGATAAGCTTTGTGTTGGAGTGGACTGAGCGCTTGTGCAGCGCTTTCTTGCTTTTAGCGTTGTAAGAATGACCCCCGCCATGCTCTCAATTTCAACTGCAGACTTTCGTAATTGTTCGAAAGTGCGCGGCACCCCTTAATGGCAACCAGCAGCTATTACTCATATTCCATGTTTCCTACACTTGTTTCTACCTTCCACAGTCTGGCTGTCACTCAACCAACATACAAGGTCCTGGCTTAGCGCCAAAGCCGTGCTACGCGACCTGCCGATATCCGTGAATGACAAGTGTACTTCCTCCGCCACCCCCTCTCCACTTCCACACGCGCCGTACGCAAGCGACTACGTCAGCGTTTGTCCGTTAGAAACGCAATCGTTTGATTTGTTGCCATTCATTGGCGCGCCGTACGCATGCGGCAGGACTTGTCCGACTCGAACGTGCCTTGAGTCGCTTGCAAAGCACAGCGTCAACTCAAGTGCATGCTGCCCATTTCCCCACTCATTTCGCTCATTGATTGTTTGTTGCGTTGTTGTTGACTTACATGTCCGTCCATCAGTTCAATATGTGTCGCATTGCAGCGCATGGAAACGCATAAACAACTTTAAATGCAGTGTTGTGTAAAAAAATAGCCGTTATGTAGCACAACCTGTGCGGGCACGTAGTAATAGTCGCGCTCTTTTTTGTCTCGTCCAAATGCAATTTGTACGTACATTGCACTCCCGAGTCCATTTGGTGCAGCGTATTGTCCCCTATCTAGCACATATTTCTTTTCCCGAGTTTTAGTTTACCTTTTGCTTTATAATTCTATTGCCGTTTTGATTCCAGCACGTGCACTCTTATTGCTGCACTGTGCGCCTAACTCAATCGTTTCCAGGGCAAAAAATGTGTTGCCTGCGAGCTTTGTGCTTTGAGTATGACAATTTCTGCGAAGCTGAAGCTTGTTAAGGATTGAAAATGAAAGAAACGATTTCGTGCTGCCACTGATATTAATATTAAGTTGTCACAACTGTCGACGTTTAATGACTTTTTACTAAAGAGTTCGTAGTACATATTTCAGAGTATATTAGTTTCTCGTGCACTATGGTACATTCGAAATGAAAATATTCACAAAGATCCTGTTATTCCCATGGAAAAAGAGGAGAACAACTACAATCTAGTAATCAAACCCGGCTTCTAAAGGGCAAGGTATCATCAACAAGTAAGGAAAAGTTAAGTTCGGGTGTAACCGAACATTTTATACTCTCGCAACTTTCACGGATTAAAGCCGGAACAATTTTTTCCCGAATCCGCTTTTACTGTGTCGGTAGGTGTGCTTCAGGGATTTGTACTTAGCAAATTTGGTTATTGTATCTTAAATGGTTTTGCAGATATGTAACGGGTGATCCAAGTAGATGCACTTTTTTCAGTTTCGAGCCCAGCTGTCATGTTATTTTTTAGTAATGTTTGACATTTCATCATGAAAATATTTACGCCTGAAGGAAGTCTACAAATCGTTCAACTTTATTACGGAAATTGAAGTTCTGTAAAGTATGTGTTTCGCAACCGTCGCTCATCCTATGATCAACATAATCGGCCTACTGAGCGTACTATTCGCAACACCATCACCCATCTTGAGACCCACCATTCATTATTGGATAATATTCCACCGAATAGACCACGTCCAACACGCAGTGAAGATAATATTGCAGCCGTAGCGGATAGTGTACACGAAGACCGTGGAGAGTCCATTCAGCGCCTTTCGCAGCAACTCGGACTGACGTATGGAACAACTTTGCGCATTTTACGTCAAGATCTTAAATTCCAAGCGTACAAAATACAGTTTGTGCAAGAACTGAAACCGCACGTCCTTTCCATCGCTTCGCTCTATGGGCTCTTTAAAATTTCCAAGGAGCATCCGACGTTTTCGAGCCAAATTTTGTTCAGCGATGAGGCCCATTTCTGGCTCAATGGGTATGTAAACAAGCAAAATTGCCGCATTTGGAACGAAGAGCAACCTGAAGAGATTCAAGAGCTGCCATTTCATCTATATAAAATAACGGTTTGGTGTGGCTTGTGGGCCGTTGGAATCTTCGGTCCATATTTCTTCAAAACGGTCGGTGCCGGTGAGACTGTTATCTCGAGCACATTTGGTTTCAACAAGACAGTGATCGCATCAATCAATGAATTTATTGAGAGAACATTTCGATGAGCAGTTAGTTTCACGTTTTGAGCCCGTCGATTGGCCACCACGATCTTGTGTTATCGTTAGACCCTTTCCTGTGGGAATATGTAAAGTCTAAAGTCTATGTGGACAATCCCGCTTCAATTCAGGACTTGGAGTAAACATTACGTGTGTCATTCGACAGTCCAAATGTTCCAACGAGTCGTCGAAAATTGAACTCAACGGATTGACCAACTGATATAGCTGCGACCAACATTTGAAAGAGATAATCTTCAAAAAATAAATACGAAGGAATGTTCTTTCGAATTATAATAAACCTTCGCCATTAAATTTGAAGTTTCTGTGATTTTTCCTTAAACAAGCAGGGAACCTCGAAATAGATCAACCTTGTAGCTTGTATATACTAAACAAGCGGGAACTAGTCCCTCAGTCTTTGAGATATCGATCATACGTCCTTTTCTCCCCAAGAAGCTTTTCATTTGTCGGAACCGCCGATAACGAACAGACAGATTCAACTAAACCTTAAACTAGTTTAGAGTTCTATACAACGCTTTTATTTGACAAGATATCTTCATGGAATTTGATATAAGTAGTTTATTTTCCAAGGCAACCCTCTGAAGAAATTATACATATATACAAACTGAACGATCAAAATAAAGTTCTTGTACAGAAACTCCTTTAGGGTATTCTAGGTTCGAATAACGTTTTTTCTTGTTTATGGCTAAAAATGTTGCCTTATGGTAAAGGTATATAACATTTCGGTGACTTCAACTTAAGTGTTCCGTGGCATATTGCCCTTCTTTTTGTCTCAAATAATGTTGAACGGTATATCAAGAACTCCTTCATATTCTGTTTTGTATACTCATTTTTCAACATGAAAAAAACTTGATTACCGAGTTTCGGCATTATCGATCTCATCACACCGTGTCTCTTGATTTTTCGCTTTTCTTTGGTTTGGTCAACAATTATCTTAGTTGCTGTGGTAGTTGACAATGGCTGCCTGGGCGAGTATACAGAACGAAATTGCGTTTTGTTGTTGCTGCTTGCAACAATGGAAACCAAAACAAACGCATGCCAACACGAACAAAAAACCACAAAAATTGCTAACGCTATTGTCGTGCATTTCCACTGCTGATGTTGTTGTTTTTTTGTTGTAATTGCTGTTTAGACTGCTTATGTTGCTGCTATTGTTTTTTTTTTTGTTTTCACCACTATTGTTGCAGTTATTGTTGTTTTTGTTTGCATCATTGTTGTTGTTGTTATTGTTTTCACCACTGTTGTTGCTGTTATTGTTATTTTTGTTTGCATCGCTGTTGTTGTTGTTATTGTTTTCACCACTATTGTTGCTGTTATTGTTGTTTTTGCTTGCATCATTGTTGTTATTGTTTTCATCACTATTTTTGGTGTTATTGTTGTTTTTATTTTGCATTATTGTTGTTGTTTTTGTTTTCACCACTGTTGCTGCTGCTATTGGTTCCACCAGTATTATTGTTGCCTTTTTTTTGTTTTGGCTTGCATCATTATTGTTACTGTTATTTTAGTTGTTGTTATGCTGTCAATCGTTGTTGTTTCTGGCAGTGTATGTTTGCTCCGTCGATTGCATGTGTGTGTATTTGTATATGTATGTGTGCTCCAATGTCTACAGAATGTCGCATATGTCTTGCATGCTGTCAACTCCTCCTGCACGCTTTAATTTACCGCCACACACACACACCAACACACATGTAAACACATGTAAAAGCTTTCACTGTTATTGTTGTTGTAATAGTGCGGCCCTCACCACTTAAATGGCTGCAGTCATAGACAGGTTTTATTGCCAATTGCAACAGCACACGCACATGCAAGCAAACCGACGGCATCATACGCCAGCGTCGTCGGCTCTTAACCACACAATCCTACCAATAAATATTCGCAAAGCAAAACAACACGTCCTTGTAACATTACAGCGCACGTGGGCAGTGTGTGTGTGTGTGTGTGTGTAGGTGTATGACTGTATGCGTGTGCTTGTGTAAATGTCTGTGTGTGTGCAGTTGTTGCAGTTTTTCAGCCGCTCTCCACCGCCAATTTGATTGCCTCGTTTGCTCGTTGAGTCGTCGTCGTGCCCTTCTGGCTGCGGCGCTGGTCGGTACGAAGCAATTGATTGTTCATTGCTTGGCATTTCGGGGCCAACATTGTGTTAAGTTGCCAGCCATTTGGCAATTTTTGAAATTGAGTAGCAGTTGCTAACACTGCGGGTGGTGGTGGAGAGGCGCGTAGCTGGCATTTTGATGTTCGTATTTAGGTGCTTGTATGAATGTGTTTGTATGTGCGTGCTTGTATGAATGTGTTTGTATGTCTGTGTTTGTATGTCGGCGTTTGTGTTTGTACTATATACATATATGTATGTATGTGTTTGGGTGTGTGCGCATTGGCGCCGCAAAATATGCTACAACTGCTGATGATTATGCTGCTAGCAATTTTTCAATTTTTACTGCTTCTCCATTGACTCTTTGACTTTTGGTCCGAGCATAAGCATTCACACTGTTGCTTAGCTAACGGACAGGCTTCAAAAGCCATCAATATCCTTGAGTATGAACTTAGCACACAGCAATGCCGTTAGTTGTTGCTCTTCAAGGCATTTCCAATATTTACAGCGCGCAATTATTATTGTCGAGTGCGCTTTGTTTGCTCGGCGTCGTAGTAATTAATTTCATATCTTTGTATAATTGACAAGAAACTCATTAAAACTTAGCCAACTAGATTTCCGCATTGCTTTGTCTTCGCTACTTTGATTTATGCAAAGAATTTCATTAGCTCTCACTAACACCACGGACACTACAGAAGCTGCGACTGTCATTAGCGCGCCAAGGTCTAAAGGGCAGCGCGTAAAAAGTGCATAAAGGCAAAGGCAAAGAAGCGTCAACTCGCTGGCGCAACTTTTGTACTTTAACATAATTACCAACTTGTCATAACTTCATTTTGTCGTACAGCAAAAGTAAAAATGTGCATGAGAAATATTCATTCAAAGAAAAAATCGAGCGCCATAAGCCAAATCTGCACGGCTGACATTGTTGCAGCAGCCATGAAAAGGTTGCAACTTCCTGAAAGTAGTATAAATGGTGTAGCAAATGCACGAATGTAAAGTATAGTGAAAGTTAGGCAGCCTCGCCACCCGCTTCCCACCACACACCACACAGTAGCCTTGCCCTGCTGGCGCGTTGCACATAATTACAATCTTGCCGTGGCACTTTTCGCTTGTTGCCGCTGACGCAAAGCCTTCGCTGCAATTTCAACGAAAGAAATCGAAATTACATACATACATATATATACATATGTATATGTATATGTATATTAATGCTTCGTTGCTGGCGTAGTTAGCAGCGCACATCGCTTTTAATGTGCCACAAAATGTTGCAGTGGCAGTTGTGAATTTTAATTAATTTTAATTATGCGTTGCGTGCATTTTTTGTGTCAACTCACCAACTTGCTAACCGCCAAACTTATGCTCGCCCATACATACACACACATAACTGTAAGTGCACAACTACATTTGCATAAAAAGCCCGCCATATTAAACGACATAAAATATTTATGCGCGTGTGTGACGCATATGCCACAAGTGACAGGTGACGTGCGGCTTGCTTGCGGATTTATGTGTTTTAGTTCTCTGCCTTGCTTGCAGCTCAAATTGTTGCGTGGTTTTTATTCTCTAATTGAATTGAAAGTGATATTATTTTATATTTAATCAGAAAGTAACTGTTAACATATTCTAGTCAAAGCAATCTCTTCTCTTAATATTTATGCGCTGAAGTATTTTAAGCTTGCCCTGATGTTTGTAATACCCAAAAGGTAACGTCAAAGGCCCCAATAAAATATATATATGTAGGTAGGTAGAGCGGCTGTCCAACGACCCACCTAGGCCTTTAGGAGGTCCATTGTGTTACCACTGGGGCTAAAGAACACATGAAGTTCATCAGTATGAAAAGTTTTATCTGTCCTCCGAAACATCGACAACATACCCCCGACCGACCGCTAGTTGCTATTCTCTTCCTGTATAGATCCTTACATTCGCATAGAAGATCTTTAATTGTCTCCTCCTCTTCTGAAAAGTGATCTATTTCAACCTCTTTTTTTAAAGATAAAACACAGAAACTTCAAATTTAATGGATAATTTTTAACATCATTCGAAAGAACATTCTTTAGCATATATTTTTTTCTAGATTATCTCTTTCAAATTTTGTCCGCGGCTACGTCTCAGAAAATCCATCCTTTGAGTCCAACTTTCCATGACTTCTTCCAGCATTTCGACTGGTAATTGGCGAAAGATACGCGTGATGTTTTGCTCCGAGGCCTGAATCGAAGCGGGATTGTCCGCATAGACTTTAGACTTTATATATCTCCACAGGAAAAATCTAACGATAACACAAGATCGTGGTGGCCAATCTATCAGCCCAAAACATGAAATTATCTGCTCACCGAAGTGTTCTCTCAATAAATTCATTGATTGAAGCGATGTGTGGGAAGTGACGCTGTCTTTTTTAAACCAAATGTCACCGAGATCAGGAGCTTCAGTTTCATGCATAAAATAGTCGGTTATCATGGAGCGATAACGTTCCTCATTGACGGCTACGCTTTCACCGGTGTCATTTTTAAAAAAATATGAACCGATGATTCCCCAGCGGCCCACAAACCACATCAATCCGTTGCTTTTTCTGGATGAAATGGCAGCTTTTGAAACTCTTCAGGTTTCTCCTCGTTCCAAATGCAATAATTGTCTTCTTTAAGTACCTATTGAGCCAGAAATGGGTATCATCGCTGAACAAAATTTGGCTAAAAAACGTCGGATCTCCTTGGAACTTCTCAAGAGCCCATAGAGCGAAGCGATGTCGCTTTTGAAACCTGTATTTTGTACGCTTTCAATTTAAGATCTCGACGTAAAATGCGCCAATTGGTTCCATACGACTACGAACGGCGCCGAATCGACACTCCACGGTCTTCCTGTATATTTTCTTCACTGCGTGATGGACGTGGTCTATTCAGTCGAATATTATCCAATAATGAATGCTTGGTCTCACGATGGATGATGTTGTTGCGAATAGTACGCTCAGTTGGCCGATAATGTTGACCATAAGTTGAGCAAAGCGCGCGAAACACATTCTTTACAGAACGTCAATTTTCGTAATAAAGTTGAACGATTTGTAAGGCGTAAGTCTTTCCCTGATAAAATGTCAAAAACAATACTAAACAAAAATAACTTGACAGCTTGACAGAACTCACGTGTGATCTGTCAGCTGTTAAAAAAAGTACCTCTACTTGAATCATCGGTTACTCCCTGACAGCTTCTACAATAGTCATTTTATAACTTTCCTAGTCTACTGGCATGTGTGCCAGAGAGCTCACTTTGGACCAAAAACAATGACGAGTTGATAATTGCAACAGTTGGCTGGCGAGGTTATGAGTGTCTTGAAAAGTGTGTAGGTCGAAATGCTGACAAAATTCCATGAATTGGGCTTCGAATTACTTCCGTATCCACCGTTTTCTCCAGACGTGGCCCTGTGACTTGTTTCTTTATGAATTAACTAATATTTTACGTTACTCTCTTTTCTCAGCCAAGAACTCAGCCTCTTATCTCGGAACCGCCGATATCAGACTACTATAGCATATATATAACTGCCATACAATCTGAAAGATCAAAAACAAGTTCTTGCATGGAAGCTTTTGTATTTGTAAAGGTTATTATAGCTTCGTTGCAACCGAAGTTATGTTCTTTTCTTTTTTAAATGTTCTTTTCTCTGAATAGTATTTATCAATATTTCTTTTTCTTTTGCAGAAACATTTTATATCGTACATCGAATGCTAAATTTCTACGTTGACACCGAAGATCTTGTGGCGAATAACTAAAAAGGTAAGCAAAACTTCGATGCATGTTTTACAGCTGACAGCTGACTTACACTTATACCTATCAATTGACAATAGTAAAACTGAGTTAAAAAGATCCCTTAGATCACAGCCTTTCTCGACTGTTAGTCAATGTTTTCAAACTATTCCTAGTTTTTTGTTCGTCATAGTTAATTTAAGACAAAAGTTGAACCTTTAAACCGAAAAGAAATCTGCGTTAGTTTCTTTAAATAAACTTAAAAAGTCCCTTACAATTAATATATACTATTAAGACTGTATTAAGAATAAGTAGTACACTAAACAATTACAAGAATTAAAAAATATATGTCCCATACGCGCGAAGCAAACGCCCGAATACACTCTACACAAAATTTAATCCACCCAACGCATTTATCGTGTGGAAACTTCATCAAAAGAAAACCCTCTGAGATATCATGGTACGTGCGTACATTTTAGGGTGGTTCTGAAAGCTAAAATTTTTCATACTAGTTCCGTCAATATATATGTATATTTAGCGTTAACACCTTTACCAGTTATCTTGCCCGTCTTTCCTACTTGTGGCGCATGTTAAAGCTTTTATGCGAAAGCAAAGGGTTTTAAGTGAAACTGAGGTTCGAAAAGAGTCCGCCTTTGAAATAGTTTCTGATATGGTCGGATTTGGAAAGTGTAATTGTAGCATATCTTTCAGAGTTAGGCATAAGGCAACCTTTTAAGTTGATGGACAACTGCAGTATATTTCAAGCTCAGGTTTTTGCTATTGCGAAATCCACGGCGCTGGCTTCTAATACACCTGCAGGAAATTCCAGAGTCAACATCTACGCATGCAGCAATCAAGGCAGTAACCTCGTATCGCACATCGGTCCAGAAATGTCTTGGGAAGCAGGGCAGCAGTTAAAAGCTTCCACTGGATGCCAGGCCGCATAGGCATAGAGGGCAATGAAATAGTGGACGAGATTGCCAAGAAAGGTGTATGGCTAACATCCGAAAACGTAATCAACATTAAGAAACCCAGAAGCAGGGTGAAGAAAATCAATCACCTGATGGAAAGAGCTACCTGGGTGCAAAACGGTAGATCGAAAGTACACAAAATTCCTATTGGCATTCGATAGAAGAGACTGTAGGAACATGATGGAAATACTAACTGGTGGCGACATATGCTCGCAGGATGGGGCTGATAGATCGACAAGACTGCAGGAAATGTCTAGAGCAGGTCGCCAGGGAAACAATAGAGCATCTCTTGTGCACGTGTCCCGCATTGGCAAGATTACTCTGTAAGCATCTGGGGTTCCCACAGTATGTCCTGGCGGAGGTATCGATAGTGAGTCCGCGAAGTCTGTTAAAATTCGCGTCAAGCGTAGGTATCATAAAGGATGACTACTCCTCAAGATCTAGAACTGAGTTCCGTCTGGTAACGCCAAGGACCAAAAGTGGTATATGCGTAGCTTATTGGCCTACCAGATTAACCTAATCTAACCTATGACATATCACCGAAGCAGGACCATAGGCCAATATATCACATGTTGTATGATCATTGATGATATTGAAAGGTAGAGCTCGTTGCCTTTCAGTTCGGCTTTATGAACTGGCTATATACGGTAGTACTACGGATCATGGGAAGGTAAAACAGGAATATTTAGAAGTGAACATCGATATTTAGTTCATTGCTAATGCTGTTTCAAGATCATATATTATAATTTGGAAAGTGTTTATACTGTGTCTTTTGAAGTTGAACCGTAAAAAACGAAAATTTTATTTTCTCGGGATCCTCGGAACTTGAAATCACCCACGCGACAGAGACACTAGCTAGTTCATGTCGTTGGAATGGTTCAAAATTCTCCAGCTCTGAGAGTATTCGATGCAGTACCCGCCGGGGAAGCAGAGGAAGAAGAACACCTCCACTCAGTTGGAAAGATCAGATGAAGAAAGACCTGGCTGCACTTGGATTCTCTTGTTGTAAACTCGGCTATAACTGCGTAAGCAGTGTCTACGCCTAGAAGAAGAAGATATACAAGGTGCGTTCCAAAGTAAACAGGACATTAAAAAAACAAAAAAACAAAACAAATGTCACTGATAACACAAACATACTGACACTTAAAACGCAATAACTTCACTTCCAATCGATGAAATGTCATGAAATTCTCACAGGACAATCGATAAAGATAGCTGATTCTAACGCACCAGTCGACATATAGATGGCGCCACCAGGGGGCGCTAGATTCAAAAAGTCCTGTTTACTTTAGAACAATCCTTGTATATGATTAGGTTGAACCGTTGGAGTAAACGCTCACTTCTCATATAGAAATGTGTAATTATATTTAAGGATCAACTTAATGCCGCTCGTGCGGATATGTTCGCATGCATGACGACAAGTTTTTCGCTGTGACAAACAACAATCATTGTAGGACAAAAATGTAATTCTAAAGAGACTAGCTTTCGCAGAGTAGGAGCGAGAGGGAGGAGTGCGGAAGTCGAGTGCTTGTACTTATTCACGTACAATCGGCAACTTGCCTTTGATGCTGGCGAAGTACTTTAATGTTAGCAATGAAGACGATGATGATGTCAATGTTAATAGAAAAAAGTACAGGATAAAGAAAATCAGGATTAAACGATGATGTGGCTGTTGCTGCCGATATGGGATAAGCATAATGCGAGATGGATGCAAAAAAGTAAAAAACAAATTTAGAAAGCACTGGCAGGATAACAGTGTGACTATGCTTGTGCAAATACACATATACCCCTTCAAGTACACAAGCTTGTTGACTGAAGATTGAAATGAAGTAGGTAGCACCGCTCAGCGTGGCAATGACCGTACTGTTGAAGTTTATCTGCTTTGCCGATTGTGATGAGCCGGCTATTGAAGGTATTTGCACGCGTAAAGAGAGCACGAAACAAAAGCAGCGGCAGGCTTCAAAGCAAAAATACATCTCTTAAAAAAAGAAGACCATAAACGTTTATATGAGTATGCTGGCCGTGAAGGATTGAGGTGATGCAACTAACTATTGGTCGTAAGTCGTACGTATAAGGGTTATTTATTCTTATATAGAGGCTGTTAGACCAGCATTGCAACGAAAAATAAAAGTGATTTTACTCAGTAAAGTATATGTTTCATAAATTCAAACCCTCGTAAGTAAAATGGAGCACTAATTATTAGCATTTAGATTAGCGTATGAGATTAGCATTGAATACTCTTAGTTCAAATTCGGGTCTGAACATGGTCGGCGCAGTTGGCAGATAGACAGATTTCTTACTGATTCATAATAAGGTACGTATCTACAGAAGAAGTCCCCTAAAAGAGCTTCAAGAAGGCTATACAGCCTTCACAGACTTTTTGGACCAACTACCACACAAAAATGATTTTTTAAAGCGTTTAAGTCTCCGGAACCCGATGGCATTATACCTGTACAACGTCAGCACATCATGCAGCTGGCTGGCCTCCAGCTGGAACGTGTTCGAAGAGCGGCCCTCATTGTCATTTGTGCTGGTATATGGAACACACTGAAATTCTCTATTACTTCGGTTGCATTCCTCAATATGATCAATCATTGCATCGGGGATCCTCCTCGTAGGGAGGCCGATTTCCGAATGTGCTCTTGCTTTTTAGCGCTGGATCTGTGGACCTCCTGTGAGCTCTTCAAGCGCTGGTCAAGAACAAGAACTTGCGTGACTGCGATATCTTCTGGCTCTGATTGCACCTTAAGAGATCTTTCAAATTACTTGCACTTAGCAAAGTCAATCTCGCCACAATATTAGATGTGCTGACTGGACACTGGACTACACACGCGGTATCTCTCAATATTTTGTCAAAACTCTATGCAGGGAGACGAGGTGGATTCATCTTGCCACTCTGTCGGCTATTGCCCGGCTTTTGCCAGACTGACGCTGAAATATCTCGATAGACACACCTGTGGAGCACCTAGCAAAGTGTTGGGATTGATATTGGCTGCATTAATACATTTTTAATGAGTTCAAAACGTTTCGCTGTTCTATGAGGTGTGCACATTAAGGAGTTTTCGGACAATACAAAGGACAAACACTTTTCCAAGTGATATCCAGCGATTTTTGGTTTAACCTTAAAACCTAAACTAACCTTACAATGCTCTAACCAAAGATTTTCGAAACTTTCAAAATTGCTGTGGGATATTCCACTGTGGGCCATGTTCTCTAATTCTGCTCACAAACTTTAGTCCAGTGGATCTAAATCCGCACTTCCAGACAGCTAATCATTTGCAGATTATATTGTTTTTAAGCCACTGCTGTGTTTTATCTTCCGTGCTACAGCAGAATCTTGCTGGAAGATCCAATGCCCGCCATCGAATAGACTATTGCTTAACTACATCACGTCTTCTAAAACAACCTGCTGGTAAACTGTTCCTCCAGTTTTAACCATTTTTTCACAGAAATGTAGTGTTAAACGCCTTTACAGAGGATTCCCCACCAAACCATTACATATTCCTCTTCTTTACTGGCGTAGACACCGCTTACGCGTTTAACAACTGCATGTCAGTCTTCTTCTTTTCACAATGCGGCACCAATTCGAGAATCCAAGCGAAACTAGATCCTTTTCCACCTGATCTTTCCAACGGAGTGCAGGTCTTTCTCTTTCTCTGTTTCCCCCGGCAGGTACTGCGTCGAATACTTTCCGAGCTGGAGTGTTTTCGTTCATTCGGACGACATCACTAAGCCAGCGTAGCCGCTGATCTATGTCAATGCCATACGGCTCATGGCCAATGCGCAAAGCCTTTCTTTCGAGAACTCGTAACGTCGACTCATCAGATGTTGTCATCGTCCATGCTTGCACGCCATAGAGGAGGACGGTGATGATGGGTAACTTGTAGAGTTTGATCTTTGTTTCGGTAAAGGACTTTTCTTCTCTATTGCTTAATTAGTCCGAAGTAGCACCTGTTGGCACGTGTCATTCTGCGTTGGATTTCGAGGCTGTTGGCACGTGTGTTGTGTCTTCTTCGCTACTCTGGTCTACAGCAGCGTATTCGATGCGGACTGTACCTCGTACGGGCAACAGCATATTGAATGAGGTGCGTCTTGAAACTGAACCATTAGTTTGGTAATAATTTTGCACAATTTGTAAAGGTTATTAGGAAGTAAGACTGTTCATCATGAAATCCCCCTGCGGGTACGGGGGGACCCCTCCGGGTTCGAGGGGAAACCGAATATACCCGCGGTAAGGCATGCCTGTCGTAAGAGGCGACTAAGATCCTGGCCACCAGTCCAGGGCTGTATGGAAGCTCAACTGGTCGTAGCTTCGGCTACAAGGTCAATACCAAAGACTTTAACCTGGTACCACGGGAGCAGTAGCCCCTGGAGTTCGCTCCAGTCTGCTCATTGGGTTTGGCCCTTTGTGGAGATTCGTGGTGGCTGTGGTTAAAACCCAAATCGCGGAAAGAACTGACTTTGTCAGTCGAATGTGGAGTTGCATTGCAACCGGGTGCCGGACCCAAAGTACGGCAGAGGTTTTAGATGGGCCTCGAGCCCTACCAAGGTGGTTAGTGTGTCCATGCCACACTGCCGATTGGTACTGAAAATCGTTACCCAGTTTTCAGGGCGCTGATCGACGCATTGTATTGATCCGTTGTGCTTTTGAGCACCGTGGAGTTAAGCTGTCGCCAGCAGGATCCCACGTTAAACACTATCAGACGTTGTCAACAGTGACGTGAGAGCCTAGTCGCGAGTGCATCGACTGAGGAGATATTTCGTCTTGCTCTCGTTCACTACCAGACGCCATTTGTTTCGCTTAAACCATTTGTATCAACTCGATGAACTAAAATTTATCCGTCTTTGGAAATTTTTTTGTAGATTTTGTCATTTTGGTTTTTAGAAACTTCTTCACGGCGTGCCACTGAAAAAGCCGCTTGTATCTGTTGAGCCTAATTTTCTTGAAGCGCGTGGTCAAAAGATGAACAGTTCACCGACGGTTTTTTGTGAAAATCATCTGAAATAAGTCTTGACATTGATCTGGTCGATATATCCATTTCCCTTGATATTATTGGTTCAAACCACGCGAAAACGACCATTTCTCTTTCTGTCATCTTCATCATCACCAACCCATCCACGAGTCCTTTAAAATAACACGTCGGCAAGCTTTTCAACCTCATTCAATTGTATATCTGTTTGTACACATCAAATGGGACGACATACTCCGTGCTGTTCTTCTCATTACAACAGCGCGGTGCAACGTTGACCGCCCCCCAATTAATGTAATGTTTACTTTACTTAATGAACGGACATTTAAATAGCCAACCCCGGGTTTTATTAACCGCTTACGCCTGCTGAAAGCTGTGAAAACAATTACACTACTACATATTCATTTACGACAATATCACTTCAAATCTATTTATACCATTTGGATGTCTTCCAAAGCTTTCGTATGTTAGCAAAGCTCATATGAAGCGCGGTTATACAAAAGTCTTTGGAGGGCTGGGGACTGAGGAAAAAAGTCGTTGAAAAGTGCACATAAAAATTGCATAGAGACAGAGCAAAATGGAAATTGAAAACCATGAGAAGAAAGCAACAATAATCGCCGCAACAATAACAGCGGCAGGCTCAAGAACAATGCCACTGCAACGCCCTTGCAACACCAGCCAAACTCACGGCGCTTGCAGCTGCCTAATGTTGTAGAAAATAAAAGCATTAGTGAGGTTGCACTTTGAAGCGCCGCAGCCTACCGCCCCACTCCCCTTTAACCAACAAGCTTGCCACATAGCGCAGCAGGCCAGCGCTTCTAAACACGCAACGCACACGGCGGCGGCACAAACATTCTCACAATTTTTAATACCTTCTCGCTTTGGCATTATTTTTTCAAGTTCTCGTTCCCGTTCTGTGCTGTCATTGCTGCCTTTGCTGCTGCTACTGTTGCAGCGGTTGTTGCTATTGTTGTGGCTGCGTCGGAAACGGAAGTTAAACGGCAAAACTGCAAAGAGCGGATTTATTTTAATTAACCAACACGGGCGAATGCAGCGCAAACACCAACAAACAAACAACCCAACAGCCCACCAACAACAACAAGCTACAGCATACGGCGGTGACGGCAGCGGAGTAATCGTGCGAAGCGACCTCGACAGCCAGCTTTGGAGGCGCAAATACAGAGCGCCTGCTTAGAGCTCAGCAGCCTTGCAGGTGGCTTTGCGGCGCCTGGCGCTTGGCGCAAAGTAAAAGCATTAACGCCGGCTCAACAACAACACCGGCAGTGCAGTGGCGCAAGCAGCAGCAACAACAACTGTGTGGCGGCATGTAGAGGCTTGCGACTTGGCAAATTATTTAATGGTAAGCGGCGGAGTGGCGTTGCGGCGCACGCCGTACAAAGTGCGGCCAACAACAAAGCAATGACCCTCATTAAGTTAATGGTCATGGGCTGCCTCTCGAATTTCCAAACTGTTTCGCTTCCACCATAATGCGGCACCGTCATTCTTGGTCGGAATTTTGTTGCTTTCCGCTTTGCTTGCTGCTTTTCTACAAGTTATATTTTATTGTTGTTGTTACTGTTGCGGCATTAAGGTGTTTTCATTACAAACCTTCGGGCGTGTGGACGGGAGCGCTTTGAAACGGAAGCGGCCTTTGCCGCGACGACATAAAGGATTTACTGCAGCACACCACGAAAGCGGAGAGAAATGTGAATAAATAAATATCTGCGAGTTACTTTAAAAGGCTGGTAGTAAGTGTAAAAATAAGGAACGTGTACTTAAGCAAATGTATTAAAGAAGTAATTACAACAAAATGTAAACTAAAAAGACAAGCTTGCAATGCACATCTCCCTAATTTCGCGGCCAGTTTGGCTAAAGAAGTCCTGATCAGAATTTCGGAGCTGGAAAACGGAATATTTTGTTTCTTAAATACAGGCCTTGTCTGGAGAGTAATAGCATTGATTTTCT
The DNA here is from genome assembly GCF_024586455.1 of Bactrocera neohumeralis. NCBI lineage: Eukaryota > Metazoa > Arthropoda > Insecta > Diptera > Tephritidae > Bactrocera > Bactrocera neohumeralis. The sequence goes on along the minus strand of NC_065923.1, from coordinate 40,328,967 downwards.
TCCGCCACGACTGTACTTCGGAGCTTGCGCGCACCAATTGGATTCGGTAGAGGTATTTCCTAGCTACGGCTGGTCAGTTGCCTCCGAGCACCTGGACAAATATTTTCGTGCGTCGTGTTTGTGTGAGTGGTGCAAACCGAAATGCAGCGATTAAATTAAATTCTGTGTGAAACTCGGTAAATCTGCGGCAGAGACGTTTGATATGATCAAGCAGGCTTACCCAGATGTTGCTTTAGCAAGAAGTGGTGTGTTTCGGTGGTACCAGGCCTTTTTGGAGGGCCGGGAAGAGGTCGCTGATGAAGACCGTGCTGGGAGACCTGCGACTTCGACAAACACCAACAATGTGACTCGTGTGCGCAAAGTTTTGAACTCAGACCGTCGACTAAGTAATTGTTTAATTGCCCAGATGTTAAATTTATCAAAATCTGCGGTTCATGAAAAGGCCGATGAAAGGCAGGCATTTTGAGACGACTTATGGGGTCCATGGGGCTATTCCGAAAAATGGACTCCGTGGCGCCTTCAATGCTTGGAAATCGCGCTGGCAGAGCTGTATCGACTATAAGGAGCCTATTTTGAAAGTTTTTAAAGAATTGTAACGAATAGTTCAATAAATTTAAATCGACTCAGCCCTATTACTTTCCGGACAAACCCTGTAAGTAGAGCTGATTGAAAAATATAGAGGAAATAAAATAAGCGTTCTGAACGACATTTTGAACTCAATATTTCCATCTTTCTGGCAATTTATGGATTCCATACCAAAAGAACTGCGCTAGGTTGCCGGCAAAGAATGAGTCACACCAACTATTGGTACCCTATTTTGATGTGATTTTGATTATAGTGAAGTCTTTCTGCATCGACCGGAACAAATAGTATTCAGAAGGGACAAAGTCTGGATTATAAGGCGGGTGAGGTAAATTTTCCCAGCCGTTTATTTCTTAATACAGGGTTTTCCCAATAAAAGTGATTTCACAAAACAAAAACACACGAATTGATAAGGAAATTCCATTTTTTTATTGAATGTGAAGCACAATCGATACAACATCATTCAATTGGCCTCCCCATTACTTATCGAATTCGATAAACCCAATGTTCGAGACCCTAATGTCTTCAAATAATCCCACAATAAGTAGTCCAATGGTGTTAAATTACAACTTCTTGTAGGTCATTCAGTGTCACAATTTCTTGAAATAACCGAATCTCCAAACTTTTCCCATAATAATTCGGTTGTTGCATGTGCTGTGTGTCATCGTCGTCGTAGCATCGTCTTGTTAGGACCAGGTGTTGTCAAGATTAATTTCTTCCAATTGCGGCCAACAAAAAGTAGGTTATCACCGATCTAATACCGCTCGCCATTGACAATGACGGTGTCACCAGCATCATTTCGAAAGAAGTACGGACCGATGATTCCTCCAGACCGAAAATCACGCCAAACTGTCAATTTAGGTGAATGTAATGGTGGCTCATAAAGATTTTGTGAATTTTCTTCCCACCAAAATCGACAGTTTTGTTTGAAAGTCAGCTTCCCATGATCTCACACCGAAGCAGCAACAAGTAAGACTTGAGAGAGCCAAGCAGTTGCTTCGCTTGACCGAAAGCGGTCAAATTCCGAACATTGTGTTTTCTGACGAAAAAATTTTTCCAATTGAGCAATTCGTAAACTCTCAAAACGATAGGGTTTACTTGACCGTCCGTTCATACGAGAATCTAAGTCATCGGTTGGCTACCAGGAGGCAGCACCCGCCACAAATAATGGTTTGGGACGCGGTCACCGCAGATGAGCGCTCTCCAATTGTTTTCATCGAGCTTGGCGTCAAAGTAAATGCGACATATTATCGGGAAAGTGTTCTGGAGGCTGCTTTGAAGCCGTGGGCAAACAAATATTTCAGTCGCAAACCATGGACGTTTCTACAAGACTCAGTACCACACAATGGCTTTCAAATTCACCAGATGCGAATCCAATGGATTATTCTCTCTGGGCCATTTTGGAAAGCAAGGTCTGAAGTAAAAAATACACCAGTCTCGAGATGCTGAAAAAAGCCATTGTCCGTGAGTGACCTTGACCGGTTCTACGAACTCTTTGGGATCCAGTGTTTCATTCAAAATTACATAAGAAAATTTTTACACTAAAATACTGAAGATGTGAGTCGTGGTATTTTGGAGTTTCGTATTTCTAAAGAGCTAATGTGTTTCTATAAAAAGTATAGCTAGAAATATAATACAAACATATTGAAAGTTGTTTCTTGCGAAGCGTATTCTAAGGGATTAAAGTTACCTTAAGCTTACTTCGTGGTGATATTAGGTCTTCAGTTAGACTGCGTTAACATACGGACCCATTTCAAATTCTCTTTTGGTTATTTTATTAGCTAATTTTTATAATTATTCACCGGGTTTTAAAAGATATCTAATCACCAAAAATTTATTCGTCAATCGTTTGGTGGCAATATGCTTTTTCTTAATCTGTTTACCCAATTTTTTTGCCTTACAACTCTTTTTGTCCCCATTATCCTATGAAAAAATACAGTCATGAGCAGTTAACTCAATTTTATATCGGCCTAATAGCTTTTATGGACGAACCCACCCACCCAGTATCTCTCTATATTACTCTCACTCAGCCGAAGTTCATAAATCATAAAATTTAAACCAAATGGAATTGCATTCCTCAATCAACGCTCAATATCAGCGTAATCTCAACAATAAGAGGGGGGATGGTAACACCTTTTTGTAGCTACAAGGATCAATGCATTGTCAACGAAATGCTGGAAGTTTTCCAACCACAAATACGCAAAGACACTTTAATCTCCGGTTATCGCAGCTGTCTGAAATTGAAAATAGACGAGGCGTTGTTGGAGTAGCTCTCCTACGACCTTCGACCTGCCACAATGGCTAAACAAGCAAGGCGAAAGAAACGCTGTGTAATCCAATGTTTGATGCCACCGAAAATGGCAAATGGTTGTTGGTGAATGGTGTTTCAATGCTCCACTTGGCAGATACTTTCAATTTGTAAACAAAATGCTAAGACGCAACGCAAAAAATAAAGTGCGAGCGAACAGCAAAACCGAACAACAACAAGTATGTATAAGGGTATATGTGCGAGCAGGAGGCGGAACAACAATCAGCGATTGGTAATGTAGGAGGGGCACCCAAGCAAAAACCGAGATGGATCTGAACGTAACAGCAGCAAAAAAGAGTGGAAAGCAAAGAAAAATAAGTGGAAAAGCGAGTAAAAATGCTAAAGTATGCAAATAAGTTGCTGATGTTGTACGCTGCATATATAGACAGCCTGCAAGACGGTGATGATGCCACCTGCTACCACACACGACACACCGTCCGCCCGATATTCCCGCGCAGTCGGCTTAAAAGCTCTTCGGTCTTCAATATCGATTGTTGTGAAAAATCGAAGTGGTGGGGCGGTGAAGTGTGGAACAACCAACAAACAGTTAGGCAAGGAGCGCAAAGCTCTCCGCAGAATGTTGTTTGCTGAGCAAATAGGGCTTTTTATCTGCAGCATATATTCAGGACTGGTGGTCGATGCGACGAATTGAGCAGCACTCAGCTGCTTGATACAAGTGTCTTATCCCGAATCATCACACCGGCTGGGTGTGTATTACAGGGTCATCACTTCAGAGCGCTGAAAAATTGAGTTTGAAAGCTTCGAGAATTTGATGAAGTTTTGTTCGATATGTCGAGCTCACACACTAAAGGGCTGGATTTTTGGCTTGTTAAAGACTTAGTTCAGATGTCTGTAGCAATCGCAGAATGCTATGCTGTTGATAAACGATTGTAAGAGCTTGATATTGTGAAGCTCTGACCAAAGTATCACACCAACATACCGGTATTTGGCCCATATTTTCAGCACGCATGTGCCGAATTCAGAACTATCTTTGGTCTTCTGACTTCTACAGTTATACCGGTATAATTCTGGACTTAGACCAACTTAATGCCCGCTGTTTATCTGGTATGCCATAAGAATAAAGAAATTAGGAGGTGAGAAAGGGAAGAATTATGAACATAGTGCCATCCTGAACCAGCTGAACATAAGTAAATTAGACTACGTCCTCCCCAGGATCATAATCACGTTCGGGTGAGGATTCCCTCTAGACCTTAATGGGCAGGAAGTATTGTAGGAGAAGAGGACATAGCTGACATGGCGCAAATTGACAGCAAGAAAACCAAGAACCTATTATTTAGCTCCAGAAATAGCATAAATGGGCTTACAGCTATTATAACGGGACGCTAGTCCTTTGGCAACACAAAATACTTGGAACCCATCAGGTACAAAACTTTGAATGGCTGTCAGAGAAAAGTATAACGGATAGATGAAGTTTCATTGAGAGCACCAAATAGTTTATCGCAGATGAAACCGGATAGCAAGATTATAGGGTTCTTCGTTCCCACGACAGCCGGGTGTAGTATAACGGATAGATGATGTTTCTTTGAGAGCACCAAATAGTTTATCGCAGATGAAACCGGATAGCAAGATTATACGGTTCTCCGTTCCCACGACATCCGGGTCTAGTATAACGGATAGATAAAGTTTCATTGAGAGCACCAAATAGTTTATCGCAGCGATGAAACCGGATAGCAAGATTATAGGGTTCTTCGTTCCCACGACAGCCGGGTGTAGTATAACGGATAGATGATGTTTCATTGAGAGCACCAAATAGTTTATCGCAGATGAAACCGGATAGCAAGATTATACGGTTCTCCGTTCCCACGATAACCGGGTCTACGTAACCGGAACGGACCCGGATTTTTATTCGACCAAGGACTGTCAACTTGGCAGATCTTTGCCGCTACAATAACAACGTTATTATAAGATCCTACAATAGTGCATCAAAATAGCGCATTGAGCCCAAGGCCCTACCTATCTGCATCTAGTAGAGCCAATATCTTCATCTTTTATGGTTCTTATTTTCTTTCTTAGACTGTATACCAATCTGTTCCAGTCGATGGCAGCGGTTCCAAACTGCTATTTGGCCACCCTCTAACCGTATAATAGCATTAGTCGCAATAAGCTGGCTCTTTATCTCTTTACACTGAACTCGAGAGTGTCTGAATGGCGCGCTTTAAACGAGTTGGACGCTATCACTACACTCAACTAACCTAACCCAACCTAACCTGGGCTAAGCTAAGTTGAGCTGAGTTCAGCTAAGCTGCAGCGAAAGAGCTTGCACATTGACTAGTTGAGGAATAGCTATCGCCGTTAGCTGTGCAACATTATTGAATGGCCGTCATAACGGGTAATGACAATGCTTTGATCACTGTGGGCACCACTCCTGCTAGCTGCTTCGTGCTTGCAGTCTATTCAAGCATCCCGCCGCTTGATACTCTTGCGTCATCAACATTTCTTTTACCAAAGTGTAATTTATATTTGATAACAGTGTTTGTTGTTATTACATGCAACAACCATTGGATATTATTATATGGTTCCTTGAGATGCATAACGGTTATTGAAAATCGATTATGAGCGATAACTGACAGCAATGGCTGTGATAATATTTGTCTGTCTGCTGTGTTGCACTTAATGCTTTTCGCTTGTGGCAGGTTGCTTACAAAATCAGCATATATTTGAAGTATTTTGTCAATGTAAACCGTTATGGTGAGTCACTTAACACGCTGTGTGACAGTTTCCTACAACAACTCCAAATAAATCATAACCGCTAGTGGCTCATAGTATTATTGGGATAATGTGACAGGTTGGATGAAGTGAAGCTGTTGATACAATTTTTGGTTACAAATAAATATTGATTAGAGGTATGTTTGTTTAGATAAGTATGTATGATTTCTTGTGAAGCCACGAATAATTCCACTGGAACTGCTAGAGTTTTGATGCCCAGTACTCCTAGGTATGAATCAAGAAGTACGTCGACCGTCGATGAAACGCCTAGAGCCAATCATAAAATTATTGAGCCGGCATATATCTATTCCAGCAAATTCGGCGGGTTCGTAAAAAGTATAATAACCGAGATGTTTTAACGTTAGTCTGACGAAAGCTACACAGAGGAGAATAAAGTATCTATATGCTTTCACCTCATCTTCCTTGCCTTCCTAGGTGCCTCTTCTTGCAAGCTCATCGGCTTTACTTTCCAACGATAACGCTGGGACCCAGACAAGTTTTGTGTGGAAGTAGCTCAGCTGTTGCTGAGATAATGCACATCTTACCTAGCTTTGATATCATATTCAGCGAGCTTTAGACCTGTAAAGCACCTCTGCTATCGTAGTGGATGCATACCTCCCTAAAGGTAAAGTCGCAATTCGGAGAAGTACATCTGTTGCTACCTTGATGACATTACTTCTGATTGAAAGACACTAAAGTTTTCTGGCAGTCTGAAACAAGAGGTAATTGAGAGCTTCCGTTAGAAAAGTCTTCCTCTAATCTTTCCGCTGAGCGTCGATTCATTCGGGAAAAGTTCACTGCGCCTCTTTTGCAACGACTCCGTCCCACCCACATATCTCTTGGAGGTATTTGTGCAGAGAATAAGTTGCTAAGAGTATGTTCCTCTGCGCAGTTGTCCAAATTGGTATGCTCTCGAAGTAAGAGAGTATTTCGGAATGTCCCTATCGAGGAGCTTTAATGTTTCCAGTTTACCGGAGCCTGATAGCAACCTTCGCCTTAGGTTAGGTTAGATGGCTGATCATAGATCGCACGTGGACTAGATGTAGTCCTTTAGGAAGCCATTGAAAATGGAAATCCCGTGTTCGGACTTAAAGATCGGCAAAATGCTTCGTAGCCAATACAAATTTGCAAAGGCGCTTAATTTCTACGCCCGCCAGTTCGGTGGGATGTCTGAAGGTATGCGCCTCCACGCGTCTAAGTCTTGATCTCCCAAAAGCGGGGCAGTCAAGAAGGAAGTGCTGGCTAGTTTCTACCGTATCTTCTTCCAAACAGCTTCTACATGCGGCGTCCGGCAGAATTCTCAGTCTTACAGTGTGTATGTCAATCGGGCAGTGGCCCGTCAAGAGTCCCATCACTAACGATAGGCTGGCCTTACTGAGATCTGATCTCCTGATCTATGTTCCAAAAAGGCTCCGATGACTGCTGGTCCAGCGTTGACCAAGCATTTCGACTAGTAGAGCACAAGAGGATGCGGGAGCACCGACCCGTCCCCATTCTACCGACAACAATTCTAGGGTGCCTTTTCTTGCTAGCTCATCAGCTTTGCAGCTACCTGCGATTCCGCTGCACCCATACAAGTATCTTTTGGTGTAGCTCTTTTACAATAATATTAGGCAACCAATACTTTCCCCACACTCTCCTGAACTTTGGAATGTTCTGACACTTTAAGTACTTGACCTATTCGACAGGGTGAAGTCGATAGTCTCATAGCAAAGGAAGTGGTGCTTCTGGAATTTTATATTTACTGCCAAGCTGCTTCTTTCCTTCCGCCAAGCTAGCTACCACATTTTCATTGCGGGATTGGTGATCAATCGACCGGCCGAAAACGTGAAATTATCTGCTCACCGAAGTTTTCTCTAATTAAATCCGTCCATGGTGCCGTCTTGTCGAAACCTAATGTCATAAATCACGAGATTCATTTTCTGACATTCAATTGTCGGCTATCATGGCGCCTTGTTGTTGTTGTAGCAGAAGAATTATTCCGAGTTGACAGTCTTTGGGCGGATAAAAGTCCAGGTTCGTTCCGTTTACTTAGACCCGTGGGTCTGTCGTGGGTTGCGTTGACGGTTGCTCCACGCTCTTCATGTACACCCTCTGCTGGACGTGGTCTATTCGTCGAATATTATCCAATAATGAATGCTGGGTTATGGTGTTGCGAATAGTACGTTCAGTAGGTCGCTTATGCCATAAGTTGGACGAAGCTCACGAAACACATTCTTCACAGAACGTGAATTTTCGTAATAAAGTTGAACGATTTGTAATCAGTACTGAACAAAAATAACATGACATCTTGATAGGACCCATGCATGATTTGTCCCAAAACTGTCTATTGGAAGAAGTACCTCTACTTGGACCACCCGTTATTATTTTCTCTGATTTTATTTCCTTTACAAGCCATACCTACCTTCTAAACCAGCATGTGGGTGTGATGCAAACTGTGCTTTAAATAATCTACCCTAACCTCTTAAATTTGTCCTTTAAGCAAATACTTTTCGCAGAACTGAGAGAAAAACCTGGGATGCCAAACAAACACACAAGGACAACGAAGCTTTTACGATTATGCGATTTGATTCGATTTTACAAGGATTCGTTTTATATCCCCTTATTTCACTTGTGCCTCTAATCTGATTTATTATCAAACAATTCCTCGCTGTCTGTGGCGGTGTCTTGCGCTGTTTGCTTGTTGTTTTATGCTGCATTCTGCGTGGCATTGTGGCTCTGATAACGGTTATATTGCTGCCAATGAGATTGCCACTAATGGTGCTACTTTATTGCTATTGTTGTTGCTTTTATTGTGGCGCAGGTTGCATGTCCTTGCGCTCGTCGTCGGTTATTTTTGTCGTTGTTGTAGTATTATTCTTTTTGCTCGCATTACATTTCTATTGTTATTGTTGGCGTCCTGCGTTTGTGTTGCCACAATCGTCGCAGTCGCATATGCATAACGAATGATATGAATATCAATTACTTTGAAGTGTTGCCAGAGCGCCGACTGGTTCCACTCCATTCGCCAAATATCCGAATAACTCACGACCAACTTTCAAACTTTTTGCTGTGAAGTCTGCTGTCCGCTTGCCACTCGAAGCGTTACGCCGCCGAAACATTGGTGGAGCACAAAAACTCTTTTTTCGATATTTATACCCTGAACAGACTGGGTATATTTTACGGTGGTTTTTATTTTATTTATTTATTTAAAAGCATTTGCCGCGTTCGCGTTTATATAAGCAAAATAGATTGAAGGAATTGAAAGCCACTAAACAATTGCAAACCTTCAGTGAGGCGGTTGAACGGAGCGCGGAGTTTGCAAGTGACAGGGAGCACTAAGCTCTCGTGGCACTCGAGCGAAGGGCAATGATGCGAGCCATCAGCTTTCCAGTCGTAATATTGTTCTGTGATTTTCTGCTGATTGCTCTTAGCTCTGACAATTGGGAATAGCGTTGTGTCTGCATTGTTGATTTCTGATATTCTCCGCTAAACTAAAGTGGTGAGTTGATGAAGACAAACAATTGTGAAAAATAAGACAACATTTGTTATTATCTTGTTGTAGTTTTTTCCTGGATCAGTTCCTTTTTACAGTTGAAATAAACGGAATCGAAGCACTTTGATATTGAGTAGGTTTTGAAGTTTCGAATTAAAAGCCGATAGAAGACTAGTATAAATAACGGAAGGGGAACGCTACAAAAGTAGATCTTATTTCCAACAAAAAGTCAAAATTATTAAAATTTACTGTCGAAATTCGGAGTCAGTGGCTTCAACTTTAAGAGCGCTGCGTCCAATTTATGGTCGTCATAATGGTCCCTTCAGATCAAAAATTGACCGTTTAGTGGAAAAATTTGAATCCACAGGCACAGTACAAAATGTTCCCGTGCCAGTGAGACAAAGAAGTGCCGTAGTGTCGAGAATATGAGGTCAGCGCATCAATTGAGGAAGACCCAAATCAGTCTCTCACACGTCGTTCTCAAGCGTTGGTCATCTCGTTCGTCGTTGTGACGAAGATCTTGGCTTGCATCCTTACAAAATCAAATTGTCGTATGTTAGTTTGTGAATTGGGCTGAGCAACAACTTGAAAAGGATTCAGATTTTCATCGAAAAATCATCGTCAGCGATGAGGCTCATTTCTGGGTGAATGGCTTTGTCAATAAGAAAAATATGCGTTATTGGTCAGACAGCAATCCACACGTACTCCATGAGTCACCATTGCATCTCGAAAAAATTACGGCTTGGTGCGGTTTAGGGACTTGAACAGTACAAGTATGTGGTTCCATGAGTCATAATCGATTTATTAAAAACCATTTTGCATCTCACGAAATGGCCCGGTGAATTGGCTCGTCGTTAGTTTATTTTCTGTGGGGCTATGTCAAACCTATGGTCTATGCCAACAAGCCAGCGACGATTGATGAACTTCATACGAATATCAAACACGAAATTGCAGCAGTATCGGCCGATTTATGCCTGAAAACCGTCGAAAATTGGGTTCAAGTCTGGACTTCTGCAAGCGTGCCGTGGTGCCCATGCAAAAGAAGTCGAGAAGCGATCTTATTGAAAAACCCGTTACATATACTAAAGATACCTCGAACAATGACCGACATATTCGGCATGAGGTTTGTAAGAAAACCGAAAATTATTATACATATCTCTTATATGGGAGTTGGGGTAGTATCCCGATTTTATCTATTATTATGCCGCATACTAAAAAAATGTTCTCTGTGTTTCATTAAGGTACCTCACATAAAATCACCAATCCTATGGAGTAAATGCAGCCAAATGTTAGAAAATTCGTATATCTGTTGTATAATTTTCGCCCAATTTCATTTCAGGATACACGCTCACCCATTTTAACCCATTTTAACACATTGGACGGTATATACACTATAAAATCAGCCGTTTGTTCGAAAATCATTAGATTAGGTATATGGGGGCTCAGGGATGTATGGACTCGATTCAACCCATATTTGATATACCGAGTTACTAATGTCAGGGAAGGATTCTCTCTAAATTTCTATTGTATATCCCATACATTGGCCGATATTTGCGGCCAAAAGTCAACTATAGATACCGGGGTCCACATATTCGGTACCTAGAGGCTTCAACAGTTTTGTTTGAATTTGGGGTCATAAGATGGCATACTTTAAAAGAATTATTAGTCTAAAGTTAAAGCGAGTTGTCTCAATTGCTTCCTGATTTGCGTACTGGAAAGTGAAAGAATCAAATGGAATTTAAAATTGTGCCATATGGGAAGCAGGCGTGGTTCTAGTCCAATTTCACCCATTTTCGCACTGTGGCAGGAATATGAGAAGAATGCCACGTACTAAATTTAGTCAAAATCGGTCGGTCGGGTCCCGAGATATGTGGTTTCACCAAAAAGTGGGCGGAGCTACTGCCATCGTCCAATTTTCACACCGGCTCACATAAAGCTCTCTCATACCACCTCGCACGTAAGATTTTATAAATCTGGCGTATTTAGTAAGTGATTTATGGCGCTTTTAGTAGTTTTTAACAGAACCGTTATATGGAGATGGAGCGGGGTTATATTCCGATTTCATCCATTTGCACACTGTTAGTAGAAGTTCTTATAATATTTGTGCTGGGCCAATTTGGTTGTTGTAGCTTTAGTGGTTTAGGAGATATATACATTAAATCATTAGAGGGCGGGGCCACACCCACTTTTTCAAAATTTGTGCCCCTTGCTACTGCGATGCTCTGTGCCAAATTAGAGTTTTATATCTTAATTTAGTGCTTAGTTGTGGACCTTATAAATTTTTGGTTACTGGCGTATTGTGGGCGTGACAATGGTCCGATATCGCCAACTGCAATACGATGCCTAATTTCATAGTTTCATAAAGATATGTCATATTTTTAGGTGATAAAAACAACCGTTAGATGGTCAAAACTATTATACTCTGTAACAACATATTGCAGAAGTATAAAAATATTTCTCACCGCCAGAAAACACATTTTTTCAAGTCCTCCTTTCACATATTTTTTTCCTCTTTAACTATTTCAGCTGAAACTAATGCTGTGAAAGCTCTTATGTCGGGATTTCACTTTCCATTTCATTTATTCACTATATTTCACTTTTTCATTTGCTTTACGTTTCTTGTCAGGTTATTGTGTTTCATATCATTCCTACTATATTGGGCTCACTTCCCTCAAGGAACTTGTCATCCCATGTATTTTTTCTAGCGTTTTCAGTTTTCACCCTTTTACCCAACAGTGCTGTTATCTGTTTCGCAACTGTAAGTAGCTTTTTTCTTGCTCTGTCATCTGCTGGCGTTCGATTCATTAGAGTTTATCCCCACTTTGGTTTGTATGCAGTTGTATTAAGAGCATCCGCACGCAGCATTATGTGCACACACTTACTTATTTCATCGATTTTTTTTACTGTTTGTGTTCGTGTGTTTCCAAGCCGCTTACGAATTGTTTGTGGTTAGTCAAATGGCCATGTTTCGATATCTCTTTAAAGTTGTTGTTTATTTTAGTGTGTTTCTCAATGTCCTTTATAGCCTTTATCCCCCCAAATTTATGTGAATATGTGCGTCATTTGTGATATAATCTTTTCGATATTTATTTGTAAATCGTTGAATTTGAATCGATGTCCTGGTGTGTGCTGTATGTTCAATTATACACAACAAAATTGAAATAAAAAAAGACTTTGTGTTAGAACCTTCCAAAACTCTTGAACTCGCAGTGAAAATTGATAATGACCCAATTATTATTTTGGCTGTGAGCGAGAGAGAACAATAAGTTGCCACTTTTCTAAGTCGTAATCCGCGTTTGCTCAGCATTTTGAGTCGAAAACCCTCTTTTACGACAAAATTCCATTGAGGAGAGTATAATTTCTTCCATTGCGGAGAGCACGTTAGTTCCAGCAAACATTCTACGTCGATGGGTGACTCTTTTGTATTTTCTGCTATCATTCAAAATTAATTACTATATTTTTCCTCCATTCCTTTAAACACATTCATACATATATAGTATATATATATAAACTTTTAGAATCACTTGCTTCTATGAGCGGCCACGAAAATCCCTTTTGAAGAGTTAAAAGTTGAGCATACAAACAAATTAAGCGAAAATAAAACTGAAAATAAATTTGTAGTTGGCACATAAGACATTTTCGTTTGCCCATTTCTACAAACAAACATAGTCAAAAGTAACTGCTAGTCATTTGCGAGTTTTTATGACCGTTATCTGCTTCTCATTAAACCCATCTCTAGCTTACATAAGTTTGCACGTATCCTTCAATGACGAGAGCGATTAGTACGAGATTTTTTTTTACGAGTTACAAGAGCTGCTATTCATGTGGGCCATATTTATATCTACATACATATATATGTATATTAGGGAGGTCGGAATAGCTGAATTGAAATAAAGAGTGATCCATTTCGAGGCTCTCTACTTTTTCTAATGAAAATAAAACACAAAAAACTTCAAATTTAATGCGGACTGTTTATTATCGTTCGAAAGAAAATTCTTTGGCATTTATTTTTTGAAGATTTTTTCTTTCAAATGTTGGTCGAGGCTACGTATCAGATGGTCCATCCGTTGAGTCCAATTTTCAATTACTCGGTCAAGCATTTCGACTGGTAACTGGCGCATGACACGTGATGTTTTGTTCCAAGACTTGAATCAAAGCGGGATCATCCGCATAGACTTTAGACTTTACATATCCCCACAGAAAGAAGTCTAACGGTGTTGTAACACACAATCTTGGTGACCAATCGAATGGCCCAAAAGTGAAATTATCTGTTCAACGAAATGTTCTCACAGTAAATCTATTGATTGATGTGATGTGTGGGAAGATGGCGCTGTTTGTGGAAACCAAGTTGTCGCTGAGATCATGAACTTCAATTGACGGTATGAAATAGTCGATTATCATGGCACGATAATGGACACCATTGACGGGTACGTTCTCACCGGCATTATTTTTGAAGAAACATAAACCGATGATTCCACCGGCCTACAAACCACACCAAACCGTTGTTTTTTCTGGATGAAATGGCAGCTCTTGAATCTCTTCAGATTGCTCTTCGTCCCAAATGTGGCAATTTCGCTTGTTTACATGCCCATTGAGCCAAAAATGGGCCTCATCGCTGAACAAAATTTGGCTCGAAAACGTCGGAACTTCTTGGAAATTAGACAAAGCGATGTCGCCTGGAAAGGTCAAGCGGCTTCAGTTCTTACAAAAGCTTTTTTTTGTACGCTTTCAATTAAGATCTCGACGTAAAATGCTCCAAGTCGTTCCATACGTCAGTCCGAGTTGCTGCGTAGGGCGCCGAATCGACTCTCCACGGTCTACGTGTACGCTCTCAGCTACGGCCTCTACATTTTCTTCACTGCGTCCTGGACTTTTCTGAATGTCATATAACAAACGCTGGCACAAGTCGCCTCTTTCAACGGTCGTTAAATTTGTCAAAAATGTTTTCCGGGATTTCGAAGTTCGCGCTTTTAAACAAAAAGCTTTCCTTAAATATTCTTCTTTGCCGAATCCGAAAGCACCATCTCAGAAATGTTACCTAGTAAATAATATTCATATAGTAAAGCGAGTAAGAATAGAAACTACTATATAAAATGGATGGCCCTAATGTGACAAGCATACCAACTTTCAGACAAGAATTTCTGAAATTACACTGTAAGCTCTCTTTTCTTATTTCCGCCACCGAAGTGACATAAAAACGAAAAGCTTCCGATTTTTGCAATTTACTACAGAGCTTAAGCAGAGATTTGTGTTGATTTAAGTGCGGATACTTATGGGATTTAGCATTGTCACTTACATTAAACCAAATACAACTCTGCAATGCTGAATTAAATCTAAGATGCCACTACTTTTAGTGTGTGCGTCTTCAAATAATCCTTATTTGATAATGTCATTTTAATGAAACTACTAAGAATGGGCAAAACTCATGGCATCAGCACTACAACAGGAAATTTGGGATGCATGGTTTGATCCCTACTTCCCTTTAAGTTCATTTGCTTTTAAGTCAATATTTCCAGCCACGGAGCTGGCCTCTAATACACCTGCAGGCAATTCCTGAGTAGACAGACAAGCAGCAATCAAGGCAGTAACCTCGTATCGCATATCGGCCATAAGTCTCGTGGGAAGCAGGGCAGCGGAGGAAAGTGTTGCCAGGAGCAGGCGCCTTCATTTCTACTAGATGCCAGGCCACAAGAGTTTACCAAGAATGGTGTACTGCTAACATCCGAAAACGTGATCAATATTGGGAAACCCATGCATTGTCTATACGACGATCTCGAGAGAAGCATGGTAAAATAAATCGAAAACCCGATGGAACGAGCTACCCGAGTGCAAAACTTTGAAGTCATGTGCACAACGGCAGATCGGAAGTACACAAAAAACCTCCTGGCATTCGATAGAAGAGACTTTAGGAACATGATCGGAACACTAACTGGTCACTGTCTGATGGCGGCGCACGGATGTCATACTTGCAGTAAAATTGCTCGAATTCAAAATTAGCTCCTTAACAGCCTCAAAGTCATTTGACGATACTCGAGCATCTTTCGTTCTAAACCTTGGATTTTGGTTGGCATCTCAGAAATCTGGCTTTTCAACGGTCTAGTTATGATCTCCGTGAAAGTTTGTTGAGGCGATCAGCATTGAAACATCACCTATTCATAATCGAGTTTCAGGATTTTTAGATTAAATTATGGTATAAAATCTTCGTAGTTTCGTTAGGTTAGGTTCGATCGTTGACCCAAGGATTGCACTTGGAGTTCTTTTTGAAGCCTTAAAAATAGAACTGCTGTATTCGATCTTATAGTCGGCAAAGTCCAGTTTGCACCTGGTCGGTGGGATATCGGAGAGTGTGATTTTTCTTAAACCTTGACCTTGGTAACGCGCGCCAATAAAGAAAGAAGTATTGATATGTTTCCACATTGTCTGCTTCCATACGGCTTCTAAGCTGGCATTCGGTAAGATTCTCCACCTTATAGCGTGGACACCTATAGACCAATGGGCTGTTAGAACCACCAAAAGGGGAATATGCTAGCCTTACTGAGGACAAGGCGATTACTGGATATTTTACGATCGATCTTGGATCAAACAAATCTTGCGATATCGCTAAAACGGCGGATAGTCCAGCGCTGACCAAGCTGGTATCTCCGCTCATTAAAAGCGATCGAGCTTCCTTGCAAGTGTGGTCTCTCCTAGGGCCCTCAACCGCACCAAGGCCTCATATAATGGTGTCGTGAGCGTAGCCCACGCTCTTACACTTTTTACAAATGGCTCCTTTTCAACAGTACAAGGCAATCAATGCCTTTTTACTTCTGCCTCGATATTGGGCTGCCGTGAAAGCTTCATATCTACTTAACCGTATCTCGCACCCTTAACAGTTATCTTGAACGGTTGATCAGTCTGTCAAACTATTTCAGTATGAAAGAAAAGGCTGATGGGGCTAAAGGTCCTTGGTCGTGCCGTCAGAGCTTTTTGCACCGTCATATCGTACTCCTGTGTCATTCTAAGTATTTGAGTTGCAAACTTCATTCTTTGATATATGATTTGTTTATTGACTTTAGCTTAAAGTTCCTTAAATACTTAATTACTTTTTGTTGCACTCTAGAATTGCAATCGCTTGTTAGCTCTCGAATAACCACTTAACCATCGGTCAAACTGCGTAAAGTACGCATTTCTATCATCCACGCAATATTTTACTGTTGCTGCTGTTTTGTATTTGGTATGCAATACATTTGCGAATAAGTCCCTTCTTCAAAATGCCATAGTTGTTAACTTTTAACCTATTTCGCTTACAAAACTTGCGTGACCACAAGACTTCAAATCAGCTTAAGTATGCGACGCATTCAAGCTTGCTTCGGAACTTCGAAGCTCGCCCACACAACCAAAGTAAATACATACTCGTAAGCATTTATGCTAAAGCTGAAAGTAAAGCGAAAAAGCCGCGGTGGACTAACTTTGCACTGCAACGCTCCTCTCATTTCGTTGTGGCAAAGCCTTCTTAAATACGTGTATGTTTGTATGTCAGCGGTTCCTTGTACTGGAGGTAGGCTTGATAAGTCAGTCACTGCACTTCAATCTCTGTGTAGTTACGTTGCATGCAGCGTCAGAATTTGGAGACTGGCGAATCGAACAGGCAACTCGCATAAATTGTATAGAATAACTTAGACACACTGAAATACAATGTTAAGAGGCATTGCATGAATTAAACTGTATAACTTTTGCTGTGTCTTCGTGTGTAAATATTTTGACCAGAGAACTGAGCTAAAACATCTTCTTCTACTTTATTGTGGCAGACACGGTTTACATGGTTATAGCCGACTATACAAAAGCGCTTTATTCGTTCTTCCTTTTCGCTGTTTGGCGCCAATTGGAGATTCCAGGTGTAGCCAGGTCCTTTCCACTTGGTTTTTCCAACGGAGAAGAGGTCTTCCTCTTCCTCTGTTTCCCCCGGCGGGTACTGCGTTGAATACTCTCAGAACTGATGTGTTTTCATCCATTCGGACGACATGACCTGGTCGGCGTAGCTGCTGTCTCTTAAATCGCCGAACTATGTCAATGTCGTCGTATATCTCCCGTTATACCATAAGTTTTCTGCAAAACCTTTCTCTCGAACACTTCTAAGGCCGACACATCAGATGATGTCATTGTCCATGCCTGCGCACCATATAGCAGGATAGGCTTCATGAGGGACTTTTAGGGCTTGGTCTTTGTTCATCGAGAGAGGACCTTACTTCTCAATTTTTTTTACTCAGTCCGAAATATCACTTGTTGGCAAGAGTTATTCTGCGTTGGATTTCGTGGCTAACGTTGTTGTTGGTGTTAATGCTGGTTCCAAGATAGACGAATTTATCTACGACTTCCAAGTTAAGACCGTCAACAGTGACGTGGGGGCGATGTCGCGAGAGCGACGACTGTTTGTTTGATAACAGGAGATATTTCGTCTTGTCCTCGTTCGCTACCAGACTCATTTTCCTCGCTTCCTTGTCCAGTCTTGAGAAAGCAGTACTAACGACGCGGTTGTTCAGGCCAATGATATCAATATCATTGGAATACGCCATCAGCTGTACACTCTTATACATAGAAGATTGTACCTTCTTTATTCAGATCTGCAAATCGAATTATTTTCTTCATGAGTAAATTGAAGAAGTCGCATGATAGGGAATCTCCTTGTCTGAAACGTCGTTTGGTAGTGAGCGGTTTGGAGAGATCCTTTCCCGATTCGCAACGTCAATTTAGTCAGGACGAATATTTGGCGTAAAAAATAAAGCGTCTTTATTGTTTATTTAAATCCCCACAGACTTAGCAAAGTCCCCTCGTATAACTGCATACTTATGCATTTCATATACTCACCACAAGTCGTGCATAGTTACAGCACAATTCCACCCGGAGTCCGTTTCCAGCCCGCATTTAATGGGCTTGCTAGAAAGTTGCAACACGCCAGTTTGTACCGAGTAATGGTCGCATGTTAAATTGTTTGTAGTAAAGTGTAAAGTTTTATGACGTCTCTGTCTTCGCACAGTCGGAGTCAAAGCCTCTGTTGAAGTTCTATTGGCGGTTAAGTAGGAGTGTCTGCAGTTTATGAGTAAGTAAGTAGCTGCTTCGTGCTGGACTCATGGACGCTCTTGCGTTTAAATGAGTTCCATGTGCACACACATGTACAAACATACAGTTATATGGAGACATGCTTAAGCCTGTTTTCATTACGATTTTGTGGCAGAATGATTTGTCTCCATTCTAAAGAATTGCATTTTCATTTCCTTTGCCAATTGGCCTTATCACACACGACCAAACTTACTCACACACACACAGGCACATATCCTTCAGGATTCAAGCACAGCTACTTCGGTTTGCATGAGTTCCCACATATTGAGTTCGCACACACAGACACAAATATATGTATGTATGCATTCCGTTTAGTATATGCATTGTTGCTTATGAGTTTCATGTCCACAACAGTTCTCCTCTTGGCCCAGTATATATTTTCATTTTTGCTATCTTTTTGATTACTCCTCTTTGCTGGAAACGAGAAATTCTTTTGAAATGCTGGAGAGTAGTATTATTGCATCAGTTTTATGCTGCAATTCGCTATAATGGCCCTAATTAAGAGAGCGCTGCCTGATTATTTTCGATAACAACACGCGGTTAGCTTTCCTTTTTATACCCTGAGCAGGCTAAATTAAATTTGCCATGAAGTTTGTAACACCCCGATGGGAGGAAGTCGGAGACCCTATAAATATATTGTATAAAGAAATGATCAGGAGGACGAGCTGACTCGATTTAGCTATGTTCATCGATCTGTTCGTCCTTCTGGCTATATACATGCGAAGTAGTTCCTCAGTTTTTGAGATATCGATCTGAAGTTTTGCACATGTCCTTTTCTCCTCAAAAGGCTCCAGATTTGTCGGTACCGCCGATATTGGATGACTGTCGTATAAACTGCCATAAAAACTGAACGGTCGGAATTAAGTTCTTGCATGGAAAACATTTTTATTTCGCGGGATATCTGAAAATGTGGCATGTAATATAGTCCGGAGTAGCTGTACCATCTCCGAAAAAATTGTTCAGATCGGACCACAATCCCATACAAACTGACCGATCAAAGTCAAGTTCTTATGGCATCTTTTGTATTGGTGAAGGGTATTAAGGCTTCGGTGCAATATTTTTCTGCTTTATTTTATTTATTTTCTTCTGAATATTCATTGTTCATATTTCATTTGCTCGTTCGCTTTTACCTTACTTTTGTACCTCTATATACAAGTACATAGAAGTATAAATTTGTTAGAAAAATGGTTGTCTGAGAAAGTTTTGCTGTTTTATGTAGATATTTGTTGCTTTAATTTGCAATATAACAGTTTTGGCTTTAATAAAAATTGAAATTTTTAAAAAGTATTTCAAATATAGGAAGCCGAAGGAAAGCAGTTGTGGCTAAAATATGCAGATCTACGGAAAGTGAGAACCATCTTGGATCCAATGCTAATACTTAATTCTCTCTTTTATACGATACCGTATTAAAATTAGAAGTCTTCAGGTCTATCAACTAGCCACAAAACTTCAAACTTATTTTGTGTATTAGAGACTTTTATTAGAGCTGATCCATGACTTGAGGTTGGCTGGTAACATCAATTGCTCCATCAATTTTTGAAGCAGCTAAACGAACTGTGGTAAAAATGATTATTTTTTAGTTAAGAAAAGAAAATGAGTAACTGTTTCTCGCTATCTGGCCTTACGTCTTGTTTAAATGTAAATTAAGAAACGTTTTCCTCGTTTAGCTGACTTCCATGAAAATCTCGAAACCCTTAGCTTCCGAAAGCTTTTATTGTTTTTTTCTGGATAAAATGACAGATCTTGAATCATTTTCTACATTAAGCGAGAATCCATTTCTGAAACGCTAAACAAAATTTGGCTCAAAAACATCGGATCTTCTTAGAACTTTTCAAGAGCGAAGTGATGTCGCCTGGGAAGGTCGAACGGCTTCAGTTCTTGCACAAGCTGTAATTTGTACGCTTTCAATTTAAGATCTCGAAGTAAAATTTTCCTAGTCGTTCCATTCATCATTCTGAGTAGCTGCGAACGGCACTCAATCAAGTCTCCAAGATCTTCGTGTACACTCTCAGCTACGTCTGCTATAGGAGGGCTGCTATATATATTTCTGGCCTAATAATGAAAATAGGAATATTTATCAACGAAAATGGTTTTATTGTTTTTCAAAATATTCTCCATCAAGATTTATACATTTTTGCATGCGCTCAAACCAATTTTCGAAGCACTTTTTCCACTCCGATTGAGACACCTCCAAGACATGGTTTTTGAATGCTTCAACAGCATCTTCTGGCGGCGAAAATCGTTGACCACGCATTATTTTCTTGATGTGTGGGAATAAAAAGAAGTCATTGGGTGCCAAGTCAGGGCTGTACGGCGGATGACCCATCAATTCGACGTTTTGGCCGGTCAAAAAGGCGCTGGTTTGAGCCGATGTGTGAGAGCTCGCATTGTCATGGTGCACAATGATTCGTCTTCTCTTGTTCGTTTTTCGAATTTCTCCGAAGACTTCAGGCAAACAAATGGTGGTGTACCACTCAGAATTGACCGTCCTACGTTGCTCAAGCGGAACAGTCGCCACATGAGCAGTTTTGCCGAAGAAACAGGCGACCATTTGCTTCGAAGTGCTTCTTCCACGAACAACTGTCGATGTTTTCTGGCACAACGGCTGTTTTTGGACGACCTTCACGGAATTCGTCTTTGAGCGAGCGTCGGCCACGATTGAATTCGTTGTACCCGTTTTTCACAATGCTATAGAATGGTGCTTCATAGCCATACAAAGATTTTAGTTCATCGATGCACTCTTGTCGTGGTAATCCACGTCGAAAGTTGTGAAAAATGATCGCACGAAAATATTCACGAGTTAATTCCATTTTTTGGCCGAGATGAATTTTTTAATTCCCTGTAAATAAAACAATTCACGATTAAATGACAAAACGTTCTGAGTGATGTTATGCTAAAAAATGTCAAACTTTCCAATGGAAATGTCAGATTGCACCTGGCAACACTTAGTGTTGCCTAGGCCAGAAATATATATAGCAGTCTCCGTATGTTCTTTACTACGTATTGGACGTGTTCTTTGTGATCGGTATCTGAAAGTTCTGGACATCCCAACGAACAAGCGTCTATATTCGTGTTCTCACTTCTCATTCTCTCATTGTTTGGGAAGTGGTATGACCTATGTTTCAATAAAGAGGCTGAAGTAAGAAAGAATGTTCTATACAAACTATACTTAAATTATAAGTTTTGGATGTTCAAATCTGGACAACTCATGCAACCTTACTTTTTTGAAGGTTGGAGAACTAAACTGTTATAAAAAATTATTGTTTTTCTGTTATAAGGAATTCAGTGTAGTTTTTGACTCGCCACTTCTTTACTGGCTATTTGCTTGTTGTGAAAAGTTTTCATGTGAAAGCACCAATCTTTGTTGGTATTTAGTTAAATACTATTGAGTACATGCCCATCTCACTAAAGTAGCTTAGTCTCTTGCTATTCAAATTCTGTTTCACTAATGCAGTCTTTATGATTTTTACCACTTCGAGGACTTACCGAAGCAGATACAATTAAAGTGATGTACGCTTTCCTACATACTCTCTGCTCAGTAAATTGAATTTATGAAATAAGGGAGCTACTTTCAAAGCTTTTACGAGTTTTATAATATTACATAATGCCTCAACTTTATTCTATAAATAATTACGAATTTTGAAAAGATTCTCTCAATTTGTGTAACTTTTATTATTTTGCCAGCATTTTATTATACTAAAATGGTTTGAAAAACGCTGTAACAGAAGTAACTGTGCTTCGATGCTGTTACTGTTGCTGCTGCTGTTTATGCACTAACTTTTTGCGCTTAACAAAGGCTTGCACTTATCATGTGAAAAAGTTGCGAGCCTGCAACAATTGAGGCAAATAAGTACAAGAAAACAGCTAAGGCTGCTGCAACTACAGTAATCGGTGGCTTACGGTCAACTTTTCGGTGCCGCAAAAGTTGCTGTCGCCCGCCTCCGCTTTGGCGTGCCAGGCTGTCGGTCTGTCGGGCTGCCGGGCGCAAGTGGACAATATAAAAGTTTTCCTGTACATTTAGGGCAACGGACGTTATCTTCGTGCTGCAATTTCACAACTTTTTCCTATAGAATTTAAACTCCGAGCTTTTTTCTTCGCTATATGCGGTTGTAGTCTGTGCTTGCAACCATTCAACAGCACATTCAGTATGCATACGTCTGTGTATGTGTGCCATTTTTGGCGCTTTCCATATTCCTTACACATTTCTACATACTTTTTTTCTGAATTTTTTTTTTTCCTTTCGGGTTATGCATTTCTCTGAGTTTTGTCCCGAAGTTTTGTCAGAAAATCTGCAAAAGCTGACACATTCATAAAATTCAATTGCCAACGGCCGAGAGCCACATGCCGCCGCACCGACATTCCGTTATACTCTGTACATTCACTTCAGCTTAAGTGGATCGGACGTGAACGTTGGCGGGTGGCTGCGGCGCTGCTACGTAAAGGCGTGTGTTGTTACCGTAAGACCACACAACAATGCGTTAGAATTGACAGTTTTTGAAACGGAGCGAGAAAAAAGAAGAAGAAATTTCGCACCATACCATATAAGCCACACATCCGTTTGCGGCGGCTGTGGTGTCGCCGGCACACATTGTTGCATGCTACGAAAGTGTGAAGTTGCCGTTCAAGTGTGAATCGACACAGGCCAACCAGCGAACACCACGCGGAGGCATATGGAAATTGTGAAAAATCTATGAAAAAGGAGGTAAATATGAACGCGCCGTTGTCAATTCCGGTCTGACGCTGCGTCATGCTTGTCGCACAACTGTTGGGCTCTAACTCGACTTCGGTCGGCAGTGCGAATTCGCGCTATTGCTCGTCACGGCTGTATGTGTGCGGGGCAAAAGGTGCCGATTTTTGCATGCTGCAACAAGCGTGTTTCCTCTGTTTGCGGGTGTGCAGCTGCGCTGCGTCTCGCGCTAACACTTGCTTTCGTGCTCGTCGCTGTCATGTAATAAATTCGCCGGTCTAGTGAGGAAGCACCTCGTAATTTTCACTAAAGCACGCTCAGCGGGACTGGCAATTGTTGAGCTTTGCGAAAGTTCTTTAATGCCCAAGCATAAGCTGAGTTAAGATAGCATGTACGAGTCATTGGTGATACAGTGATGCAGGTCCGTAGTGGATTAAAAGTTCGGTTGTGTGAGTAGAGTCAAGAGCGTCATGCAAAGAAAAGTGGCGAATAGAACAAACAACAGGCATAAATTATAGCGACTGGTTTACTCGAATAAACCTTCCTTGTGATTATTTTAACTGGAAACCATTGTATATGTGTTTACTCGAAAATGTTTTATAAGAAAGCAAGACTCAAGAATATTCGCTTATTCGCTCTCATCTTAGTTGTAGTCAGAGTTGCTATGCGAGCCTTGTGCTACATGTTTTGGGTAATGACCATCAGAAACTTATGAACAGTGTGATCATAATTTTAATTTAAACCGAGGAAATCCCTCAACGTTACAAAGTAAGAAGAATGGGTGTGAGGACTCTGCAATAGTTATTGGAATATCTTCCACCCAATTCTCAAAAGAATCTCTTTTTTCATGTATCAACTGGCTTTTACCATATTCGGGTAGTACACGGAGCCCAGTCCGGAAGATTTGATAGCTTTTGAAGTACTGTTAAGAACAAAAAACAGAATGAGAATAAGTAAGTTTGTTGGATGTAGCAATGGAGCCTAGTGCTGTCCTCAGGTCTTGGAAGGCTAGCGACGCAGAGCATACCACAAAGAGACTTACGGGTAGTGTTGACGGTGGACAGACCATAAAACTCTTACTTATAAACAAAAGGGAACTTAGTAATATTGTAGGAGCTATCACTGAGCTCCTATGCTTAAGATCTCATCTTCAGAAAATGGGCAAAAGGGGTTTAGGTTGGTAGAGCCTTCATAGGCCAGCACTAGCAAAAGAACCTCTGCTAGACTCATTAAGAGCACTACAGAGGGAAAAGAAGAACAGCGACAGCTAGGAAAATGAAGGCAGACGGCGCAAAATTGTCGAACGCTACTGTGATAAGCATGCTGGTCAGGTGTATGACCGGACGTAACCGAAACTAAAACAGCGGTCAAGGCACAAAGGTCGCATGAGGGATAAGCCTGCCTTAGGAAAAACACTGTGAACGGGGTCTGCGCCTCATTAGAGCTAGGCATGTTCGACCGCAGTATGAAGAATGGTGCCATCTCCCGCGAGGAATGGAAGGGAGTGCCGTCGGCTATCCGGCTAGCGGAAACCCTGGGCCACCCCCAAGGTGTGAGAGTGTAGGGTGGCACGATGGGCTTCACAAGCTCATTAAATGTATCGATGAGCGATCGGCTGCCCTAAATAAGGAGGCAGTCTCTCGGGTGGGGGAGCTTTGAAAGGAAGCGAGGCTGGAGGCTTTGGACAAAGAGGATCTTCCGTTTCGTCCTAGTGTTGCTGAACCTTCCTCTTCGGGTGAGATTGAGGAAATCCTCAGATACTGACACCCCTCACTACCCAAGCATAACTGGAGGGTAATAAGGCTCGAGAGAACCGAAGAACCATATCGGCAAGCGCTGATTCTGCTCAAGACGGAGTCCGTCGATCCACTCAGCAAAACCAAGGGAGCCATAAGCTATATTCTAAAGGTTTCCAGGGAAAATAGTCCACTTTCAGTTGAGGATGACTAAATTTAACTTTCTACTTCAAATCAAGCACGAGAATTGAAGGAAATTTAAGGTATCGATTCATCATGTTTCACACCCAGCAATTAAGCGTCGATGCGCTCACTTCTTGTGGATACTAACTGTTCGCATTTTAGAGCTGATGGATACCCATTCAGTTGACAATAACCAACTTTGGCAGTTCCAATGACAGCGAGACGTGTGTGGTTTATCGAGTACTGTGTGTATATACAAGCATAGTTCTCCTTTTTTCCAAGGAATCAATGACATTTGCAGTTGATGTCTGATTTGCCGCTGCTGTCTGGTATCATTGTTCGATGGCTTACATACTGGCCTGCATATGAGGAGTGCAGTCCTTGGTTGACGGTTTCCTCTACATTTTCCTTTTGCTTAATTTTCACCTTCGTTGCTTACATTGTCACTAATTATTGTCGATGTTAGTTTGCCGAGTTTTCCTGCCAACCGCACGAGTCCGTTTGTTTGCACCATCAGCACAGCACCGCGCCCTCTAACCCTCTTACCTTATTCTCTGTTGAGTTACATCAAACATTTATCTCGCTGTACCTGCAATTCCCATCGAACACGATTAATCTCTTAGTATTGCTTGGTTTTGCGACGTCCTTGTACTCATGCCACTCGGCCGCCGAGCGCCTGCTACTGTTGCTGCCTGCACGAACGTCAAAACTTTGCAGTTTTTATTTAATTTCATACACAGTTTTTGCTTTGAAGTGCTGCGGGGTAAAGGAAATGTGCGCTGGTTGATTTGCTGTCGGCTCAGGAGGCCGCTGGGGCGCTGTGCTGCAGACATGGTGCACTTTGCAACTTTGCGGCCTACCTCGTCGCCCTCTCTTAGCCTGCCTGGAATCGAGGTAACTTTTAATTTTCAAACTCTTACAACTGCTTATAGATTTTGAGCTGAAAAAACGAGAAAGACTGTGCCAGTCTGCTGCTCGTGGATTCATTGAACGCCCCTCCAATACAAACTGAGCTTGGAATTCTTTGAAATTTCTTAGCAAATAGTGTTTTCACATTTTTCTTTGCGTTCCGCTTTCATTTGTTGTTGTTCTTGCCGCTCACATGATGCAGATGGGAAAAAGTAAAGGAAATTAAAAGAAAAAAAAAAAAAAATTGTGTGCCTCATGACCTGTGCGCCTACACATGATTACGTTTACCCAAGCAAGTTTACCGTTGCGCATTCGCTGTAACATATGGCCAATTTAAATTTCTAATAGCGAGTAAAGAAGAAAGTTTGTTGCCTTTGACGGTGAACAAATTGTTGGCGTATGGAAAATTGCCTGTTTTCACGATATGTTTACGCCGATATTTGCCTGCTTGGTTGGTTCGTTAGGCCCTCAAATGTGGAAGAAGAGAAATTTAAAAAAGAAAAGGAAAAGCTAAAAAAGGCAAAACAGGTAAACAGGAAAAGTATTGGCTCTTTCTGGTTTCTCATGCTAAGTATAAGAGTTATAGCTTTTAACCCACACACACGAGCACAAATACACTTATATACAATGAAGTAGCTTAACCAAAGATACTTTGTTTCTTCTGTTTAACTTGAAATTTTCTACTTGATTTGGCTTGGAATTGCCGAAGTTTTTAACTTTACTAATAGCAAGGAAGGAAACGTTGGAGAAATATGTGTATGAAAGAGCAGCGTGACAAGCTGAGACGATTTAGACCTGTCGGTCTCTCTGTGTATCCGTGAACAAGTCCCTCAGTTTTCGAGATATGAAATTTCGCAAGCGCCGTTTTCTCTCAAAGACGCTGCTGGATATGGCGACACCGTCGATGTCGGACGAGGCTATACCTGCCATACAAACTGATGAGTCAAACATAAGTTAGGTTAGGTTCGATGGCTGAACCAGAGATCGCACTTGAACTCCCATAGGCCAGTCCAGAAAGTGTGAGCTCCCAAGTGTTTAAGCGTTGATCTTGCAAACGCGATACAATCAAGAAGGAAGTGTTGAGCTGTTTCCAGCTAGTCTTCTTTCATACACTTCTCGTCTTTCCACGTCATCTTTGCAGCTGGCGCTTGGTAAGACCCCAACCTTACAGAATAGACGCAAAGATCTTACTAATCTCTTACGATGGTTCTTTGGCCAAAAGAATTTTGCAAAAGCACGTGAAACGGTGATGAGTCAGCGCTGGACCAGCTCTCGCGAAGCCTAGCTATGCCGTGGTAGAACGCAGGAGACGAGGGGAGCCGTTTTACTGATAACGCATATAGCGCGCCTTTTCTTGTCAGCTCGTCAGCTTTACAGTAACCTGCTATTCCGCTACGGCCTAGTCTTATTACACGATTCCATTGCTAAGGAAGTGAGGCATTCCTTAACCTGTTTTGAATGCACGGTTAGTGAGCTCAAGGCTACTATGACCGCGCTGCTTTCATAGTGGATAGTCACGTTTCTTCTTCATTAATTCCAGCAACTTCGACTAGGAAAACACTTTAATAGTCAGAAAGTCTGAAACTGAAGTCCTCTGTCTACGATAGAGTCTGACCGATGAAAATTAAGATTTCCAGAAGTATGTACTATTGCTCGACGAGTCCACTATATATATGTTGTTTTCAAGTATACTGGAACATTTTTTTTGCCATAAATTCTACTAAGGTTCCACAAATCGACTTGGGCTTGGAAGTCTATACATATGTATATGATGATGTAGTACACTTGTTCGAAGTCGTTACAATACGGTTGATTTAGTCAGATAATATCTGAAAAAAAAAACAACTTTCTCCCGCAAGAGATCATGACATCGTGCTGTCTCTGCTTAGTCAGATCTGTATTACGTTGGCAACTTTTCGCTTAAAAAACTCATCAACCCACAAAATCCACTTTGTGCCATTGCTTCCTGAATTAACAATTCTCCGGAAACCGTTCCCTAATTTTCGTAATTCAATTGGCTCCATTTCGTCTCCATGCTGAAAAAACGAAATGATCACACTTCAGAGATGCTTAAAACCTTTCACACTCCATTTGTGCACTGCTGGTCAGCTATGTGCTTGCCTTTGTCTTGGCTCCTACTTAATTCAATAAATTATTTTTTCACATTCCAAGTCCATTGCGAATTCCGCCGACATTCTCTCAGCACGTTGCTGCAGTTGACAAACTTTATAAATTAATTTCCAGCGTTTCAAAGCTGCTCAACGCATGCTCCACCGCCGCCCATCCTCCTCGTCAAGTGTGCTGACCCAGCTGTTGCATTGTCCGCTAGTAATCTGTCGGTCCGTCCGTCCGACTATGGACTGAAGTGCATTTGCGCGTTCGGTGCGTAAATTTTTCATGAACCAGCTTATGCCGGCAATAACTTAAGTTTGTACGCATATGCGGGTCTGTGTGCGTGTTGTACGTGTGAGTGTCGAGTTTAAGACGACTCATTGTTAAACTAACATTTGTCACCCGCCTCTCGACGACTTGTTCCACCCGCCACGCGCCCAGCTGCATAATCTAATCGTTGGTTGCATATAAGAGCTCTTTTCTCTCGTTCCTTTTAGCGCCTTCCCACCATCTGTCTATCTGCCTGACACCCAATTCAATCTAAATTTTTCTACATCTGTTGGTCGCATCGCGTAGCGTCGCCATTTAGTGATTATGATCTGCTGACTTTTGGCATGTGCTGAATTCGAAGCCATAATTTCTCATGACTACATTTGAGCGTAATTGTTCAAGGCGCGTCCCGTTATTTGTTTTGCTGGTACTTTCCTTTCGAGCATTGCTCCATTTTCCGGCATTTATTTTAAGTGCTGCGTTGCCAATTAAAAGCTAGTTAAGTTATAGCTGCTCGTTCCCTTGAGTCTGCTTTTAATACAGTCTGTCCTGTAATTAAGCTTAAAGTAAATTGTTTCATTAAGAAAGTCATTTAATAAAATTCGAAATAAAAAAAAAAATTCCGGGAAAAATGCAAATTGTAAATAGAAAAATTAAGGCAACAGCTAAATTGAATTCTTAATTACTTACAGAGTACGAGGGTAGCTTTGTCTATTTGAGTTTCTCACATATTTAGAGTTCCAGAAACTCTTTGATAATTAAATATATGTATGTACATATACCGTGTTCTTTTTTTTATTGACGTAGACACCGCTTACGTGGTTCCAACCGAGCTTTCAGCAGCGCGCCAATCGTTCTTCCTTTTCACTGTTTGGCGCCAACTGGAGATTCCAAGTGTTGCTTGGTCCTTCCAACGGAGTAGAGGTCTTCTCCTTCCTTTGCTTCCCTAGGCAGGTATTGCGTCGAATACTTTCTGAACTGAAGTGTTGTTATTTTTTTGGACGTCATGAGCTAGTCAGCGTAATCAACATAGCCGTCTTTTAATTCGCCGAACTATGTAAATGTCGTCAATGTCGTGGAGGATGGAGTCATCTGTAGAAGTTCACGCAAGTGAGGAAAGTTCTCTGATCGCCATTCACTTGGGACTGGGCAGGAACGATTCCGGTCTTTGACCAAGTATCCTCTGGGAAGCCAACGAACATCTGTTTGAAGGCGAGGTAAAGTGAAAAAGCGAAACATCCCCTCTATCTAACATTGTGCGTTGGGCTTGGAACCCGCCAAGTAAAAAAAACGCCCCCAATGAACAGTCAAAATGTCGTCGTATATCTCGGATAGCTCACCGTTCCATCGACAGCGGTATTTGACTTTGCCAATGACCAAAGGACCTAAATCTTCCGCAGAACCTATCACTCGTAACGCCGACTCATCAGATGTTGCCATCGTCCATGTCTCTACATGGTCTTTTTTCGTCGAGAGAGAACGTAGAGAGGAGTTAGTTTGCGTTGAATTTCCAGGTTGACCTTGTTGTCGGTTTTAATGCTGATTCTTAGATATTCGAGATTATCTACGGCTTCGAAGTTATGACTGCGTCTCTTTGTTTGATGATACGAGATATTTCGTCTTTCCTACGTTCACTACCAGACCTCTTTGCTTCGCTTCTTTATCCAACCTGGTGTTATGTAAAGTGAACGTAATTTAGAGCAAAGTATCTACGGGGTATATCATAGCGCCTTTGCATAAAATATTTTGGGGTTCATTTATGTCACATTTATTGGCTCGCTAAAATCAAAATATCTGCGATTGCTGGCTTTCTGTCATCCGGTAAAATTATCGGTTAAGTTAGGTAAAGAAATTGATTCTTGCAGGAGAAACCTCACTTGAGTTACCTAGAACTCCTTTGTAATAGATCATAAAGCCCTTACAAATCGATAAAGCGTTTTGAGTCTATCATAATTTTGTTGAGACGGCTAATGTTACTAAGCTTAGACTATCAAATCGTTTTAACCTCATACTTGCAAACGCTGGACAATGGCGGAGAGAATGTCTGAATGTTTCCACCTCGCCGCTCTCCATACAATTTTGACAACTTACGTCCCAAACCAGACTTTTCTACATACATACTATTGCGGCAAGATGAACTTTGCTAAAGGCAAAGTAGTTCAGAAGATCTTCTGTGTTCTACTAAGGGGTAAAAGGGTATCATCTGACTTGCTCGTCAGCCTTGCAGTTACCGGTCATTCCGCTTTGACTCGTCGCCCAAACAAGTTTTAGGATGAACTAATATTATGCTCTTATTCGTGGGAACACACACTTCTTGATTAGTTTTAATAGAAGCTACTTCTGTCTGAAAAACTTCAGTGATTCCGTAATCTAAGATTGACCGAGACATCCTTTCAGAAAAATCTCACTACAAAACTTTCCTCCCAGCTTTGACCTATCCATAAAAAGCTCACTTTACATCTCTTTCAGCTACTCCTTCCCTCGTCGGAACAGAGAAAAAAAATGTATTTGAACAAGGAGTAAATTTCGGTGTATCCTAATTCAGACCCAGCTGTACCCAGCTTCCGTGAGGTGAAGTCATGAAACCAAACAATTTTCGAAAAACGACCTCTCAATGTTACAAAGTTGGAGGTACTGATGGCAATTTCCTGAGAAAGTTGTATCACTTTCTTCTTCAAAGTAATTAAATAAACCAATAAGAAGTGTTTATTTTTAGTTAGGGACTGTCAAAGTTATCCAAAATAGCGTTGTTGTATTACAACTAAGAAAATAAGCTCAACTTGAAAACTGATAGTTGAGATTTTCAAGTTCTTTAAGCATTTTGGCTTGGTGAACTAATATGTTGAACCTAATAAACTATGGCCCCATAAAGCTTAACAGCATTCATTAGTCGTCTTTCATTTCACTACTCTTCGGATTGCTATGTTCCAACTCAACTCTTCCGTTAAAAAATACACCATAAATAAACAATAAAATAATGTAGTTAAAGTAGTACAGTCGTTCGCTAATCTATCTCCCTATATATGTGTCATTAAGCAAATCTATTTTATTATTTTATTTGAAATTAATGCAATTATTTGCTCTTTTTTGCAGCACATTTTATACATATCCACCAATATCTGAAGGTAAGTCTTTTAATTACCTCTCTTAGTACTTTATGTTCTTGGACCCTTGCTATACAATCAACTCAAATTTGCCTTTGACTAAAGAAATTTTTTTTCACAAATTTTAACACAAATCGTTATTATAGCCTTCAAAATAAGCTTCAATTAATCCACTACAAGAATTTCAGCGCTTAATCCAATTTTCCTTACACTTGTAATAAGGCTCGGTTAGGTAGTATGATTGTCACAGTCTTCAGAGAATTTTTTTTTGTTTTTTTTCGGATTCGGTTCACTTTTGTAGCGGCATTTGCTAGATTGCTGAAAGAGTCAGCTTTCTTGAACCGAGTGTAGCATTGACACGCTACATACCTAAAATATCTACCAAAATGTGTTTGATTTACCATAAGAGCTCTTGAGATGTTACATCATAGTAGTACAGAAAAAGTTTGTGCCAATCTAAGGAAAATTTTTATTTATTTTTTCTGTTTGCGTGCCATCGTGCTTCGTCCCATCATACTCAAAGTTATAAAGTTATCTATTTCAAGGTTCCCTACTTTTTGAAAGAAAAACACAGAAACTTCAAATTTAATGGAGAGCGTTTATTATCATTCGAAAGAACATTCTTTGGCATTTATTTTTTTAAGATTATCTCTTTCAAATGCTCTCTGCGGCTGCGTCCCAGATGGCCCATCCGTTGAGTCCAATTTTCGTTGACTCGTTCGAGCATTTCGACTGGTAAGAAGCGAATGACACGTGCGATGTTTTGCGCCAAGGCCTGAATCGAAGTGGGATTGTCCGTATAGACTTTAGACTGCACATATCCCTAAAGGAAAAAGTATAACGGTGGGATATCACACCATCTTGGTGGTCAACCGTCCGGCACAAAACGTGAAATTAGCTGCTGACCGAAGCAATGTCTCAATATATTCATTGACTGATGAGATGTGTGGAAAATCGTGCCGTCTTGTTGAAATCAAATGTCTCCAAGATCACGAGCTTCAATTTCTGGCATCAAATAGTGGACTATCATGACGCGATAACGGTCGCCATTGACGGATACATTTTCACCGGCATTATTTTTGAAGAAATATCGACCGATGATTCCACCGAACCACAAACTACACCAAACCGTTGTTTTTGGTGGATTTGGATAAAATGTCACCTCTTGATTCTTTTTAGATTGCTCTTCGTTCCAAATGCGACATTTTGGCTTGTTTACATACCCACTGAGCCAGAAATATAGTAGGTCTCGTCGGTGAACAAGATTTGGCTCGAAAACTTCGGCTCTTCTTGGAATTTTTCAAGAGCCCATAGCGCGAAGCGATGTCGCTTGGGAAGGTCGAGCAGTTCTAGTTTTTGCATAAGCTCTATTTTGCACGCTTAGTTCTTACATATGTCTGTTCGTGTTTCTGCGAACGGCGCTTAATCGACTCTCGCCGATCTTCGTGTATACTCTCAGCAACGGCTTCTATATTTTCTTGACTGCGTGCTGGACGTGGTTTATTCGATCGAATATAATACAATAATGGATGCTGGGTCTTAAGATGGGTGATGGTGTTGCGAATAGTATACGAAGCACGCGAAACATATTCTTTACAGAATGTGAATTTTCGTAATAAAGTTGAAGGCTTTGTAAACGTTGTTCAAGCGTCAGTCTCTCTATGATAAATGCCAAACAATACCGAACAAAAATAACATGACAGCTTGACACGACTCACGTTGGTCTGTCAAAAAAAAGACTATTGAAAAAAGTATCTCTGAAGGATCGCTCGTTATAAGGTTCGCTTTGCGTCCATAGTCACCTTTCGACGTCTTGCTTTTGATGATATATGATTGATTTCATAACTTTCATATAAAAGTAAAACCACAATTTTATAGTCATATTAAGGTAGTAGTCTGGTAACTTATGCCTATTTTCATGACTTCTTTGTAGGGTGGTTTTTTATAGGAAAATAAAAATGAATTATCTTGAATATTTAGAGTGTTTTTGTTTACATATTGAAAATATAAAAAAAAAGTTATTTGAAAAAATTTAATACTACTGAAGTTAAATTTCAAAAGTAAATAACAAAATGGTGGACTTTGAAAACAAATTCCTTTTATTTTAGCAAAGAAAGGGTTGTAAAATAATTAGTAGGGGTGAAAAAAATTCTCGTTAGTACCGACGAGAACTATCAGTGTGTAGAACAGCCTGCTAAAATTTGAAAGCAATCGTTTAAGTATAAAAAAAGTTAGGACCCGGGCCGACCAGAAAACAATGTTTTGAGAAAAATGCGTTTAAAGTTCAACAACTCTGAGAGAGAGGACTCCGAGGCGCACTAGGAAACTTGTTATAACTCCCGAAAAATTTCGAATTTCTGTCTGAAATTTTCACAGTATATTCTCAAGACATTGTACTTTCAAATTAAGCAAAAAAATAAATTTCGATTTTTTGAACCCAAGTTACCAGACTACTACCTTAAACTGAATACTTAATTAAGATAAGAACTAATTTAGGCAAAGATTTTTTAAAACCTCTGGTAGCTCTTTGCCTTCAATTACCGTTTAAATTTTTAAACTCAACCTTCATCCTCTACTTGCATATGCTCACTATTATTAAAAAATTATTTATTCTACTAAAAAAAAAAAAACGAAAACAATGGAAATAGGAAATGAGAGGAATTGCAAAAAACGATCCACTTCACATTTCGCGCGCACTTAACAAGAAAAATATTTTCATTGGCACTTTTTTGCGCTGCGATTTCGCCGGCTTACACAATATGCATACATACATACTCATTTATGGGCTTCTAACACTCACACACACACATACAGTTATATTATAAATGCCGCGAATACGCGCGCTCATTCATCTTACTCGAATATTTTGCATCACGTATACGCCACCGTGGGCGCTGCGATGAAATAAGCCACGCAATCGCCCATGAAAGCGTTGCTGTCGCTGGTTGCGTGTGCTATTGCCGCTACTATGGCGCAGTGCTCGTGGGTTGTGCCCTTAGCCGGGGGCTATAAATAGCAAATCAAAATGTGGGAGGCGAACGAATTATGATGGCAAGTGTTTGAATGCCTTGCAGCTACAAAAATCCATGCAGCCAAGTCAAACTAAAGTGAGTGTATTCATGTATGCATTGTAGCAGTAACACAGCAGCGCCATAATTTCGCTCAAAAATGCCAGCATTCAATCTGCAAGCTGCATTGCATTGGGAAAAATGTATAATTTGATCATATTTATCACAGCAGAATATGAAAAATAAGAGTGAAAATGTTAAAATATGTGGTCAAATGCTAGCAACGGGCATCTCTCGAAACTTGTTGACCCAAAAAATTGCGCCTCATATTTTCCACGTCGGCTGACCGAAAGGCGGAAACACTTAAAGTGCCAACGAAAGCAAGCTTTGGCGAGCGCTCCATTAACTGACAGTCCCAAAGCCGAAATGTGACTCAGCGTAGGTCGGCTTAAACTGAAAGAAAAAGTTCTGTAGGTTTGCGTTATTCCAAAAGTGTCAACGAGCATAAACGAGTTGTTGGCTGTGTCTAGCTGCGAAAGTAACAGTTATGAGCGCGTCGCTTCGTCTGGCATAAATAGATTAAAATGCTTTCGTGCCCGGCTGCCGACTCCACAACTGCGCCAGTGGGATGGTTAACGGAAGCTGTATCAACCGTTATGTGTTATTATGTAGCTCTGGCTTTTGTATTGCGTTTGTTTTGTTGCTTTTGATTTCGTTTTGTCTGGTTGTCTTGTCAGCAGACTGTCTACATTTCGAAGCATTGTGTTAATATATTTTCTATTTGCTTCTTTATTGGTTCCGTAGTCTCCTGTCTGCTGTGTAAGTATCACTCGTCCTGCTTGTCGGCCTGCGTTGGCATTTTCCACTGTCTCGCTGGCGATAGTTTTGTCGAGTGGCTTAATTTTTACGCTTCGTTGCACACACAATATTTCTCTTATTATTGGTTCTGGTTCTGTCTTCACTTTATTGTTGCCACACTTGTTCGTGTGCAACTTAATGATGTTATTTACATTTTTATAAGCGTTTGATGTGTTCTTTGCTTAATGCTAATTGCTTGTTTATACGCAACTGTCTGTCAGTGTCATTTGCATTTTGCGGTTTGTTTGTCAATTGATTTCTGAAAATTTCCAATTTTGTTTATGGAGTCTAAAGTTGTTAGTTATGGTCACAAGACGGTTGAGTAGCAAATATGAACAGCTCAGGTTGATTGAGTAAGCGAAAACTATTATTACTTTGAAATTTTTATTTAACTCTAAAAAATATATTTTGACCTTAGCTTTTGTTTAGGTGGACGTAGTGTTGCTTGGTTAGATAAGCTTTCAACGTTGATCCAGAGATCGCACTTGGCTATAAGCAGTCTTTTGTGAATGCCATGAAAATAACGGGGTTTTCAATAAGAGAGCTACAAACGTTTTCTTTTTTTTTTTTAATAAAACGGTTCGGGATATCAATGAAATTCTTTATTCTTGTAAAAGTCCGTTCGATGCCATTATGTATGGAACTCGATTTCTTTTGCATGACCACCACGGGCACGCTTGCAGAAGTTCAGACGCTGAACCCAATTTTCGACGGTTTTCAAGCATAAATCGGTCGTTACTGCTGCAATTTCACCTTCGATATTCGTGCGAAGTTCATTAATCGTCGCTGACTTGTTGGCATAGATTACAGACTTGACATAGCCCACAGGAAATAGTCCTAACTGCTTCAAATCGCACAATCGAGGCGGCCAATTGACTGTGTCATTTTGTGAGATAACAGGTTCACCAAATTTGGTTTTCAATAAATCTATTGTGACATTCGCTGTGTGGCTTGTGGCGCCGTCCTGCTATAACCACATATTGTCCAAGTCCATATCATCCAATTTGGGTCAAAAATATTCGGTTATCCGTGAGCGTTAGCGAATTCCATTCCCAGTAACATTCCGGTCTTGATCGCCACTCAAGAAGTACGGTCCAATGACGCCGCCGGCCCATAAACCGCACCAAACCGTAATATTTTTCGGGATGCAATGGTGACTCATGGAGTAGGTGTGGATTGCTGCCTGTCCTATAACGCATCTTTTGCTTATTGACAAAGCCATTCAGCCAGAAATAAGCCTCATCGCTGAAGATGACTTTTCGATGAAAATCCGGATCATTTTCAAGTTGCTGCCTAGCCCAATTCATGAACATACGACGATTCTGGTGGTCAAGCGACTTCAGTTCTTGCGTCAATTTGATCTTGTAAGGATGTAGGCCAAGATATTTTCGCAAAATTTGCCACAACGACGTCACAGACGTTCGCAACGCTTGAGAACGACGTGTGAGAGACTGATTTGGGTCTCTCTCAATTGATGCACTAGCGACAGCAATATTCTCGTCACTACCGGCACTTCTTTATCTCAATGGCACTGGAAGTGTTGAGATACTTCCACATCGTCTTCTGCCATACAGCTTCTGTAGCAGGCGCTCGGTAAGATTCTCAATCTTAAAGTATGTACGCCGATAGAGCAATGGCTGTTAGAACCAACGCAACCAGAGCTCACTGGATCTTATACGATCGATCCTCTGCCGAAAGACTCTTGCGGCAACGCATGAAGTGATGTTAGGACAGCACTGTACAAATTCCCGCGAAGCCCAGCTATCCATTGGTAGAATACACGATCTGTTCCCATTCTACTGATAGCTGGACTAGGACATTCTTCCTTGCCAGCTCATCAGCTTTACAGTTGCCTGCGATTCCGCTGTGACCTGGCACCCATATTAGTCTTATCATAAATTGTCTCGCTTCAACTAATAACGAGGTTAGGTATTCCATAACCAGCATTGAACTTACGGTTAATGAGCTCAAAGCTAATATCGTTCATACAGCTTCCGGCGTTATCTATGGGTACTGTATTCAAAATGGCAAAGGTTG
Organism: Bactrocera neohumeralis; assembly: GCF_024586455.1. Taxonomy (NCBI): domain Eukaryota; kingdom Metazoa; phylum Arthropoda; class Insecta; order Diptera; family Tephritidae; genus Bactrocera; species Bactrocera neohumeralis. The sequence continues at coordinate 40,291,875 of NC_065923.1, read as the reverse complement.
GAGTGGATCTTAGTGAACCACACATGCTTGCCACCTCAGTTCTGTTTGTTTTAATGGGGAGCACAATTTGTTACGGCATCAACTCGTATACGGAACTCAATAACTTTTCGATTATCATGAGCTCAATAAGCGATTTGTGTATTTTCGCTTGATTTACTCAAATACTTAACGGCTGTTTATATGCATACTTTATACTTAAGATGAAGCAGCAACCACTAGCAAACCAACGATTCGAAGACCGCAGAATATATTGGTGGTGGGGTAGCAGGACCGGCAACCAAACAATCAGTGCGAATGGACAGTTATTCGAGCATATGGTCTTTAGTGCCTTCAGCGTGTGACTTTTAACAGCTTCAATGGACTCATGACGTGTTCTCCGCAGCGGAATTTTCAGTTTGGAAAACATAGCCGTGACCGGTCCGCGACCGGTATGGTCTTCAGTACCTTTACCGTGTGACTTTTAACAGCTCATGACGTGTTCTCCGCAGCGGAATTTTCAGTTTCGAAAAGATAAAAAAGTCGAATGGTGGTGAATATGGTGCAGAAGTTATGACACTCGTTTGAAGTTAGGTAGTTGTTCACAAGAAGGCCGGTGTGAGTTGCCGTGGTGCAACTTCCAATCGGCAGCGATGTCTTGTCGGACCCGATTGACCCTTCTTTTGAGTCTCTTGAGGACTTCCACGTAAAACTTGGCGTTGGCGGTTTGTCCAGGAGGAACAAATTCATGGTGGGCGATGCCTTTGATGTCAAAAAAGATAAATAGCATCGTTTTCAATTTAGATTTGCTCATTCATCAGCGACCTTTTCCCGGCCATCCAAAAAGACCTGGTACCACCGAAACACACCACTTCTTGCTAAAGCAACATCTGGGTAAGCCTGCTTGATCATATCAAACGTCTCTGTCGCAGATTTACTGAGTTTCACACAGAATTTAATCGCGTACCTCTGCTCTAACGAACGCTGCATTTTGGGCTCGCACCACTCACAGAAACACGTCATCACAGAAACACGCCTGACTCTCCAGGTGCTCGGAGACAACTGACCAGCCGCTCGTTCGTTAGCTAAGAATGCCCTTTACCGAATCTAGTTGGTGCGCGCACGCTTCGTAGTCCAACCTACCATTATTTTATAAGGAACAATTATACACTTCGCGTGGTTGCAATTCGGTTGTATAATAATATAGAGCAAAGAAAGCAGAAGAATGGAGAAGGAAAGCGAAGTAAAAAGAGGTCGTGATTTCTTTCATTTCTTTCATTTATTCCATATTTTCATTGTTGCAGATGTAAATGATTTCATTTCAAGATGCTGTGAACTTGATAGCTTCGCTTTAGACTCAAAGACAGCACTGCTATATCATCCATTTCCAATTGCTTATGCATTGTCTGTTTTTTATATTCTATTTTCCTTATTCTTACATCTATTATGCACATCGCGAGTGTAATTAGATCGATATTGCGATATTTCTTTTGAATTTTGCATTTCTATTGAAAAGAAGGACCTTCATGAGTTCAAGGATTAATGACAATTTTGCATAATTTGATTTGTAATTATCACCTCTTCAATGTTTTGTTGTTTCCTTAATCGATTTTGTCCTACAAATCAGCATCATCATCACGCTTGCGCTCGGGAATTATCGCGAGGAAAAAATTGATTTATACAAAAATTAATGAGCTTTAATTTACTTCCAATTTGTTTCCCATAACTGACGCTTTTCCCCTTCAGCGCGCCTGCTTATCAACGTTATTCATCCGTATGCCTTGTCTCTGCTTTTTTACCGCGTTTTATTTCACTCTTCGTTCCTAATCCGCCTCACATCAGACATCTAGTTGGTGTGCATGTGTGTGTGCCGTTTTTATGATGAGGCCAATTGGCGGGTGAGTTGAGTTAAAATCCGATTTGCTTTGCTCACACAGAGACTCACGCTTAAACTGCCAGCTTCTTTAACGTTATTCAAACCGGAAATGAGTGATTTTTCATAATTTCATATTTTTATTTATGTGCTGCAGCCGCTTACAAACATACGTCATGCATCTCTATGTATGTGTGTCTATGTATGTGTGTGTGTAATTTTGAAAGCATTCGTACATTATGTTGTCCACGGTATTGCTGCGCGTAGCCTTAAATACTAGAACATGAGCATCCCAAACGGCATGTCATTCAAGCTACTCACTTTGCCCGCTTACATAAAGGGTGTTATTTTAGATAAGCGGGTTTCAAGGCGAAATAAAACGCGAATAATTCCAGCTGAGAGCCATAATTTTCGACCAATTTTTGCAGCAATTGAGGCCGTATCTACGCAATATTGCGTTCAATATTTACTTCCAAGGCGTCAATCGTCACGAATTTATCTATGCAGACAAGGGACTTCCCATAACCCCAAAAAAATTGTCTAGCGGTTTTAAATCGCACGACGCTGGAGGATCAATCCCTGACACCAGCTTATGCGCTCACCAAAAGTATTATTTTGAAAAAATTTATCGTTTCATTATGTGTACGGCATGTAGCACCGTCTCGTTAGAACCAAAGATCGTCCAAATCAACATCCGCCAATTCAGGCACGAACAAGTCAAACAGAATGGAAATGTTTATTATCATTCGAAAGAACATTCTTTGGCGTTTAATTTTTGAAGACTATTTCATTCAAATGTTTGCCGCGACTTCGTCTCAGATGGTCCATCTGTTGAGTACAGTCCGCGATGACTCGTTCGAGCATTTCGAGTAGTATTTGGCGAATGACACGCGTGATGTTTTTCTCCAAGGCCTGAGTCGAAGCGGGATTGTTAAAGCCAAATGTCGCCGAAATCACAAGCTTCAATTTTAGGCATCAAATAAGCGGTTATCATGGCGCGATAACGTCGCCATTGACGGTTACGTTCTCTCTGGCATCGTTTTTGAAGAAATATGGACCGATGATTCTATCGGCCCATAAACCTCACCAAACCGTTGTTTCTTCATCATAAAGTGGCAGCTCTTGAATCTATTCACATTGATCTTCGTTCCAAATGTAGCAATTTTGCGTATTTACATGCCCATCGAACCAAAAATGGGCCACATCGCTGAACAAAATTTGGCTCGAAAATGTCGGATCTTCTTGGAACTTTTTAAAAGCCCATAGAGCGTTGCAAAGTCGCTTCGGAAGGTCGATGGGCTTCAGTTCTTGCACAAGCTTTGTACGCTTTCAATTTAAGATATCGAGTTAAAATGCGCGAAGTCGTTCCATAAGTCAGTCTGAGTTTTTAGCCCACAAATCACAATCCTTCCGCAAAATCTTTCGTAAAAAGTATGGGCGCAGCTCTCCTTCGCTACTCTACAGTAGCGCCTTCGGTGTGCAGTCTATGGCATACGGGACGACCGAATATTGGACCCAGGGCGCAGTTCGACGTGCAAACCGAACGATTAGTTTGGTAAAAAATTTGCATGATTCATAAATGTTGTTCCGAAGCAAGTCTGTTCATAATGAAATGGCAAACCAATTTGAGTATAAACCAAAAACAGCTGTCAAATGTATCGACTCCGGCCTTTGCGGTCTTAGCTGTCAAAAAGATCGGTTTGAATAACGTCAAAGAAGCTCATTGAAGACCAAGCGTCTAAAAAAGGCACCCCTTATATTTATTTGTATATATATACATATTACTCAGCATAGTTTTATATATTGCATTCGTACACGTACGTTTAGCTCACCATGTGTATACCTGTATCGTATATGGAATGTAGGTCTTTGGGGTCTTTTTATGTTTTTAATATAAATTTTTGTTTTTGTAAACTAAACGTTTTATTTTACCACGCTCCGTCCAGCTGACATATTTGTTCTCCATTACCCCACCCCTGCGGTCGGTCCATATAAAAAATATTGAGTTAAATAATAACTCACACAGCCAGCTCGGTGGCTGGAGCTCATCAGCGTCGACACGCCGTCGGCCCACTCTGAACTTCGGTCCAATTCAGCCGCATATTTTTTGTTTCAATGTTTGCGCGTGTGTGCTTCTGTATGTGTTCGTGTGCAAGCGCACTTGTAATTATTGTCATGTCAGCATCGGAGAGTCAGCGTGTCGTGACGTCCACTCTCATGTGTGGATAAATCAAAAGCACGATACAAGTCCCGTTCGCTTTTGGCGTGAGCGGAGGCGGAGGCGAAGGGTGTCCGCTCGTTAACAAATGTCAGTCCATTTGTATGGCGGAACGCCGAGTGCTGGCAGTAGTTTGATGAGGGAATTCTGTTGCTATGACAAACAATGTCACATCAACTTCAAACACAATTCTACAAGCACATACTGTGTTATTTGATATGATGTGTATGTGAAAAAGGTAGCGGTTACAGAAATGTGCTGTAATTAAATTAAAGTAATTTGGGCCGTATCCCTCTGCTGTGCTGAATTGAGGAAAATTGCTTAAGATAATTTTTTAAAATGAGTGAGGACTTAAACTTAACTATTCATTCACTAATAGTTGCGGAATGCTCTCTTCCATCCGGACAACATGACCTAGCCGTACATCTCATACAGCTTATCGTTCCATCAACTGCGGTATTCGCCATTGTCAATGCCGAAAAGACCACAAATCTTCCGGAAAAGCTCTCTCTTGAAAACTCGTAACGCCGGCTCACTGACTGTTGGTTTGATATCAGGAGATATTTCGTCTTGCCCTCGTTCACTAGCAGTCCCATTTACTTCGCTTCTTTGTCCAACCTGGAGAAAGCGGAACTGACTGCTCGGTTGTTATGGCCAATGATATCGATGTCATAGGCGTACGCCAGCAGCTGTACGCTCTTGTAGACGATTGTTCCTTCCCTATTGAAGAAATCGCCTTGTCCAAAACGTCGTTTGGTATCGAACGGCTCGGATAGATCCTTCCCGATTCTAAACGGAGCTTTGGCTATTTAGACAGCCGAGTTAGTTTTGCGTTGATACCAAATTAAGACATAGCGGCATAAAGGCAGTCGGCCGGTAATCCATCGACGAGTAATTGCTTTTCGATCTTTTTCATGGTCGGGTAATAGAACGTCTGCTCCATCGTCTTCGATTGAGGCATCGGGTTCACCATCTTACGGTGTTGTGCTTTCACTGCCACGGCTGTAGAAGTGTACTCTCCACAATTTCAGTATGCTCTGGGCATAAGTCACTAGATCACTTCAGGAGGTTCTACAAGAGTATGCTCCGGTCTTGAAACCTTTTGTTAGTCGCCGCATCTTTTCGTAGAATTTTCGAGCATTATCTCTGTCGGCCAGCTTGTCAAGCTCTTCATACTCATACATTTCGGCCTCCCTCTTTTTATACCCTGAAGAGGGTATATTAAGTTTGTCACGAAGTTTGTAACTCGTCGGAGACCCTATAAAGTATATATATAAATGATCAGTATGTCGAGCTGAGTTGATTTAGCCATGTCCGTCTGTCTGTCCGTCTGTCTGTCTGTATATATACGAACTAGTCCCTCAGTTTTTAAGATATCGTTTTTAAATTTTGCAAACGTCATTTTCTCTTCAAGAAGCTGCTCATTTGTCGGAATTGCCGATATCGGACCACTATAACATATAGCTGCCATACAAACTGAACGATCGGAATCAAGTTCTTATATGAACTACTTTCACATTTGACAAGATATATTCACGAAATTTGGTATATATTATTTTCTAAAGCAACAATGTAATCTCCGAAGAAATTGATCAGATCGGTTAACTATAGCATATAGCTTCCATACAAACTGAACACATAGTTACTAACAGAAATGCGCCTGTGAAGGGTATTTAGCTTCGGTGCAACCGAAGTTAACGTTTTTTCTTGTTTTATCTGCAAATACATCTCGCTTCCCTCTTCAACTCTCGAGATCTATCCCAACCCACAAGAGTTGTGATCGATTGTAACGTTGCGATGTAGGCAGTCTGTTTTCTCTCCAATGTGACCACTCCTCATCGTACCAGCTGTTAGATTTCAACTAAATTTACACTTCAAAAAGTGCGACCCTATTATTTCGACCCTAACTGTATATGCTCACTATTCTACCGAAAAAGCGTCAAGTAATCCGCTAATGTTTCATTTAACTATGTACTAAACGCGAAACGCATCCATTAAAGTAATAGAAAAAAAGTAATTGCTTTAATGACAGCAATATATTATCCCTAACATGCTCGTTAAGATTTCTAAACGACTTTGCGGGGTAAAAAAATGATAAAACAAAGGTAAAGTAAAAAGACCGAAGGAGGTGTCTATCCATTAAAATCCTATAGTAATTTATAATTATATTTGTTCTCTTACTGAAACTTATTACACACATTTTTTTATTATTCCATTTACTTTGTTTCAATTTACTATTCATTATCATCATCGTGTCTCATCGTTTACTGTCGTTTAAAGTTTGTGGCAGAATCTAGATTAACTGCCGCTGACACATACAGCTGATATGTACCCACATACGAAGATCAATGTGACGTTTATAATTGGTCTAAGGTATTCTAAACTAAATCACTCTATTTATTTGAAAATAGAGCACGCACATTTCAACCTTTGGTTGCTCTTTTAATAATAGCATGTAACTTCCAAAATTCAACAAGTAAGGAAGGGCTAAGTTCGGGTGATCGGAAAGTCTTGACAACCCATTTTTGATACACTGAGTTTAGTATAGTCAGGAAAGGATTCTGTCTGAACTTGAATTGTTATTTCATACATTGACCGACACTTACGATTTTAAAATTTTCCATAGAAACTAGTTAAGGGTCACAAAGAATACTGTATATATTATATATATGTTTGATATTCGCAAATACACTAATATTAATCTAGGTCTGTGGGACTAAGTATTTACCGTTTCCTCTACAACTACAACTGCAAAAAAAAAAGACGGTCAAAGTCTTTTTAATAATTTTCTCAACATTATGTTTTAATAATCTTTTTACAAATTCTTTCTCAGTAGAAAAACTCTTGACTTTGCCAACTCGGGTGCGTTTTCATTCCAGAAAATATTCCTGTGATCTGTAATCCAAGTTATGAACAAATGCAATTGACCTGCCAGTGAGCTTAAAGCCTTCCTTTATTTGTTGACTACTCTGGAATTAGTTTTATGTATTCTCCCGTAGTTATTCAGTATGCCTAATACTTCCGCTTGGAAGATACTAGCTGCTTTGGTACATGGAAAGAGAAAAATAGGGATATCAAGATCCCTCCTTCTTTACCATGCTGTCCATTGTGGACCCGTCGGTATAGATTGATGTAGCATTATCCTCCCCTACCAAACCACTTCTCCGTTCACGTCTAGAGATGTTCACACCTGGAAGTCACTATTGAAATCCAGTCTTGAGAGAATTTAGTCTGGTCTATTTAGATTTGTTTTAAGCTGGTTCAGAGTATCGCTGACCCCATAACTTTTCCTGTTCCAACTACCTATCTCCTTGATACTTATAGCGGAAAATGTTTCTACCTTCCGCATAAAAAACGTTTATGAGCAGTTGACGCAGGAGCATATTAAACGTATCAGTCTGGCATGACGTAGCAACCCTGGTAACCGCCGTCCAGGCTTCCCTCTGTGTTCCATTTAATTTTCTGATATTTTATTGCTCTTCCAATGGTGTGATGACAGTCGTATATATCACTTAAGCTTAGTTTTCTTTAATATTTTCCCACAACTCTAATTTACCCAGACTATTAAATTTCCATTAGAAATCTGCTTATGCTTTTCCCTCTATATTTGAACATTTCCGTTATACTATTCAAACCTAAAGTACTTAAACTGATTTCCGTTGAAAACATCAATTGAACTTATGTTTTGGATTGTGTGAAAAAAGTCACACAAATATTACAAAAGCATTATTAACTTATTTACGGCAATCTGACTTCAATATCTAAAGTATCAATTTGAACGAATTAGATTTTGATACCTTCGATCCCTTCAGCCTGCAACCTTCAGCATTGCTTAACAATCGAGTGTGATTTCTTAATTGCTGTGCCTTAAGTGTTTGTGGTGACTTCATTAGAGTTTCTCTGTTTTATAATTTAAAAATTTTAATGGATCACACATTTTTGTTATAGATTTGTACATAAACATTTATTGGTCTATTCCGTATACTCGTGCATGCTTTTGAAAAAATTTCAATTGACAAATCGGAAATGGTTTGACGAGAGCATTGTGCTGGGCAGATGGGAGTAATGCGCTTCGTTGTTTTCCTTCAAATTTTTGAGTATTGTGTTTACACGCCATCTTTGTCTCTTTCCCTCTTTCAATCTATCTATCAATCTGTCTTAGTTCAGGCGTATGATTTCTGTTTCAATAAATAAGTACTTGAAAGTGCCACTTTTGGGAAATGTGGAAATTTTCTAATTTCGATTGGTTTCAAGTGCTGTTGCTTTCGGTATAGATATACGTACGTAGGTTGCCTTTTATATTGCGGGATTTGGTAACGCTAGTGTTGCAATCTGGCAACTAACGTTTTTATTTTCAATTGACTTTTTTGTGTTACACATACTCGGAATGTTTTGGCGAACAAGCGCTATTTGTGTTACTTACAGTAACTTGAAACATTCATCTCGACCAAAAAATGTAATTCAATCGTTAACATTTTACAACAACTAATGGAGAATACTCGGAATGTTTTGGCGAACAAGCGCTGTTTGTGTTACTTACAGTAACTTGAAACATTCATCTCGACCAAAAAATGTAATTCAATCGTTAACATTTTACAACAACTAATGCAAAATATTTTCAAAAACAATTAAGCGTTTTTTCATGATTAATATTTGTTGTTTTTTTCTGTAATACCAAAATATAAAATGCAACCCTCGTATGTACATATGTATTTTTTGTAGCCTGTGCTTTTATCTATTTCTCTCAATTTATTCACAGTGTCTGTTTTTAATTTCCATTCGCCTAAATTGCACTTTAAGTGATAAATCAAGTTTAATTTAATTACTTTTTAAGAGTTGGGACACTTTTTCCTTTTACTTTCTTACCACTTCTTTCAGAGGTGTACATTTATCGATGGTAGTGTTTTTACGCTTTTTGATTTCTCTGATTCTTTGGAATAAATGGAACAAGAAAAAAGGTTCGGCTGCACCGAAGCTTTGATAAACCCTTCACAGGTTCAAGTTTTAATTGCAAGCACTTGATTTTGAACGATCAACTTTAGTCAGTTACCCAATCCAATATTTCGTGAGAATGAAAAAGTTTTCTGTACAGGGTCTTGACTTTGCGCGTTCAGTTTGTACGGCAGCTATAAACCTCAGTGATCTGATCTGACGAAACTTAAGTTTTCATAAGGAAAGGGGTGTTAGATCCCGAACGATTTGATCAACTTGGTTGAGTTGTGTATTGAAGTAGTACTTTTTGACTACTAAATCACGATGTCATTATTTGTAAGAGGGCTGGGTAAAGTTTACTTTAATCACTTTGTAAATTACGTCGAGTATATACAAAGCGACTCCCAGTTGCCTTTCTACTTCCGAATTGCTTTTTCAAAGTATTGTCACTTACTATGTTTATGTCAATAAATCAAGTTCCACCAAACCCTCTGCCGCACATTGTAATCTTCAATGGCAATGAATAGCTTTATTCAAGTCTCAATGAAAAACGTGCCGTTAATCATTTATAAAACCTAAACTCTCATCGCCACTCCAACCTCAATTCAATTCCTTATTGCGTCTCATTTATTTCGAGGGTTCATTTACGGTTTCATGGCAGCGCAACAATTAAACTTAACTCAATTTAGCGTTAAAATCCCGCATTTTTTATGACCGAAGTCTGCTCGCCGACACCAACACCACTGCTGACACATTTGCACACCCACAGGAGCAACCGTTATTTGCGCATATAATGTGTACCTGGGGTCAACTTTGGCTGAGTGGACCCTTCTTTGGCAATTTTTTCCCAACACAAATTAAACAGGTTCGCTTTCTTCAAAAGCTTATACTTAAAATAAACGCGTTAAATTTTCCGACTCTCACCGCCGCACTCGCACTAATTTACCGTATAAATTTGCTTTATGCGTTGATTGTGGGTGAGAGTAACTCAGTCATCAGTGTTTCGGTGTGATTACTTTGTCGTCAATCAACAGCAGTTGTCGTTTTTACGAGTTTCTGAGTTCAGGAATGAGTATTGTGCGCATTGTTGGCATCAAATTTTAACATGGCAACTCTGTGAAATGACATTCGTGCATCATCGTCTGTCAGGCTCTGAATTTCATCATTTACTGGTGGTATTGATTAAGTAATAACCAATTAATTTACGGTAAAATTATGGACAATAACATAATCTTCAATTTTTTCGAATTTACTAAGAAAATGTGTTGTATACATAGATTCGTTATGAGACGAGATGCTAGTGAAATTGGAAAAAATAAGGAATTTTCAGTTTATATATACATAGTTGGTTTTAATGATTTAAATTACCTCATTGGATCTTTAAAGATTTGAGCACATGTGCCTTGATTTTTTCCTCAAATTCTCCAAATCACAAAGAATGTACACAGGAATACTGTAAAAGTAAGAGTCAAGCCTTACAAGCTCCAGAAAACCCATGATCTCACACCGAAGCAGCAACAAGTAAGACTTGAGAGAGTGAAGCAGTTGCTTCGCTTGGCCGACAGCGGTCAAATTCCGAACATTGTGTTTTCTGACAAAAAATTTTTCCAATTGAGCAATTCGTAAACTCTCAAAACGATAGGGTTTACTTGACCGACCGTTCATACGAGAATCTAAGTCATTGGTTGGCCACCAGGAGGCAGCACCCGCCACAAATAATGGTTTGTGCCGCTGTCACCGCAGATGGGCGCTCTCCAATTGTTTTCATCGAGCCTGGCGTCAAAGTAAATGCGACATACTATTATCGGGAAAGTGGTCTGGAGGCTGCTTTGAAGTCGTGGGCAAACAAACATTTCGGTCGCAAGCCATGGACGTTTCAACAAGAGTCAGCACCGTCTCACAAAGCGCGAGTGAACCAAGAATGGCTGAAAAACAACGTTCCGAACTTCATTACGACCACACAATGGCTCTCGAATTCACCAGATGCGAATCCAATGGATTATTCTCTCTGGGCCATTTTGGAGAGCAAAGTCCGAAGAAAAAATACACCAGTCTTGAGATGCTAAAGATAGCCATTGCCCTTGAGTGGGCCAAAATACCGGCAAGTTACATTCGGGCAGCTTGCGATTCGTTTTTTGACCGTCTCAAGGCTATAGTTAAGGCAAAAGGTGGTCATATCGAGCAAAAGTGAATTGGTCCTGTATTCATGATTATTTTCACACATTTTGTACTTTAAAACAAATAAAAATAATTTTCCAAACCGAATTTATGGTTTTTTAATTGGTTTGCACTTCGAGTGCCGGTATTAAAATACGACGGCGAAGAACTGTTAAGGAGTATGCATCAGCCCGAAACACACCACCTCTTCATCGATTTAGAGCTTCTTTTGACAGCACGAGAAAGAGCTATCTTTATGCCGCTATGTCCCCACAAAGTTAGTACTTCTCCGAGCCATTCGATACCAAAGAGAATGAATAGAGAAGGTAAGATATTATATAGTTTATACAACTGCTGGCGTACGCCGATGACATCGACATCATTGTCCATAACAACCGCGCCGTTAGTTTTGATTTCTCCAGGTCGGACAACCAAACATTCGTCGCACTCGTCCCACATCACTGTTGACAGTCATAACTTCAAAGTTGGTGATCATTTTGTCTAACTTGGAGCCAGCATTAACACCAACAACTACGTCAGCCTCGAAATCCAACGCAGAATAACTCTTGCCAACAGACGCTTCTTCTGACTGAGTAGACAATTGAGAAGTATAGTGTTCTCTCGACGAAGAAAGACCAAATTCTGCAAGTCACTCATCATCCCCGTTTTGCTATATGGTGCAGGGGCATAAACAATGACATCATCCGACGAGTCGGCCCTAGGAGTGTTTGAGGGAAAGGTTCTGCGGAAGATTTCTGGTTCTTTTGCGCATTGGCAACGGCGAATACCGCAGTCGATGGAACGCTGTTGGAGCTGTACGAGATATACGACGTCATTGGCATAGTTCATCGAATTAGGAGACAGGGGCTACGCTGGCTGGGTTTTGTCGTCCGAACGGATGAGAACATTCCAGCTCTGAAAGTACGATGAACCCGCCGGGGGAAGCTTGAGCCATATGTAAAATAATCGTTTCTGGTCACTCCCAAGTAAATGGCCCGCTGAGAACTTTCCTCACTTGCCTGAACTTCTACACATGACTCCATCCTCCAGTTTTTCAGTTATTAAGATATTGATATCAAATTTTGCACATATCCTTTCCTCTCCAAGAAGCTGCTGTTTTGATGGAATCTGATATTGGACCACTATAGCATATAGCTGCCATGCAAACTGAACGATCGGAATCAAGTGCTCTTATGGTCAACTTTTTTATTGACGAGATATCTTCACGAAATTTCGAATGAGTTATTGTCTAAGGCAATATTCGAAAAAATATTTAGATCGAGTCATTATGGCTAATAGCTACCATACAAACGATCATATTCAAGTTCTTGTATGGGAATATGTATCCAGCGCTTTAATGAAATTTTTGAAGAAATTTTTCATAGCGGTTCACTACACAGAGTCTTCTAAAGAATCTTTCGAATTTCCACTCGTCTATTAATCCTGATTATTTATATATGTATACGAATATCTCTATATCTACCTCGATTAGTTTTATGTATTACAAACAACCGTTAACTGTGTATAAATATTAACAGATTTTCTTTCATCTTCAAAGCGTTCAGGTATTACTTTGCATCCATTATATATCTGTACAAGATAATTTCCAAAGTCATAGCTCAGAATCATTAATTTTCCTCTCAGCCAACAGAAATTATCTCAGTGTTAACATCTTGCATTCGAGCACAGAATCGATTTTTCGAGCCTACATACATATACGCCAGCAGTGCGTGAGAATAATGAATATTTATGGAGGCAATACGGTATTTCATATATATTGAGTGCAAACCGAGAATCCTCAAGGCAAATAAACTACACAAATAGTAAATCATCTGCTGGCATCTTGTCTTGATAAGCGTTTTGTAATTGCAAAATTTCGAAATTTCTTAAACTTCGTCCTGTGCTTCACCCCTTGTACGTGTTTCCCTAGCAACTCTCATCTGCCCGTCCAAGAATTTCATATCTTACCAAAGTTGCTTGCATTGTATCGAGGACATGTATATATGTATATACATATAATATGTAGATTGGGGCAGTGGAGCACATACAAGTTGAAATATGAAGAATATTTCCTCTCCATCCGCGCCGAATATCTCACTTGCTCTGCCCTTTGTGAGTGTGTCCTTCGTAAGCTTCGTTGTAAATTATTTTCCTTTGCCTGTTGTTCAGTTTACTTACAGCTTGCGGTTTTATGGACAAAATATTGTTTTTGTTTTACGTTGTTACAATGCTTATATGCATACTGTTGTTGTTGTTGTTGGTTATTGTTATTGTGTACTTTTATCTCTTGTCATGTCCCCTTTGCAATCTCCAGCTTGTAGTGATGATCCTTACAACCAAATGAATATGTTGCCGCATGTGCGCCCACGCACACACACACACACACAAACCCGCGCTCGTATGTCTGTATGTATGCATGTGAGGAATGTCCATTTAACTACGGTGATAATAGTAAAATTTGTTTGTAGATTTCTTCATTATATATAATGAAAACACCTAAATTTTAGCCAAAACATTGTTGAAAAGGCCGGCGCACTCGTAAGTGCATAAGCACAAAAGTAGATATATGTATATGAATGTGTATGTGTTTGTTTTTGAGTAAGTGCTAGCAAGCTTGATATGTTAATCCACACTCTTAGTTTTGTGACAGTATGTGTTTGCGTTCAAGGGAAAATTATTTGAGTATAAGTTTTGTACATGATTCTCAAGAACTTTGTCAACTTAATTTAACAAAAATGAGTATTTTAAATAAAATTAAAAAGAAAACTTGTTTGAATTTTGTATGTTAAAATATTATATTATTAAATTAATACTGTATCGTAAAAATGTTCTAGCCTTGTTTTGGTGCCTTTCGATGATAAAAAGTGATCCATTTCAAGGTTCTCTACTTTTTTAAAGAAAAAACGCGGAAACTACAATTTGAATGGTGAATGTTGCTTATTGATATTCGAAAAAATATTCTTCAGCATTTACTTTTTGAAAATTATCTCTTTCAAATATTGGCCGCGGCTACGCCTCAGATTGCCCATTCACTGAGTCCAATTTTCGATGACTCGTTCGATCATTTCGACTAGTAACTGCCGAATGACATGCGTGGTGGTTTGTTCCAAGGTCTGAATCGAAGCGAGATTGTCCGCATAAACTTTAGACTTTACATATACCCTCAGGAAAAAGTCTAACGGTGTGATAACACACGATCTTGATAGCCAATCGACCGGCCCAAAACGTGAAATTATCTGCTCACCGAAGTGTTCTCTCAATAATTCCATTGATTGATATGATGTGTGGGAAATGGCGCCGTGTTGTTGAAACCAAATGTCGCCGAGATCACGAACTTCAATTTCAGACATCAAATAATCGGTGCGATAACGATCCCCACTGACGGTTACGTTCTCACAGGCATCAATTTTGAAGAAATATGAAACGATGTTTCCACCGCCCACAAACCACACCAACCGTTGTTTTTTGTTAATGAAATGACAGCTCTTGAATCTCTTCAGGTTGCTCTGAGTCAATTTTGCTTGTTTACCATTTACCTATTGAGTCAGAAATAGGCCACACCGCTAAACAAAATTTGCTTCGAAAACGTCGAGTCTTCTTGGAACTTTTCAAGAGACAATAGAGCAAAGCGACGTCGCTTGGGAAGGTCGACCGGCTTCAAGCTACAGATGTATAAAGTGAATGGACGGATTTAAGTTTCTTGGGACTTGTATGAAGTGTAAGCGTTCTTCATACCATAAGGTTTTGCTGAAAGCAAAATGAACCATATTTTCTGCCATTTCGTTACTTCGGCTGACTTAGCTACTGTTGTAAAGGTATTCCCAAACAATTTTGAGGAACTAATGCTTCTCCTTGGTTCTAAAAATTCGGGCTCTGCTTGGTTAAGTGTATGCGGCTCTCGCGGAAACTGTCGGCTGCCTTGGCTGTGGCGCATCCTTCTCTAAAGATATTTGTCAAGACCTAGCGGACGGATGTATGTTGTTGCTCTAGGCACAGAAAACATCACCGAAGGAGTTTGGAAGTATGCTGCCGGTTTGACAGGTTCTGGCCGCTAAAAACCGGGGTCCGTTCCGGTTACATAGAGCCGACTGTTGGAATAAAAGGCGGCTGTGTGTCTCTAACACCTTGCGCAGAATCGCCTTTAAGCGCCAGAACCGTGAATGAATGATTCTCATAACATGGTGCAAAAACGTAGTTGGGCTCATTGGGCCGATTGTGATAAAAGACTTTTTTGTACTGACCGCAGTTTCAGTTTACCGAAAATCATTTGCCTCTATCCTGTCTCTCAAATAAAAAGAAAATCCATTATCTTTGATATTGAATTTTTTAAACCCTGAGCAGTATATATTAACTTTGCCTCGCAGTTTGTAACACCCAAAAAGCAAAGTCGGAGACCCTATAAACTACATTCATCTATAAATGGTCAGAGTGATGAGCTGAGCCGATTTAGCCATATCCCTGTGGACTTCTGTCTATATATACGCTAACTAGTCCCTCAGTTTTTAAGATATTGTTCTGAAATTTTACACACGTCCTCTTCTCCCCAAGAAGCTAAGCATTTCGTTGGAATGGACGACATCGGGTCACTATAGCATATAGCTGGCATACAAAGGGATCGGTCAAAAATAAATCCTTGTATGGATACTTTTTTTAATTCTCAAGATATATTCACGAAATTTAGAATAGATTATTCCCCGAAGTGGTCCTGTCATCGTCCAAAAAATTTTTGAGATCGGACCACTTCTTGATATAGCTGCCATACAAACTGTTCGGTCAAAATGAAATCCTTGTATGGATATATTCATTTTTTTATTTGACAAGATATATTCAAGAAATTTGGCATAGACTATTTTTCGAAGCAGTGCTGTAACCT
Organism: Bactrocera neohumeralis; assembly: GCF_024586455.1. Lineage (NCBI taxonomy): Eukaryota > Metazoa > Arthropoda > Insecta > Diptera > Tephritidae > Bactrocera > Bactrocera neohumeralis. The sequence goes on along the minus strand of NC_065923.1, from coordinate 40,275,846 downwards.
CCGAAAATGTCGTTCAGATCGGACCACTATAGCACATAGCTGCAATAGAAACTGGCCGATCGAAAACGAGATAAAGATCATTTTTTACATTTTGCTATAAAAAATGTAGCTGTGTATGGTGTTACAGCTTCGGTGCCGCCGAAGTTAATGTTTCTTCCTGTTCTTCTTTCTCATTTAGTTGTAATTTTTTTAATATTTTTACGATGTGTATTTCTTCTCGGCTCCATTGCAGCCTCCATTATTAAAACATACTTTAACTTTGATTATGCGCAATAATAAATGCCGCAATTGACTGGAATTGCCACTGAGGCGAATTTATTACAGTTCAATGGAATTTGAAAACTTTTCTTCAGTTCTCTTACCCACTCGTTTCCCGCTCTACCCTGCAATCAAGAAACAGACTGTTGCATCGCCTTCGGATTCCGCAGGCAGCTAGTTTGTAGGCGGAGTGGTGGCGTTACAGCTTGGGCCCAACTTTGGCGCTTTGCAACTAATAATAATTCCAATTTGCGCCAAAATGAAACGACACACACACACACACACACACGCGCACATTTGCGCCGTTACTTGTAAACTTAAACTAATGGCACTCAAATGCAAAGCACATTTGCTGGCTGCCTGTTTATAAATTTCTAAACAAACCCAATTCAAGAAAGTCTTTGCGACACTCTCCATAACGACACACACACACACACATACGCATGCACGAAAACATTCATATATATGTGCGTGTGTTTGTGTGCAGAATAACTGATATCGCTGTTGGCCGCTTGTTGTTGTTGCCTTTTGTTTTTGTTCTTGTTGCCGTACAGCGTCGTTGCTTTTGGCACTTTTGCTATTTGCCATTTGCTGTTTGCTGTTTTTCCGTTTGCCGTTTGCTGTTTGCCGTTAGCTGCTGCCTGCTTGCTTGTTTTTGCTGTTGTTGTTGTTGCTGCTACTGTTGAAATGTGTCCTTAAAATTTCATTTCTAAATATTCAACTTAAAAGTTATGTAAATATTGAGTTGAGAAAGTTTTAAATAACTTTCTGATTGCTGCTATTGCTTGCCACTACAGCTGGCAGCACTTGCCACACGCTCGTACACACATGCACACTTTCGCATTCAACAACAACAAAGCGCCGTCCTCCCTGCGCGGTTATCGAGCATTCCCTGCCAGCTAGCCTAGTGCGCTCCGCTGTGTTGTTGTGATTGTTATTGTTGTTGTATAATACTATATTTTGCCCCACAGAAGCTTGTTATCAAAGTGGCGCCAGTTGGTTGGTTGTTTTCGGCTTTGCGCTCAACGCCACGTAGAGCCCAGCTCCTTAGCCCACTCTAAAGACGCGCTCTTTCGTTTAACCCGTGTATGTGTGCGTGTGTGTCTGTGTTTAATTTTGCTTGTGTGTGTGGTCGTAAATGTCCACCGAAGGGGTTACTGTCGATTCCTGTAGCGCCGTTGCAGTTCTAAAAATGTGCGAATGTGTGATAATTTGTGCGCTCGTAAACGTATTTGTAGAGTTCAAAGTTGGCAGGAACAGTTTGACAAATAATTGTCATGCCCTCTTCCGCTCTCCGAAGTGCAGCGTGTGTGTTGGAACAAAGAGGAAATATGCTACCAAATAATTTCCGTTCACCGACTGCATTCCACCAATTGTTTGCTGGCAACTTGTTACTGTGATTGAGTTTGGAAGCCTTCTGAACAAAAAAAAAAAAACTAGAAAAGTAGAATTGAGGCAATTTTAGTTTAAAGTCATAAAAGCTCCTTAAACTGGAATTTGTGTTAACCAAGCTCGTAACGGTCTTTAGCACAAGTTTGAGTTCATAAAGGGAGCATTTGGTGTGTTTTGTATATTTCTTGCTGCAGGATTCTGTGGAATATAGCTTGGATTAAATTGAAAGAGAAACATTTACCGACTGAGCTTGGACCGTTTGTTGAGCTCTGTGTGTCTCGGGCTTATATTCCATTTACGGTAAATTATTGCATCATAATTTATTTACTCACGAAAGAACATTTGATAAAGGTTAAAGATCACCAGGTGTTACTTCAGTAACATAATTTCTAAAAGGGTTTGCGACTCTTCCGTAGAAGGGTTGATGATGATTCGACAATGTCAAGACAAAATACGGTCTTTTTCTTAAACCTAGACCGCTCCAAATGAGTCGATGCCTTTTGAAAGTTCAGAATAAAAACATTGGAGTTTCCCGGTATTCGCTCTAAGACTTCGAGATCTCTGCGCAAAAAGTTTAAAAGTGTGAAAAGTTTTCCGCAAAGTCGGATAGTCTAGTCGGTCTTTTTCTTAAATCTAGAGTGCTTCAAATGACCCGATGCCTTTTAAAAGTTCAGGAAAGAACGCAGTATTTTTCCTGGTATTCATACTAAGATTTCGAGGTCTTTACGTAAAAAGTCTAAAAGTGTGTGTGTGGTTCTGCCAAGTCGGTTAGTCTAGTCGAGTTAGCTACCGAACTCGTAAACTCTAGCTTCTCGAAGACTTTCAGATGATCTTCAACTCATTCTGCCAATAACAGCCACGTAAAAGGGGTATAAAGGGTCTACCAAAACGAACAACATGCTGTTAAAATTAAATAAAATGTTGGCAAAATGGCCGCCACGGCTCCGTTTGCATACTTATCTCTACCTGTTTACGCCGATTTTCGATGACCCGGCACAGCATTTCGGCTGGAATTTGGGATATATTGCGCTGAATGTTATCTTTGAGCTGTTCGAGCGTTGCTGGTGGATTGGTGTAACCTTTGATTTAACATACCCCTGGTGAAAATAATCTACGTTAGGCTTTAAATTGCATGATCTTGGCGCCCATTTGACTAGGCCTTTTCTCGAAATTAACAAGTGGCCAAACTTTGCACGCAAAGTGATCATGTTTACTGGTCAAACTTGAGGAGCCGCACCGTCTTGTTGGAAATAGAGATCGTCCACGTGGATTTCATCTGATCTCGCCAAAAAAAATCGCCGCCATCACCCATATGAAGACCTAGCATTCACTATTGGAAAATATTCGACCGAATAGACTACGTCCAGCCCGTCCGTAGGGAAAAAAATTTAGCTGAGAGTGTACACGAAGACCGTGGAGATTCGATTCGGCGCCGTTCGCAGAAACTCGTACTGACGTATGGAATGACTTGGCGCCTTTTACGTCGAGAACTTAAATTGAAAGTGTACAAAATACAGCTTGTGCAAAAACGGAAGCCACTCGACCTTCACAAGCAGCATCGCTTCGCTGTATGGGCTCTAAAAAGTTCCAAGAAGATCCGACGTTTCGAGCCAAATTTTGTTCAGCGATGAAATTCATTTCTGACATAATGGATATGTAAAGTCTAAGGGCTGTGCGGACAATCTCGCTTCGATTCCGGCCTTGGAGCAAATTATCGCGCTTGTCATTCGCCAGTTACTAGTCGAAATGCTCGAACGAGTCATTGGAAATTGGACTCAACCGAAGGATCATCTGAGACGGAGTCGCAGCCAACATTCTTCTTCAAAAAATAAATGCCAAAGAATGTTCCTTCGAATGATAATAAACATTCCCCACTAAATTTGAAGTTTGTGTTTTTCCTTTAAAAAAGTAAGAAACCTTGAATGGATCACACTTTTTATTGAAAATTAGTAAAAATTATACTCAAAAATAATAATATTTTCCGTATATTCGTTCAATCGGAAATCGGCAAACGAAAACTTGTCGTATATACGAATATTGTTATATCCCCAACCCTTATTTAAATAAAAATCTGCTCATGGAAAATACATGAATGCTTAGGGAATCAGCAGAATAAACTCAAATTAGCGCTACGTTCCCGCTGAAATTCATATAAGAAAGTTTTATTTGCTTGTCTATTCACTCGTTGGCTTCCATAAACAGCCACTCCCAGCGCGCTAAGCCATAATGCTAACTTCATTCTTGAATCCATTTTATATTACATGCTTCATATTTTTTCGCTGTTTATCGTTTGTTCGTTTCTGCATCGTGTTCGTTATAGTCTCCTTCACCTCATCGCTCAATCTTGTCTAATGATGCTTATTTAACACCCTCAAGAAAAATGTGATTTTTGTTTTTTTTTTTTTTATTTAGGAAGGACGGAAGCCTGCCTGCGGCGTTTGAACTTTCACAGACTTCCCGCGTTATCATTATCACCATCGCCGCCTGCCTGTCTCCTTTTAAAATGTCACAAATTTTAAATCTCATCAACAGCAGCACTCACAAGCAAACAAATGTGTGTATAAAAATATAAATTTTTCTCTTCTCGCAATGCATTTTTCGAAAAATTTCTCATCTTTTTTTGTGTTGGTGAAAATTAATTCAATTTATGTGGAGAGCAAATTGTATTTTTAAGATTTTTAATGCAAAATATGGGCATAAGTCAAATGATGGGAATTGCAAATTTATTTTTAAAAAAGTAAGGGATGCTAAATGCGAGTGGCACACACATTTTGTACCCAGCGTATGTTAGGAAGTTCGTTATATAGGTTTTTACTTCAAACTGAGTACATTCAAAAAGTATGTGTCTATTAGAGAATGATTAGAAAACTAGTCCTTTCTCTAATTTTTGAAGCTAGTGAACTATTCAGAAGCCCATAGATAAGCTAAGCGTTCTGAAGTATTGTGGTATACAATATTCCAATTGTTCTTCATAGTTTGTGAAGTGTGCTGATTATTTTATTTCAATAGTCACTTTCGGTTGAGCCTACCCTCTAAACGTGAAAGGAGAAAAGCTTTTGTAAGAGAGGAGGATACTACCGCTATCTATACCGGCGCGACCAAAATATAATCTAATGATACCGACATCACTTTCAATCCGCCTACCAAACTCAGCCAGCATTTTCGAAGCGCATGTACTAGATGTAGAGAAGACCTGTGAAGTTCTATTGAACAACTACTGAATGATACAGAAAGCAACTATATACCTGTACATGGACAGCCAGGCTTTGTCGACACCAAAGGTTATTTCTGATGTAGTAAGGAATTGCAGACAAGCTTTAAGCATACAAGACAGAGAAGTTGGCAAAACTAGTAGCCTCTTTAATGCAATATGAGACAGAGTTAATATTATGCCCGCTGGGAACGATCAAAATAGAACCTTCTTCTTCTTCTTTATTGGCGTAGACACCGCTTACGCGGTTACAGCCGAGTTTACAACAGCGCGCCAGTCGTTCCTACTTTTCGTTGCTTGACGCCAACTGGAGATTCCAAGTGTTGCTTGGTCTTTCCAACGGAGTGGAGGTCTTCTCCTTCCTCTACTTCCCCCGGCAGCTATTGCGTCGAATACTTTCAGAGCTGCAGTGTTTTTATTCATTCCAACGACATGACCTAGTCAGCGTAACCAACGTTGCTGCTGTCTCTTAATTCGCCTAACTATGTCAATGTCGTGGAGTATGGAGTCATGTGTAGAAGTTCACGCAAGTGAGGAAAGTTCTCTGATCGCCATTCACTTGGGAGTGGCCAGAAACGATTCTTTTACATATGGCTCAAGCAGCTCACGACTTCCGGTCTTTGACCAAGTATCCTCTGGAAGCCAACGAGCATCCGTTTGAAGGCGAGCTAAAATGAAAAGGCGAAACATCCCCTCCACAAGGTTGTGCGTTGGGTTTGGGAGCAGCCAAGTAAAAAACGCCCCAATGAACAGTCAAAAACAGTCTCAATGTCATCGTATATCTCGTACAGCTCACCGTTCCATCGATAGCGGTATTCGCCTTTGCCAATAACCAAAGGAGCATAAATCTTCCGCAGAACCTATCACTCTTAAGGCCGACTCATCAGATGTTGTAATCGTCCATGTAACTACAAGATATAGCGAAATGGGAATGATGAGTGACTTGTAGAATTTGGTCTTTGTTCGTCGAGAGAGGACTTTGAGAGGAGTTAGTTTGCGTTGAATTTCGAGGCTGACCTTGTTGTTGGTTTTAATGCTGGTTCCTAGACAGACGAAATTATCTACGACTTCGAAGCTATGATTGTCAACAGTGACGTGGGAGTCAAGGCGCGAAGGCGACGACTATTTGTTTGGTGACATGATATATTTCGCCTTTCCCTCGTTCACTACCAGATCCATTTTCTTCACTTCTTTGTCCAACTAACGACGCGGTTGTTATAGCCAATGATATCGATGTCTTCGGTATACGCCAGCAGTTGTACACTCTTGTAGAGCATTGTTCCTTCTCTATTCAGATCTGTTATAAGGTAATGTTAGACTCCCTCGATTTTCATAACCGATCAGGTGGGCTCAGTTTGAAGCATTATCGAAGACTTTCCTAAAAGAATTGGACCAATAATAGTTACTTGAGAAAAATTTTGATTGGAGTTGAGGCTTTTCAAGTTAAAACTTTCTGTTCTTCTAACAAACCCAAAATAAGGGAAATGCTCAAATAGTCTCCTAGCGCTTTTCAAAATCTCCGTCAATTTTCCCTGCGTAATGTACCAATCATACCTGTCGCACTTACAAACATATATACATTAGGGTGTGTCTTTCTGAGGCAACCTATTTTTTTCAACTGAAAAACAGGCTAAAAACTTTCGAAAGTGTGAAAAAGAAAGTCACTGAAAAGATGAGCTCTTCATATTAATATTAAGAGGTGCCTATTTCAAATTTTCTGTTTTCCATATAAATTACATGGAAAAAAATTATTTTTTTTGTGGTGGTTATTTTACGGAGGTTATTAGATACATATATGTGCACGCGATGGCTGCCAGTAGAGATGGTAAACTCGATTCAATTCTATTCGAAAATCGAGTTTTCTCGTAAAATAATCGATTTTTTTCGGAATCGATCTTCAGTATCGAGGTCGATTAAGAATTTCTTGACATTCTTTTCTTTACATTTTAGTCGAAATTTTTAGCCTGTTTTTCAGTTTAAAAAAACGTTGCCTCAGAATGACACACCCTAATATACATACATACTTGTTTTGTTCATACAACGTTCGTTTTAATCCATCAACTAAAAGAGTCGATATCAATTATATATACATGATCAAGGTGACGAGTAGAGTCGAAATTTTGTCTAGTAAATTGTCCGTCCGTAATCAACAACTGTCGTAAAAATTGATAAATCCATGATGAAACTTTATGCTATTTCTTTTTCATAAGAACTTATTGAAGATGGACAAAATCGCCCACTGCCATGGCGGAAACCGAAAACCTATTTCGCCGCCAAAATTTAATTTCGCAATGAATTGCCAACTGTTTAATTAGACTTTAATGCGAGTACTTATATGTATGGTGGTGACTGTAGGGACTTTGAACAACTTATAATAATTGTTTTTACTAAAATTCAAGGCATTCTTTTTCTTTGCCACTACAGTCATGGGTCGGTCTGGATCGAGAACTTAAAATTTCACCAATTGCCTCTATTCTTTAAGGGGGTATTCTAGTCTAGAAATCAAATTTTGGGCAGTTTTTTGAATTTTATTTAAAAAAAAAAACCAAAAAATATTTTTACTATCCAATTTTTTTTCGTGTTTTTATTGATTGAAAAAAATTTTACAAAAAATATTAAAAACTAATATAATTAAAGGCGGGCGGGGAGAGACAGGTGTAAAAAAAATGGCGCATCCTGGTGACATTGATCCTGACTCTCCTGGTGGTCTGAAAAAAAATCAAAAGAAATTCTTGATCAGTAAGGATGCTGTTATAGTCCCTACCCCAGGGAACACGAAAAGTTTTTTTTTTGAAAAATGGCGACTGCCTGAAAATAAAAATCATTTTTTACGTTTCTTTTTGAAATTCCTGAATTTTTTTAAAATATTAAAAACAAAAAGTTTGACACGATGCTGGTAGGAACGATAAAGGATTATATAAGGAAGGTTCACACAAAATTTCAAGTAAATCGGTTGTATAGAACTTGAGATAATGCCGGTACCGTGTGGAAAAAAGTAGTTTCGAGAAAAACGCGTTTAAAAAGTGAGTCAAATTTTAGGCAGTCTAAGTCATTTATTAGTGCGCTATACTTACATTTTGTTAATCAGCCATTCCTGCTTCATACATTGGACCTTCTTCTTCTTCAAAGTAACTATTTTCAGCAGCTCTTTCTGCCAAACGAGCACTCCTAGCTTCCTTCGAGGCCGCGGAAGCTCGTGCTTCAGAGCGGTCTATCCGAGTATTGTTCCGCTTGGTAACGAATGAATTGGCTTCTGGACCAATAGTACTAATTCCCATCAGGCTCATCATTTTTAAAACTGGTAAAAATTCTTCATTGAAAATGCAAACGGCTAGGTAATTTGCTATTTCAATTGTCTAGGCTCCTGCATGAATATGTTTCGGCGCAAAAGTCCATATCAATGAATTTAATAATTCATTGTTATTCTAAGTTTGAGTAAAATGCGTAGGATCAGCGTTGGGATCAGCAGCAGGTATAAGTTCTTTCTCTTCTTCAACAGCTTTTGTAATAGTAAAATTATAAACAGCCAAGGCGGCAGAATGTAAATTTTCAAGGCAACTGTAGTATGTCCTGATTGTCATACCCTGGCAAATATCCATCAAACTGCAGAATATATTGATGCCCTCTCTTCCGACTCCTAAACGTCTCATAGCTCTCACAATTCTTTGGTTTATTTCAAATGCCTTATTTATAAACGGAGATGATTGAATGTATCGAACATCTTGACAACTGCATTGCAATGCAATTTTAAACCCTATTCCACGGGCAGCAGTTCGAGAGAATTTAATTTTTTCTTTGCATGTAGCACATAAAACCATTGAAGCAAGTGTTGTAAAAACAGAAAAAAATTCCAGAATGCAGTAGCCATAATTATTCTCGATAATAACCTCTTCGTCTCCAGATTTTTTTAATTTTGCTGCTGATGCACTAGTGAAACTTGTGTCTTCCCCAGTGTGCTGGTTTCCTTTAAATGATCTCTTTTTTTGTTTGTCAGGACGCGTACGACAGCTTCGAGAACCTTTTCTATCCATCTTACACTCACAATCAATTAAAAAAAACACAGAAAACTTTTTAACTTTTCAGCTGTGCGATGAGTACGTACGACTCTGTTGCTCGAAGCAGACTGAGCTAACTAAATAATAAAAATAAAAATATGTCGGCAAAATACGTTAAAAGAACTTTAAAACTTCGTTTTACAGATGTACATTACACATGCGGTATAATATATACGTATAAAGAAATTTCTATGAATAGAGTCATTGATACTCAGGTAGTCGAAAAAAATTTGTTTTTTCTTTTGTGTAATTCGATACGGCCGAATTTTTAATTTTTAAAATCCTTTGGAAGTTATGTTCTTAAGGGTCAAAACTTTAAATATATAAAAAAAATCGAATTTTTCAAAATTATAGAGTAGAATACCCCCTTAAGAGGTCACGCCAGTTGTAGGTCCCAAGTGGAGACATTTCGCTATATACACTTGGTATTTCGATTGAATGTGTTGCCGCCTTTTCTTCCATTCATCCATGGGTCTCGAATCGAGTAAGTTTTTTCAGCAACATCATCTACCACGCAAACGAAATGACCTAACCAGCGCATTTTTATGCCCCTTAACTATATTCTTGTCCCAGTAGAGCTCGCGCGTACGGCTCCAGAGGCCATGCAGAGAACAGTTCTCTCTAATACTCCTAGTGGTTTTTCATATCGGTTCGTCATCGTCCATGTTACTGCGCCGTATAATAGGACGAAAATAATGAGAGACTTATGTAGCGTTATTCTTGTTCGTTGATAAGAGAATCTGCTTCTAACTGATCATATAGTAGCACCTGCTGTCTAGAGTTATTCTGCGCTTCATCTAAGACTGTATAGATTTTTGGTGGAGTTTATGCTGGTTCCGAACATCCTTAAAATCCTTACATTTTTAAAATATATAGCTGTCAACAGTGACGTGATTCCCAAGGCGCGTGGGACCTTTGTGTGCGGCCACCAGGTACTTTGTCTTTCCATCACAAAACCAACCCTCGCTTCGTTTTCGAAGCTGGAAAGGCTGCATGGCGCTGTTATTAAGGCTTACGATGTCAATATCGTCTGTACAACCAACCTAGTATCAATGTACTTTTCGAATAGACAGTGCCACTGCGGTTCAGGTTAGCGACACGTACAACTTTTTCCAGCGTTTTGACGGAGCTTATGGTTTTGCTCAACATCATTCTGCATAAATGTATGAGGGTCGCAGTTTTAAGCAGATTCGAAAAAAAGTTTACTCGAATTCGGATTTTTTATATTCTGTAACTCGAATTTCGGATTTTCAAGCCAATTTTCGAATAAAATATTCGTTAGCTTTTGAGTTGTAGAAAGCAAAAACGAAAATTGTACGTATTTATTCTGGCACAGGGTGGTCCAACTTTCGCATAATTATAAAGTAGATCCGAATTTCGAATTGAACACATTTACGAATCGAGATACAGAATAGTGCCCCAGTTCTGCCGGTAAAATATCGAGCCCTGGACCTTTGTTGTTCTTATGCCGTCTTAGAGCCATGTTTACCTCGTATTGTTCAAGTAGCGGGACGACAATGTTGTCACGGTAGATTGGTTGTCCGTTACTTTCGCCATTTGGCTGTAAGAATGAGAAATATTCTCTCCAAATTTCGAGTTTATTCTAGTTGTTAAGAGGTTTCCATTTCTATCTTCACGGAAACCTGCCACGGGCTTGAAATCATTTGTTTGGTGCCGTAACTTCTGGTAAAATTTCGGTCTGATTTCATGCTATCCAGCATTTTAAGCTTTTCGCGCCAGTTCGCTTTATAGATGTTTAGATGCTGAAACCTGTTGCCACAAACTATCATTTTACGCGCCACTGCGAAGTCAACTAGCCACTTTCCATTGTCGGAGGTGTTGTTGTGAAGTCTTAATTTTCCAATCGTCGAGGCATTTCTCATACAGGAAACGCCAAGCGTTCATCCGATCGTAGAAAATTATAATAAATATTATTTCGCTACAAATTTACGTAAGTGGGTGGATATGCTGATGAAATTGTATATAATATAAACAACATTGATTGAAGTAAAATATTAATTTCAGATATTTGCTATAACTGACTTTATTTTGGGAAGCTATTCACTAATTTATTTTCTTTATTTCAGAAATTCTCGATATACTATGTAAAACCTTTTCATCACAAAAATTAAGGTAAGTAGAAGTAAGCATCAAATATTTGAGAAAATACAGCTTTCAAATTAATAACCAACCCTGCGCCAACATGTCTTCTGACGCAGCGCAATTGCGTTTCTTATTGGATAAACTTCTTCCTTCGAGTTAAAAAACTATACTGCGAACATGTATTTTGATTCTCTATTCATTACTATAGTTGATTTTTTTTTAAATACAAGAAAAAATGGAATTTTCGTTTGTTATATGAACCATTCACAATAGTAACACTGATCTAAAATATATAAAACAGAACTTGGTTGCATTGAAGATAGCGGTAGATTAGGTATCCACATACTCTCCTGAACTACTTTAACTCGACAAATTTGTTGTTCCCTTTACCTGTAATTTTTTTTAGAAAAGAGCAGAAGCGAGCAGGGAAATCGCAAATCGTACGGGATATTGTTAAGAAATATTGGCTTTTAGTAGCCATAATTAGGATTACCTCAATTGAGTGGAAACTTTGTGTGCCTTTTGCCTTACCTGCCAGAGCGGTCGCCAATCATCCGTGGTGTCTCCCTTTGCTGTTTTAACTTCTACCTCTCGAAACTTCCTCAATCACCAGCGGAATTTCTATCACCTCGTACGCTGATGATTGCAGCATAATGACGTCAGGCAATGGAATCGATGGCATGTGCTCAAAAGTAAACGGCTTTCTCTCCGACCTTTCTCGCTACCGCGGCGCACGAAACCTAACACTCTCTCCCACTAAATCCACAATGACCAAATTCACAAACTGGACATAGAAATACTGACTTGACCTTAATATTGCAGGCGATGGCGTTAAAATTCCGACTTTCAATAACCCTAAGATTTTAGGTGTGACACTCGACAGCCTGTGCTTCTTCATACCTCATATAATCCGCGATTACTGTCAAAGTACAGAGCCGCAACAAAATCCTCGAGTCGCTAGCCGACAGCAAATGTAGAAGGACAAAGAAAAATTGTTGGCAACAGACAAGGAAATCCCGGCAGTGAAACACAGGTGAGGAAGCATCAGACATGCCAGAACACTGTATACCGGACTATAACGGGATGCCTCTTGATATCTCCTATCGAACATCTACAAAGTTAGGTCTGTATGCTCATTCCTCTACTAGATCGACGACATAAGGCAATACCATGACCAGACTTCGGGCGCAACTAACATCAGACATGCACTGTACTGACCATTCACAGTGGAGCCGTAACCAACTTCGTCGACTTGGAGTCAAACCACCACCAATTGCATACGACGAGCTCGAGTTGCGCGAGAATCGAGTTTGCGCAGCTTTGTTCTGGATACTGTAGCAGGTTAAACTCGTACTTAGCCAGAATCGACGTATGTATATATATGTGTGTACATACAAGGTTTGTCGCAAAAGAAACAGAACTTTTTAAATATAACTGTTTCTGGTGGCGCCACCTACTGGTGGGTATATGAAATAAAAAGTTTGATCTCTTGTTGACATTTCGTAAAAATTTTAAGACAATTGGATAACAACAATCGATGTTATCGATCAAAAAGTGACAGCAGCTTTTGGTCATCGGTCGTAAAATGCAAAGAGCAAATATTAAATTTTGTTTTAAACTTGAGAAAACGTTTACTGAAACATTTCAAATGGTGAAAAAAGTGTATGCTGATCAGTTTCTATCCCGTAGTAATGTGCATGAGTGCTTTAAGCGATTCCAAGAAGGTCGTGAGGACCTCAGTGACGATCAGAAGTCGTTCGTCTTCAGAAGTCAAAAATAAAGACAATGCTGATTTGTTTTTTCGATTCCGAGGGTATTATACAGAGTTCGTCCCACCTGGCCAAACGATTAATGCTGTGCTTTATTTTGGTGTTATGAAGCGTCTTTTGTCACGCATTCGTCGTGCTCGACCACAATACCGTGAGGCAGGGTCCTGACGCCTGTTGCATGATAATGAGCCTTGCCATTGGTCAACGCTTGTCACTGATTTTTTGACAAAAAACTCCATATTAACCATTAATCACTCACCCCTTCTCACCTGATCTGGCACCCTGTGATTTTTACCTATTTGGAAAACTTCATTTGCCCATGAAAGGACACTGGTTCAGCTATCCAAAATACGACGACCGATATTCTCAAGAGCATTCCGAAAAATGACATTAAACGCTCATTTCAAATGCTAATTGACCGGGCTAAACGCTGTGTCGAAGCACACGGAGACTACTTTGAATAAAAAAATAAAACTTTTGAAAAATATTAATTTTTTGTTGTTTTTTTAACACTCCTGTTTCTTTTGCGACAGACTTTGTATATGTCCAACATGCAACACGTCCCCGCATCAACATCAAGGAAGTTTTTTTTATTGGTGAAGGGTATCACAGCTTCGGTACAGCCGAAGTTAACGGCTTGTTTATTGTAAAATGCATATAATCGCTTATCTCTCTTCACCATTTCAATGGAATCGTATAAATTATATTATTTGTGTGCCTATACCGTAGCATTTGTTCATGTTCTTGGAACGTTCTCATTTATTTAGATCGCACAACATTCTTATAAAAACACACAAACATTTTCCGGTTCTTACTTTAGAATTTTAGCCTCACCCGTGGCATGTGTGGGTCATAAAAAATTCCAAATCTCTTAAAATGCTGAACAAATGTTTGCTTAATTCAATTTGTAGGCGTATTGTGCTAATCGCTTTCACACTTCACCTTTTAATGATCGGAAAACTCTTGTAAAAGCTTTCCAGCTGATAATTAAGCGAAAGACGAAAACAAAGCGAACATTCCAGGAGACTCTGTTTAATTAGTTGAAATAACTTAATTTTTTGAGAAAATTGCCATAAATTTTTCAACATTACTATGACACCGCGCCTCGCGCTTCATAAATCTCATATGCCCCCTCTCATGAAGCAATTTTCATTTCGAAAAACAAACAAAAAGAAAATAAATATTTGTTGCACATTCCTCCGGAGTGAATATAAATACATACATACATATGTGTGACTATAATAATGCACTTTTTATTTATTTATTGAATTTTTGTCGGTTTGTTTCCCCTCTGCAATTAGCCATTGAAGAGCGAGTCGCGCCCAGCAGAGGCAATGTCACTAGCAGCTTTAGGTTGTCTAGCTGCATTTAGTGGCGGAGACTCAGTGCAGCCTTTCAAAGCAATTCACACTCGACATATTGTGTCTGTCAGCGGCGCGCCACAGCTTCGTCGCCGTCCCGCAGTGTTTTTGTACGTAGCTAAGGGCCCCTATGCGCTCCCCGCTATCATCGTCTTGGCATTGGGTGCAAGAGCAAACGCGTGCCAATGCTAAGTATATGAGTTTGTACATATGTTGCTCTCACAATTTGATTTGCAACATTTTATCTACACTACATCGACAAAGGCAACAAAAAAGTATTCATAAACAATGTACTATAGTAAAATGTTGTTGGAGCGCAAGAAATCGCGTTTGAATCATAATACGTTTCATTGGTGCGAACGTGTTGAGCGTCGCTGCAGCTCCTTCATAGACGCTTGTAAATAAAAATGAGCTCTTGTGTTCATAGCATTGCAGTAACGGGTGATCCAAGTAGATGCACTTTTTTCAGTAGTCTTTTTTGACCGATCACGCGTGAGTCGTGTCAAGCTGTCATGTTATTTTTGTTCAGTATTGTTTGGCATTTCATCTTGGAAAGACTTACGTTGTGTGAAGAATGTGTTTCAAGCGTTTCGCTCTATTTATGATCAACATAATCGGCCTACTGAGCGTACTATTCGCAACACGATCACCCATCTTGAGATCCAGCATTCATTAATGGATAATATTCGACCGAAAAAACCACGTCCAGCACGCAGTGAAGCCGTAAAGTCAGCAACTGTAGCTAAGAGTGAATACGAAGACCGTGAAAAGTCAATTCAGCGCCGTTCGCAGCAACTCGGGCTGACGTATGGAACGACTTGGCGTATTTTACGTGGAGATCTTAAATTGAAAGCGTACAAAATAAAGCTTGTGCAAAAACTGAAGCCGCTTGAACATCCCAAGCGACATTGCTACGCTGTATGGGCTCTTGAAAAGTTCCAAGAAAATCCAAGATTTTCGAGACAAATTTTCTTCAGCGATGAAGCCCATTTCTGGCTTAAAGGGTATGTAAACAAGCAAAATTTCCGCATTCAGGACGAACAACAACCTGTAGAGATTCAAAAGCTGTCATTTCATCCGAAAGAAACAACGGTTTGGTGTGGTTTGTGGGCCGGTGGAATCATCGGTACATATTTCTTCAAAAATTATGACGCGGACAACGTAACCTTCAATGGAGACCTTTATCGCGCCATGATAACCGACTATTTGATACCTGAAATTGAAGCTGATGATCTCGGCGACATTTGGTTTCACTAAGACGGCGCCATTTCCCAAACATCGCATGTGATATCACATCGTTAGACGTTTTCCTGTGGGGATATATAAAGTATAAAGTCTACGAGCACAATCCCGCTTTGATTCAGGCCTGGGAGTCAAACATCAAGCGTATCATTCGCTGGTTACCAGTCGAAAATCTAGAACGAGTCATCGAAAATTCGATTCAACGGATGGACCATCTGAGACGTAGCCGCGTCCAACATTTAGAAGAAATAGTCTTCAAAAAATAAATGCCAAAGAATGTTCTTTCAAAGATTATAAACATTCCCCATTAAATTTGAAGCTTCTGTGCTTTTTCTTTACAGAAGTAGGGAACCTCGAAACGGATCACCTTTTAATTTCATATAAAAAAGTATCATTTCAATCCCCTAAATTTTAAATGATCTGTGTTGCTGTTTCTGAATTATCTTACGAGTCTTTGGGAACTCAAACTGTAGAATTCTTAACCGTAGCTTCGTGTAGCATTGGACAAAGTGAAATCTCTGGTTTTAAGGAGTTTTAGAAGCTTGTTAAATTCAATCTCACTATCCTTCGTAACATCTACGATCATTAATAAGGTCTTAGCCACTGTCTTGTACAATTTCCTTGAATACCTCTAGTTCACTTTCTTCTTGTTACGTAATCGTACCCATTTTGGAAAAAGGAAGCGAAATATGAGGGATCGCTAACCGAGCCAGCTACTTGTTGCATACGAAGTGTGTTAAGAAAATAACGGGAATTTTAAAATTTCGACGGTTTGGAGCGTCCAATTTTCAAATATTTTTTTTTGCTCATTCTGAACGAAAACACAACACTGTAGCGATCCCAGCTCCATATCCGCCAGATGTGTGACGTTTTCCTATTTCCAATTTAATTATAATTAAGGTTCGGTTGTGTCCGAACTATTTCTTCTTTCCGAAACATTTGCACATCGTAAAATTTTGTTTACAACTTTAACTCATACAACCCACAGTGCACCACTTTATTAAGCAACACTGGCTAGAGTGAGTTTGTATTTGCTCGTCACGCGAGGTCATTGATGATGAAAGAGCTCCCCATGGCGCTTACTTCTTGATTTCTAATGGGGGACCAATTTGTATGGCTGCTCTACTGGCCTTCTACGGCTGGATAACATTGTCTGACCCACACTTTGCCACCTCCACAACCGCTCGCTTCGGCGCTGCTAACACACAATATGAATACGAATGAGGAGTGTTACGATTGCGACTACGCAGACTTAGAGTAAGCACAGACGAACATAGAAACTTGCACGGATATGCGTACACAAACACACTTAAATGTTGTAGAAATGTGTGAACGAGGGCAGTTTTATAGTTCAGTGATGTTTTGAGTGATAGTTGTTTAAAGGGTGGCCCTTTTCGTGGTTCACTAAGAACATTATTTGTCATTTCTTTTGTGAAGACTTTTTCTTTCACATGTTGGCCGTGGCTTCCTCTCAAATAGTCCATCCTTTGAGTTCAATTTTCAATGACTCGTTCGAACATTTCGACTGGCAACTGGCGAATGACAAGCGTGATATTTTGCACCAAAGCCTAAATCGAAGCGGGATTGTCCGCATAAAGTTTAGACTTTACATATCCCACAGAAAAAAGTCTAACGGAGTGATATCACACGATCTTGGAAGCCAATCGACCGGCCCAAAACCGAAGTGATCTCGCAATAAATACATTGATTGATTTTGTGTGGTAAATGGAGCCGTCTTGTTGAAACCGCGATAACGGTTAACATTGATGATTACGTTCTCACTGACAACATTTTTGATGAAATATGGGCCGATGATTCCACCGACCCACAAACCACATCAAACCGTTGTTTTTCGGTATTCCGCTTCGTCTCAAGTGCGGCAATTTCTCTTTTTTACATACCCATTGAGCCAAAATCGGGCCTCATCGTTGTAGAAAATTTGTCTTGAAAACCTCGGATCTTCTTGGAACTTTTCAAGAGCCCAAAGAGCAAAGCGATTCCGCTTTGGAAGGTCGAGCGGCTTCAGTTTTTGTTTAAGGTGTATTTTGTATGCTTTCAATTTAAGATCTCGACGTAAAATTCACCAGGTTGTTCCATACGTCAGTCTTTAGTTGCTGCGAACGGCGCCGAATTGACTCCCCATGGTCTTCGTGTACATGACAGTTTGACACGACTCACGCGTTTTCTGTCAAAAAAAGGCTTGGATCATCCGTTAAAACATCGGGACGCTCTCTAATGCCTTATAATCAACACTGCCTCTTCTTTTTAGCATCTTTGTTTTTTGTTTTCTCCGGCGTTATCGGCACCAAAAGTAGTACTTGATGTTCTCACGAGTTTTACTTCTTTATACTCGTATTTGAGAGTAAAATGAAATGATTTTTTTTTTCAAATTTAAGAGCCGATTTCGAACTGCGTATACCCCTAGTGACTTATTAAACCACCCTCATATTGCTTCCTCTACATATCGTGGGTCACATGTGCGTATTTATCAGACAGCTGCCTCGCCGTTTTCCCGTCTATTATTGTTGCGCGTCATGTATTGCCCTTATTATTATTGTTGTTTTTACTTTATTGTATTTTTTATTGCTGTTTTTTTTTTATTGATAACACCAGTTCACGAGTTTGGTGTTACTCTTTGCTGCAAGTAAATTGTTGCTTCGCACTTCGTTTCTTCTCCCCCCTCTCCACTTCTTGTTTTCTATTGTGTGGCATTGTTTATTGGTTGAATTGTTTTGCCACACAATTTTTCTATTATTCTCACAGCGACGCATTTCAGTTCTTGCGCTTATAGAATGCTATGCCTTGGCCAGTAGGTAGAGGGGTCCAATCAACCAGACAAGAAAAATTTAGCAGCAAATTTAATGTCTAACGGCGTGTGCAAGCGTTGCCGAGGGCGAAGTGTAGATGGCGCGTGGGCGCTGAGATAAACGGATATCGGTTGCATATGCATAACTTTGCATTTTTTCCGCTTAACAAAGTACCGTTATATAGTACAGGTTCAATTGCATTTTTTCATCCAACCAAGTGATGCGCCTCGACAGCCTCCCACTGTCTGTGAGCAGCGTGGAACCGTGGAAATTCCATCACTGAAAGAATTCTTTCCGTATGAGTAAACCTGTTTGTGTGGGCGAATGCGTTGTGTTCTGGACGAGTGAGCGCCTTCGCGTAGGTGTTGGTCTCAGCGCTGCAAAGTCGATGCGCTCAGCTCATCAATAAGAGGAATATTTTTGTTCGAACGTTGCTGCAATGTGTAGGCGTTGAAATATAGCTACGAAATGTGTGGAGGTGCTTGCATTCTTTACAGCTGTATTAACGGTATCGATAATCTCAATCATCATTTGTTTATTTTTTGTTTTTTTTCTAACTGTAAGCTGCAATCTTCGGCTGAGAGAGTTCTAATAATCTCATGCTTATATTTTCTTATTTGTAGCCTTTGGTCAATACATCACAAACCTTTATTTCTTTTGTACATAGTAATAGTATCTGCCAGCTTTCTTTTCTTTGTAAAGAGAAGTGTAGGTTTCTCTATATAATATACCCTTAATATACTCAACGTAATGTCAGCCGAATAAGGCAATGCTGGTACATACACATTTTAGATGGCTTCCTTTTAAAAATAAAGTCAAGCTACGTATTCTTAGAGTGTTTAGATTAGGTTAGCTCGGATGGCTGATCTCTCAACATGGCTGTTATGTGCAGTCCTTTGTTTAGCCAGACGAAAAAGCCTATAGTTGTATACTAGTAGCTATCGGCAGAACGAGCTGAACATATCACAAATCAGCTTAGGGGTTTATTCCTATTTTCGCCTTTTCAACTGGATGTCTAAAAGTATGAGATCTGAGTTGTTTTTACCTTGATCTGGCAAAAACGGGACAGTATTGTTCTATCTCAGCTTCATCCAAAGAGCTAATGTAGGTAGAATCCGCTAAAATGTTTAATCTTACCAGTTAGAACTTTCACAACCATTGAAAGGTAAACCTTGCTGAGAGCAAAGGACCTTGCTGTACAGCTGCTGGTAGTAAACCAATGCCTGCTGAGCTGGTCTGTGGCCATAAAATTCGGTAATGAACCACAAGTATTGTCCTAGCAAGCTTATCATCAATACCGCCGTGGTCAGACACTCAAACCAATCCAATCATAAAATAGCTCGATGCTAGCGATAAGGGGTCTAGACATCCCTTCACTACCATTGAGCAGCTCACAATCAGCGAACTAAAGTCTAATACCGTCGCCCATAATAAAAATGTGAGAGGATTTCAGATTGTCCAGGCTCGCAGCCATCTAAGTTCCCAGATTATTGGGGTGTGAGGGCAGATTTCGCGACCATACACCTTGCGTCTTGCGATGCATACTGCAAAAAACACTCGTTCACAATACGAAACTAAATAAAATATTAATATCAGCTCAACAATCATTCCGGCTGAATTGGGACTGAGTGAAAAATAAGCGAGTGTAAATACTTGCATACATACTTATATGTGACCTGGTCTACGAAAACGTGCTAAAACTAGTTTTCTGGGAAACAGCTGCTAAAAATAAACAACCCGTTTCGTCAGTTTCTCGTTATCTCATTAATTGTTCTCCTTATTATATTTTTCGTATTTTTACTCTTCTTTCTCTACATTTTTAGGGAACTTTCAAACAAGTTATGCCTTTTTCAATTCTATCACGTGAAAAAGCATCTCATCTTCCATCCGAATCAACTAAAAAGTGAAAATAGATTTTTTGCCCCCTTTCAGCCCCCTTTTCGTAGACCAGGTCACACATATAGAATTACAACATGAAAAACTTAGAACTACAGGGTCCGGCACTCGAAGTGTAACCAACTTCACACCGTTCGAGCAGCTGTCGCACTCGAATCAACTGTTTATAAATTTGCTGAATGACAGTTCGGAGTATTGTTCACAAGTGTGCAAAAGTGTTTTGCCAAAAAGTGAACGCAACAAAAAGTGATCAGCGATGGAACTCAAACGTAATAGTGGGATTGCATTATATTTAGCTGGAAAATAACAGCTACCAATTGTTCGTGAGCTCAAACACCTTAATGTGAATAAAGTTTTTGTTTAGCGCACTATCACTCGTTACAATGATACTGGTAGCATTGCATAACGCCATGGATGTGGTCATCAAAAGACTGCAACGTCACGTGAGATAGTTCGGAAAGTGAAGAAGCGACTTGAGCGAAATCCACGACGAAGTGCCAATCAAATGGCCAATGAACTGAAAATATCCGACCACAGCATCCGAAGCATATTGAAAAATGAGCTCAAGGTCAGGTCTTACAAGTTCCAAAAGGCCCATGATCTCACACCGAAGCAGCAACAAGTAAGACTTGAGAGAGCGATGCAGTTGCTTCGCTTGGCCGAAAGCGGTCAAATTCTGAACATTGTGTTTTCTGACGAAACAATTTTTCCAATTGAGCAATTCGCAAACTCTCAAAACGATAGGGTTTACTTGACCGACCGTTCATACGAGAATCTAAGTCATCGGTTGGCCACCAGGAGGCAGCACCCGCCACAAATAATCTTCAATTGTTTTCATCGAGCCTGGCGTCAAAGTAAATGCGACATATTATCGGGAAAGTGTTCTGGAGGCTGCTTTGAAGTCGTGGGCAAACAAACATTTCGGTCGCAAACCATGGACGTTTCAACAAGACTCAACACTGTCTCACAAAGCACCAGTGAACCAAGAATGGCTGAAAAACAACGTTCCGAACTTCATTACGACCACACAATGGCTCTCGAATTCACCAGGTGCGAATCCAATGGATTATTCTATGTGGGCCATTTTGGAGAGCAAGGTCCGAATTAAAAATTACACCAGTCTCGAGATTGTCCGTGAGTGGGCGAAATTACCGCCAAGTCACATTCGGGCAACTTGCGATTCGTTTTTTGACCGTCTCAAGGCCATAGTTAAGGCAAAAGGTAGTCATATCGAGCAAAAGTGAATTGGTCCTGAATTTATGATTATTTCCACACATGTACATTGTACTTTAAAATAAATAAGAATAATTTTCCAAACCGAATTTATGCCTTTTTAATTGGACACTTCGAGTGCCGGACCCTGTAACAGTTACATATGTATGCTATACTGATCTGATATGGGCGGTTCCGAGAAGCTTCTTGAAGAGAAAAGGACATGTTCAATATTTTAGATCGATATCACGTACTAAAATTTTAAAAGAATATTTAAAAGATTTTTGGAATTACAGGCTTCTAAAATGGAGCCGCTCAATGAGCTCTACAAGTTTAAAAGCGTTTTAAGCTTTCTTCTCGAAACAGCATTTTTCGAATTTGCTGCAGTGATTACTCCGACCGTCTTAATTTTTTTTCAGCATGTTCTGCATATAGTTCCCATATAATTAACCAGAGTTTGATATGAAATGACAGGCAAAAAATAGGGTGAGGATCAACTCTGTTTCAAAAAAATGCCGCAATTTTGTAAATTTTTGATATTTTTCGACAGTTAGTCATTGTACGGACAATATCTTCTAAAGAATTATTGGTTTCATCTACGGAAAAGTACGGAATGGCTGCAGCAGTGGCGGACTTTTCTTTGGCGCCTATGAAGATCGCTATACACTATATACTACTGTGCCCAAAAACTAAGGTGACATTTGAATTTAAACTGCGCGCGTCGAAGGATTTGGAGAATTATTTTTTTTTTAGGTTGGTAGTACTGTCAGTCACATTTATGTCAAATTTCATGTCAAAATATTCATTAGTGTTTGAGATACGTGTCGTTTTGTGAGCTGCTAAAAGTGAGTTTTCCGTTTTTTGCGATGTCGAAATTTGTTGAGCAAAGAATTTGCATTAAATTTTGTTTACGGAATCAATTTTCTGCTGCGGATACGTTGAGGATGGTGCAGAAAGCCTTTGGTGATGAGGCTATGTCTAAAAAAAATGTTTACAAGTGGTATAATGAGTTCCAAGCCGGCCGTGAACGTGTCGAAGACGAAGAGCGTCCAGGGCGACCATCAACTCAACCGACGAAGCTCACGTTCAACAAATCAAAGATTTGGTGTTGAAAAAAAGTCGATTAACAATTAGAGACCTTGCTGATGAAGTTGGCATATCGAAAGGCTCAGCCAATACCATTTTGAAGGATGTTTTGGGCCTCAAGCGCATCAAATCTCGACTGGTACCGAAAGCATAAAATTTTTTGGAAAAAAGCGTCGCTTTGAAGTGTGTGAAACGATGTTTTCCGACTACCAGGGTGTCATGAAACGCATTATAACTGGCGATGAGACTTGGATCTATGCTTACGACCCCGAAACAACCAATCAATCGAGCGAATATCGTGCCAAACGAGAGCCGAGACCAAAAAAATTGCACCAAAGTCGTTCAAAAATCCAAGTCATGTTGACTGTTTTCTTCGGTTATCGTGGTGTTGTGCATTATGAATTCCTTCCAACCGGTCAAACAGTCAGCAAGGAATATTATTTGAACGTTATGCGTCGTTTGCGTAACGCTATCCGCCTAAAAAGGCCGGAATTGTGGAAAGACAATTCTTGGTTTTTACACCACGATAAGGCACCATCCCATACTGCCCTCGTAATTCGTGATCATTTCGCCAAAACCTCGACCCATATCGTTCCGCAACCACCGTAGAAATAAGATCTGGTGCCGTGCGACTTCTGGCTGGCCACCAAGCTCAAAAGACCGCTCCGGGGACACCGTTTTTATACGATAGAGGAGGTTCAAGCCGCAGCGAAGACGGAACTGAAGGCCATCCCGGAAAGTGACTACAACCAGTGTTTCGAATATTGGAAAATCCGTTGGCATAAGTGCATTGCATCGGGAGGGGATTACTTTGAAGGGGATGAAATTGATTTGGAAGAATAAATAAAGAATTTTCAAAATAAATACAGTGTCCTTATTTTTTGGGCACAGTAGTATACAGTTCTTACAGCATTAGTGGGACTAGCATACATTCAATATTGTATTAATATTTGACTGTAAACCAAATTTGTGGTTATTGGATCCCACACAATTTCCCAATCACTCAAAACAAGGCTTGTGTTGATTGGTCGAATGTTAACAAAACACTATAACGGTGCTTCGAAACACGTCTATGACATCGTGACAGGTGAGAAAGCGTGGATTTACGCGTGTGAGACCGAAAGAAAATAACAGTCGACTGTATGGGTGTTTCAACATGAGCCAAATCCAACATAAGGTGCTCGCGCATGAAACACTTTCAAGCAAATAGTTGCCTGAAAATATCGCAACCATACCACTAGAGCAACGCAAAACAGTAAATTCTGAGTGGTACACAATCAGTTGTTTTTCAAAGCATAGGAAAACCAAACGCCGATGTCGGATCACTTTTCACCACGACAATGGGAATTCTCACAAATCGACTGAAACAACAGTTTGATGAGTGAAGCAACGAAAAGTCTTGACTTGGCGAATGACTTCTTATTATTCCCGTGCGGATAAAAGAGTTAAAAATTTTCCGAACAATTGGTTCAAATGGATGCAAAAGTGTATGAAAGTTAATGGAAAATAGTTATAAAAACAATAAAGCGATTTTCGATAATTACAATTTGTGTGTGCTCTAATCCCAAAATATAAAAGCCAATCTAGTCGTCAATCAACGGATTTGACGTTATCAAAAGTTGTGATGAGTAAAGGTACATATAATATTAGATCAGCACGGTTTCGGTTATACTCCCGTCTTGACTGTCTACAGACAATTTTTCAGAATCTCAGTAAGAAAACTGATTTATTGTGAATACTGTCCGGTCTATGATAGGATCGTATACAATATATAAGAATGGTTTTACCAGTAATTTCGGTTTTAAAAAATTTGCAACTTTTAGGTAAAAAAAATATAGAACATTTGTCAAATAACCTAAATCTTTTCAAAAAAGCTCAACACATAAAAATTTCTTACAGCCCTCGAAGCGTAA
The DNA here is from genome assembly GCF_024586455.1 of Bactrocera neohumeralis. Taxonomy (NCBI): domain Eukaryota; kingdom Metazoa; phylum Arthropoda; class Insecta; order Diptera; family Tephritidae; genus Bactrocera; species Bactrocera neohumeralis. The sequence goes on along the minus strand of NC_065923.1, from coordinate 40,251,541 downwards.
CCAATTAAAAAAGCCATAAATTCGGTTTGGAAAATTATGCTACCCGAATGTGACTTGCCGATGTTTTGGCATACCTAGGACAATGGCTTTCTTCAGCATCTCGAGACTGGTGTATTTTTTACTTCGGACCTTGCTCTCCAAAATGGCCGAGATAGAATAATTCATTGGATTCGCATCTGGTGAGTTCGAGAGCCAATGTGTGGTCGTAATGAAGTTCGGAACGTTGTTTTTCAGCCATTCTTGGTTCACTGGTGCTTTGTGAGACAGTGTTGAGTCTTGTTGAAACGTCCATGGTTTGCGACCGAAATGTTTGTTTGCCCACGACTTCAAAGCAGCCTCCAGACCACTTTCCCGATAATATGTCGCATTTACTTTGACGCCAGGCTCGATGAAAACAATTGGAGAGCGCCCATCTGCGGTGAAAGCGGCACAAACCATTATTTGTGGCGGGTGCTGCCTCCTGGTGGCCAACCGATGACTTAGATTCTCGTATGAACGGTCGGTCAAGTAAACCCTATCGTTTTGAGAGTTTGCGAATTGCTCAATTGGAAAAATTGTTTCGTCAGAAAACACAATGTTCGGAATTTGACCGCTTTCGGCCAAGCGAAGCAACTGCATCGCTCTCTTAAGTCCTACTAGTTGCTGCTACGGTGTGAGATCATGGGCTTTTGGAACTTGTAAGGCTTGACCTTGAGCTCATTTTTCAATATGCGTCGGATCCTGCGGTCAGATATTTTCAGTTCTTTAACCATTTGATTGGCACTTCGTCGTAGATTTCGCTCAAGTCGCTTCTCCACTTTCTGAACCATCTCACGTGACGTTGCAGTCTTTTGATGACCACCTCAAGGGATCTTCATGAAAGTTGGTTATTACTTAGACATTGCTACAAACTCCGAAGAAATTTTTCAGACCAAACAGCCTTATACAAACTGACCGCGTAAACTAAAGTTCTTGTATAAAAATTTCCCATCGGAGCACTTTGGCTTATAGCTGCCATCCAAACAGATCGCTCAAAATCAAAATACTTGTAAATATCTTTTTATGCCAAGTTTTACTAAAACAAATTCAAATTCTGTGAAGGTGGAGACATATCTCAAAATTTGTAGCAAAATATTCTAATTAGTTTTTTGAATATTTAATGGAGATATGATACAATTTTCAACTAGACATGGCGTAGCTGTCCTTCTCTTTCACTACCCTCGTACACATATACAACATCAAATTTTTGTGGTGCGCAGATACATACATATGTACATATATACGATTTTTGCTACGGGTACTGCCCTTTCGCTTCTGGTTGCCTTGTCATAATAGTTTTGCAGAACTTGTCATCTAAATGCGAATGTGTGATAAATTTTATTATATTTTTCTATCAAATATATAGTGTATATACAACCAAAAACTTATATATTCGCATTTTGCTCTTATTGTAGTTCTATTGCTTTTTATACTCTCGCAACAATGTTGTTAAGGAGAGTTTTGTTCACATAACGGTTGTTTGTAAGTCCTAAAACTAAAAGAGTCAGATATAGGGTTATATATACCAAAGTGATCAGGGTGACGAGTAGATATGTCTGTCTGTCCGTCCGTCTGTCCGTGCAAGCTGTAACTTGAGTAAAAATTGAGATATCATGATGAAACTTGGTGCACGTATTCCTTGGCTCCATAAGAAGGTTAAGTTCGAAGATGGGCAAAATCGGCCCACTGCCACGCCCACAAAATGGCGGAAACCAAAAACCTATAAAGTGTCATAACTAAGCCATAAATAAAGATATTAAAGTGAAATTTGGCACAAAGGATCGCATTAGGGAGGGGCATATTTGGTCGCAATTTTTTTGGAAAAGTGGGCGTGGCCCCGCCCCTACTAAGTTTTTTGTACATATCTCGAAAACTACTATAGCTATGTCAACCAAACTCTACAGAGTCGTTTCCTTCAGGCATTTCCATATACAGTTCAAAAATGGAAGAAATCGAATAATAACCACGCCCACCTCCCATACAAAGGTTATGTTGAAAATCACTAAAAGTGCATTAACCGACTAACAAAAAACGTCAGAAACACAAAATTTTACGGAAGAAATGGCAGAAGGAAGCTGCACCCAGGCTTTTTTTAAAAATTGAAAATGGGCGTGGCGTCGCCCATTTATGGACCAAAAACCATATCTCGGGAACTACTTTACCGATTTCAATGAAATTCGGTATATAATATTTTGTTAACACCCTGATGACATGTACGAAATATGGGTGAAATCGGTTAACAACCACGCCTTCTTCCAATATAACGCTATTTTGAATTCCATCTGATGCCTCCTCTGTATAATATATACATACATTAGGAACCAATGATGATAGCGGAATAAAACTTTACTCAAATACGGTATTTGAAAAATATGTCAATGACGTATAATGAAATCTCGATTATCACTTTATCATGCGAGAGTATAAAATGTTCGGTGACACCCGAACTTAGCCCTTCCTTACTTGTCATAACTCGGTTTTGCCGTTTGCCAATACCAGAAACATAACCGCATCACATAATGCTGAAAAGGGGAAAGGCGAAGGCAAATAGTTGAACGCCATCGGCAATAACAAATACGCGAATGATACTCGCTCGAACATATCGCCGTTCAATGAATATTTACTTTTCGCAAACAAAAAAGTTACGCCAATAAAAAGTTACATTAAACTTTATGCTTAGGAAAGCGTCATATGTTCTACATAATACGTGCAATCGTGCAACGTGATGTGGCTGGCACATTGGTTAGCAGCAGTTGGCTGTTTGCACCGAATGCAACCGCGCACATACATACAAATATACTTATGTATGTGTGTGTGCGAATTCCTCATGCCCGTTTTGTAGTATTGGCCCACTTCTGTCGCATTGTTTCCGTTTTCTATTGCATCCTTTGCCAACATCTCGAAGCTCGCACAATAGAGTTGCCAAGCGCAGTGTTGACAACAGATTTTCGTATTTTTATGTGTTTGTGTGCGTAACAGCGTCTGGTATTGTCATATAGACTCATGCTTTGCCGGAGGACATCTGAATTTATGTTTAAATAAGTTTCGTTTAATTAATTAACATAATTAAATAAATAAATAAAGCTGTAGCCGAGGTGCTTAGAATGAACATGATGTTAGGGGAGTAAAAACTAAAGGGTGATCTATTTCAAAGTTCCCTACTTTTTTAAAAAATAAAAACAGAAACTTTAAATTCAAAAAAGTATATTTATTACCATTCGTGAGAAAATTCTTTCGCATTTATTTTCCGAGGATTAACTATAATCAAATTAGCTATGGTCCATCCGTTGAGTCCAATTTTCGTTGACTCGTTCAAGCATTTCGACTGGCGAATGCCACGCGTGATGTTTTGCTTCAAGACCTCAATTGAAGCGGGATTGTCCACATAGACTTTAGATTTTACATTTCCTAACAGGAAAAAGCCTAAGAGTGTGATACTACACGATCTTGGTGGCCAATCGACCGGCCCAAAACGTGAAATGAGATGTGTGGGAAGTGACTCTGTCTTGTTGACATCAAATATTGCCGAGATCCCGAGCTTCAATCAAATAGTCGGTTAATGGCGAGATAACGGTCACTACTGACGGTTACGTTCTCACCGGCATCATTTTTGAAGGCTATCGACCAATGATACCACCGGCCCACAAACCACAACAAACCATTTTTTTCTGGATGAAATGGCAGCTCTTGAATCTCTTCTGGTTGCTCTTCGTCCCAAAAGCGGCAATTTTGCTCGTTTACATACCCATTGAGTCGGAAATAGGCCTCATCGCTGAACAAAATTTGACTCGGAAATGTCTGATCTTCTTGAAACTTTTCGAGAGCCTATAGAGAGAAGCAATATCGCTTGGGAAAGTCGAGCAGCTTCAGTTCTTGAACAAGCTGTATTTTGTAGGCTTTCAATTTCAGATCTCGATGTAAAATGCGCCAAATCGTTAGATACGTACTCCGAGTTGCTGCGAACGGCGCCGAATCGACTCTCCACAGTCTTCGTATACAGGGTTTGTCGGTAAATCTGCGACAGAGACGTTTGCTATGATCAAGCATACTTACTCAGATGTTGCTTTAGCAAGAAGTGGTGAGTTTCGGTGGCACCAGGCCTTTTTGGATGGCCGAGAAGAGGTCGCTGATGAAGACCGTGCTGGGAGGCCTGCGACTTCGACAAACACCGACAATGTGACTCGTGTGCATCGACTAAGTATTCGTTTAATTGCCCAGATGTTAAATTTATCAAAATTTACACATACTGTTCATGCATTGCGACGGAGCACTTGAACATGCGCAAGGTGTGCGCGAAGATGGTACCAAAAATGCTCACTGACATCCAGAAATTGTGGCTTGTGGAAGTATGCCAAGAAAATTTGAACATATGTGAAAATGACCTACAATTTTTGAATAACATAATCACAGGTAACGAGTCATGGATTTTGGAGTATGATCCCGAGACAAAGAGGCAATCTTCGGAGTGGCACACGACGGCGTCTCAAACAAGCATTTTGAGACGACAGAGGGATCCAAGCAGCATGCACCTCGGCTCTAAAGGCTATTCCAGAGAATGCCTTACGTCACGCCTTCAATGATTGGAAAACGCGCTGGCAGCTGCATCGACTCAGTCCTTTTACTTTCCGAACAAACCCTGTATAGTCTCAGCTATGGCTGCTAGATTTTTTTCACTGCGTACTGAACGTGGTATATTTGGTCGAATGTTATCCAATAATGAATCCTGGGTCTCAAGTTGGGTGATGATGTTGCGAATAGTACGTTCAGTAAGCTATAAGCTGAGTGAACGGATCATAAGTTAAGTGAACAGTGCGAAACACATTCTTTACAGAACGTGAATTTTCGTAAAAAAGTTGAACGATTTGTAAACGTTGTTCAGGCGTAAGTCTTTCCATGATGAAATGCCAAGAAATACTAAACAAAAATTACTTGACAGCTTGACACGACTCGTATGTGATCTATCAAAAAAAGGCTATAGAAAAAAGTACCTCTACTTGGATCACCCGTTATAAACATATTAGAGCTAGGTGAAGATTTTTCTCGGTTATTTCATGGCATGTTTAGGGGTTAGAAAAGTTCCATTTTGGTTCGGAGTAAAGTTTTGACCTTTGAGCTCTAATAAATTTTCTTTTTTTTTGTTTTTTCTGAGGATATGTATTAATCTACCGGATACACGTATATCGCAAATGGCCCTTCATTTCTTAGAAATATCTACCTCATCCCTAGTTAAGGCACAGCATAGCTCGGAATTAAGTATGGAACCATAACTTTTTTCAGCAATTGCCTGCATTAATATATGCTTTCGAAAAGATATCATAGTGGACTGCGGACTAAACGAAATGTATGGTGTTGAACATACTATATTTAAATTTTCCTATAACAACAAAGCATATAATAACAAGTCCGTTCTTTTCGAATGTAACTTTATTAATTAATTACAATTTCCAATCCTTACAGCTAGGAAGTTAACATAATGTATGTGAGCTTAAAACTAATGAGTGCAAATGTTTATTGTTGTTGTTATTATTTAAGAGAAAGAGAGAATTTAGTTTAAGGAAAGATCAATTAGCAAGTATGGAAATTATGAAATGAGAAAAAGAGATATGAGAGGATAAGTAAGACAGGTAAAGAAAGAATGAAGAAGGAAGTGTATGTTGTTGGTAGTGGGAGTATTGGTATATGACTATATGTATTAAATACCTTAGTAATCTAGCTGCTAACCAAAGTAAAATCTGTTGTTCAATTTAGAGTTAATATGCTTTTGGGGACTAGTTCCTAAGTGCTCTATGGGGAAATATAGTTTGAAACAACAATAGCTCTTTGGATAACTATATTTTCACCTTCCTAAAATAACGTTTGCTGAAACTGATCTGGCAGTTATTTCGCTATTACAATTTCACCATCATCCTGCCCCGCTTTTGACCAATAACCTCGCTTAGCTTGTTATTAGATTCGAATGAAGCGAGGTCATTTATCAAATATATTACAAATTGAGTAGCCTAATTTTGCATTATCTACTCTCTTTTCCTTTTATTGCCTAGTAAAGACCTTTTTTGTTGTTGTCAGGCTTCACGATTTTTGGTTGCATTCCAAAAATTTTTGCGCTGAAAATGTAGCCGCTTCCTCTCTGTCCAATGCTATTTGTCAAAATAATTGTGTTGAGGTTGTCTAGGTCGTTTACTTGAACTGTAGGTCATTGTTGTTGTTATGGCGTTGTATACAGTTTTGTTATTTGTTTTTTGTACTCTATGTTCTAATAGCGCGACTGTAGTTCAACGCTTGCAGGCTTTGGGGGGATTATGTGCCGAGCATGTGTCGCCTGCTGGCATATGTAGCTTCCACCCATAACTATGGCTCAGTCAATTTCGCCAAACGCCGGAAACATGCGAAACAATATCGAATTTCAATATTTTATTTCAACTTTAAATTTCCGAGCAAACATATGCAGTTCATACAGACCGTTATATATATAAATATATTTGACATACATATATTTGCATTAATTGTAGCGTTTCGAAAAATATTTATTTACTGCTGCGCATCCATTTCTATTTGCACTTGGGATTTATTGTTGTTTGCGCTAAGCACTTCCACAGAATTTTTCTAAAACATGTTTTCACACATTTCATTTAAGCATCGAAAAATCTACCATTTTTTATATTTTAAATATGTACGAGTATTGTATTTATGTGCCGGAGGGAAATTTAGCAGTGAATTTGGCGCAATTCGCGCAGTGTTTCGTCAAAGTGAATGGCATTTTTATTAACCAAATCACGTTCTTTAAGCTACCATTACTTTACATTTACGAAAATGACTTTCAAAACGATTTTTATATTTGGAGATATGGCAACCTCAGTGTTGTAATACGGGAACTCACAACTTTTTCGTAAACCTTGAAAATTTTCTTACTTTTCAATAAGAGCGCTGCAAAAGATTTTTTTCCTCCTCCGATATGCTGCAATTTCACCTTCGATATTCGTGCGAAGTTCATTAATCGTCGCTGGCTTCTTGGCATAGACCATAGACTGGACGTAGCCCCACAGGAAATAGTCTTAACTGCGTCAAATTGCACAACCGAGGCGGCCAATTGACTGGGTCATTTTGTGAGAAAACACGCGCGCCAAACTTGGTTTTCAATAAATCGATTTTCACATTCGCTGAGTGGCTTGTGGCGCCGTCCTGTTGGAACCACGTATTGTCCAAGTCCATATCATCCAATTCGGTCCAAAAATATTCGGTTATCATTAAGTGGTAGCGATTCCCATTCACAGTAACATGCCGGTCTTGATCATCACTCAAGAAGTACGGTCCAAAGACGCCGCCGGCCCATAAACCGCATCAAACCGTAATTTTTTCGGGATGCAATGGTGACTCATGGAGTACGTGTTGATTTCTGGCTGACCAATAACGTACCCTTTTTATTTATTGATGAAACCATTCAGCCGGAAATGAGCTTCAGCGCAGAAAATGATTTTTCCATGAAAATCCGGATCAATTTCAAGTTTTGCTCAGCCCAATTCACAAACATACGACGATTCTGGTGACCAAGCGGCTTCAGTTCTTGCGTCAATTTGATCTTGTGCGGATGTAGGCTAAAATCTTTTCGCAAAATTCGCCACAATGACGTCACAGAGATGCTTGAGAACGACGTGTGAGAGACTGATTTGGGTCTTCCTTAATTAATGCACTAGCGACAGCAATATTCTCGATATCATGGGCACTTCTTTGTCTCACTGGCACGGGAACATTTTGTACTGTGCCTGTGGATTCAAATTTTTCCACTAGACGCTCAATTGTTGATCTGACAGGACGATTATGACGACCATAGATTGGACGTAGCGCTCTTAAGGTTGAGCCACTGACTCCGAATTTCGGTAATAAATTTTAATAATTTCGTCACGTTGTTGGATCATATGTATGTATATCCTTCCATGATGAAATGGCAAACCTTTGGGAAGAGAAATGTTAAAAGAGCAATATGCCGTCATTTGCTGTCTGCTTTTTGACTTTACAGTAAAGTTTGACATTTTTCTTGTTATACACACACAGAACGGTTTGACATACGTGCGCTATTTGTGTTCTTTACAGTAACTTAAAAAATTCATATCGGCCAAAAAATAGATATAAATCGCGAACTTTTTTGCGGGATTAGTTCTTACAACTTTCATCGTGAATTATCTCATCTAGAGTGCATCGATAAACTTAATTAATTTTTTGGTGATGATGCTCCATCAAGGACCTCTTTTGTAGTTGGTTTGGTAAACTAAGTCGCTGTAGTAGATCAGTCCAAGACGAACTTCGTGAAGGTAGTACAATATTTTGTTCCGGAAACTATTGATGCTGTGCTGTGCGCAAACTAAAATTGCAAGCTCATCTTGTGATCTATCGTGAAATTGAGATAACTATATATCCTTCTATAGGCATTAGTGAGACCAGCATACATTCAATTTTGAATGAACACGTTGGATTAAACACAATTTATGAATCGCTCAAAAAAATTGCTAGAGAGAAATGTAAAAAAATAATACGACAGCGGGACTTTGAAATACGTCCAAGCCAACGTAACAAGGGATGAATAGTGGATTTATAGGTATGAGCCAGAATTTTGAGTAGCATCGACTGCATAGGAGTTTCAAAATGAGTCGAATCCAGTAATATTTGTTCATGCCCAAAGCATTTCCAAGCAGATGGTTGAAAATTTTTAAAAAAGTTGGACATGTCGTGCCACAATGCCACTAGAACAAGGAGATCAGTACATTCTGTGTTCTACTCAATAATTTGTTTGCCAGTTGTTTTCAAGAAATCGGTTTCGCCGAAGACGGATCGCGTTCCACCACGACAATGTGAGCTCTCACAAATCATTTTTGAGCACTCGAAATAGTGATTTGCTGAGTTATCCACCGTATAGACCTGACTTGGCACCAATAGCTTCCTTTTATTGTCGTAAGTAAAAAATAAAAGAGTTCAACTTTTTTCGACAACTGAAGAGGCGTTGTTGCGTTCAGTACGCATGTTTTGGAGATATGTACTTTCGTCAGGGTGGCAAAAGTGTTTCGACAGTTGTTTTCAACGCCTTCAAAAGTGTATAGATCTTAATGGAGAATATTTTGAAAAACACTAAAGCGATTTTCGTTGGTCAATATTTGGTTTTATTCCCTAATCTCGAAATATAAAAGGCAATTCTCTTATAATTAAAGATACTTTGGGGAAGATTTTGTTTCCACGTGGCTGTTTGTTATGTGGACTGAAGTCGTATCGTATATCTTTTAGAAAAATAATAAAAAAACACCGATGGGTTTTCGATGGGGTCAGAGCCGACACTCAACTCAACTTCAACAAACATGTCTTCTGTCCTGGAAGAATCGATCTGTATAAGTAGACCTCATAAATAATTTTATACAATTAATCGAACGTGGGGTATTTTTCTCTTTGGTCCCCAAAATTCTAGATATATCCTATTTGGTCCGTTTTATCATAGAAGAACGTTTTAAACTAATCTATGTTTTATTAGTATTCTACATATAATCTAAGTGTATATTTAAACAAATTTATTTTTTCATATAGAGTAGTGAGTACATAAGGCAATATTTGTTGTATTAACTAGCAAATAGTTTTGTCACCGAATTTTGGAAAGTTTTCAGTTATCCACTGGAACAAAAGCAAAAATAGTAGTTGTAATAGGTGCAATCGAGCTGTGCAAATTTGATCTGCCATTTCATACCTGCCGTGAAAAGCATTTGTAAGCGGATTTAAAGGGAATTACAACATTACTTCGAAGTGTTATTTTTATTGCATTAATTTTATGACCGTATTCGTTGAAGCGTAGGAGTATTATAACGTTGTCGGACACAATCACTGTGTGGTGTTAGAAATCGAATTGCGTTTAAAATTTAAATGAAGTACAAATATACTATGGAAGCTTGTTGCAACGTGAGCTATGATTAGAGTAAAATGATCTGTTATAGTAGGAGAGTCACTTATGCTCTACATTTCGCCGATTCCATTTTTCCAATTTGATGATGTTGGGATCCTAAATGTGCCCCGTGATGACTTCTTTTGACTAGAAGTAGAAGCCTTTTGGTTTATGCACTATCAACAGTACTCCAAAGCAACTTTGTGGTATGCCCAGTGTTGCTTGTGTTCCAAGGCCTAAAGTGTTTCTCTACGGTCCGTTGCTTCAAACAATTCTTGAACGAGGTGTGTGGTATGGGACAGCTTAGAGAAATTGTGTTTCCAACTGCCCTCGAGCGGGCCAACGCAGCTCTTTGGTTTTCTACTATTCTTCAAAGTTTTGTCTGTGGTGGAACTCGTCCTTCATAAGTGACATGCGGTTTGAAAAGCACTAAAAATTACGGATTTTTCAATAGAGACGCTACAAATGTAGACCGATAAGTACAGCAAACGACGCCATATTTTTCCCGCTCTTTTGACATTTCTCTTCAGTAAGGTTTGCCATTTCATCATGGAAAGATATACGATCCAACAACGAGTCGAAATTATTAAAATTTACTACCGAAATTCGAAGTCAGTGGTCTCAACTTTGAGTGAGCTACAACTTGTGGTCATCATAATCGTTCTTTCAGATCAACAATTGAGCATCTAGTGGACAAATTTAAATCCCAATGAGACAAAGAACTGTAGTAGTGGTAATTTTTGGACCGATTCACACATTTTAGGCATTAAACTATACTATATCCACTATCATAAGTTCAATTATTTTTGCTTTGCTAATATATTGTTTCTATATAATGACCGGCTGAGGAGGTACTCTAAAACATAAAAAACAAGAAGATTCTTCATTAGAAAGGATGTCGTTATCGGGTTGACCATTTTCCAAAAAAAAAAAAAAAAAATGGCGTCGACTAGAAAATTTTGTTTTTGACCCGATTTTTTCGACCTTTTGGAATTTTTTAAAATACTTCAAATCAAAATTTTTGGAAATCCAAGGCAGACACGATAGAGCATTGTATAAAGAAGATATATACCAAATTTCAAAGGAATCGGTTCAGTAGAACTTGAGATATCATGTCAACCACCTCAAAAAAAGTAGTTTCGAAAAAAATGCGTTTAAAGTTTAGGAGACGATTCTAGTGAACACGGATGCAACATCACAAAATCGGCTGTATCTCCGAAAATAAGTCGAATTATATTTTTGAAAGTCTAAACTTTCAAAATATGCGAAAAAAATCGATTTTTTCAAAATCCTTGACCAGAATACCCCCTTAAAGCTTAGTTATAGCACTCTTCGCTTAATGGCATTTTGTTGGCGTGGCAATAGTTCGATTAGGCACATCTGCAATAGCAATCTCCCATTCCGCCAGGAACCTCAGATGTCAGTAAATTACACTTTTGATATATTCTCTTCGATTTACAATAAGTTTTTACGTAATATAATTTTTCTTTTTCCAAAAATTATCGACCTGGTCTACAAATTCCTTCAAATTACCATTCTAAGAACGATTTCTCAATATTTTGAAAAGCTCACATTCGATAACTAATAGGGCTGCTTTCACACCTCTCTAGCAGTGCAACTCAAACCAATTAATTTATATTCCAACGCAAGTTCTTAGTAAAATTCAGTTACGTTTCCAACAACTAAGACCCATAAATGTTCACTTTGATGCTCAGCTGCAGTTTATTGGCCGTTTTTAATACTCACAAATACTCATAAGAATAATGAAAGGGCTTGAATTTCCAATCAAAGTATCATTTCCAAACCTTTGAACTCTCTCTACCCAAAGGAAATTACTTTTTCATATTCTTCGTGCCATGCAATATTGGCAATTCCGCTTAAGCTATCAGGCCATTTAAGGAAGGCTTGCACATTTGCCCATTGATAAAGATTGCATATATACTTTGCCTCTAAAACAACTTCAAGTACATAAGATTCTATAAAGGGAATCCTTTGAAAATAACTTATATTATTGCCTTTTGCAATTTCAATGCGAATAATGCATGAATAAACACAAACATAGGATGCTTCTATGAGCGTGTGTGTGCGTGTGCTTGTTCGTGAAGCAAATAGAATAATGAAAATGGCAAATCGATTAGATGGAAAATTGCAATGAAACCAATTCACCTTAAGCATGAATCTGACGGGTTATTTATAAAGCGTACTTAGGATTATTACTAAACATATACTTAAACATATTAGGGTGGGTCCAAAAAAGGCTAATATCTTATCTTCGCTTGGTACTCTGAAAAATAGGTAACATTTTTGTAGAGACGAAAAATTTGATATTAATGATATGATATAGTATAATTACTATTATTACATACATACTAGCGGGTGATCCAAGTAGAGGTACTTTTTTCAATAGCCTGTTTTTTGACAGATCACGCGTGCGTCGTGTCAAGCTGCCATGTTACTTTTGTTCAGTATTGTTTGGCATTTCATCATGCTAATACTTACGCTAGAACAACTTTTACAAATCGCTCAACTTTATTGTGAAAATTCACTTTCTGTAAAGGATGTGGTTCGCCTACTTCGCTCAACTTATGGTCAACATAATCGGCCTACTGAACATACTATTCGCAATACCATCACCCATCTTGAGACCCTGCTTTATTGCATAAGTTTCGACGAAATAGACCACGTTCAGCACGCAGTGCAGAAAATACAGCAGCCGTAGCTGAGAGTGTACACGAAGACCGTGGAGAGTCGATTCGGCGCCGTTTGCAGCAACTCGGACTGACGCAAGGATCGACTTCGCGCATTTCACATCGAGATCTGAAATTGAAAGCCTACAAAATACAGCTTGTGCGTGCATTGCATATTGCTTCGCTCTATGGGCTCTTGAAAAGTTTCAAGAAGATCAGACGTTTTCGAGCCAAATTTTGTTTAGCATTTGGTTCGTAGAGCAATCTGAAGAGATTCATGAGTTACCATTTCATCCAGAAAAAACAAAGGTTTGTTGCGGTTTGTGCGCCCCTGGAATCAAAAGTCTATAATTCTTCAAAAATGATGCCGGTGAGAACCGTAACCATCAATGCGAACCGTTATCGTGTCATGACAACCGATTATTTGATGCCTGAAATTGAAGTTCGTGATCTCGGACACATTTGATTTATACGGAGGCTGCTATATATATTTCTGGCCTAGGCAACACTAAGTGTTGCCAGGTGCAATCTGACATTTCCATTGGAAAGTTTGACATTTTTTTGCATAACATCACTCAGAACGTTTTGTCATTTAATCGTGAATTGTTTTATTTACAGGGAATTAAAAAATTCATCTCGGCCAAAAAATGGAATTAACTCGTGAACATTTTCGTGCGATCATTTTTCACAACTTTCGACGTGGATCGATGAACTAAAATCTTTGTATGGCTATGAAGCACCATCCTATAGCACTGTGAAAAACTGGTACAACGAATTCAATCGTGGCCGACGCTCGCTCAAAGACGAATTCCGTGAAGGTCGTCCAAAAACAGCCGTTGTGCCAGAAAACATCGATGCCGTACGTGAACTGATAATGCAAGACCGTCATGTAACATACCTTCAGATAGAGGCATGCCTATGCATTTCTCCCACCAGCATACATTCGATATTGCATGAACACCTGGCCGTAAAAAAGGTTTGTTCTCGTTGGATCCCGCACAATTTGACAATCGCTCAAAAAAAGGCTCGTGTGGATTGGTGCTGATAAGATCGTCACAGGTGACGAATCATGGTATGAGCCCAAAACAAAACAGCAATCGACCGTGTGGGTCTTCCAAAACTAGCCAAATCCAACGAAAGTTGTTCGTGGAAGAAGCACTTCGAAGCAAATGATCGCCTGTTTCTTCGGCAAAACTGGTCATGTGGCGACTGTTCCGCTTGAGCAACGTAGGACGGTCAATTATGAGTGGTACACCACCATTTGTTTGCCTGAAGTCTTCGGAGAAATTCGAAAAATGAACAAGAGAAGACGAATCATTGTGCACTATGACAATCCGAGCTCTCACACATCGGCTCAAACCAGCGCCTTTTTGACCAGCCAAAACGTAGAATTGATGGGTCATCCGCCGTACAGCCCTGACTTGGCACCCAATGACTTCTTTTTATTCCCACACATCAAGAAAATAATGCGTGGTCAACGATTTTCGTCGCCAGAAGATGCTGTTGAAGCATTCAAAAACCATGTTTTGGAGGTGTCTCAATCTGAGTGGAAAAAGTGCTTCGAAAATTGGTTTGAGCGCATGCAAAAGTGTATAAATCTTGATGAAGAATATTTTAAAAAACAATAAAACCATTTTCGTTGATAAATATTCCTATTTTCATTATTAGACCAGAAATATATATAGCAGCCCTCGTACAAGACGGCGCTAGTTCCCTCACATCACATGAATCAATGGCACTATTGAGAGAACATTTCGGTGAGCACATAATTTCACATTTTGGACTTATCGATTAGCCACCAAGAAGAGATCGTGTGATATCACACCGTTAGACGTTTTCGTGTGTGAAGTCAAAATCTAAGTCGAAATGCTTGAACGAGCCAACGAAAGCTGGAATCAACGGATGAACTATCTGAGACGTAAAGACGCGGTCAACATTTGAAATAAATGACAAATAACTAATGTTATTTCGAATGGTAATAAATATTGCCCGTTGGATCGCCCCCTTTAAAACTGAATGACTGATTGCCCATGACACAACTTAATTATGGATTTATTAAAACCAGAAGCCAACGCTATTGAAGTTATTATGAAATCGAACATCGAGCAACTCAAAACAGAACACATATCAATAACTGTATACAATATGTATCAATGACGGCTAAATTATATATGACAGTGCACGCAAAGCTGTCAAAACATTTTGTGTATTATTGGCGCCATAGTGTTGTATTTGTAATGTAGTATTTTGTTGTAAAGCATACAAACATATGTCATTTAATCTACATCGGTTATATTTGATACAATACTGGTGGCATAAATATATATTTCTGATGTCTGAGTATCTTATTATTTATAAATAGATATGGACAACGATAAATAATTGAATACTGAAATTATGATGGAATAAGTGTATAAAGCTCACATTATGCTTAGTTATAAATATTCGTTAATACACATGCACTAGAACGTAATTTGTACAGTGCTGAGCATGAAAATGAGGAAGATAGCAACAGGTAGTGTATTTCGGCAGAAGATCAAAAGTCAGATTTTGAAGCCTAGTGCCAAGTTATCGCTTACTACTCCAGCTTAGCGTGCTTTGGGAGGCAGTAATAAAAAGGAAGTAGAAGGAGATACATTATTTTTCAATAAAAACACCATCCAAATGACATTTTACTTCAATCGTCGATAATGTGACTTTTCAAGGCCACTTTGTTAGAAGACCTGTGCCGGACAGAAGCAATTATTGTAACAGAAGAACGAAGAATTAAATGGGTATAATTTGTAGAGCCAGAAACCGGTATAATGTGAGCTTTTCATATAAAATTGAGATTATTGAAAGTTTTGGTTTCCTTCTTTTTAGGGTGTAAAAGTTCGTTATCGAGGAAATTTCTCTTTATTTTTCAAGATCAGTGCCACTGAGAATGACCACCAGCTTTTCATTGCCATTTTTGTAGTTTGAATCTCTTAAGGTCAGATCCGTAGTGTACGGTTTATGTAAAATCGTTTTGCTGTCTAAGTTATGAAATTTTGCGACTGATTTTTGTGGTGGTTTTTATCTTGTGTGCTGAAACAGAATTTAAGCTTAAATCTGCTTTACTACCATACATTCTTAAACATTCTGCTGGTACGCTTTTGCCCCAGCTTTAACCGCTTTTTATTGAAGTGAAGAGGTGTAACTTTAGGAGAATGTCCATGAAACGCTTGGATTTTTTGGGCCTAATTTGCTTCAAACGTGTTGCCAGAAGATGACTAATTGATCAACGGTAGGACTTAATTTGGAGGTCACCTCTAATAAGATGATCTTGATCTGGTCGATATATCCATTTTCCTAGACATATTTTTTTATTTTCTAAGTTTTTAAGCCTGAATGGGTACGCATGTAAGCAGCTGCTAGGGTCAATATGGACCCTATCACCTGTTTTTATGCATTGATATTACACAATGGCGGTCAGTCCAATGTTACAAAGAAGCCTTTGCGGTTAGGAAAGCTATTGAGATAGCTTATAAACCAGGAAACGATATGAAGGCCATCAATGTATACGTCGATAGCCTAGCGTCAGAGAATGTGCTCCATCTGGCAATCAGGTCATGTCCGACTGATGCGCTCAATGTGATCCTGCATCAACTACCAATGGACATTTTTATTCACAAAACAGCAGCTATTGCGGCGATAAGAATAAAAGAATTGGGAGGTTGGAATCAGCAAAACTACGGACATAGTGTAATCCTAAACAAGCTCACCATTAATAAATCAGACTACATTCTCCCAAAGCTGGATTTCAATAGACACTTCCAGGTGAGGATACCATCTAGACGAGAATGGAGAAGAGATTCAATAGGAGAGGAGGATACCATCTCAGTCTATACCGACGGGTCCAAAATGGACTGCGGAGTAGGCACGGGGGTATTCTCCGCTGATCTAGGCATATCTCTCTCTATACGTCTACCGAACACGGCTAGCATCTTCCAAGCAGAAACCACGAGAATATTCATAAAGCAACTATATTTACGGATAGCCAGGCAACGCTCCTGGCTTTGCCTTCACCCATCACAAATTCCAGCGTAGTTAACAACTGCAAGAGAACACTAAGCTTAATAAAAGACAAGCTCCAACTAAACTTGATCTGGGTTCTCGGCCACAGGAACATTTTCGTCAACGAAAAAGCAGACGAGTTGGCAAAGGCAGGAGCCTTCCTAAACGAATCCGAGGCGGAGCTAATATCAAGCCCGCTAGGATTGATCAAAGGAGAGATCAATAGACAATTTCAACAAGTTGCAAACAACAGGTGGAAAAACATTACAAAATGCGTCATAACTAAACAATTATGGCCAACATATGACAGGAAAAGAACCAACGACTTACTAAATCGGTCAAGAAAAAGTATTTACAGAGTAACAGCTACCACAACAGGGCACTGGCCATTTGGGGAACACGCATCCAAAATGGGTATGCCCTACAATGACATCTGCCGTGGTTGCGGAGTAGCAGGGAACAAGGAAACAATCTTCCACTTCCTCTGCGAATGCCCAGCTCTAGCACAGATCCGACACAAAACACTTGGAATCCATCAAGCACCAAACCTTGGATGGATTTCCACTAAAAGCATATCGGACATAAGTAGTTTCATCGAAACCTCAAAATGGTGTGAGAGAGAAGGTGAAAATAGTGTATCAAAATGGCACATCAAATGCTAATTGAGCCCGATAGGGCTGCACTCCTACCTACCTACCTACCTACCATCTGGCATTACAAAGAACCTGTAGATCTATATATGGCGGAGTAGCCAGTCAGTATACCCTGACATACTCAGACGTCATTCTTCACCGTTGTTTTTTTTTTTTTTTTTTTTTTTTTGTTTAAGGAATTGATTAATCATTCAACAGCTGTGGGCCAAAGATTTAGGTGAGATTATACTATGGAATATTAAGAAGACTTAAGTCCTGGAACAATGATTCTCATTATTCATCACTACAAAGTCTCAGGCAATTTTTTGACGAAAGAGCGCCTTTTCTCAATATCATTAAAAATATTCACTCAAGGTCGCCTCAAATAGCTAATACGTCTTAAGCATTTATCCACCAAAAATTGGCTACGCCTGTGAGAAGAAATAACTATCGTTAAGACTAAGAAAGTGAACATCTATTATATTTTTAGTGTGTGTACCCGCCTCATTAATGCAGCAAAATGCCAGACACATTAAGGTGCACTAATAAATATTTATTTATGTCTGTCCGATTGTCTGCTTGTCTGCCTGCCCGTAAGCATTCGAACGCTTGGCATTCAGGCAGGAAAACAAACAATTTCGAGTTGATTGCGAATGAGTCCATGAATTACATAACTTTACCGTTACACGGAGGGCAGGCGCAGTGACAAAAGGCACACCCACACAAAGGGAAACTAAATTTAGCGACTAAAATAAATGAAGTAATTTGGTGTGTAAGCACACGTGTCCTGTAGTTGGCAGACAAAAGAGCAAAGCAACGCACAAACCGACACAAATTGCGGGATGGCAAGAGTAAGCAAAGTCATAATACACATGCCGTTAGCCATATGGATTTTCAGAGCATGCGTCTGAGTCCATGCGTGTGTGGCTGTGTAGGTGTGTGTGTGTGTGCCTTGGCATAATGACACGCCATTAAGCGAAAAATGCCAATAGCGCCCCAGCAAGCGGGAAAAGTTAGACAAAAACAAAGCCAAACTATGAATCATTTATCAATATTCTCACACCGCGCGGAAATTTCAAAAGCTTTGTTGGAATGTCTAAGAAACTTTTCAAGTATTTCGCAAGTTTTTGTTGTCGGCTGTTTTTTGTTTCTGCTCGTACATATTAACTTTCTTTATATCCGCTTGCGCTTTTGATTACTTTGCGAACATATGTTCCAGCGCTGTGGACGAAAGTCAATTGTTGTGCCACTGACGGCGTCGAAGAAGCGCTGCAAGTCATTTTCGAAGGAAATCGTGTGGCAAATATGAACAATAAAGCGTACACAAGGGCAGACATGATGTGACAAAGTCAAATATTTCTTTGTAAATCAGTCATTTGGGGATATTAAATGGTTATCACACCATTGCTGTCACATGCTGTATCCACTAATGGTGGGTGAGGAAGGGAATGCTTTAGGAAAATGCCATTTATGAAAACATTTTTAATATAAATGTTTAATATATTTTTTTAAATATATTTTTTTTAATATATTTTTTTTTAATATATTTTTTTTTAATATATTTTTTTTAATATATTTTTTTTAATATATTTTTTTTAATATATTTTCTTTAATCACCTTACCAGCGTATATTTATTTACCAGAAATCCTATAGAATATATACATACATATGTAAATGATCAGCATGACAAGCTATCCTGTCCGTCGACCCGTATATACGCGAACTAGTACCACAGTTTTTGAGATATCGATTTGAAATTTGAAGTTGGTCACTTGCATCGCCGATATCGGACCACTATAGCATACTTACTCATCATAAATACAGTTAACACATCCATCTTTATAAATAGTGGGTAGGAGGCATCCAAGTAGAGGTGCTTTTTTCAAAAGCTTTTTGAGAGATCACGCGTGAGTCGTGTTAAGCTGTTATGTTATTTTTCTTCTGTATAGTTTGGCATTTCATCATGGAAAGACTAACACCTCAACAACATTTGCAAATAGTTCATCTTTATTACATAAATTAACGTTCTGTAAAGAATGTGTTTCGGGAGTTTCGCTCAACTTATGGTCAACATAATCGGCCTGTTAAGCGTACTATCCGCAATACTATCACTCATTTTGAGACCCAGCATGCATTATTAAATAATATTTTACCGATCACCACACAGTGAAGAAAATATAGTAGCCGAAGCTGCGAGTGTACATGAAGAACTTGGAGACTCGATTCGGCGCCGTTCGCTGTAACTCGGACTGACGTATGGAACGACTTGACGCAATTTACGTCGAGTTCTTATATTGAGAGTATAAAAAATACAGATAGTACAAGAACTGAAACCGCTCTTGAAAAGTTCAAAGAAGATGTGACGTTTTCGAGCCAAATTTTGTTCAATGATGAGTCCCATTTCTGGCTTAATGAGTATGTAAACAAGCGAAATTTCCGCATTTGGAAACAACCTGAAGAGAATTAAGAGCTGTCATTTCATCAAAAAAAAAGTATGTTGTGGTTTGTGCGCAAGTGGAATCGTGGATCCATATTTCTTAAAAAATGATGCCGGCGAGAACGTAACCCTCAATGGCAACCGTTATCGCGTCCTGATAACCGATTATTTGTTGCCTGAAATAGAAGTTCGTGATCTCGGCAACATTTGGCTTGAACAAGACAATGCCACTTCCTACACATCACATTAAGCAATGGAATTATTGAGAGAATACTTCGGTGAGCAGATAATTTGACGTTCTTGGCCGGTCGATTGGCCACCATGATCGTGTGATATCACACCCTTAGACTTTTCTTGAGAGGATATGTAAAGTATAAAGTCTATGGGGACAGCCTCTCTTCGATTCAGACCTTTGAGCAAAATAACAAGCGTTTCATTCGCTAAATACCAGTCGAAAATCTAGAACGAGTCATCGAAAATTCGATTCAACGGATGTACCATCTGAGACGTAACCGCAGTCAACATTTGAAAGACAAAATCTTCAAAAAATAGAATGTTCGTTTGAATGATTGTAAACGTTCTCCATTGAATTTGAAGTTTCTGTGTTTTTTCTTTAAAAAAGTACGTAACGTCGAAATTGATCACCATTTGCATACTCATACTCGTTTTGGCATATTTGTGTTGTTTACAGTTACTTAAAATATTCAACTCGGTCAAAACAGGTAATTAAATCGCGAATACCGTGTTATGGTGAATTTAATCCGGATCGCAGATCACTCCAAAACGAATTTAATGATGGTCGTCCAAAATAAAATGTTGTTCCGGAAACTATTAATATAGAATCAACAAACAGATACTGTAAGTTCGCCATGTAGCCTATCTTGAGATTTAGACAACGGCAGGATTTACATGGGAGCAGCGTACATTTAATATTGTATGGACTTTTGAGTGTAAAATGTAAAAAATATTCCTTCACGTTGGATCCCACACAGTTTGTCAATCCCTACAAAAAATGTTCATTTTGGTCGAGTAAAATGTTAAAAATATACGATAACGGTGTTTCGGAATTGGCATCGTGGCAGATGAAGAGTTGTGGGTTAATGCGTATGAGCCCGAAAGAAAACAACAGTCGACAGTTTAGGTGTTTCCAGATTACTTGAATACAAAAAGGGTTTGTTCCCGCACAAATCGCTTCTAAGCAAATTGTCTTTTTTTTGGAAGAACTGGACATGTTACAACCATACCAGTAGAACGCGGTACAATAAATTTTGAGTGGTACGCAACTAGTTGTTTGCCATGTCTTTCAAAAAAATCAAAAAAACGAATCGCCGAGAACGGATCATGTTCTATCACGACAATGCGAGCTCTGACACATCGACTGAAGGAACTACATTTACCGTACACTTCTGACTTGAATACGTAGTTTTGTGCTATACTTTGAATTTTAATCTTCCGGCATGTGTAGACATGGTCAGAACCATTTCAGCTTGCTTGACTATCGGTTAGCGGAATTTTGAAGACAATGTACAAGGCCATATCATTGCATTTTACTAACTTTAGCTGGTGTAATCTATTAAAGCTGTATCAAAGTATTTTTCCGCACTTCCTACAAACACTCACAACCTGTTTCGGTAGCTTACCACTAAGCGGTCGTCAGTTCACAGCTCCGGTGTGCGTTTGAGGCGTCCGAATGCTGTTTTCCAAATAGTTCCAATTTCAAAACTTTTGCACTAATTGTCAGTTACAGGTGCATCGTGCAACAAATCGGCTATTTTTCTTGTTGCAACACGCTGTTGTTGTTGGTTTGCATTTCGTTGCTGCGCTACAGAACACTCACTTGCGTTGACCTCATCAAATTGAATGTGTGGGCGTTGGTGTTGTTGTGGTTGCTTTGCAGTGCCTGTTTTTTGCTGTGCGAGGTTGGAAAGTTGGTACTTTAGCTCTAACTGTTACTGCCAGTCAACTCTTTGTTTGTGCCACTTCAAAGCCATAACAAAATCGTAAGCCAATACAAAGCGTTATCAGCGAACCAAACCGGTTCATCGCATAGTTGGACATTCGAACGCTTTTGCACTCGGCTTGCGTTTAGTCCCGTTAAAGTGCGCACGAAAAAGTGTGTGTGGGATTATACTAAGTGATTGCAGCGCTGCACATGCGGATAATCGCCTTTGTACAAGTTTATATTTACGACTACAAGCGTTCTATGTCCAGTTTGGGTATTTGTATACAAGTCGTGTGGCTTGTGTGTGGGGTGTTCGTGAGCGAGAATGAGAATTTTGTAAATGCAAGTGGTCATGGCCTTTTTCGTTGGCACCATTTTTCCAGTAGCCACAAACATGGTCTCTTTCATCGGGGTGTGGTTATTACCGCACTATTTACTGGGTGTGGGGTATAGTATATGAAAAATGAAAAGCAAGAGCTAGCAGGGCTTGTCCAGGGTGAGATGCTTTATATCATGTGTTACAAGTCTATCGAAGATTTTTAGTTGGTTTGAACGCACAAAGAGTATTTTTGGATTAACAGATTGGTAAATGCTCCTACTCTCGCCTGGTTTTTTGACCTGCCGCGTGGAAACAATCCTAAATGAAAGAAGAAACAACAGCCACGTATGAAAGAGCCTACTTTTGATGACGACCACAGCCAACATATAAAAAGACTATGATTTAAGAGCATGAACCTGGACTGTCCGGTCCCTAAATTAGGAAGATGTTGATGTCCTAAAAAAAGGTTGACTTCACCACCGTCCAAGAAATGCGATGGACGGGTCAGGGACTTAGACAGTTGGTCCTTGCGGAATTTACTATAATAGCCATAAAATGAACGCAAATTCGGTGCGGGAGAAAAACTTCGTCGTCAAGTCCTGGCATTCACCGAGGTGGATGACTGTCTAGCCACTATCCGCATCAAAACGAAGTTCTTCAACATATCGCTGATTTGCGCCCACGCCCCGACGGAAGAGAAGGACGATGTGACCAAAGATGCCTTCTATGAGCGCTTGGAGCGCGCTTATGAGAGCTGCCCCCGCCACGATGTCAAAATTGTGCTTGGCGACTTTAACGCCAGGGTAGGCAAAGAAGGTATATTTGGCACGACGGTCGGTAAATTCAGCCTCCACGATGAAACATTCCCAAATGGATTGTGGCTGATCGACATCGCCGGAGGCCGAAATATGGTCATCTCTAGTACTAGATTTCAACATCGGAAAATTTATCGAGCTACCTGGCTGTCTCCGGATCGAAAAGCCACCAATCACATCGATCATGTTGTGATAGACGGCAGAAACGTTTCCAGTGTTTTCGAAGTGAGCATAATCCGAGGTCCTCGTCTCGGTTGTTGACACGTCAACAAACACAAGGAACGTTAGAACGAACGATTTTCTGCTCGACTTGCACTCCAGCTCTCTGAGAGCACTCATCAGCAACTCGTTAAAAGGGAACTGTGGGACAGCATTTCAAGTTCCTAACGAACAGCTGCAAACGAAACCGTTGATTTTCGAAAAAGGCAAAAAAAAACCGTTGCTACGATGAGGAGTGCCGTGTCGCAGTGGAAGGAAAATCGAACTGCCTACCCCGCAACGTAACAATCGCCCACAAAGCGTGCCGGATAGACGTATTTGCAGGAAAAAGAAGAGAAAGCCCGAAATGCGTGAGTACGAAGAACTTGAAGCTGGCCGACAAGAGTAATTCTCGAAAATTCTACGAAAACATGCCGCGACTAACGGAAAGTTTCAAGACCTTAGTGTACTTTCGATGGTGAGCCCGATTCCCAAATCGATGACGATGGAACGGACGTTCTATTGGCAGACCATGAAGAAGTTCGAATAGCAATTACCCGTCTGAAGAACAACAAAGCGGCGGGGCCCGATGGATTGCCGGCCGATCTATTCAAATATGGCGGCGAAGAATTGATAAGGATCATGCATTAGTTTGTTTTTTGCAATTTTTGCTTAACCCCTAAGTGTGCTCTGTCGGATCCACAAACCGGGGAACCCCACAATATGTGCCAACTACCGTGGGATAAGCCTCCTCAACATCGCATATAAGGTTCTATCGAGCGTACTGTGTCAAAGATTAAAGCCCACCGTCAACAAACTGATTGGAGGCGGCGAAGAATTGATCAGATCATTCATTAGTTTGTTTTTTGCAATTAACCCCTAAGTGTGCTCTGTCGGATCCAAAACCGGGGAACCCCACAATATGTGCCAACTACAAAGCCTCCTCAACATCGATATAAGGTTCTATCGAGATGTTCAAAGATTAAAGCCCAGCATTATCTCTTTTAAATGTTGACCTGATTATTGAGCATTATCTCTTTTAAATGTTGGCCGCGGCTACGTTTCAGATCGTTCTTCCGCTGAGTCCAATTTTCGTTGACACGATCGAGCTGACGATTAACACGCGTAATGTTTTGCTCGAGGCCTGATTCGAAGCGGGTTTGTCCACATAGACTTTAGACTTTACATATCCACACAAGAATAAGTCTAACAGTGCGATATCACACGATGTTCGTAGCGAATCGGCCAGCCCAAAACGTGATATTATTTGCTCACCGAAGTGTTCTCTCAATAAATCCATTGAATGACGCGATGTGTGGGGAGCGGCTCCGTCATGTTGAAACTTAATGTCTCCGAGATCACCAGCTTCGATTTCAGGTATCAAATAGTCGGTTGTCTTGGCGCGATAACAGTCGCTATTGACGGTCACGTTCTCATCGGCATCATTTTTAAAGAAATATGAACCGATGATTCCACCGGCCCACAAGCCACTCCAAACCGCTCTTGTATCGCTTCAGGTTGCTCTTCGTCCCAAATACGGCAATTTTGCTTGTTTACTTACATACATGAGTCGACGCAAAATGAGTTCAATGCGCCAGTCCGAGTTGCTGCGAACGGCGCCTAATTGACTCTCCGCGGTCGTCGTGATCTGTCAGAAAAAGGCTATTGAAAAGGGTACCTCTACTTGGATCACCCGTTACAGTGGATTAGAAGCGAAACATATTTTTTGACTATTAATCCCATTGAACCATGTTCTTCTTAGGCCCCTAAGTGTATTTTACGTCCAAAAATATGTTTATAAGGCTTTGAACCACCGCAAAAGACCCGGTTAGACTTGACCACGGTAAATTGCTTTTGGTACTAATTTTGTCTCTTAAGCCGTGTGTACCTTTAATAAACAAAAAATAGTATTTAACGTGATTTTTATGTTATTTTTATATTATTATAATGATATTTTGTTTTCAGTCGAGATTCCGTTGGCCAACGCTTTTTACTTTTGCTGCCGGCCCTACCTTTGCTCATATATATTATTTATTTGTTTATTTTTATTTTTTAAGCTTTTTTACGTTTTTGTTGGTTTTGCATTTGTTCACAGGCAATCTGCTGTTCAAGCTTTCCCATTTGTTGTTGTGTTGCGAAAATGTAGGTTGCCGCCTACAATCCACCTCGAACTTGTTATTGCGTTTGCTTCCACGCACACACATATACATCCGCAAATATTTGCTTCATTCGCATGAGTGTATTCCGTATTTGCTTTTGCTTTTGCACATGGGGATTTGCGGCGTGGCAATGGATTTGTGCGGATTTATATTTAGCTTTAAACTCATTTTCACTGCAATTTCGCGAGACTTTATTGCGGCTCTTCATGCTTCGCGCACGTCGCTTGCTCCGTCGCTCCCTGTCCACCCGGCAATTGTTGCAATATGAGAATGAATGAATTGCGTGGAATGAATGAATGAATATTTTACTATTTAAATAAGAAGAAATAAAATATAAAATAATGGAAATGGCATAATGCAGAACAAATAATAATAAGTGCTCTCCGCAAGTAATTTGCAGCACAGTCGGTACATGAATACTTATATTCATGTGTTATAATATATGTATGTTAAATATCAAGGGGCTTGGATACGCTTACCCAAGGTCAGTGAGCTCTCGAAGCCACACAAAACAAAAGAAATTTTGAAATAAAATGGAGCAAGTGAAATATGCAACTGACGAAAAAGTAATCGTTCTAAAATATTTCCGAGCACCAATAGTGTTTACATACTTGTAAAGGTTGCGTACGACCCATATACTTGATGCACCGCTGAGTGCAATAGTAATACTTCTCAAATGCTTTCGAACTCAGACAGATTATTGGTTTTACGTAGACTTTTGTATGCCACTGTTGGTTTATGTATACATTTATGTAAAATTTTCCTTATTTTCCGTATTCTACAAATAAAAGCAGTTAATCAACGCTATATTTATATGTACATGTGAAACACTATCTTAATTAAAAACTTCAAATCTGATAGTTTAAGAGGTTATGGCAGGTAGGTAGGTGAAGTGGCTGTCTCACGACGCGTCTAGGCCTTTAGGAGGTCCATTGTGATACCACCGGGACTAAAGTTCCCTCACTCTATTTGCTTCTCTCTGAACCACCCCCGTGTTTCTGATCATCAGTGCTTCTATTCATCAGCGTGAACAGTCTTATCTGGGCAACCTCCGAGGCGTCGTCCAGAAACCCTCGACTGATACTTGCTTTACAATCGCTTAAAAGATGTTTGATAGTCTCCTTCTCTTCCAACTCTTAGCAGTTTATGCAATAGTCGTTATAAGCTGTTGGGACCTGTTAGCTCTCCGACTAGAGTTCTTATACATAGCATATTAAATTTTAATTGCAACCCATATCCCATTCATGTCACAATTGCCTGCTTGTTGAGAAAGCAGGAATTGACTCCGCCGAGACTCAGCTAAATTTACAACATATTTATCTGCAAGTGGTCAAAGGCATATTAATTCCCTCTTTTCCGGAGTCTAATTGCTGGGTGATGCCTGTTCTGGCTAGTTCATCTGCTGTCCTGGAACCCATTGCAGGTTTATGGGGAAATAGAACGTAAGATCCACAAAGAGATGCCATTCTTTCACTAAGTTAAACGAAACCTTATGAGACTTTAGTGATCTCAAAGCCCCCTGGCTATCGGTAAATATAAATATATTCCTGTTGAAACACACTTCTTGTCAGAACAAGAAGGCTTTCTTTAAATGTTTGATTACCGCTTGGAAGACAATGGTTTGGTAAACGCAAACCAAGCAGAGTTTAGCAGAAAACATTGTCTACACCGCCTCCTTCCCACCGGTCTATAGAAGGGAAGACAATATTGGTGATCAGATTTGGACTCAACTCTATAGGATTTCGAAATCCGTGGTAATAAGAAGAAGCGGGCATTTTTTAGATCTCACAGAATGCTCCCTGTTGCCTGCGACTAAAAGGGAGAATTGTCTTAGTCTAAAAGCTGCCATTTGCTCATAGAACAAGTCAATTGCCAGTAAGTGTACAATTATGCTAAGTGGCTGGCTTGGCGTTGTTTTGAGAGCTCCGCTGATGCAAATACAGGCAGCCCTTTGATATTTTATTGTTTTTCCGTTATTGACCACCAAACCAATATACCGTAAGTCATAATGTAGAGCCAGTGTACTATCCGAGGCGCTAATCCAATTTGGGTTCCACCATTATTTTACACGTGTAAGATTAGCAAGGGTATGCGGGAATTTATCTCTAACCGAAACTGCGACATCGTCAGCGTAAGATACAACATGTACTCCCTTCTTTGTTAGATCCACTATCATTTTATTGTTAAGAGATCCAGAGAAGTGTAAATAACACGCCTCTTTGGAGTGTACCCCTTTGGACAGATTTGCACATCCACATCGTTGAAGCGCGCAGCGTTGAAATTATTGAAATTCCTGAGAGCATCTGTTCCATTAATTTCCTGAGAGGCTCAAAGATGCCCAAATCATTAAGCGCGCTCAGCACGGCTTTGAGACTGATGTTGTCTCCAGACATTTTTCAATCTCTGCTACCACTACGGGATTGCGGTGCCCTTAAAATACGGATGCTGTGAAACTGCCATTTTTTCTGGGTTTACGTAGTTTCTTATATGTAACCCTATCAGAATTTTCAACAGCTTCAAAATTAAATGAAGAAATACTAATTGGTTTGAGATCCTTTGGATTAGTGTGCGAGCTTTTGCCCGCCTTTGGTACATATATAACCTCAACTTTCCTCCACAATAAGGGAATATAGTTGAATTGGAATGCGCCTTTTAATATGGTTATTAACCAGGTTATTATGTAGCTCTGGGACTGCTGTAACTTAGTCGGCGAACATACCGTCGGGTTCCGGCGATTTGAAGGGTTTGAAATTGTCGTATCGCTCAATGTACATTATTATATGACACCAGTTTTATCTGCTAGCCTCTGGGTGCATGTTGAAAAACCCTAACTACAAGTATTTAATACTTCCAGCTGATTTTTAAACGATAATGAAAATGAATGAACCGTACAAGTAGGTAATTCGATAACTGTAAGTATATGATAGTATTTCCTTATGAGCACCAAAAAAATGCATAAAAATCATATTAAATAAAAATACTCCGGCGCTTGAAAATATTTCATTTGGTATAAAATTGATAATTTCAAAAATTATTTACCAAAACTCTCAGCGAAATATCACGCTGAATTTTAATTTGATATTTAACAGCATTTTTCATTACAATTAAAAGCAAAGATTGCGTGGAATTAAATTTTAATTTCAATCGCATTTGTTTATGGCATTCTCACAGGCACTTAGCTTCCGTTATTATATTTCCATAAATTATTCGCTGTCCGTAACACGCTGCGGCACATAAATAATTGGAAACAATTAAATTAATACAATTTCATGCTCTTAAAATTCTCAAAAATGAAAAATTAATATTTTTTGTTGTTATTTACAGTATTTAAATTCACGCGCCGCGGGTGAGGGTTAGTTCAAGTTCACTTACAAACGATTGTACACGCTTTCAGTGTACGAGAGCCCGCACACAATTTCGAGATGGTGATTCGTATTTCGGGATTCATATTCGGTATAAATGAAGTTAATATAATGATTTAGTTACTCGAACTGAACCCTACTTTTGTTTGTATGGCAGCTCTATGCTATAGTGGTCCGATCTGAAAAATTTTGCTAGTCATTGTACCGTTGCTTTAAACAATAACTCTTGCCAAAGTTCGTGAAGATATCTCGTCAATTAAAGAAGTTTTCCATACAAGTACTTGATTCCGATCGTTCAGTTTGTATGGCAGCTAAATGCTATAACGATCCGATATCGTCGGTTCCGACCAATGAGCAGTCTATTGAGAAGAAACGAGCCTGTGCAAAATTTGGATATCTGAAAAACTGAGGGCACAGTTCGCGTTTATACACATGGACTGACAGAGGGACAATGCTAAATCGACTCAGCTCGTCATGATCATTTATATAAGTACATACATACATACATATGTATTTAAAAGTTTGAAAGCTTAAGAATCTCGCCACTTGCATTTAAGTGCAATGTTGAATTATGAAGCAAACATTTGAACTTCTAACAAATTCTAACGGTTTGGGTTAAGTACCTGGCTCCGAGGTATTTCCTTATACTTTTCCTATTTTCTGGCAGAGTCTACATGATTTGTTACGATGAGAACTTATTCTCTGATTAGAGAAGCTTACGGCTTAATAATATCTAAACTAAACTAAAACTAACTAGTGACAGTTGCCTTTTTGATTTGTTTAACTGGGTTCGGAAAAACATATTTTCTCCTTGCGTCGACTTGGAAAATACCTACGACTCTCGCTTTACATAACCAGATCAGAGTCGGTTTTTTAACGGTATTGTCAGTTGTAAGGTTAGGTTTGGTAGAGTAGTCGGTAGAAAAAAGGGCTGGTTCTTAGAACTCTTATGAAAACGTGTCATAACGACTCTTTTAAATTGAACAAAGCACTTTGAGCCGATTACAATGTTGCGACCAGTGTCAGTTTCGGCTATGTCTGCTCTTTCGCTGGTGGTATGACTGCCAAGGTTTTTCAGTGTCAGTATTGTAAAGGCTGAGCAGTAGAGAGTAAAGTGTCTGGATGTTTCCACCTCACCTTTTGCCATAAAATTTTGACAATTTGCGTCCGACTGAATCACCGTGTCTGGTGGCGACACACGCGCGCATAATGGGGCTGACAGATCGAGAATACTGCAGGAAATGTCTAGAACAAGGCACTAGGGAAACAATGGCGTATCTTTTGTGCACTTATCTTGCATTGGCAAGACTATGCTGTAAGAATTTGGCGTACTCACGGTAGGATACTCTGGAAAAGGTATCGATAGTGAGGCCGCAGAGTCTGTTAAAATTTGCGTCAAGCGCAGGCATCATAAAGGATGACTACTCCTCATGGATGTCATGGACCGAGCAACTGAAGTCCATCTGGTATCGCAAAGGACCAAAACTGGTCTATACGTGGCTTACCAAATTAACCTAACCTAATATTTATCCGTACAGCAAGAATACCTATTGGACGCTGTCCACTAAGAACTG
Organism: Bactrocera neohumeralis; assembly: GCF_024586455.1. Classification (NCBI taxonomy): domain Eukaryota; kingdom Metazoa; phylum Arthropoda; class Insecta; order Diptera; family Tephritidae; genus Bactrocera; species Bactrocera neohumeralis. The sequence goes on along the minus strand of NC_065923.1, from coordinate 40,221,449 downwards.
CTACGATTGAGACAAAGGTGAACTTTGCTTTAAGCAAGCAGTTCAGTACATTTCCTACGTTCTACTTTAAGCAAGAAGGACTTCGCTGTCGCATAGGAGTTGATAGTCGATGAACGCAAGATGTACAGATCCAGTGTAAGATGACACGGTTATCCAACTCTTCGGTATTCCTTAAATTTTTTTCTTATTGAGGAAGGTGTTGCGTATGTACAATAACAAGAACTTCGTGTTTATCTTTTACTATTAATGTCGTCGTTTCTATCTACGTACGTGTATATAGTAGTATATATATACATATTGTATGAAGTTAAAGCCTTCAGTTTTAGTTCTTCTTCTTTTCATTGCTGTTGTTTTTTTACGTGACGGGTCTCAAACTCAGCACACAACCTAGAGGAGCGATGTTTCGCCTACCGAGTTTAGCTCGTCTTCAAACGGTTGCGTTTTTGATTACCCAGAAGATACTTAGTCTAAGACCGGAAGTGGTGAGCTTCTGTTTCAGTCCTAATCAACATATTAGGAGTAGTTAATAAAAATCCGGGTCTCAGTCTTAGCGATTACTTCTACATCATCGCGAGCAGTCTTTCCAGCAGAAAGTATTTTCCGGGGTTTCCAAAAACGATAGAGGTCTTCCTTCTACATCATCGAGCAGTCTTTCCATTATTTTCTTGAGGTAGGATCACAAGTTTCCTGGGTTTCCAAAGATGATAGTAGAAACAGTAGTATTCCAAGATGAATTTCATTGTAATTTGTCGTCTGTTTTGCTTCGGTTAATTCAGCGATTCCAAGCTCCAGGGACATTCATTTTATACAGGACTTCCGCATGTGTCTAACGCGTTGCTTCGATCTTTTCTGAATGACTTTTTAGGAGACTAAAGTGTATCTACAACATGTGAAAAACTTTTATCATCACTGTTAACTGTGCATGAGGCAGTGGTAAATCGATCACACCGCCCGAAACCGCAGTTTGGCAAGGCCTACATATAAAACCACAGCAGGCAGCCAATGACAATGTCTGAGCACGAATGACTGAATCTGATTTTAAATACGAGTGCATTTATATGCACAATTAAAATAAAATAAAACATAAATAATTATTAAAACACACACAAAGTGGGAATAAAAATTCAAGTGAACGCCATCAGCACTTTTTACTGCCAATAACTGTTCTATTTATTAATTTTTCCATTTGCTTAAATTTATATTCGGTGGATTCATTACTGCATTTAAACGAATTCATTAAGCTCGCAGTATTATATAATAAATTTGTAGGAAATATTAAAACGTATAATATGGAATTAATTTAATACTTAATCACCGAAAATAATTTCAAGGCAATTAAGAGTGAATGAGCGGCTTGATTTCACGCGCAAACTTTAAGCAATAATACACATACACACATGCATACAAATGCATATAAGTATATACATACATATGTTTGAATGTGTGTCCGCTGTAGGCACATATTTTTTCCAGTCATTATTTTCTTGCGCCGCCTGCGTCAAACGGCCCCGGCCTCTCCTCTTCGCTTGCGCCCTACTCACAAGTGTTGTGGCAGGCCCGTAGCTGGCGTGTTGGCGGTTCTTATCAAACGCTTGTGTTTATATTTAGATTAAATAATTTTTTTTAACAATTATCATCAATTGACGCTGTCAACCGCTGTGTCAAAGCGAACAGACATAAATTCGTGAAGGCATTGAATTCATGTTTTCAAGCGCACTTTTGTACATATGTATGTATGTATGTTCAACATGTAGTACCTATTCACGCGGAACAATGTAAACGAGTGTTGATTGCGTGTTGAAAGCTATGATATATGGCTACACGGTATAAACCCCATCTACTTTGACTGATAAACGGTGTGCTACTGAAGTGGCAACCTCGCTGAAAGCTGGCTCATAAAGTCATATATTCGCTTTTAGTCAATTCATACGACGCAACACGCCCTGTGTTCATTTTTCGGTTGACATAATCGTCCAGCAAAGTCGGTACTTCAAGCAACCATACCACATTTACTCTACTAGATAATGCGCATCCTCAGCGACGCTGTTCTAGTGCGTACTAAAGACGATATTGCACAGTATCGAAGAAGACCCAAAAGAGTCATTGTTGTTCACAATTAGACCTGTGCCCATCCACTTTATGGCAGATTTTCCTTAAGGATATTGGTTTGCGCGTTTACAAACTCCAACTCGTGCAAGAATTGAAGCCGAACGATGACCAAGTGCTTTGCGCGTTCGATGAATGGGCCCAAAACGAGATAGCCACTGATGCTAATTTTCACAAGAAAATTTTGTTCAGCGTGAAGCTCCCTTTATGTTGAATGTGTCTGTTAATAAGGAAAATTGTCGCATTTGTAGTGATGCTAATCTATAAGCCATTATTGAGCCGCCGTTACATTCTCAAAAAGTCACTGTTTGGTGTGTAATATTGGCAGAGGTAATCATTGATCCATATTTCTTCAAAAATGAAGCCGGTCATAATGTTACCTACAGTCAATGGTTATCAGGCATGATTAACGACTTGTTCGTTCCTAAATTGGAGGATGTTAATATGAATAACCTTTTGTTCCAAAAAGACGGCGCTACATGTTTTACAGCCAACGAAACAGTCAATTTTTTGAAGTAAGCTTTTGATGAGGGCAATATCCCGCATGTGGGAATCCAAGATCATGCGATTTAACATCGGTGGACAATTTTTTGTAGGGTTATGTGAAGTCTTGCCTACGCAGATAAGTTCGAGACGATTGTGATCGATAACTGGACCTCTCGGCTGAAATTTAAAACCAACCGCGACAGTCACTTGCCCGAAATCATTTTAAAACATAATGGCAAACCTTTCTAAGCCTTATTTGATATGCGGTGTCTATTTAGAGTAGGATAGCGTGAGTAAGCTTTTTTTTATTTATGGTATCGAAATATTCAGAATTTTGGAAAAGGCTTTCGGTGATAATTGTTTGTCATGAGCGAGTGTTTTTGGTTGGCACAAATTATACAAAGAGGGTCGAGAACGTATTGACGACGAACCCGTCCAGGGCCATCTACATCATCTGATGATCAACACTTCAGAGATCTTGCTGTCATCTTTGGAATATCGGAAGGCTCAGTAAAAACCATTCTGAAAGATTATTTAGGCCTAAGCAATGTGAAGGCACAATTGGTTCCAAAATCAGTCAATTTATTCGAAAAACAGCGTCGCGGTAACCACTGTGAAGCAATGCTTTCCGACTACCAGGATGTCATGAAGCTTAGTATTACTGGCGATGAGTCTTGGATATAAGCTTACGATTGTGGCAAAGATGAGCCGAAAACCCACGTCAAATCAAAGCAGGTCAAAAATGGTAACGTTGACAGTCTACTTCGATTATCTAGGTGTGGTGCACTAGGAATTCCTTCCGACCGGCCAAACTGTCAACAAGGACTACTATTTGAGTGTTATGCGTCGTTTGCGCGAAGCTATTCGCAAAAAGAGGCCGGAATTATGTGCCGAAAACTATTAATTTTTGCACCACGATAATGTACCGTCGCATACCTCTTCGACTATTCGAGAGTTTTTCGCCAATTTTTCAACAAATATCGTGTACAAAGACCATATTTGGCTGATTTAGGTCCGTGTGGCTTCTGGCTATTCAGCAAATTTACAAGACCGCTCCGGGAAACCTGTTTTGAGTCAATTGAAGACATTAAACGTGAATCTCTACGCGCATTGAGGGCTTTTCCGAAAATTGACTTTAACAACTGTTTTGAGGATTTGAAAAAACGTTGGCACAAATGTACTGGGGCCAAGCGGATTACTTTGAGGGGGATGTCATAGAATTGAAAAATAAATTAAGAATTTTAAAATTATTTATAAAGTCTTACTATTTTTTGCTCATAGTTGTACATGTATTCATGAATATGTGTACCATTTATCGATCGATGGATCGCAAATGCTTATCTGCTATGTGAATTCGGCCTCAGTAGAGATCCGTGAACTCATTTCGAAGAATTTTATAGATTTCGCATGAAATCCACACATCTAATGACCGTTTTCGCATGCATTCAACCTCCTTCTCACCTCCGCTAATAAAAATTGTATAAAAACAAAACTAAAAAACCAAAAATATCACAATTTATATTTGCAATAGCAAAGCATTATTTATTAATATAAAAAAATATTGATAGCAAAATGAATTGTACCACTTAAATTTCTACAAAGTAAATAATTTCAACTATTTTTCATTCCATTTTTGCAGATAACGAATTGGCTCGAGGGCGAGATAGGCGCGCCAAACCGCGCGGTCAGTAGTCAGCCGACACGCCGCGTGTGCAGTTGAAGCGTAAAGTGTCGCCAGCGTTGAAGGCGGATTAGCGTCAAAGCGACAAAAAGCAAACGGCCAGAGTGAGCGGCCGAACATCCATACTTATGTATGCATGTAGTGTATGTGTCAATTACTCAACGTGTAATGTAGTGTGATGCGAATCGAATTAGTTGCGAGCTGTAAAGTGAGAATGAACAACGGACGGTAGCTACTAACACAAAAATAATCCACTTGAAAAAAATTAAAATAAAAATTCTTGCGCTCCAAATACAACGGATTTCACAAATGATTATGAAATGAAATGTGACAATCTGCAACATTTTGCGGCGACCAACAATGTATGCAACGAAATATGGCCTGCCACAGGCAAACCGGCAAATGCAACACAATGCCGCTACTACGGTGCGCCAAGCGACGATTTGACAAGAGCTAGCGAACGAAATGGGCACAGCGCATGCGCAAATGAAAAGTGTTGAGTATATAAAAATTTGGAAACATATCAAATGGCGGCGAGACCATAAACATACGGAAGCATTAAAGGTGCCAAACAAGTAGACAGACTTGTTGTTGGTAGCGGACAGCGCGAGCAAGCGGGCAGTGAGAAAACAGTTTTTAAAACAAAAATATTATTTTAGAAGTTGTAAAGAAATTTTTCCAAAAAAAATTTGTGTGTAAACGCGAGTATTTGGTGTGAATTTTGTCTACTTCGATGCTTGTGTGAAGGTTAAAAAATTTAAAATTAGTGAAAAATAGTGGAATGTATAAAAAATATATTTTAATAAAAAAGTAAATTAAGAAAAAATAAGCATAAAGGATTTTAACAATATCTAAGCCATAAAATATATATATATATATATATAAATAAGCTACATTGTAAAAGCTGCAGCTTAAAAGTGTCATGAGATATTTTTTTCAATTCTAAAATACATTATTCCAAGTGCCGTACTTAATTTGTTGCGCATATTTGTAACCCACTGTTGTGATCAATTATTAGCAATAAGTAAATAAAAATTAATTTGCGCACAAAAAGCTGAAGAAAAGAAACTGTTGTAAAGCTTTTAACTCCAAAAATAACTATTACAAATGAAAGCTTCACCAAAACCGTGACAGCTTGAATAAAACGTGAAATTTTAAATAAAAAGTGAAAGCTTCGTTAAAAACGTAAAAGCTTCCACAAATCGTGAAAGCTTTTATAAAACGTGAAAGCTTTTATAAAACGTGAAAGCTTCAGCAAAGTGGTGAAAGCTTGACTAAAACCTGAAATCTTAAATAAGAAGAGAAAGTTTTAAAAAACGAGTGAAAGTTTCGACAAAATCGTGAAAGCTTCGTTAAAACTTGAAATCTTCAGCAAAGCCGTGAAATCTTAAATAAAACGTAAAATCTTAAATAAGAAGAGAAAGCATCAACAAACGCGTGAAAGCTCTGAAAATATCGTGAATGCTCTGAAAAAATCGTGAAAGTTTTAGCTAAGCCGTGAAAGCTTGAATAAAGCGTATACTCTTAAACTAAAAGAGAAAGCTTTACAAAAGACTGAAAGCTCCGACAAAAGCGTGGAGGCTACACCAAAAGTGTGAAGGCTTTGATAAAACGTGTAAGCTTCACAAAAGTAGTAAAAGCTTCAATAAAACGTGAAAGCTTCAAAAAAGTAGTAAAAGCTTCAATAAAACGTGCAAGCTTCACAGAAAGTGTATAAGCTTCAGCAAAGTCGTGAAAGCTTCGCAAAAATCGTGAAAGGTTCAATAAAACGTGAACGCTTCAGCAAAGTCGTGAAAGCTTCACAAAAATCGTGACAGCTCAACTGTGAAACGAAAGCAAAAAAGCTTTGAAACATATCTGAAATAAAGCGGTGCAGCAAAATAAACCGTTACGACACACGCAAACCAGCAACGCCACCACCGAACGAAGGTTCCAAACAAACACAAAAAATAAAGATAAATCCAGTTTACAACAATACCCTCAACCGCAACAAATTGCACAGCGAAAAAATTAAACGTGTGGCAACAACAACAATAGCACATCCTACCAAATGACAATATCAAATCGTTTGAATCGCAGACGAAACATCAACAATAACAACGGTGAGAACAGCAACACCGCCGATACTGAATTATTGCTGGCAGGAGCAACAACAACAACATTAACACAGAGCACCGTAAGCGGACGCATTAAACGCGCTCGTCGTTTAGCAGCAGCCGTCAAAATGACAGCGCTCAACCAACAGGCGACAGACGATATGACAACTACAACAAAAACAAGAGAGTTGCATACTGACAGGGCTACAATGAACGGGAATGCTGCGGACAACGGCAGCGCGCGCATCAGCAGCAAGTTTTTGCCCGGGAAGTCGCTCAAATATGAGCGCCTCATAAATCAACCGAAAAATGCCGGTACAACAGCAACAGCAAAAACGCTAACAAAAGCAATTGATGGCACGACATCCGAAGCGGCGCTAAATACTAACGGTAATGAGTGGCCGCCACAGCAGCAGCAACAACAACATTGGCGCTTACAAGATGAGACCACAGCAGCGTTGTCCTCGTGGCACGATGCCCATTCATCGTCAACGCCCGCAACAGCGACGACCGCGGCAGCAATGAGGAATTGGCAAGCACATTCGGAAGGCGCGGAAACGCATTTATCACCAGCAGTCAACGGCGTGGATGTAGTAAATGCGAATGCCAAAGCGCCTGCGAATATGCGAAGCCGCCGTGCCAATGCCAATGGTGGAAGTGGTGGCCATAGTTGGAGTGGCAATTATCAACAGCAGCATCCGCATACGCCACAGCCGCAACCAACGACGACAACACCATCAACTCTGGTTGTGGGGGCTGCAATAAAACCAACACTGTCGGCGCGCACACAAAGCCAAAGCGTTAACAATGGTGGTGGTGGCGGCGGCGGCGACGGCGGCTTTGGCAACATGACCGGTAATGGCAACAGTTATGTCAGCGGTAATAATGTGAAATATTTTGGCAATGGCGTCGACTATAATGGCGCATCTGCGTCCGACACCGTGGCCCTGCTCAGCGCGTTGCCAACGGAACACGGCGAACAGCAACAGCCGACCACGAATTGGCACAGCAACAATGCCAACTTAGCGCGCAGCACTAAAGGTTTCTACTACAGCGCCGCCGACGACAGCGTTGCTGACTTCGATGCAAATTACACGTCGCAAGCGCCATCCGCGTCCGAGTCGCCGCTGTACTACTCATCAGCTGCGTCGTCTGCGCGTTCCGCCTCCTCACCCGCCGCTTTCTACATGTCCAACGGTGTCGCGGCCACTTCGCCGTCCAGGTCGGGGTCGGGGTCGGGCTTTGCGCACGGGTCATCATCCGCGGCCGTTGCATTGGCATGTAATTGTTGCAGTAATTTAATTGCCCGCTGCTGCTTCGGCATACCACTGTTGAAGGCAATCAACGTGCGGCGCTGTGTGTTGGCATTGTTCGCCATAACGGTCGTTACGATTTTTTACTACACTCATTACGTCGATACGGGCGTTTTTGTCGGGTAAGTGGCATGCGAGCGAAATGCTCGGCGAAATTTTCATTACAAAGGTGCAAGCACTCTCACACAAATACACATTCATCAAAAACATTAACGCAAGTGTGCTCATACAGACCGCGGCTCTTGTTGTTTATTTACTAATAAAATGTCGTAACTCGAAATTGTGAGGTTCTGAGAGGAACTGGTAACATTTACTTTTATATGAGCTATTGGTCCACAGTATGTTTGTTTAGCACCCATTTCTTATTCTTCTTCTTCTTTATGTGCGTAGAGTTTACAACAGCAGCGCGCCAGTCGTTCTTTCTGTTTGGCGTCAGTTGGAGATTCCAAGTGTAGCCAGGTCCTTCTCCACCTGGTCTTTCCAACGGAGTGGAGGTCTTCCTCTTCCTCTGCTTTCCCCAGCTGGTACTCGCAGAGCCGAAGTGTTTTCATCCATTCGGACGACATGACCTAGCCAGCGAAGCCGCTGTCTCTAAATTGACCTATGTCAATGTCGTCGTATGACTCGTACGGCTCATCTTTCCATCGAATCCGTTGCCGCGTTGACAAAGAACCGTAAATCTTCCGCAGAACCTTTCTCTCGAAAACTCGTAACGTACATAGATCTGCACCATATAACAGCACTGGGTTGATGAGTTAATTGTAGAACTTGGTCTTTGTTCGTCGAGATAGGACTTTATTTCTTAATTTCCTATTTATTCCGAAGTAGCATCTGTAGACAATAAATATTCTGCGTTGGATTTCGAGGATGACCTTAATGTTGGTGTTAATGCTGGTTCCAAGATAGACAAAATTATGTACGACTTCGAAGTTATGACTGTCAACAGTGACGTGGGAGCCAATTTGCGAATGCGACGACTGTTTGTTTGATGTCAGGAGATATTTCGTATTGCTCTCGTTTACTACCAGACCCATTGGCTTAGTTTCTTCGTCCAACATGTGAAAGCAGAACTAACGACGCGGTTGTTATGGCTAATGATATCGATGCCACCCATTTTTGGTCTTATTTAATATCTTATTCTGAATATAATTATTTTTTTTCTAAACTCTTCCCGATTGAATATGGTCGTACACCAATTCCCTAGTCATAAACCGAAATAGGTTGTTGTCAGTTAACCGAGTATCTGATCAAAAACGAACAAAGGATATAACCCGAACTTGAAATTTTTTTAATAGGTATTCGATTCAATCAGTCCCCTTCAACGTTTATCGTAGTTTTTATCAAAATCAGTATTTATGATGTTATCAAAACCGTTTTTGTTGCCTACATTTAGTTGCATATTTGCTTTTAGCGAAGTCGCACACCCTATGAGTTGGTAATACAACTACCATAAAAAATATTCTTTTGAGTAACGTCTGTTTTGCCGTAAACGAGCATTCGGCACACATGTAAGTAATTAATGGCTTACACTCACAAGCACATGCAGACCAGCTTGCAGCACAATTTCAACCGTAGTATTTATAAAGGCAACGCAAAGCGGTAAATTTTTTATTGCATACTTTTGTGGGTTCGTTAAAGGGCATTTATGGTAATCGCTTTAAAGCAGCGTCTAATTGGCAAGTCAAGAGGAACTCGGAAGTACTATTTATATGCATACTTCAAAGTTTTATAGGTGTCGGCAATATTCCTTTGGTTATTGTTTGTAATTTGTACCGTTATTGATTTCAGAAAGTTCAAATAAACTTTTAAAATTTTATTCATATGATTCTTTCGAAGCTATGTATATAAAACATTTTTTCGAAAAAGGAAAGAATTATTGTGTATATATTTAAAAAGTTAGCGAAATTTAAGGTTAAAGAGACGCCAGTTTAGTCGAACTTTGCTTCCTAGTTGTGATGTGTGAGATCGACGTGTAGTAACTCTGGTTATAACCGGCTTGAGATTTCTATAAGGGAAAACAAACCGGCCAGGCAATGTTTTCTAATCCGATACTACTGTTTGTATACCCTGTAAAAGGGTATATTAAATTTGTCAGCAAGGTTTTAATACACAGAGGGGAAAGTCAGATACCCTATATACAGATATGCATAGAGAAATTACTATATTCTCATTACCAGGGTAATACTTTGTTGTATAGCCCCAATTTTTCAAGACAACTTGACATCTGCGAAGTAAGCTCTCCACCAGTTTCTAGCATCTACTCCGTGGAATTGTATACTACGCCTCCTTAATTCCAGCACAAAGATCATCTGAATTTTTCAATTTTTTTTCCCCCGATCTTAACTTTTACATCATTCCAGAGGTTTTCTATTGGGTTAAGACTGGGCCTTTGCGCTGGCCATTCTAATAAATCAATACTTTCGGTAGATAACCAATCCTTTACTGCCCTAGCTGCATGTGTCGGATCATTATCATGCATGAATATTCAATTTACAGGCATTGATTTAAATGAGAATGGTTCCATTGTGCGTCTTAGTATGTTTAAATAGGCATACCGTTCCAGTTTACTATCAATTCTGACCAACGACCCACTCCATGCCACGAAAACGCACCACACAGCATGATATTACCTCCACCATGTTTTAGAGTTTTTTTTTGGTGCATCTTGGGTTTAAGGATTGGCCTTTCGGACGATGAACAAAAGTTTTACCATCGAATCCAATTCGAATTACTTTTGTTTCTTCGCTCCATAATATAATTTTCCTAAAATTTTCGGCACTACCTAAATGAATCAGAGCGAAAGTAATCCGCGCTTACATATTTTTCGGCTTTTCGACTGATGCGTCCATAAAGGTGAGCGTCATTGAGGCGTCTTTAGACAAGCGCGCTGGATCTGTTTAAGCCAAATTCTTCATTAATTTCGGTCATAATGGCGCGTGAGGACTTCAGGGGGAGCCTGCTTTAGAAGCTTCAAAATATCGATTTTTTATTTAAGGATCTGTTTAGGAGGTAAAGAAATAAGTGATTAAAACGAAATTTCCATGGTTTATAGTTAAATATTTAGACATCATTCACAAATTTTTTGATACGAAATCTTGGATATTCTGCCTTTGGGAAGCAATTGCCCGTTGCATCTCGCGTGTACATTTGCCGGACGGCGGGCAGGATGCAGGTCGCAATTTCTATCGGAAACAAAAAATTCAAAGAGATTCATATTTTTTAATAATTTATCTTCTAGTTAAACTAAAAAAAATCCAAAAAAAAGTGTAAAATTTTACAAATTTTTTAAAAATTGAAAAAGAAGTGGTTTTTGACCAAAAAAAATTTACTTTATGTTGTTTAAAAATATGTTCAAACTTGACTTTCTTAGTTTTTTTTAGTTTAAATAAAAGATAATTTAATGCCAAATATAATAAACTTTGTCCCAATTCCATACGACGTTTAGTGTTTTTTTCTATCCTGCCCGCCAATTAAGAAAAATCGTTAAAATGAAAACCGAGAAATCTCGCCTCAAAGTTTTCGTTTTCTGCCCAGCGCTCATATATCTGCTAGACGCTCGGTCACTATTTCCCTTCTAGCTTCGAAAATATATTGAATTCCCATCTAAAACTTTAGGGACATTTCCTTAGATTATTTTTAAAGAGATGTAAGCAAAAAAATCTAATTTTTGAAGCTTCTAAAGCAGGCTCCCCCCTTAAATGGATCAAACTTGCACTTTCAGCACAATTGCTTGATCAACTTTGGAAGTGGTTTTCCGTGGAGAAGCCTTTCGGATTTTATTTTTTTGTTTTTGTCTCTGCATCTGTATTAACTGATGTAATAACATTATATATTGACAATGCAATCACCGAAGATACTTTCCACATCAGACCATTATAGCATATAGCCGCCATACAAACTGATCGCTCAAAATCAAGTTCTTGTATGAAAAACTTTTTTATTTGACAAGATGTTCTCATAAAATTTGGCATATATTATTTTTCAAGACAAAGCTGTAATCTCCAAACATATTGTTCAGATCGGACCGCTATAGCATAATGATAGCATACAGACTGACCGATCAAAATCAACATAACAATTTTTGTAATTGCTAAAATAATTAAGAAATGCTTGTGAAGGTTTTATAGCAGGCGAAGTCAAACTTTTTTCATATTTTATTAACAATTTTCAAATAGGTGGCAAGCCTTCACACATTTTTTTAAGCTCCTACTATCGAGTATTACACCGTTCAGTCCAAAAAGCAATTAAAACCAATGCAGTTTATTAATATTTTGCTTCCTTACCATGCGAGCGTGACTGAATTTTGTTATGTAACACATTTTCGTTGCAGTTGAACGAATTTACTACCGTGTTTAAAGAGTTTTGAAGTGCATCTTAAGCTGACTTGGGACAAAATTTGCGAAAAGAAGTGAAACTCAAAAATTATGCCAGCATGGAAGCATGAATATTAATTAAAAAAAAAAACTTCAATCAAAAATTTTCATCACTTTCACTTGAACAGTTTTCTATTTGAGGCAACAGAGCAAGCAACGTGCCGCAAAAGGGTACCCTTATATAATAAAATCATATGCACACATACATATATCTTGCAACTTTTAAGCTACTCTCTCGAGGCACCCACACTGCACGGCCATAAAACGGTAAACTTTTCGTGCACAAAATTATGAAAATGCAAAGAATTGAGTTGCAAGTATGCACATGCGCTCGCACCAACGCCAGTGCTGCATCTTGTGGCGTAATTGAATTTTCATAGGGCCTCGGATCCATTGCCGGTTGTACGGTTAGTTAGTAGCGAGTTTTAATTTAAATTCGCTTGCGTTTCTTTTTCGGTACGCACGGCCACCATTTATACTTATTTGTTGTTGTTGTTGTCAATATGGCAGCGTGTGCGTGTGGGCTCTCATTTTAACCGCTATGGCTTGCCGGCTCCTTTGCGTTGCATAATTGCCATTTGTTGCATTTAAGTATGTATTTGTTGTTGTTGCATTTCTTTTTTCTTCTTTTTTCCTCCCCAACTCTCTGTACTTGCATTTTCTTGCCTTTTTGCCGACATTTGGTCCAATTTTTTGTTGCGTTTTCGCATAGGCAGTTCGCCTTGCAACCAACTAGTTGTTGTTGCTGTTGTTGTTTTCACATGGTTAGCTCAAACTCGCACTTTCCCTGCAGTTTTGCCGCTAAGCATTCGCTTTTCGCCTCTGCTTAGTCAAAAAATGCTCCTCTTCCTCCGCTAGGTCTGCTCCTCCTCGTTTATATCCGCAACTCTTTCCGGAATAGTGCGCAAATAAAAATGTAATTTGCTTTTGGACTCGCCGGCTAGCGATTTCAATGTGTGCGGTAATTGGATAACTCGGCAGGAAGCAATATAGATATTATAATAAGGGATAATTGGATAATCGCAATTCCACTTCAAGTTTAAAGTCGACTTTATGCACAGTTTGTGGTTAACATTTACTGCAATGCTCGCTAATATGAGAGAGTGAGTGTGAGGTTAAGAGCGGAGTCTGTGATTTTGGAGAGGATACATGATAGGTTATTTCTAGGCTTTATGAGGAGCAAAGAAATTTGATTAATATATGCTTGTGGTAGTACAATATTTTTTTTTTAATTAAGGAAAGTCTTCGTTAGTCGAAATACCGCGCAAATCTGTGAACTCTGGAAGACGGAAACATAAATATCAGAATCTTTTGCTTTGAGAAAATTCACCACATTCTAATATTTGTGTTATTCGAAGACATCATTGTCTACTCTAATTGTTTTTGTGCTGATGTATTGATAATAACCCGAGTTTATCAGCCCGACTTGTAAGGAGAATATAGAAGACCTTTTTTTCTCACGATTTAGCTTTGAGTACCGGAAAGTAATAGAAAATATTTTATCTGAAGAGGCTGGTCTTTGAAAGCCTGAGAGTCAACTATCTTCCGTAGTTTCAGTTCCACCAAGGTGATGAAACATTTCTTATTTCTATTACATCTTCTCGAGGAAAGTAATATAATTAAAAAAAAAAAAATATTGAGAAGATACAATCCTAGATATGTTATAGTTTCCTTGACTATTAACGCCATTTGGATTGCTATAACATCAATTTGCTGTTTTTGCTCCAAAAATACACAAAGAAATATTTGTAAAACCAACACGCGTAATCATGACAGGCAGCAGTTGACTTGTACTAACATTGCCCGGCTCGCTCGAAACTAACGCGGTAATTGTCGTTCATTCAACGTTGGCTAATATTGTCTCCTATTCAAAAGGAACGTCTAGCTCCTAGGACTTTCTCAAATTTTCACTGCAAGGACCCGCATGCTCTCTCCTGCGAAGTTCATAGCTACCCCATTTACAAACTGGACGAAGTACATACTGGACCTCAACATCTCCGCCGAGGATGTTGAAATTCCGACTGTCAGCAACCATAAAATATTATATTCGACAGTATGCATTCTTCACATTACCGCGATTGTCCCCAAACTACGGGTTCGCAACAAAATTCTTAAGTCGCTAGCCGGCAGCCCTTGGGGCAAGAGCAAAGAGACATTGTTGGAAAAATTTAATGCAATGGCATAGATAGAGAAGATACAAACCTGTTCAATTATCACAGCCGGTTCTATGTTACCGGTATCGACCCGACCAAGGACTGCTTTTTCGGAGATCTAACCCCGTTTGAATCGGATACAGACCTGCCGGAACAACCCACTTCGGACTACAACAGGATGCCTCCCAATATCTCACATCGACCATTTATACAGAGAGGCCTGCACGCTCCATATTAAGGAGCATAATACACTGCTCTCGAAGCAGTTTCTGCTCGGGTGTTATCATAGAAACATTCCTACAGTCACCTGCTTGAAGCTGAGCTGTCTCTTAGGAGAAGAGGAGAACATTTCTTCAACTTGTCAAGGAACAAAAACAATAGATCGACCAAATTTCAGACCCAAGCCACTTCCGAGAGTTACTAAACGCCATTCACAGCGGAATTGTGGACACGTACATTGACTCGCACCCAGTGAACGTCGTTGTTGGATCCAAAACACCAATAATATACATAGCAGAAGAAGAATTCGAGTTACCGCGTGAAACCAAAGTGATCCTTGCGCAACTTTGTTATTGAATATTGTAGCCGGTTAAATCCCTACTTATCCAGAATATACCCTTACATGCAAAACTTATGTCATGCATGCGATGAATTCGCATAATCATCAGTATATAAGTCGATCCAAAAACCTAAAACGTAATGAAGGAAAGCAACTCCGACGAACACAGAAACTTAAAACTATTTGGGGAATGTTTATTCTCATCCTAAAGAACATTCTTCGGCATTTATTTTTTAATGTTTATCTCTTCCAAATGTTAGCCGCGGTTACGTCTCAAATGGCCCATCCATTGAGTCCAATTTTCTAAGATTTGTTCGAGCATTTCGACTGGTAACTGCTGAATGACGCGTCTCATGTTTTGCTCCAAAGCCTGAATCGAAGCGGGATTGACCGCATAGACTTTAGACTTTACATTTCCCCACAGAAAAAAGTGTAACGATGTGATATCACACGATCGTGGTGGCCAATGGACCGACCCAAAACTTCCATGTGTGAAAAGTGGCGCCGTCTTGTTGCAACCAAATGTCGCCGAAATCACGAGCTTCAATTTCACGCATCAAATAGTCTCTATTTGGATCACCGGTTACAGTTAATTTAGTAATCATTTCAAAGTCGATGCGCATGCTTTAATCAGCTTTTATTTTATTTTATATACTGGGCTTCCGATTACTCCGATTTTAAAATGTAGTTATTATTAATAAATTTTCCAATTACATTTCGCTTACTCAATACACAGAAACTGCCCACACAAAAGATTAAAAAGTGCACTTTTTGAAACTCATAAGCATTCCCACAGTTCCATATAGCAGTAAACACTCTGTGCAAACACACAACGCCTCCTACTTACAGAAATGTCATTAATAATCACGAAATCGAAATGCAACATTGAACATTGAGCAAACAATAATCTGCCGTCCGTGCGGCATTGAACTCTTATAACTTGCAATTCCTCGCCTCTATTTAATTATTTGGCGGCTTATGCGTGCCCATGCTGGTGCATAATGAATTTTATGCATATGCGTATGTTTATGTTTACAATTCCAAAGTTGCAACATGTTGCGGGAGCATTCGAAAAATAAGACTAGCGCAATGTTAGCAGTGGCAACAGCGGCAAAAGCACGCACCAAAAATTATGCATATGTAGGAAAATTCATATGTACAGTGATTCCCGAAAGCATTCAAATAAGACTTATTTATCCAGTATACCTCCTATGATATACATAGCTTCCCTTTCTTCTTTTTTATGGGCGTAGACATCGCTTACACGGTTTTAGCCGAGTTTACAACAGGGCGTCAGTCGTTCTTCTTTTTCACTGTTTGGCGAAAATTAGAGATTGCAAGTGTAGCCAGGTCCTTCTCCACCTACCGGGTACTGCATCTGATACTCTCAGAACTGGAGTGTTTTCATCCATTCGGACGACATGACCTGGCCAGCGTGCACCTGTCTCTGAACTACTTTGTGCCTTGTACAGCTCATCGTCCCATCGACTGCGGTATTCGCCGTTGCCAATGCGCAAAGGACCATAAATCTGCCGCAGAACCTTTCTCTCGAAAACTCGTAATGTCGACTCACCAGATATTGTCATCGTCCATGCCTCTGCACCATATAGCAGGAATGGAATAATGCGTGACTGATAGAGTTTGGTTTTTGTACGTCGAGAGAGGACTTTACTTCTCCATTATTGTTGATGTTGGTACTGGTTCCAAGATAGACGAAATTATCCACGACTGCCAACAGTGACATGGCAGCCGAGTCGCAAGTGACTATTTATTTGATGTCAGGAGATATTTCGTCTTGCCCTCGTTCACTACCAAACCCATTTGTTTCGCTTCTTCATCCAAAGGTGAAAGCAGAACCAACGATGCGGTTATTGTGGCCAATAATGTCGATGTCACACGCCAGCAGTTGTACACTCTTGTAGAAGATTGCATCTTTTCTATGTCTGCAACTCGATTTATTTTCCAGCAGTTGTACGGAGCTTTTGGTATTGTCAGTTTGCAAGTATTGCATCTTCAGACAAAGCAGCATAAAGGCAGCTCCTTTTCGCTCTGGCGAGGACATCAAAAAGCTGGGCAGCGGCACATTCCCAATCAAGGGACCGGACATTCCCGGTACATGCCCTTTAAACGTAATCCTTAATACGTTTTCAGTAGTCCTCATCAAAAGGGGGCACTCTCATCCGATGCTGTTGTGTTCTCTTCATTGGTGGTGTTAATTTACGTGGCGGGTCCCAAACTCAGCCCTCGACCCTGGGGAGAGACGAATCGCCTTCACACGTTAGCTCGCCTTCTCACTTTAGCTCGCTTTCAAACCGATGTTTTTTGCCTACCCAGAGGTTGTTCTAAGACCTGAAGTCAAGAGCTGCTTGAGCTTTAATATAATATGCATTTTTCAATGGATAAAAATATCGAACAAAATGTTCCATTTCCAGAAAATTTTAAACGGAGTTTTTTGCAATTAGTCGGTGAGTTAAGAGTTATACTAAGCGATAGTTTGCCTGCATTTGTCTTCTGAGACTGCATTTGTCCACTGGAGCGAGAGTGCTGGTCTTAGTAGCCGTTTACAACCAAGTCTATCTAATTTGGGTACCGAAACAAGGAGGCACTGGCCGGAACAGAATGGAAGTTAGAAGTCATTGGGACTAGAATACTTTTTCATAATGAGTCTCTTTACCAGAAAAGAGCAGGTCCGAAATGTAAAGAGTGCGGAAAGAGACAAGAACTGACTGAAAAAGTTTTGACTGTGGCATTAGAAGTTTCTGCTAAGGAGGGTATAGCAAAGGTAGGGTATTTGTTGTTTTATATGCAACCCACTACAGACTAAGAACATATTCGTGTAGTTTAATCTCTTCAGACTACTGTCACTGCTGCGAAATGGAGAACCCTGCTTTTTGAATGGCTTTGGGCTGGACAGGGCAATGTAAATAAAGGAAGACACACTTATTTGGTTATAAGTCGCTGGGCATATATCCATTAGGTGTTATTATATATGGAAGCCGATTCTGTAAGAGGCCAAGGCAGATCTATTGCGGTCGGGACTATTTGAAAAGAAATTGGCTGCCATATCTGAATTAGTATTGACGGAGATACAGACGCCATTTGGGGACCCCTTTGTCTGGTAAACACTTTTGCACTCGACTGTCTACGTAAGCACATACGTTTGGTACACACTGTTTGCCTTATTGCCTCATGTAAATGTGTGTGGCACGGTATTGCCATTTGCGTTTCGGTCGTGAAAATTTTGGAATGTGGCAAATGTTGACGCTGGCCTAAGGTGCTAAGGCGTACCGGGGGGGATCGCTGTGTATGACCAGCACATGTGTGGCAAGCCGTACAGTCTGCATTGTTAGCATTGGTAAAAGAATAGGCAAGCCAGTGCACTCCGCATCCTCTCGGCAGCCCATTATACTAACCGCCGATTTACATTACTCACTCGCTTGCCGGCATGTCTAACTGTCTAACTGGCAGTCGGTTTTGATTTCGATATTTGAATTTATTTCTGTGTGTCGGTTGCATTTGCGGTTGCTGCTACTGTTGTTGCACAGTGCCGCTGCCGCAGTTGCTTGTTGGTTTATTGTTGCTGTACAACAATATTGAATTGAAAAATCAAATTTTCGCAAAACAAACACACATTTACACATAGTGACAGTTGCGGACGCAACAGCGGGTTACATGCAACTACTGCAACAGCTGTGTCATTGACGTTGTCACAACGTGGCATGCAACAGTGCAACTGACAGGCATTAGCGTGGGTCGCAATGACAGGCTTTGTTGATATTATTGCTTGTGCCATTACCGTTATTTCTGGTGTTTTTAGCCTGCCATTGTTGCTGTTGCTGTCACTGGCTTCTTCATCGTCGCGGCTGCAGCTGCTACAGGTCTGGCCGTCGCACCCCCGCTGCACACACATCAGAAAGTAATCGATTTGTTATGCAAAATTCATGCAAAATATGACTTTAGAATTTTCGTAGCGCATTTTCCAAATGCGTGCAACAACTCCCGCATACACACGCACTTCCGCACAACGCTTCAATTTCCGCTCGCTTCCGCTCGAATGTGACGCGCATTAGCACAAAATGGTTTGGTGGTTTCGCTTGAAATTTGAAATTCTGCCGATTTATGCACATCTCGTTTGTTTTTCCGCAAAATGAAATTATATTCTCACACACGCACATGCGCGCATACACACGAATTGTGAGAATTGTTTGCGAAATGCGCTTTTCCATGCACTGACGAGGCGGACAAGTTTTGAACGAAGTTTGTCAGTCGAACTTTTTGATATGGAATGATTGAGTGTAGCGAAATTTTGGTGTGACATTTAGGTACTGTTACGTAACTAATATCATCTGATTGATGTTAATTCTCTGCAGACTGATTTTTATATATGATCGATTTACTCAGTGCCTTGAACCTACCAGAAATGGCTAGTTGGTGATCTAATCTGTTTTACTGCTAATGGATATCCTTTGATAAATCTAAGAGTATTACATAGAAACGGAATCTACGTCAGTTATTTATGTCACTCTACTGCGTTCCGACCCTTCGACTCCTTGCCTGCGCTTGAGTCGAATTTGAACAGACTCTGCGACTTCACTATCGATACCTCCTCCAGTGTATCATACCGTGGGGACCCAGCTGCTTACAGCACGTAGTGCCAATGCGGGACAAATGCACAAGAGATGCTTCATTGTTTCCCTGGATTCTTCAATCGAATGCCCTAGATATGCTTCAATGTTTTCCTGGAGGAAAGTGCGGTATCTTCTATCGAGTGCACAAAAGATGTTCCGCCTGGGGTTAGCATTCCGATAATGTTCCTACAGTCTCTTCTATCGAATTTTGTGTACTTTCGATCTACCGTTTTGCACATGACTTTTGCAGTTTTGCACCCAGGCAGCTCGTTCCATCGGGCTTGGATTTTCTTTACCATGCTGCTGTCCAGATCATCGTATAGACAGTGTATAGGTTTCACAATGTTGATCACGTTTTCGGGTGTTAGCCGGACACCACTCTTGGCAATGTCGTCCACCATTTTATTGGCCTCGATGCCTTTGTGGTCTGGCATCCAATAGAAGTGAAGTTGGCAGTTCCACTGCTGCCCAGCTTTCCAAGACACTTTTCGCCGATATGCGATACAAGGTCACAGCCTTGATTGCTGCTTGGCTGTCTACGTAAGTAGATCTTGACTCTGGAATTGGCTGCAGATGCAATAAAGGCCAGCTCCGCAGCTTTCGCACTAGCAAAGACCTCAGCTTGAAATATGTCTAACTCTGAACAGTACTATATTCCCGCACTAATTCCATCGTCCATTTTCGAGCCATCCGTATAAATGTTTAGAGTGTTGCACGTTGCTAACATACCTTTACGCTAGCCTTCTATGTTCACTTTGGTCCTTCTTTCCCAGTTGAAAGGTGGGATCATGTAGTCGATTACACACCGAGCTTTGCACGAAGGTCCTATTTGTGAATTCTCCTGCAGCCAGGAGTCGTCCCGCCCATTTTGCTGCGCAGTTTACAGCGAAGAGGTCTATAGGTTGCAGGTTTAGTACCAGTCCACGGAATTTTAAATTTAATGCAGTTTGTTTATTATCGTTCGAAAAAACATTATTTGACAGTAAACTCCGTTGGGTCCAATTTTCAATAACTCGTTCGAGTATTTGACGCGCGTGATGTTTTGCTCCAAGATCTGAATCGAAGCGGGATAGTCCGCATGGACTTTAGACTTTACATATCCCCACAGGAAAAAATCTAACGTTGTGATATCACACGATCTTGATGACCAATCGACCGGCCCAAAACTTGAAATTATTTACTCACCTAAGTGTTCTCTCAATAAATACTTTGATTGATGTGACGCGCCATCATTTTTGAAGAAATATCAACCGATGATTCTATAGGCCCACAAACCAGACCAAACCTTTTTTTTTTCTAGATAAAGTGGCAGCTCTTAAATCTCTTCAAGTTGCTCTTCGTCCCAAATGCGGCATATTTGCTCGATTACATACCCATTAAGCCAGAAACGGGCCTAATCGCTGAACAAAATTTGTCTCGAAAACGTCGGATCTTCTTGGAACTTTTTAAGAGCCCATAGAGCGTTGCGACATCGCTTGTGAATGTCGAGCGGCTTCAGTTCAGTGAAGAGCCAACTAATACTGAAGAAAAATAATGCAAATGTGTTGGTGTCTATATGCTAATGCATTTCGAACAATCAAATCCAACTTCATACATTATTGTGTAGCGCAACATGCAGAGGCTTCCAATTTCATTTATTCTGCGTGACAGAATTGCGTTATTTCGCTCATTTTCCAGCTGCCGGCAAATATGATTCCCCAAAAGCGCGCTGATGCACACACTCAATCATCTAGTAGATTGATGCTTTCGTAAATGATTGCACACGCGCGCGCTCGCCCCTCATGTTGGCGCTTACATAAGCATTTCATATGCCAAATTGGAAGTCAATTCGAATGCAAATGAGCGCCCAAAACGCGAAATAATAACCCTCACAACATTACGGCGGTGTTTCAAAAATATTCGTAATTTCTTATTTCAATTTTAATTTCATTTGCATTTTTATGTAATCAGGCACGCGACCAATTTTGATTTTCTATTTTGAATTAGTTTCACAGATTTCTTTTTTGTTGCTTGCGTTGCCGCAATTATAAGTCACTCAGGCTAATTTGCATTTCCGAAATTGCCGCGACACCCTCAAATGCCAATGAGAGCCAGTATGCGACACCGAAATGTTGCACCTGTAAGTTTATACAATATATACATATGTATATAGTTATGTATATATGTATATCTATCGCAGCTCCGTTTTAAATGCATTCACATACACCCGACTTCACTTTGTTGTTAAATGCATTTAAATGGAAATTTGTTTGGCGCTTGTCATCGCATCACTCTGCCCTATCTCTTGCTTCTCTTGCTGCTCGTGCTGCTCTCCACGCAAACCTTGTTTGTTGTTCTTGTACTTGTTAATGCTAATTATGCATTTTCTCGGTTCATTTGTAATTATTACTGCTGCTGTAGGGTAAATTTGTTATCGCATGATTTGCCATCGGGTGTCAATGAGCGTGAGCAGCGGCGGCGGCTGGGGTGCCGGCTGCAACGCGAGCGGCGAGAGCATTGTTTATCTTTGTAATGAGGCGGCTTGTGTGTCGCTTGTTTGTAGTTTTGGAAAATATGACCATTATTCGGTGTTTGTCGACTAATTTTTTGCTGTTAGTGTAGTAAATTTATGCCCTTTTATTATTGAATTAATGACATTGTCAGATGGAATTAAATTCCAATCGTCGGGCATGCTTTCGTCTGACCATGTTCTACAAAGAAGCGGATGCAATGAGCATGGGCATCAGTTCTTCGCCGCCGTGTTTGAATAGCTCGGCCGGCAATCCATCGGCTTCCGTCGCTTTGTTGCTCTTCAGACGGTTAATTGCTATTCGAACTTCTTCATGGTCTTGTAATGGAACATCTGATCTATCGTCATCGATTGGGGAATCGGGTTCATCATCTCCTGGTGTTAAGCTTTCACTAAAGTATTCCCTCCATAGTTTCAGTATGCTCTGGACATCAGTCACTTGATTATCTCTGGGGGTTCTACTAGAGTATGCTCTGGTCTTGAAACCTTCTGCAGCTCTTTATAGAGCCTGTCGGCCAGCTTGTCAAGTTCTTCGTATTCACGCATTTCAGCCTCTCTCTTTTTTTTTCTGCAAATGCGCCTTTCTTCCCTCTTCAACTCTCGGTATCTATCCCGTCCCGTTAGCGTTGTTATCGATAGTAACGTTGCGAGGTAGGCAGTCCGTTCTCTCCACTGCGACACGGCACTCCTCATCGTACCAACTGTTCTTTTGCCTTTCCGAAGACCAATGGTTTCGTTTGCAGCTGTACGTAAGGAGCTTGAATTGCCGTCCTGCAGTTCCCTTATACCGTGTGGCTAACGAGTGCAAATCGAGCAGAAAGTCGTTCGGTTATCTGGTGTAACTACAGCTTCTCGACGTTAAACGACCCTTGTGTTTGTTGACGTGCGTTTTTTGCTGCACAGAGGCGGGTGCGTATCTTGGCTGCAACAAGATAGTGGTCCGAGTCGATGTTAGGACTTCGGAGCGTTCGCATGTTGAAAACACTGGAGACGTGCCTTCCGTGTATCACAACATGATGGATCTGGTTGGTGTCTTTCCGATCCGGAGACCACCAGGTAGCTTGGTGAATTTTCCTATGCTATATGTACTACAGATAACCATGTTTTGGCCCCGGCGAAGTCGATCTGCCTCAACCAATTTGAAGATGTTGGATGATGGATGATCATGGAGGATTGTTTTGCTAAAGATACCTTCTTTGCCCACCCTGGCGTTAAAGTCGCCAAGCACGATTTTGACATCGTGGCGGGGGCAGCGATCATCCAGTATTTTTACCACCGACTTTATCGGTAATTTGAATTCCATTTGATCGCTCCAATAAAGTCAGCGTAGCAGTCTTACTCTTTACTTGACGTAACCTCACAATAAGTGGACTACTATTTTCTTCATATGATACAAGTAATGTCAAAATTACGCACTATGGTTATATGCAGCGTAAGGATGAAGACGAGTAAGCTTCAGATGATTGTTATTTAGTTGGGGAAACTAAAATGTCACATTTGATCTCTTCAGTCTTCTGGATAATAACGTTTTCTGGTGGCTAAAAAAATCTTTCAAGATTTTTAATACTCCAAAACTGTTTAAACCAGAAATGAATCACATCATTGAATAATATTTGACTTTAAATATATTTATGGTCATTAAATTTACCTCACAAACGCGATTTACAAGAATAAATTTCCGCAATTTTTTTTACCGTTGTTCTGTTGTAAGTATTGCATCATGTTTGGCGAGGCTATACTGAACATAACTGTCAAAAACATGTGTTTATTTTGACAGTTGGTTTGGCAGCTTCAGGATACTATACACTCAAAACAATCGCCACATGCTTATGGCGCATCGCTCCGAGCGGAGAAGACAACACCTGCAATGGGATCTAATGATGCAGAAATCAAATGGAAAACATTTATATTTCTGGCATGCAAATGAGTTGTGCGCACGATGGCAATTAGATAGGGTTGAATGGAATTTGTAATTAGCGCAGGTTTGCAATCAACTCAACGACGCCTT